>NW_027325369.1:25011477-25624965 GCF_036924035.1 Leuresthes tenuis
ATCTCAGCCTGGCAGTCAAGACCTTTGGAGAGTTTAGAGAGCCAAAGACTAACCAATATTTTTGGAGTATTATAGTGTCATATGAGGCGTAGTTAGCGTTGGTTTTCTTCACTCTGGGTCACTTCTTGGAATTTTAACCAATCATTGGTCCTTGTAGGGACCAGTTAATGACAAGGTGGTTTTCATTAGATGTCTGCTTCTTTAGTGAAAGAAAAGGAAGCAGGACATTTTTCCATAAAGACCAGAGGGGGCTGTAGAGTGCAGTGCTGAAGCTTTCTGCACGCAACCTCAAAAACACATGCTCATACATATGCGTTGCATGCTAAGGATTTGCCGCATACATCCCCCATACATTCAAGCTCAGACCAAACACATACCCTGACATCCTCACCAGTCTCAATCAGACATGTGGACATTCTGCATATTTTCACGTATGCCCCCTCTAACCTCTGTGCAAATCATTCTTCTGCATGTATGCCACAGGCCACAAAAAGTGGGAGCACCTTCCTTCATGTCTGGGAAACATTTGTATTTGTCTTCTGGCATATTCAACATTTCCCAGTAAGTTGTTTAGCACATATTTATCTTTACAATGCAAGCCAAAGCACACAGATCTGACCTCAGTGAGGGGAAACAAACCTTAATTCAAAGGGAACTAAGCAGAATGTTGTAATCTGTTAGGGTTCAGCCCTTTAAGCAATAGCTTGGATGAGCCTCCACGCCAGTCAACTTAGACACATTAGGCTGGACGCCCGCTGTCTAAAATACAAGTGCTAAACCTCTAGAGCATTAGATGACTTTAACAAGCTACCATTGAACCCTGTGGAGATTGTTGTGGGTCAGAAAGCTCCAAAAATCACAATCTCTATCTTATTACATAAACTGGATTGTTTTCTTCAAATGTAAATGAAAATGTGGTTCATCTAGAGGGCTGTGGGAGACTAGACATCATTAGGGGATGTTTAGTCTTTCTGCTTGGCAAACAGAACTCTCCTAGAGATCGACACTGACACGCAGGGCTGTGGACTGGAGCCAGACGCATATCATTACCGTTGGCCTAAGTCGATTTCCCCTTTTTAGCCTCCCTCTGTCTATTTCTCCTTTTCCTTTTCTACCATATATGAACCCCATCAAAGTTTTATCTCAGCATTTTAGTAAGCTACAAGGGCGTGTTCATTCAAGTTTGGGGTTAAAACGCTTCTCTTTCATCCGTACACAGTTTAACAAAGCGCTGTTCCTTTATGGAAATATCAGCAACGAGGGGAGAAATTAATCATGGAAGCCACTGCGTCACCAACAACACGGACAGCAGACGCCCAGTCAAAGAAACACATGGAGAAAAAGAAGCCTTCCACTATAAAGAACTGATTTCCATCATTTTCCACAAAATATGTAAATAACTGACAATAAAATCCAGAAAACTTGCTTTAGTTATGCAGCCATGTCTTACACAGTGTGGCAGAGTTCACCGTGAAGAGAAATGTGTGTGATATGACGTAACAGCGGCTGAAATAAACAGAATCCCTGAAATAATTATTCTTTATGACATCGCGCCTCATCTTCCATTCAATACACTTATCGTGTCCATCATTACAGGCAACTAACTGACCGGATAAACATGTCTCCACGTCATCTTTAAGTCAAACTTTGTTATTTTCAAGAAAAAGGTTTGACTAACTACACTGTTTGAAATCGACTTGTCATCACAGTTATTCTCATGGATAATAAAGATGTTGCCAAACATCATCATTGTCTGACTCTACCTCTTTGTAGCTGAGGTAGTTATCTTACTTTTCCATCTATTTTTATCTAGTCCTCCTTGCTTTTTCGTTCTACTTCCAGCAGCATCCTTCATGTTATCTTCTGTCTACTGTTCCTTCGGTGCGGTTTTGTGAAGTAATGCATGATTGCTCCCATCAGCGCCATAACACGCAAGCTTTAATTGATGCTGGAAGCCCCTGAGGCCCCTGAGTCCTACAGACTATAAACCAAAGCAGCCCAACATTTGAAGAAGTTAGCACGTGCGGGTAAGAGCTCCCAGATAGACGTGCATCTTTTTACAGAACTAATCCAGTAAAATTACTACAGCAATTATCTTTGAGCAGTTCACCGTTATCTTACAGAACTACACCGTGTACTAATATTAATTAAATCTAGAGAGGAGACAATAAGAGATCAAATATTGACCTTTGTGCTCACTGATGATGAAAAATGTTTCTAATTCTACATTGTCTTCTGTCTTTTGCAATTCAAATTCTCCCCTGTTGCATCCAAATTTTACATGTCACAAACACGAAATTCTCCGCCATGTCCCACCTTTCAGGCTATGGACGGAGGAGCCGCCAAGCTACGGTCCTGCAGCAGCAGGCAAACAGTAGCTTAATGGTTACTTCCTGGTGAAAACAGATTCTCTGTGCCGCTCTGATCCCTGCTTGCCACAGTCTTAACTGCGTGCCCACATCTTGTCCTCATTACCAAGCTTTGATGCCAATTATAGCTGACAAACTGGTCCTGGTACAGCCACGGCACACCCTCAGCAGGGCCTCTAGCCTGTGAGGCTGATAAGCTGCCTGATCTGCCATAGGCCCATCCTCCTTAATTACAATATTATATTATTTACAGAACAATATCAGGAGGAGGAAGATGAAAGCAGGCACAACGGGGAGATAAGTGACAGAAGGAGAAGAGCGGGGACATGGGCAAAGAAGATATGAACACACAGAGACGTAGATACACAGCAATGTATTGTGATTGGCTTTTCATCTGTGAGCATGTTTGTGTCATCGTCCCGTGATACAGCAGTACTCATCCAAAGCAAATGACTACTCCAAACTAACTGTAATAGAGATAACAAAATATATATTTTAGCGATTGTTTCTATTCATTATTTTAAAGGTTTGTCTTATGTCATAAACCGTGGATACAGGTCAGTGTGCCGACCATAAATGGTGAGCACATTTTCGTTTGAAACTAAAAGACTTAAAACACTGCATCACTTATTATGCTCCCCAGCGCACTGTTGGATGCAGCAATTTTAACCGCTCTAACCAAGCAAAAGGTGTGACTCCTCACTGACCACAATTTGTTTACAATAAGCTACAACAACCCAGTACACTTGGAAGTAAATCACGCAGGGAAGCTGTTACTGAATACCACAACATATTAGGTAGTAGGTATATTAAAATTAGAGTGGCTAAATAAACCACAAGAGAATTTGTGTGGTCTTGGCTGTTGACATTGTTTTACCAAGCAATCTGTGGTAGGTACAACTCTGGTGGCTAGCCCTCAGCAAAAGCCCCCCTTAGCACCACCATAAAGCAAACCCCAGTCATCAGCAGTCATTAAATCATAAGCTCTGACGTGCCAGTTTTCCCAGCATCTCTTAGCCAGCAAAGCGCAGGGGAAGGCCAAAAGCAGTGATAATAGAAAGACATGTTTTATAGACCCAGGAGGACATACGGAGAATGTAAAATCCCTACGTCAAAGCAATGTTTTACAAGCTGTGGCAAAGCCCACATAAACAGGCTCCAAGATGAGCTTCTTCCCTTTCCCTGTGATAAACATGCCTAAAAGTGGTGACATGGCAGCGGGACAAAAAATTGGGATGAGTGGCCTATCTGACGACAACTGTCTACACACATATGATTGATTTCTGAGTTCCCTCCTTTGACTTAATGCAATACACATAACCCCAATCCTGCTATCTCTCTCAACCATCAACAGACCTCACAGAACCAACCCACTCCATTTTGGAGTCTCAACTCTGCACAAGCCACAACCGCTTACTTCCTCAGGGATAATCCTCTGGGGAAGAGAACACTTTGAAGTCCAATTAAGAAATTAACTTCTTCCCTCGTTTTGGCAGAAACTTTAATTCCCCTTTAGATCAGTGCATTCTGGATGCAGAGGTTGTTGCAGCAAAAACTAAAGGATTTAGGACACCATGGTGAGCCGCTCTGGGCTGAGAAATACAGAGGAAAAAGGGAGAAGCAGGGATCCTTTAAAGAATTGACTGAAAATCTATGCATGTACAAACAATTTTCAAGCTAAATTCTGTGTTTACTAAGCAAAGATGACAAAACATTTCTAACTTTTTGTTCACTACTTCCTGCAAATGAAAACATAATATTGCTCTCAGTTAAATTTAGGTCAGTTATGTTAGTTTAATTTTAGCAGATACATATTTATTGAGTTGGCAGACTTATTGATTAATAAATGTCACATCTATGCTGTTTTGCATTTGTACCATAATCAAAATATAATTCAAGGTCCAGAGCATCCCATGTAATTCTTCTGTTATGCACACAAGGAGCAGCTTGATGCAACGTCTCCCCCCAGTGGCCAGTTCGGTGTATTACAATAGCGTGATTTAGCTAGTTTGTCTGTTTTATGGGTTTTATTTGTGTGGGGTCTTGCTAATGTTAAATTTTCTCGATCATTTTTCTACAAGACGTTTATTTTAACCGATAAAAGGCTGTTAGGGTTACTTTATTTCACTGGTAAAGACGATACAAACACCTTAGTATAAGCTTCATAGTAGCATGCTACCATAGCCTCCTGCTTGAGGACATACATGTCCTCTTACTACAGCCTTTAACGGTTAAACCCTCGAGTTAAACATTTTGTTAAAACCGTATTCTTCAGTTTCTCATACGCAAATTCCAAATGGGATTCGTTTTAACAGGTAGACCATTTGCTTACCTCTTTCGATGTCGCACTGCTCTCAATGCCGAGTAAACCATACAGGTCCATCTGTAAGATTTCTTTTGCCTTTCCGGACATTTCTGCAAACAAGCTACAGGAATAACTCAGACAAAAAAGAAACTTATTCAATGACGTTTACACTTTCCAAATTGTAACGTTTGGCTTAATTATCTGTTTGGTGTTGTGGTTCCCGGTTTCATGCAGCACAAGTTTGACGTTTTCGACCTTTCAACCAGGATGCACTTTGCATTATGGGAAATGTAGTTTTCATTGTGCTATTTCTTGGGGCAGTTGCGTCTTTCTTTCTTTCTTTCTTTCTTTCTTTCTTTCTTTCTTTCTTTCTTCCTCGCTTTCTTTCTTTCTTTCTTTCTTAAGTTTGCAAAAATTACCGCTATCAACTGGTATGGAGTGTGGCTCAGAATGACGGTGGGTTTATTATCCGTTTACATGAGAATTATATGGTCTCAATTAACTTCGTTACTTTAAGATATTGAAACAAAATATGACAACACTTGTTCCTTGAAATCTGTTTGTAGAATGTATGTTTAGTCCAATTTTGATTTTATCTTTGCTAAATTTCAAATCATCTGACTTCTTTCTACCTCATATTTCTGACAATGTAATAAAACATGCTCTAATGTTCCTTGTTGTCCATATCAGTCACATCTGCCTGCATCATATTTGTCTATTTTGAACAGTGTACTGTTTACTTCTTCCTGTTTCTTCTTTCACATCTTACTTACCCCACTTTCTTTTGTAGTGTAAAACATCATCCTTTCATCTTCTCCTCCAATTGCTTTTGTCATCTCTATTTAATTTTATGCTGAAAGATGTTTTTTTATTTCTGACCTGCTATTGTTAACCACTATATTAATGACTGCGCTTTTGTTGCTTCTTTTGTAACTTTATCTGCCATTTTATTTCCTTTAGTACCAACATGAGCTGATACCCATAAAAATATAACGATAAGCCTGATCACGTTAACTCTATATACCTATTGTTGTATTCTATTAGAACGTTTGGTCTGCTGTCTGAATGATTATTTTGTAAACTGGGCGATGATGAACTACAGTGCAAGCAAATTATGAATCTTAATGGTCTTCTAAATTCAATCTATTGTAATGACAAAACATTGCAATCATTTATCCTGTGTATACTGATAATCCCACACTGATCCTTTCCCTTACCCAAATATAAAACTATGAGATGATATATGCAACGTTTTTTGTATTAAGTAAATTCTTTGAGGTATCTGTGTAGTTCTGAACTTATGTGTAATAATTATCAATATATGATTGTATAGTGTGTGAATTGATCTCCCTATCTGTGTTCTTCTCTTCTAATAGTTTCTGTTATATTGCTTGTATTACACACCCTGCTCCATCACCCTCCTCTCTATTTCTTTGAATACCTACACTTTGATTACAAAGTCTAACTGCTTTTTAAGTTGTTGAATAAAACATTTAGACTCTTGACTTTTTTCTATCAGACTGCATGCATTCCACTGTCTTATTATCATAGAATCTTGTCCTCTGACCCTCCAGGTCTCCAATTTAATTGTAACCTTTTATTAACATGCTCCCAAGATATATCTCACACTGAAAGACTTCTCTGCACCTCTAGGTTTGGCTTGATCAGTACAGTTGATTACATGGGTCTTGAACAGAATCAGTTTATCCATTGTTAATGCTGTACTAGTTGAACTTCTTTGATTTCCTTTATTGGCTGCTGATATGTGCCCCAATCTTTGACATTTCTAACAGTGAAATGGCAAAGGGAAGTAAGGTCTAACTGGGAAGCTCATGCAGCCGATTTTAACTCTTTCCAGCAGTTGTTTCAAAAACCCATGAGCATTTTTACATGCAAAAAACATTTTTTATTCCAAATTATCAATCATATTAACTACTAAATCTTTATTTCTAACTCTTTAATTGCTACTAATCTGTGACACAACACATCCACAAACCATGCAGGAACAGTTTGTCATTGTTTTGTGTTAAATATGTATCTTATGGAAGCGTTGCATTTGTTACTTGTGTCAGCAATTTGCATCTTGTATTTTTCTTGTATCATATCAAACATTTTCAAAAATATTCCAAGTCTTTTGTTTCTAAATTACTTATTTTAAATCACTCTGTAGCCATTCAGACTTTCCTATGAAGTAACTTTGTGTCACATTTTCATACATTTTCACTTTTTGCATCTTACAGGTTGTTTTGCCTCTCTTTTGTGTCACAATTGGTATATTTTCTGCCTATATCCTGATATTTATGATTGTTTTGTATCTTACCTTTTTTATTTTACATACAGACATCGTTTTTTTTTTGTTTTTTTTGCCACCACTCCTCTCGCTGCTTGTAGCGAAATACATCGTCAGCAGAGAGGTCAGATTTGTTGTCTGATGTGAATCAGAACTGCGCTGTGCCCCCTGCAAAGGAAATACGGAGCATCTGTAGAAAGAAGTGTTGGCCGTCTTTTCTTTTGGCCATTTATGTCTATAATCTACAAACAACCAATGGAACATCTTAAGTGCTTTCTCTTTGATGCCCCCTGGTGGCCACAGTTCATATGAACCACTGGTCTTATATTCCTACCTGGACATTAGAACAATGAATCTCTTAATTTTATATCTTTTATATGTAATTTTATCTGTTTAGTCTATCCTTCTGGAATATATAAACTATTGTATATCTGGAATATGACCAGGTGTCCCCTGTCTCCGTAGCCCTTTGGGATAGTGCCCCAAGCCTTATGCCTGTGGTGCATGATCTGTGTGATAAGAATAACACACAGACCTCTTTGAAGAGGTATGCATGCGTTGACATTACTTCAATACAGAAATGTGACACAAGAACATTAGCGAGCAGATTTTCAAAGGCTTCTAAGATTGTTTGTAGTGGCCTCTTATATGTGTGTGATGGATTTTCCTTGTAAAATAAATGACTATGTTGGGACCAGGAGTTCTCGTGGGTACCAAAGCTTGGTCCTGATGAGACAAAATGTCATCGCTGTAATCCTTGTTCTAGTTACAGCAAAAGTGTGAATTGAGGCAAAGTGCTCCATGGGTTCGTGAGCAGTCCACAGCACGGAACCAGCCTTCTTTATTAGTTTGCTCAATTTCTTTGAGTCACTGGTTCTGATGCTGGTGCCCCAACAGATTGCTGCAAAGCCCATTGCACTCTCCACCTCAGACTTAAAGAAGATATACAGAATCTCGGTGCAGACTTTGAAGGGCCTAAGCTTCCCTAAGAAGTAGAGTCTGCGCTCTCCCTTCTTGCAAGTCTCAGTGTCTGTTGTCCTCTAACACCACCACCTTTTCTCCCAAGATATGAATAGCGTTTGGCTTATTGTTGGTCATCCCAAAACTGACAAAAAACTCCATTTTCTTGTTCACATTCTGCACCATGAGGTGGTCAACCAGTACCCTGTCCAAAGCCTCTCGTTCGCACCCAGTAGTGTGAGCAGGTGGGGGTGCTGGTGCGTGTGTTTCACAATGACTTGGTCACGTTTTACAAAGATTATTACAACTATTTACCTTGTTCTCGTGTTTCTAATTTCAGCAGCACCGTTATTTACATTTAGATAATTGTGTAGTCTACTTGAGCCTTTGGCTTTTCCTAACAAAACATACCAACTCCTTGTACCAATAATAAAATGCAAAAACTAAATACAACTGGTTAAACATATTAACCCCATACCATCAACTTTTTTTAATTAGTACTTGAATCTATAAAAGTCACATTTGTGGCCTTCCTCTTTCGTCAGGTTTCAAGCTGCAAACCAAAATTGTACCCCAAGTGGTCTTTGATGGACTCTTTGGGATCTGTCACAAGGAGTAGTCACACACACAGCCCACAGGAGGCTGTGATCAGTTTGGATCAGGGTTTTATTTACAAAGATACCAAAGAGAATGCAGTCAGATCAGGGTTCCAGCTACCAGACTCCAAGGCTTGATGGCAAGCAGACAGTCAGGAGGCTGACAGGCAGGCAAGCAGAGACAGGCATCTGCAGGCAATCCTACAGATGAAGGCAAAGATCTGGAAATGAGTGAAGATCAAGCTGTTGAAGCTATTCAGCCAGGATAGTGAGAAGATGAGCAACAGCTATGCTAGAGAGCCTGCCAGAAATGCAGAAAGTCACAACATACAGAGGAGAACCAGACCTGGAACCTGACAGATTCATAAACAAACAGCTGTACATATAGCATAGGTGAAAGAAACTGATGGGTTGTCTAATAGAGATATGACAAAAAGGGAAAGGTGACAAACTTGTGTTCTTGTTTCCCGGATTTCCTTCTGTCTGTGGCCGAATGATAATCCCCCCCCCCCCCCCCCCACCATGAAAATCCATTGTTGCAGCATTTCCTGTAGGCAGTAGGAAATCTTGTGGTGTGGCTCCAAGAAAGTTTCTTGTAGCTGAACTGAAAGCTATGAGAAAGCTAACAGATATCTGCAAACTGTTCAGAACTATTGTGATCATGCTCACTTCTGTGCATTTGAAAAGAATCTTTCCCGCAGGCTGTGCTTCAAATAGAGATTATTTTCTTCATCCATTATTTACATTACATCGCATTAATTTAGCTGTCGATTTGTCCAGTATACCAATGATAAACACATGATAATAAAGTCATCTATGAGGTGGAGGGTTTTGCAGCAAGCTGGTATGTAGAGGGTCAGTTTCTGCCTAAAATCGTGGCTGTAGTATACTTGATGTGACCACAGAAAAATAAATGGAAACACTGTGATGATGATGTTGACTTTGATCGGAGTATTGCAGTTGATTACAGCTGATGTATTCCATAAACTGGTTCAACAAGCTCAGCCAAATGTTCTCATTCAGTGGCTATTGTCTCACGTATAACCATTATTTTCTGTGAGACAGGCTGGAGTTGCAGCTATCCCGTACACTCTTTGATGTTGAAAGTTGAAAGCTTCTTTTGATATCTCAGTGGTGGCCGTGATAGAAGCCCAATTCTATCCAAAGAACCCCAAAGAAGAGAAAACAAAATGTATTTTCCTGACAAAGCTTTGGCTCAGGAGGCTCAAGGCAACCCAACAATGCAATTATTCAGGCCTTTCTCTGAGCCCCCAGTCACAGATTGAGAGAGTGATAGCTGCTTTGAAACAGTGCAGCAACAAAACATTCTTGTCAAAGTATTCAGCTACAAACAAAGGCCTGAGGCATTGTTGTCATTATTGATGAGACAAAAACCATTCCTAAATCCTTGAAGCTACATAAATGAATAGTGGAAAGATGGCATCTTGATGTCTCTTGGTTTTATCTTTATTGTGGAATATGTTTTTGATCATTCGTATTTCTGGTAAATTTGTGCCATTCCACAAAGAAAAGCAGAGACTATCAGGATATGATTCCCAGCACCATTCTTAGAAATGTTGGACCTATCTCTCACACAAGACTTTTGGGAGCAGTCAAACCACTTGAAGCGCCTCCAGTTAATCAGATATAAACTCTTTTACTCAAGACTTTAATCCGTTTCTAAATCTTTATAAGGCGAAGGTCTTATTTGGCAAATCTGGGAACTCGAGTTATTTGTTTCTCCAGCAGCTATGTTAAGCCTGAGGTCGGATCCAGCTGATGGGATGGGGAATGTGGGAGGAGGGCCCAACCACTGGCTGCGTTCAGCATCACACAAACAGCTTCGAGTTGCACAACTAAAGACACTAGGACCGGAAATTCAGCCCTGACTAGCTTTCAAAATAAAACACTGAAGCTTCCTTAAGTTATGAAGAAATATTTGGATAAGCAACTGCGTCACATTTTTCCACCAGCTACATGTCAGTTCGATAAGGACCATGCACAGATAATAAAGTATTTGTATTAGATATTAGCCACCATTTTGTATTCGCTTTTCTGCCGCGTTTGATGGCACATTTTTCTGCCAAATTTCTCAGAGATATGTGTTTGTGTGGGTGTGTGTTCACTGACAAAAAAGCTGAATATTGCACATATTAATGTGTTTTCCTAATGCAAGGCTACTACTTTTATATAGCCTCGTTTTAAGGTTTTTTGTGATCATATTTTCATAAATAAAGGCGTTAGCCTTCTTTTAGTAGAGTAGCAGTTCAGCTAAATCCAGTTGTCTTTATACCCTAACTTTGCATTTGTATCGTGTTTTTCGACAGTATTCGCGGTTTCACGCTCTTCTCGAACCGCTTAAGTATTGTCTTGTTTTGAAAGCCTTGACCGGATGTTGAACTCATTAATGCTGCTGCTTCAGCATCCTCAGTCCACGTCTTTACAAGTAAGTGGAAGCTCAGGATCTGTGGCGATTTGAACGCGGTACCATCCTCATACCACAGAGGGTCTAAAGATCGAGCCGAAATTATCTTGGATCCATTTCCCAGCTTTTGTCAGGTAACAAAAAAAATGTATGGATGATTTCAAAACACCCTTTCAAATGAAAGCCTGAGGAACGCGATTCTTCGAGTGTATATCTACGGAATAAAACCAGGTAAGGCATCATACTCACAATCTATGATCTGCAAGGGTGCAACAGCCTGTTTAGATGTAAGATGAAGCCGCGACAGTGCTTAGCCTTGTCAGTAGGTGTTTTTGGTGTGTTTTTTACATGCCACAGTAAAGTGACAGTTGTCCCGTTATACTCCAGGTATTTGAGGAAGACAGCGCAAAGTAACAAAGGAGCGCTGTTAATGTCGCTATTTTAGATCCCAAAAATGTGCCAGCGCGTCATGCAGACTGACTGTTTGACAGCGCATTGATTCCACTGTCTTGTGGAAGATACTGTCAGCAGAGACAGGAGAAGACTGTGCTCGGGGGGGGGGGACAAACAAACAGAGTGTCCAAAATCCCCTTAAGCACATGATTGTTGCTTTAAGGCTGCATTGGGGCAGTAGTTTTCACGCTTGTTTTTGTTAGTGTGCTGATGATAACCTCGGAAAGTCAGGAGAAGAGAAACAAATACAGTATACTATGTTGCATAACATTTTAACTCCAAGATGTGCTTGCAGACTTAACAGGCATGCCAGAAGGTTAGGGTGTGGATTAAATGGGCACCAGATGTTATCTTTGGCATATTGAAGCTTCATATTTGTTCTTACAGTCTTAAAGTATACCATTGCAGTCAGTCATCATACATTTTTCTTTCTCAGTCTCGCATGTCAGTGCAGATTAAACAAAATGGCTTGAAGAATGTGTACTGATCCCTGTGATTTAATCATTTCTCTCTAAATCTATTAGTTTGACCCCTTAATTTGTACTGCTGACATATGGCGATTATAATCACAACTGAGCTCAGCATATGCCTCAGAGGAAATAAATCAGTGGAGATGTTTCTGTGAATCCTCAAGTGTTGATGCTGTACAGTAGCAGTGGGCTGTTGTGTGGGTTGTGCAACCAGAGGACAGATGAGTAGGCTTGTCCTGTGTGCAGTGAATCAGCCTGCTATTAGCGGTACATGTGGGAGCTGTGGCAGACAAGGTCGAAAAATGAAAGTTTCTTATAACTGACTATGGAGAGCACTAAAGAACATTCAAATGCTCGTTTTGATTGCTTAGTCAACAATGTCCGTGCCTCATATCAACATCCATATGACAAAGACGTTTCAAAATGGGAACTTGAGTTGTCATACCGACATGTTTGTCAGATGCCAAACTTCCTGTTCTGGGAAAGTCCTTTCCTTCCCTTTCAGCGGTTCCTAAGCCATGCTGGAGTTTTCGGCTTACAGCACACACATACATACCACCATGCTTTCTTAAGTGTCATTCTTAGTCATTACTTAGTCATTCAGTATTTGGCAAACTTCTCTTAATTTTTTTTCTTGCATTTTGCTTCCAAGGAAGCAGTCTCTCCATTAATCTTTTTAATTTTGGGGGGTTTGACTGACAGATGAAATAGTATTTTTGAACCAACAAGGGGATTTCCCAAGGAGTTATTAGCTGAAAAGCTGGCATATCCCTACATGGTGTGCATTGTTTTCTTTAAAAAATTAAGGAAAAACTGGAGCAACAGGTGTCTTAAAGGGAAGTTCTTAAGAAATACAATAGGATCTAATCCAGGTATTACCAGACACAGGACATTAAAGATGCATCTAGACCTTTAGTTGATCCATCTACTGAAGGCCAAAGCCTCATCAGAAATGATCTCTGTGGAAGGGTGGCTGTCAAGAAGCCATTCTTAAGGAAGGGAAACAGGGATAAAAGCCTGAGCTATTTGCACAAGAATGCACAAGGACTGGACTGAAAATCAGTGGCAACAGGTCTTATGGAGGGAATCCTCCCCAGAGCCTGGACTTCAACATCAGTTTAGCTGTGTGAGATCATCTTGACAGAGAACAGACCAAAAGGCAGCCAACATCCAAAGAAGAGCTTTGGGATGTCCTTCAAGAAGCCTGGAGAACTATTCCTGAAGACTACTTAAAGAAATGACAAGAAAGCTTGTCTAAGAGGGTTCAGGCTGTGTTGAAAAGACAAAGGTGGTCTAACCAAAAATTGCCCATTAAGCTTGTTCGAGTCAGTTCAAATTTTCTCTCATTTCAATAAATCGCTGCGTCATCCGTTTCCCATTTTCCTGGCATCACGTAGAGAAAAGAGAGGTGGATCCAGACTTTTGCTCAGCAGTGTAACTGTGGTTTAACTGGAAGCAGAATCAATTTAACAAAACTCTCAGTGCATTTTAATGAACCCCAACTGTGAAAATTCTCCAAATCACAGGCGACAACTCGCAACTTTTGTTCCTCTGCTCATAATGAACATGAAAGCTTGATGTACTGCTGAATCAGAAAGTGCTAAAAGGATCACTGAGCATAACTCCTATTAGCCTGAAAGGGGGCAGGGAGCATTCCATCCATGTTGTGTCTAATGAACACAGCTCTTTGAAGGCCAATGAGAAGGGTTTTTCTGAAAAACCATTGTCTGTCTGCTTGCTGCCACGGTAACACTCTCAAACTGGCAGCAGGACTAGAATGCTGCAGTCAGAAGAGATAAATGCTTTGCCAGGAAAAACAAGAGAAGACAGGCTGATTTTTACCTTGACTCCACCCAGCAAATTAAAACTTAATTCTTACTTGTGTTCTGTGCAAAACATCTTCAGAAAAGTGAGGCATGCAAACAATTTGCAAGCTGTATTTAATTGTATTTCACTGATCTCCTTACACACAGGAGAAGGACAATTCTTGGGAAAGGCCTTACGGGGTGGTAATATAGACTATTTGGAGGCTATAATTCCTTCCAGTCTGACTCTTTGCCCTTTGCACAGCGTTGTGTTTGCTCACGATCATCACTCAGTGTCAACATATCTGTATATGTTGTTCATACCAATTCTGAAATCAATAATAGAAAACAGAGGAACTGTTCTTTTACACTGGACCAACTAATATCAAAACTGCAACTCAGAGAGAAAATCTGAAGTGTCTAAAAAGTATTTTTAGACTTGCAGAGAAAAATGTCCCCTTTTTTGGTTTGAACTTGACCCTGTTGATTTTATTAGAGTGTGGGAATATGTTTGTACAAGTTACATGTATTAAAGTGCATAGTTTTTTAAAGCTCAGGGTTTAGTGGGTTTGGGAAAAAGCAAACAAGAAGTGGCACAGGGCTCTGGGTATATGCCATGAAAGGCCAATTGTGGTGTCAGTGTGTACATTCATGTCAGTGTCGGTATGTTCCTCGACACTCTTGTTTACGTTCTTAATAAGAGCGCCTTGTGTCTGTTTTTCTGTCCCAGTAATCAGCACAAACATACAGTGACGTTTACTGATTTACGGAGGCGAGCAAAAGTTTGTCAAAAATTCTGTTACTGTGAATATGAGGTGAATAAAAGATGACCTGACATCCACAGCGCATTAGGGTCATGATTTTGTTTCAAATTGGAGGGGACCAGAAGTCAATTAGCTCCAACTCCTGCACTGTCTTAGTAACATGTCCTATGAAAAGTATCGCAGTTTGTATAAACTTTTTCTCACAGCCAAGCACTTTCAGGTTTCATTTAGAGGGGATTTTTATCCATTCGTCCTGTAAAAGGAGTTGAGGTTGCAAGAGGGACAAGATAACGTACGTGAGGGTAATTCTATGTGGGTGTGGCTGCACAACTGAACAAGTCCTGTCAGGTGTATTAGACATTTCTACTGAATACACAGTACGTAATTAAATGTAAAAAACAGGCAAAAGTGCACCACCTTCAGAGAGTCTACTAAATATTTGTAAAAGGTCTTCTACAGTCAGTCTGAGATTTTGAGATGCCTTTCAAGAAACCTCCATCATTAATATTTGCATGACCTAGCCTTACCCAACTATAGTGGCTTGTCTTAGTGGCTCTCTTCATTTTTTGCTTTAGAGCCTGTATTTTAAATGGCTATTTTTTATGCAGTTGACCAGGGCAAAACAGTCTAAATTGGTGAAAGGAAAGAGGAAAAAAACAGAAAGTAGTTCATGCATAACCTCCCCCTTTGCTACGAAGCCCCTTAACAAGATCTGATGCTACAAATTACCCTCAGATGTCACAGATGACCTTAGTACATACAAACCTGTCCTGAAAGACTCCAGAATCTGAAACATCACTATTCAAGAGGCACCAACAAGCAAGACCTGTCTCCCAACAGGTCAGAGACAAATTTGTGGATAAGTACAAATCAGGGTTGGGTTATCAAACAAAACTTTACACAGTTTGTATAAACCTTTTCTCACAGCTAAACACTTTCAGTTTTCATTTGGGGGAGATTTTCATCCATTCATCCTGTAAAAGGAGTTGCCAGAAGGACAAGATAAATTACATGAGGGTCATTTCTATGTTTGTGAGGCTACTGAATACACAGTACAAAGCATATTTGCAGGATTGAGTAATCAAACAAAACTTTGAAAATATTCACAGTGCACCATAAAATGTGCAACGTGGCACTAAACAAACCCGCCTAGAGAGGGTTGTCCACCAAGACTAGCACACTAGGCGAGAAGGGCATTAATCAGAAAAGTAACAAAGAAACCAAAAGTAAACCTGAGGGAGGTGGAAAGCTTCACAGCAGAGACTGTTGAATCTGTCCATAGGATCTTTTTTTGCAGTACACTCCACAGAGATGAGCTCATAGAGGAGTGGCCAGGAAAAAGCCATTGCTTAGAAGAAAAAAAGAAGAAAGCCTGTCTAGGGTTCGCCAGAAGGCATGGGGGTGACTAATCAAACATAGGGAAGAAGGACCTCTGGTCAGATGAGACTAAAATTCAACTTTTTGGCCATCAAGTAAAAACGCTACATCTGGTGCCACCCCAGTATTTCTCATTACCTCAATATCACCATCCATACAGTGAAGCATGATGGTGGCAGCATGATGCTGTGGAGATCAACAAGGCCTGGGAAACTGATCAGCATTGTGGGAACGATGAATGGTGCTTAATAGTGGGAAAATCTTGAGGAATACCTCTTTTAGTCTTCCAGAGATTTGATTTGATTTAAAGGAAAATGTTTAAATCTGTTGAAATGACCTTGTCAAAGCCCAGACGTCAATCCAGTTAAGACTCTATGGCATGACTTAAAGATTGCTGTACGTTAGCTGTATCCATCCAACTTGAAGGCACTGGACCATTTTTACTTTGAAGAATGGGCAACAATGGGCAACCAGAGGCTTGATGTGGCTTACTGCAACAGGTAGTTCTTCAAAGTTTTAACTTTAGGGGTGAATTGTTAAGCATGCTCAAGTTATCAGTCAACTTATATGTTAATATACACCTCCTAAGACACCGTATAACTCATATATACACCAGCTTTTATATGTTGCTCCTATCTTTTCTCTAAATCACACAGAACATAAATAATGAAAAATGTAACTTGAATTTAACTGAACTTTAACTTGATTCCATTTGCTTATCTGTTCAACTTCCACTCACTGTTTGAGCAGGAGGTCCAAACTTTTGTATGGCAATATAGATTGTAACGTGCACTGTCTGACAAAGCAGACTCAGGCTTTGTGTTGAATTTTGATGAGCTCTCAGCGAGACACTCTTTGAAGCAGGATTAAGTTGGAATGTTTGGCAGTGCTGCTGTTAACTGGAATGCTGACATGTCTTTTATGCATCCACAGAGTGACGAGCTGTCATTTACTTTCTCTTTTCCATTCTGATAAAGCCTTGTTTTGGCCTGTTTCCTCTGGTTGAGATAGCGGTGACTACGCAGCATGTATATATATACCAGACACAAATGTTGGACATCAGTCACTACCACCCACTATCTGCAATCCAAAATAAGCTGAATTCTTTTCTCAGAAATGTTACCGGAAAAGTTGCTTTTTGTTATCTTTTTTTTAGATTGACAACTCTCTCAAAGCTTTTCCTGCTCTATTCTGCAGGTCTACCAACAACATGTCAGTGAAATCAGATGGAAAAAAGAAATGGGCAGCAGTCAGGGGTTGCCTGGGGTCCTCACAGGACTCCGACACCCAGCAGGAAGCCAACCTGGAGAGCGCCGACCCAGAGCTGTGCATCAGGCTGCTACAGGTTCCCACTGTCGTCAACTACTCCGGGCTGAAGCGACGCCTGGAAGGCAGCGACCAGACATGGATGGTCCAATTCTTGGAATTAAGTGGGCTGGACCTGCTCCTGGAGGCTCTTGACCGGCTCTCGGGGCGGGGATGCTCTCGCATTGCAGATGCCCTTCTCCAGCTCACGTGTGTCAACTGCGTCCGCGCAGTCATGAACTCATCAGCAGGGATCCACTTCATTATAGAGAATGAGGGATACATTCGGAAGCTCTCACAAGGTCAACTTTGTGCACTTTCTAATAAACAAAACATGTGTCTATGTGTAAGTTTAATCTCACATGAAGATCGACTCAGATGCTTCAGTAATTAAACTATATGAATAAGGTAATTTCTTTTTCTAACCCATTAAGACCTGAGTCACCCTTTATACATTGACACAGATTTACTCATGTCTTACATCAGAACTTAATGGGTTAAATAAAGAGATTCCATGCTCCAGATTTGGAAGGGACCACACATTTCTTATGTAATAATTGTAATGTTCTGTTAAAGTGGTGAAAAAAAAAACACACGATTGAATTATTCTCTACGACTCTCTGCTAAGATGAATTTTGTAGGCTTTATATACAACATGAATCATAGAGGACTGCTTCAGGACATTGCTAAAAATGTAACATTACTGTGCATTATGAGTAGTGGAGTTTCTCACGATATCACATTGGCTCATAAGCCTGAGAGATGGTAAGACAAAGCATCATACTCTATGTTAAGACACAAAGAGTACACCAAAGGGCTTGTTTCTAAAAAGAAAAAAAATTTGGAGAAATGTGTGCTCTCTGCCTGTATTCACATGTTTGTGATCATGATACTCCACAGCTTTGGACACCTCGAACATTATGGTGAAGAAGCAGGTGTTTGAGCTCCTTGCAGCCCTCAGCATGTTCTCTGCAGATGGTCACCGCCTGGCACTCGACGCCCTTGATCATTACAAGGCAAGCAGACAAACATGACACAGTCATGTTTACCTTTTTCTTTTACAAGTTACCCCAGATGATCAGTGAGTGCCCTCTAGTGGTGGGTTGCATGGTCAAGCTTTACAGGACTCCAGCCTTCATACAAACTTTCCTTTTCCTTTCAGGGAGTGAAGACGCAGCAGTATCGCTTCAGTGTGATTATGAACGAGCTGCAGGCTACAGATAACGTCCCTTACATGGTCACAGTCCTCAGCGTCATCAACGCTCTCATCTTCTGCATAGATGACCTTAGGCAGAGAGATAAGATGAGAAAGGAGTTTATCGGTAGGTTTTCTGTTCAGCTGCTGTTTACCAACTAATTGGTTTTCAGCGCCATCAGAAACAACAGGGCCCTGTTGTAAATTCTCAGCATTAAGTGAATGCAAAGGGTAAAAGCAGGTCAGCAGCAGGAGCTCTGTTACAAATCTCCCTGTCAGTGGGTCTTTGCTAAGAATAGGTCTAATGGCCTCATTCTCACTTTCACTAAATGCCTGAAAACTAAGCAAACCCCAAATGGGTACAGCATCGTTTACTCGTGCATTTTGCACCACAACTACTGACTAACTAACTACTGAATTTTTTCAGATGAAAAGAAATGGCTTCACACTAGTTAGACTACACTGAACTAATCAGATTCTGATCACTTCTTTGAGAGAGTGGCCCACCTGATAGAAAATTTCCTTTCACCACTGGAGTCTGTTCCAGAAAACAAATTGATTCAATTTGTACAGATAGTAATACCCAGACTTTAACCCAGAATGTTTTTTCTATGAAGCAGCAGTGTTGACCTGTGGTGAGACACTACCCTGCCTGAAGAGCACTATGCTTTAAATTGTTTGACAGATGAATGCAGCTATATGAATACTTGTAAGTTCATTAAACTGTCCCCACCACCTAAAGCAATCAGCCATCTAATTGGCCACTCCTCCCTTGTGATTGTCCACCTGTGACTTCCTGCCAGTGCCCCAAAATTAAAACATTACTTCAAGGAGAAGATGTTTTTAAGATAAACTTGCTTAAAACGTAATAATTGAATGCTGTGATACTTTGATAACATACTACATATGTTTTATTGGTTGTGTTTTTGCAGGTCTCCAGTTACTTGATATTCTGCCAAAGTTAAGGTGAGTCAGTTGCTTAATTTCTTAATTTATACAATAAAGTCACTGCCTGATTTCTTTTCTTTAAAAAAAAAAAAGAAACTTTTTAAAAGCCAAACAGAAGTTATAAGAAAACAAGTTTATGTCCATTATAGACTGCAATTTAAGCAAAGATGCATCCCATTTTTTTTTTTTTAAATGAAGATGGCATTTCGATTGTGGAGTAAGTCCAATCCACTCAGTAACTGTATGTGTGTGCTGTGCAGGGAGCAGGAGGATGAAGACTTGATTATTCAATGTGAAGCTTTCGAGGACGCCATGGCTGAAGATGAGGAAGAGCTGCTGCGAGTGTTTGGGGGCATTGATATGAGCAATCACTTGGAGGTTTTCACCGCACTCTTCAACAAGGTAGGCAAACTGCTTGGATGGCTTTATAGGGAACTGCAAAGATTGCCTTGTAAAGGCAATAGCAAATATATGAATGCAGAATCATGTTGTAGGCTTTTCGCTTTTTTTTTTTTTCAGCTTGATTCATTTTTGTATGTATGCAGGTGAGCAGCTCTCCAGCTTCTCTTCAGCTGCTCTCCATCCTGCAGACAATGTTGGAGCTTGGACCAGGTCATACTAATATCTGGCTGGCTCTTGAGGCTATCACTAACAGAGCCATACTGCTGGCCCAGGACTGTGAGTCAGCACTATAACAATACATTCACTTAGGTCTACACTCAGAGGAGGATAACTGCTAGCTAATAGCCTGATTGATGCGTAAAGGCGAGTGATTATCCAGGAAAATGGATACAAGTGCATAATTAAGCTGCGAGCAACAAAAGGCTTGAAAGCTTTTGTTGTTTTTAAATGTCATTCATGAGTGTGCTTGTGTGGATTTGCGCTTCAGCTCAGATGGAGTCCTGTGAGAAGATCATGCAGCGGCTTTTGTTTTTCAAAAGGAGAAGCCGCGAAGGTCATCATGAAGTGGACGGACTTGTAGTGAAAGTGGACAAAGCTGTGCAGACCAATCAGGATCACCAGGACATGGAGGAGTCAGAGAAATGCACAACATCCACTCTGAAGCCACTGTGTGCCTCTCCTCCGCCACCTCCACCCTTACCACCACCTCTACCACTACCTGGAGGGTTTGGTGGTCCACCACCACCTCCCCCATTGCCTGGAATGCCTCCGCCACCCCCTCCACTACCTTCTGTTCCAGGTTTGTCTCCCCCGCCTCCACCACCATTACCAGGGATGCAGGGTGGACCGCCACCTCCTCCTCCTTTACCTGGCATGCCTCCGCCACCACCTCCTCCCCCTGGAATGATAGTAGCTCAGAGTAACCAGGTCTTGGGGTGCGGTGCGCCCACAAAGATGAGTCGATACCCCACTCTGAAGATGAAGAAGCTCAACTGGCAGAAACTTCGTTCTGTTACTGGTAAGTGGGCTGTACATTCCTGTTAAGGCTCATATTATTTCACCAACAGTCTGTGGAATTTAAATTTCAGGTGCGTTGAAATCTGAAAAGGCACACTTTACCTACATTTAAATTATCAACTGATCAAAACAGTTTTCACTCGTCTCAGGCCTTTATCTTTTTTGATATGATATATTCGCATTAATCTGAGCAGCTCTCTGATCATAAAATCATTCATTTACAGTGAGTTAGAACAAATTTAGCACAATTTGAATGCAAAATGAAGCCACACGAGCTCATGACAGGTTCCTGTCTTCCCCCTTGACCACAGATGGTCCCTCCATGTGGGCCTCAGTACAAAAAGAGCCGCCGCCTCACCAGCCTGACTACAGCAGTATCGAGCAGCTGTTCTGTCTCCCAGTGACCAAACCCAAAGACAAGGAGGCAGCTGTTCCTGTCAAGAAGGAGCCTAAAGAGGTGCGCCTCGTCAGCACTCCAAACATGTGCCGATGATTTATCAAATCTGAGCAATCAATTTATTAATTTTCTCTTTTCTTTTATAGATAACATTCATTGATCCAAAGAAAAACTTGAATGTGAACATATTTCTAAAGCAGTTCAAATGGTGAGATGTCTTTCACATTAGATTGTTTTGTACATGTGGGCCCATTTTCACTAATCACTAGCTTTCTTTTGCTTCATTTTTGTCCAGCACAAATGAAGACTTTGTAGCCATGATCCAGAATGGAGACCGGTCTAGGTTTGATGTAGAGGCACTAAAACAGCTTCTTAAGATCCTCCCAGAGAAGCATGAGGTTTGTAACACTTGTGTTCTTACCTATAAAGTCATGACACACACAAACCTTCTTAGTTTATGTTGCTTTTGTCTTTGGATATAGATTGAGAATCTGAAGTCTTTCCAAGGAGAAAAAGACAAGTTGGCTAATGTTGACCGCTTCTACACCTCCCTCCTCACTGTGCCGTGGTACCTTTCTGCTTAATTTCTGTTTACACCGTTCCTTGTTTTTATGCCACTGCTTATGTAATAGACTGAATCAATTTGTGTCCTTGCTTACTCTGCTTGTCTTCTCAGTTATCAGCTAAGAATTGAGTGCATGTTGTTGTGCGAGGAGACTGCATCAATATTGGAAATGCTCAGGCCTAAAGTGATGTTGGTGGAGGAGGCCTGCCAAAGTAAGTGAACCCTCATCTGAGGCATGTATGCAACAACAGCTTCTTACTATCTTGGTTGAGACATGTCTTACATGCTTAAATTAAGTCAATGTAATACTCTCTCAGCTCTCAGAATGAGCATGCTCGTGCCCAGCTTCTGCAGGCTCATCCTTGATGTGGGGAATTTTCTCAATTATGTAAGAACCTCTCTTATCATTTCTACTTCACAAAAGCTGACATTTAGTCATGGCTTGCATTTCTAATCGTTGATCTACTTTCAGGGAAGTCACACAGGCAATGCCGAGGGGTTCAAAATCAGCTCTCTGCTCAAGCTTACAGAGACAAAGGCCAACAAGAGCCGCATCACACTGCTTCATCACATCCTTGAGGTACACAAGCTATCAGCTGCCATAACCTTGTTCTCTCCCCTTCAGTTATGAACCTGTTTAACTGCCCACTGTGTGGCTTGTTTTGCAAAGGAAGCAGAGGTAAACCACCCGGAGCTGTTGGCGCTGCCGGATGATTTAGAGATATGTCAAAAAGCAGCAGGGTATGGAAATCTCTCACCTCTACTCAAAATCATGTTTACATTAATTGCTTCTTGCTTGGTTGTGTAAAAGATAACAAAGGGCTTTCCATTTTGTCATCAGAGTTGCTCTGGGTTCAATTCAATCAGAAACTGGGGCTTTACTAAAACAACTGAATGAGACGGCCAAGAAAGTCTCCAAGTCCATGGATGAAGTGAAAGAGCAATATGGAAAAGTTCTTGCGGTAAGGGTTTAAAACTTGGCTTTCCCTCCAAATAGAAGCAAAAGCA
Organism: Leuresthes tenuis; assembly: GCF_036924035.1. Taxonomy (NCBI): domain Eukaryota; kingdom Metazoa; phylum Chordata; class Actinopteri; order Atheriniformes; family Atherinopsidae; genus Leuresthes; species Leuresthes tenuis. Next base: position 25,034,129 of record NW_027325369.1, read on the forward strand.
TAAACTCTGTGCTGTTTTTAGCGTCTGGATCACATCCCAAATTCTCCCCTTGCTCTCTGCCACAGGAAAATCTGGAGGCATGTCGAGCTTTAAATGAACGATTTCCTGAGATTGAGAAGAAGAGGCTTGACCTGGCTGTCTACTTGTGTGAAGATGCTAATAATCTGTCAGTTGAGGAACTCCTCGGAACCATCAGGACTTTCCGAGAACTTTTCATCAAAGCGCTGAAGGTTAGGGAATACTTCTTTAATGTTAGTCATGTTTCCATGCTGTGGCGTTCAATGACTGCATGAATACATTGCACAGCTGATGTTTCTACTTGTGTGTGGGAGTAGTGTTTTGTTTGAAATATGTGTATCAGTGGAGAGTGGAATAACTGGAGGATGTTAATGTTTCTGCCTAAATGATATGAAGATAAATTGCCATGTACATCTTGTTCTTTGCAGTGAATGACATTCCTTTTTTTTTTCCATGATCAAAGGAAAACAAAATGAGGAAGGAGCAAGCAGCCAAAGCCGAGAAAAGAAAGAAGCAGCTGGCAGAGGAGGAGTCCAAGAGACGGAAAGGAGAGGATGGAAAAATAAGTAGGTTACCAGCTTTGTGCTTAAAATTTCCAACAAATATGTAATGCAGTGCTTGTTTTTAAACCCTCTTTATTTCCTGATGTTTTTCAGTCAAGAAAGGCATCGTGCCACAGAACGATGGCTGCATCATTGATCTTCTCCTGGCAGATATCAGGAAAGGTTTCAGCTTAAGAAAGACCCGGCCAAGGTGCGATTCGGAAAGCCTCCCTTCTAGTGAAATGCATAGAGATACCTACCCACCTGGTAAGGACAAGAGACTGTGGTCTCCATCCGCAGTTCCTAGCTCCATCCCTGATCCACTTGCCTACAACCTCAAACCTGCCTTGTAGGATTATTTGTGCTTCCTCACCACTCCCATCTCGCTAAGCTAGCTCTGCTTCTGCTCTGTCAAGCTGCTTTCGCATGGCGAGCTTTTTGTCAGCATGCCTCGTCGCTCACTATCAAACCTCACCTGTTAGCAAGGACAGCATTTGTCCTAATGTGTATACCTTGATCATTGTAGCCTGCTTTTTTTTTTCTTTTTTTTTTTTTCTTCAGGATCATGTGTGAAGTCTGTAGACGAAGAAGCCGTCGAAGTAACCACCACCTCCACTCCCATCAAACCTCAGGATCACCACGGCCTCGCAGGCAATGTGAACGGTATCCTCAGCCCATCACAAGAGACCGTGCTAGCACCTCAGCTCAGTGCAGGGCAAGGCGGGGCAGCTGCACCTCCAGCAGAGCCGGCTTTAATGACACTGACATCCCTGGAAAAGCCTGCGTCGCAACAGGAAAGTCGGCTGTTAAAGCAACCTGCAACATCAATGATAGACGGGATACCACCCCAGCCTCAGGTTGAAGCACATCTTGAACCATGTCCCACAAATGGCTTTTCATTAGATTCAACTGAGACTAGCATCCTCAGCCCATCTTCCCTCTCAGATTCAGACCTGTTGGAGGCCATATTAGATGGCATGCACAGCACGGTACCTGAGACGTTGACACCCAAGGAGCCAACGGACATTAACGTAAATGTTCACATCAAGGAAAGTGCCTCTTCTAGTTCAGATGTTCAAATGAAACAGAGTAGTGAAAGCAGTGTAATGGGAGATGAGAACGGTGAAACTAATGAAATAAGCCCTTTGCAAGAGCCAGTGGGACCAGCGATGGGTCGAGAAGGGAAGGAACACAGCCTAGATGAGGGTACTTTTAACAAACATTCGGATCCTAAATTTGGTGCGACAGCGCTCAGTGAGGGCATCGGTGGGGGGGATGTCCTGGATGGTCTGAAGCCAGAGGACCTGCCATCGGTCTCTGAAGTGGTCCCTCTCTCCCCTAAACCAGAACCAAAGAAACAGTTGAAGCTGTTTAAGAGAAACAAAAAGAAGAGTAATCCAGGTAATCCATCTCTTCACTTAAATAAAGATCATGTTTGGAATGCTAGTCTCTTGTGTCTTAAAGGGAAATCCTTATGTTTTGCTGTTATTGCATTTTACATGATATTTTTATATATATGGGCTATTTTAGGGTGGTTTTAAGAATTGTTGCATAAATACATGCATTTTTATTGAATGTGCAGCACTTAATTTGAAGATATAATACTAAATGGATTTAAAGCCCTGTTCAGTCTGTTTGAATGCTCTGTTTTCCATTCTGACTCTCTGAAACACAAGGTAACAGTGGGAAAGGACACACAAAACATAAAACAGGCTGTGTGTTGCAGTGAGGTAGGTCAAATCGACCGGAGGCAAACTGTAAACAGAAATGTTCTCCTAATGAACTCAATCATCATCAGAGCTTTGTGCCAATAACACGTCATTTGTCGGTCTAACTGGAAACTGAATTTCATTTGTCTGTGTTGTCCAACTTTTAATGCTTGCTCTCTTTAACACTTAAAATCTTGTCCTGAGGTGATTCTAATGTCACTCAAACCGTTTAAACAAAACCTCAAAGCACTATAATGCACATTAATCCTTTTAACTAATGATCCTGAGCTCAATCAACCTTGCAGTTTGTGATGTCACTGTGATATCATTGTGGACCGACTTATGCCATGACAGCTGTCACTTTTGTCCTCTCTGTTCATATTTTCTTGTCCATTCTCAAATCTGCACGTGGGATTGTTTAATCCACAAATGGTTTCAGGTAGTTCCTGTAAACTGCTCTCTGTTAATCTGACTTTTATGAATAATGCTGATGTAAATGGTTTTAAAACTTTTTTTAAATTTTAAAGGGAAAAAAACCCCAAAACTTTCAAATTGATATTGATTGCAAGCCAAAAAGTCTTTTTCTCCAAGTGCCTTTGAGCCAGCAGGTTTATTCAGCTGTAAATAAAACCTTTTGAAAGCGTATTAAAGTATATTTTATGATAATTTGGTTCATTATTCATTTGAGTATTTCTTTCCCTATAGGAAACTCCAGAAAAAGGAATTCAAGAGGAAGGAGAAAATGTTAATTTTGCACTGGTGTTACGAACTGGAAGAACTACTATAAATTTTATTTTGTGAGAATACAGGAAAATAGACTGTCCGGAGGGTGTAGAAGTCTCCCTTCTACAAAGTTTCCCCAGACCATGACGAGGAAAGGCATCCAAGCTCGGATTTCCACAGCATGGGTGTAACGTGTCACTTTATATAAATTGTTTGTTTGTTTTTTTTGTGGTTGTACATGAATCCAGAACTGGTCAAAAAAGGAAAGATTTGAATGTGCTTTATGTTTGCATAACTGTAATACTCAGTAAGCGTGTTTTGATATGAACTCTGTTTACCTGGCAGCACATATAGAAGGGAGGATGCAGTGTTGTTGCCAGACATTTAATTTAACCAAAAGAAAACAGCTGCCAAGGTCTTAATTTCTTTATCAATAATTCTAATTATCTGTTTAAAAAAAACGAAAAAAAAAGTGAATTATACCTTTTAATGTTACATTTTAATAAAAATGGATTTAACTGTATCTGTGTTTTATAATAACTGATGGTGATATCCAGGCAAGGAAAACTGAAAGCCTCATTATGAAGAAGAGATCCCTTGCACATCTACGTACCTCTGTGCGTCTAGCTCTGACATCATCAGCTCTGAAGTTACAGATAGGGTAATGCCACTCTTGAAGACAGTTTAGTCCTCTTGAGACGGGCAGACTCAAGCACCCCTCATCATGTCGCTCAACTGGTCGTCCAAAGACCACAAAAACACAAATCAAGCCGCCGCGACTGGACAGAAGCGACAGCGCAACGACGCGGGGAACAAAGTGTCGGTGGTGCTCGGTGCGCAGTGGGGAGACGAAGGAAAAGGGAAAGTGGTAGATTTATTGGCCACCGAAGCTGACGTTGTCTGCAGATGTCAGGTAAATGTGTGAATTTGTGACTTTAGCCCAACTGGACAAGTGACGGTTTTTGGATTACTGTTGAGTGCCGCTTTTTTCCACAGCAAAATCGTCCGTGTTGAATAAACTCTGAAGAGTGTTTAAATGGAAACACGTGGACACTTTTCCTGCGTAAATTTACCACTCCCAGGGTTAAATAAAAAAACACGGGTGAATTTACTGTAAGTACCTCACGGATAATCTTCCTTTTATTGGTAGTCTGGTTGGGTACAGTAGGTGCTCAAAGTGAAACATTCACATCTCTGTGATTTTGGAATATTTTGCATTAGTTTTCCCACTACTACATACAGTAAACCATATATATGTATGCTGTTGTGTTTGGTTACTGTCCACGCAAGGATTTAAGTCATAACTGTTGTAATTAATCTGACATTTCAAAACATGCTATGCATAGTCCAGATAATGTCAAATGTCACCATTGACCGTTTTCAACCCTGGTGTGGTGTAAAGTAGTTCTAACTTCTTCAGCTAATCACAAATTAAATCTGGAAAGAATGGACATTAAAAACACAAATATATATGTACTTTTTAAAAAGCAACGGGTATCTTTCTGTCCCCGCACTTGTTACAAACAACACTTCAGAGGTCACTCCTGTCTGGGACTTGCACTGAAACCTGTCAACAGTTGGTGTGCTGTACTATCTCCACTGACAGGACTAGCACCCTGTGTCCTGAAGGCTTGAGAGCCCCACCCACTGGGCTGGAGAGGTCACATTCTCAGGCTGGCTTGATATGTGAGAAGGCCAGGCCTTAGTTGGGGGAATAGAGTAAAGGGTTCACCAGCACTGGCCAAGTCTGTTAAAATAGGTGCAAATCTGGGAAGATGGTGGCTTAATACTGCCTCATGGCAATAAGATGAGACGTGTCCATGTCTCAGCCATCTCAGGTGGTCTTACAGACAGTCATAATCTGTACCTTTCTTTGATTTACAGGGTGGCAACAATGCGGGACACACAGTGGTTGTGGATGGCAAGGAGTATGATTTCCACCTTCTCCCCAGTGGAATCATTAATTCCAAAAGCATATCACTCATCGGTAAATGCTTCAAACTTTAGTTTTAACAGCATTCACAGCATTACTCTGATTCTCCTTTTAACTGCTTTTGTTCATCAGGTAATGGAGTGGTCATACATCTACCTGGATTGTTTGAAGAAGGAGATAAAAATGACAAGAAAGGTATTTTAGCAAAAACAACAAAAAAAAACGTAAAACAAAATGGGAATTATAAGTAATATGCACTCACAAAGATGTGATTTCTATTCTCTGAACAGGTCTGAAAGGCTGGGATAAAAGACTAATTGTTTCAGACAGAGCTCACCTTGGTATGCTGAGTTGTGATAGGCATTTATTTCATATTTGCATATATTTTCAAGGGAACAACTTTTATTATTGTATTTTCAACAATGTGAATGCGACATTTTATTTTCTCCACAGTGTTTGATTTCCATCAGGTTGTTGATGGCTTGCAGGAGACTGAAAGACAAGCACAAGAAGGAAAGAAGTAAGGCATGACGGCAGGATACAGTTCAGAGTGAACCAAACACAAGAGATACAAGAACGCACCTTCTGATTTGCTCAAATCAACATTGATTTCACGCATTATTTCACATAACAGCATAGGAACAACTAAGAAGGGCATTGGTCCTGCATACTCCAGCAAAGCATCTCGCACTGGCCTGCGTGTATGTGACCTCCTGGGTGACTTTAAGGACTTCTCCACAAGGTAGGAATGGTGTAAATTTGGTAAATGGGGCCAAGGAGTCAAACTCCCTCATGCACTGTACGACAACTTCATTAATGTCTTTTAAACTCCTTTTTTTAGATTCAAGAACCTTGTCCACCAGTATCAGTCCATGTATCCAGCCTTGACAGTTGACGTTGATGACCAACTGAAAAAACTAAAAGTAGGTAAAGATGCAAGGGATCTTTATTGGATGACTGTTTGTCATAGATTCCAACAATTAAGTGTTCTCTTGTTCCTTGCAGGAATATGCAGAGAGATTGCGCCCGATGGTTAGAGACGGGGTCTATTATATGTATGAAGCTCTTCATGGACCTCCAAAGAAGATTCTGGTTGAAGGGGCCAATGCAGCTCTGCTTGACATTGACTTTGGTTGAGTTTTATTTATTGCGTTTATTCCATTATTGGAAACTTTGGGAAAGTCAGGGCCACTGAAATATATTTAATCATTTCTTTAGGCACATATCCTTTTGTGACATCATCAAACTGCACTGTGGGTGGAGTGTGCACTGGCCTCGGCATCCCTCCGCTGAATATTGGTGATGTATTTGGTGTAGCTAAGGCCTACACCACCAGAGTTGGAATCGGAGCCTTCCCCACAGAACAACTCAATGTAAGAGCTTGACTAAGCTTCAGTAAATTACTATTAGGGCAAATGTCGTCACATGTGTGCTTTGCTCTTCTGGTCTGTGTAAGAGGAGATGTATAACATGTCATGGACCTCGCTAATATTCTGCCTCACATGAACAATCTGTGATCATGCGACGAGCAAGAGGTTTGTGGTGTGTATTCCGGCTTAGTGCAGCTGTCAAATTTTGTGAGAGATGGGCTCAAACACTGTTTACCTCTTTTACAGATCACATGTACACAGGGATAAATTTAGGGCCAGAGTCTGGGTTAAGGATGTATTTATGGTGTGAGCTGGGCTTATGTTACCTGTCACGGGAACTGACCACAGGGACAAAGGTCAAAATGTTAAAACTTCACTCTTTAGCTAGTGTGATGCTTTTACTGTTCTCTACCATATATAGATATAGATATAGATATAGATATAGATATAGATATATGTATCTATATCTATATAGATATTTATATATCTATATAAATATATATTGCTAGCATGGGAATTGCATATTTTTTGTTATCTGTGAGATTCCTGACATTATCAAAATCCATGAAGTACCAGAAAAGGATTTCTTTCCTGTTTTCTGCAGGCAGTTGGAGAGTTGCTGCAGACGAGGGGTCATGAGGTGGGCGTAACCACAGGAAGGAAGCGGCGTTGCGGCTGGTTGGATCTTGTCATCTTCAGATATGCTCACATGATTAATGGCTTCACTGCGTGAGTGGCAAGAGAAGTTTAAGCAAACGATCAAATGTTTTGTGGTTATACCCTCATAAAGAATATTCCAGCAGTGATGATGACTGGATATAAAAATGGTGTTGTTACCTGTTCAACAGCATTGCCTTGACAAAACTTGATATTCTGGATGTGCTGGATGAAATTAAAGTTGGAGTTGCCTACAAACTAAATGGGAAAAGAATTCCTCACTTCCCAGGTAACTAATTAGGATAGACATACAGAGTAAGTCTTAAGTGCCATTTGCTGACAAATGGTTTTCCAGAGGTAATAATTGATCATAAGAACTGTAATAACTGCTGTTCATTAATCACAGCCAACATGGACGTTTTACACAAAGTGGAGGTTGAGTACGAGACCTTCCCCGGCTGGAAGACAGACACATCTGCAGCCAGGAAGTGGAATGACCTCCCAGCCAAGGCACAAAACTACATCCGCTTCATTGAAAACCACATTGGAGTTCCCAGTATGTTTGACACAAAATGACAAGTTTTCCTATCTTTATTTTCTTTGGAGATTACACAAAGAAAAATTAATTTACTATAGGAACTGCTTACTATCCACCAGGTGGCACTGATCACTTATGTGATATATAGAAATAGATATAGCTTTGCTAATTACTTCTGCTCCTTTTTTTCTAATCAGTCTGTTTCCTTTTGTCTTTCTAGTCAAGTGGGTTGGCGTTGGAAAGTCAAGAGAGTGCATGATCCAGATGTTCTAAGTCGTATATTATATACCTTGATGGAAGAAACCTGTTGGAAAGACGAAGCATCTGTTCTCTACAAAATATATCTTCTCCTCATAAGAGAATAAATATCTATGTCACCTTTTGTGTGAAATGTTCATTTTTTTGTAACAGTCAAATATATCCATGTGCTGATTGAGTATTTTAAGTAATAATGAACAGCCCAATTCAAATGATTATTAAAACGGTAGATTTGAATAGATATTGCACAAAAGCAAGTTAATTTGAATTTATTGCTGACAACATTTGAGAAAAGTTTTGACATGGACAAGAAAAATTGTGTAACGCCATTTAAAAAAACTTGAACGTCTTTAAACTAATTAGGTTAATTATTTACATAGACATGGATCATCATTCTATGATGGACATTGTGTACAAATAGTTCAAAAAGAATTTGTGGGTTTTCTTATCAATGGTATGTAACATTATTAAAAGGTTTAGAAAATATAGTGTAATTTCTGTGAGCAAGAGATTAAACTAAAAACTGCTGATGGCTGCTCTCGAGCAGCATGGTATCAGAAACGAATATGATTTTGAAGTAGAAGTCAATTGGTCATGGGCTCAGGAAAGCCTGTGAAAACCTGCATTCGTAATTGCAAGTTTCAATACATGCAAAAATAAACAACATAGCTCATATATTGTGTTGGCCACCATCATTCTGGTAGTTGCTTATCATTGGCTGTAGTCATCGTGGCAAACTGTCGATTTAACCCTCAAAGTTTTTTTCCAGCGAGACATTTCTGAAAATAAAAGAGAAAGATTAAAAATCGGCAGTCCATGAATGCATCACAACGTTTAGCGGGCACCATTAGTCACGTGACAGCATAGCAGTAGTCGGATTGGCTCTACGTTTCCATGTGACGATAGAATATGTTTGCAATTGGCTCATTTCTGCTTCCATGTTTGTTTTTCCCGCAACAAACAAGCGTGAAAAGTAAGTTGGAGTGCGTGGCAAACACTAATAGCAGCGAAGATGCCAAAACGAACTTATCCTTTCCCCGAATCGTTCTCTGCCCAGTACAAAATACATATTGGACAAAAGGAGTTGAACAACCACGGTGTATTTGGGAACAAATACCGACAAGAAATATACGGTAAGCGGTGCACACGCCTGTACGCTCACGTAGCATAGTTAGCTTATGCTAGATTCCGCCATACGCACTTTTATCTATGGACTTTTTGTGCCCAGCAGTTGGACACATTTTCCCTATTTAATATGTCACCTTTTCCACCTGTCTGTTTGGGCAGTTGTTCGAGTGAGCGAGTCTCTTGTAATATCTCTCGTGACTGATTTTGGTTTGTTTAATTAATCTTATCTATTTGTTTTCAGTAAAGACAAATAATTTGCTTTTCAATGGTGCCAAAGATGTGATGGGCAAAATATGGACTGGAGAGGAAAAGTGCACAGAGCCGCAGACTACTGGACAAGCACACGCATCAGCATGCAGTCAGACGCTTCTTCGAGGACAGACATTGATTGGCCATAATGGGACACTGATAAGAACATGTACTGCACAAGGTGAGTCTGATCTGAGGCAGGTGGAGGCTTGACTGCAGCCCAAATATGGGAAGCGAGTTTAATGCTCTTAAACAGTGGCTAGGCTGAAAGACACAGCATACCTCAATCAGGTTGCTAGTTTTCTACTGTGTGATGTTATTTGCCAAAGGTCAGGCAAACATTCGGTCATGTGTTTTCTACATCCCCATGTCCTCTGTGGATGGTGGTGCAAGAGTTTAATATAGCCATCAGACCTCTTCAGGTGAAGTCAGTGATGAGGCAGTCTAAACTCTGAAAAACTTTGGCAAGATAAACAGAGTCCAAATGTATTTACAGTGACCTGAATCTGAGCATCAAAATGTGCCAAATAAGAGAATGACATAAGAGAATGTTTATCTGTGTTTTGACTGATGCCGATTTTTAGTGGGAAAAAGTTTGTCATTTACCAATCTATAACTATAATAGATCTGAAATGAAAATATAAACTCCAAAAATGATGGAATCGCCACACCCGGGAGTTCTTCACTCAGATATGACGCGCAGTAACTTTAATATAAAAATAAATTGGAATCGCACAACTGTGTGAAAAAAATCCTGGAATCACTTTGTAATTCCCATTTCTTCAACAAATACCTGCACAAGTCTAAATATGCAAGTGAGTCTGCAGTGAAACATGGCTCCAGCAAAGAGAGATGTTAGTGGAAACCATAGAAAGGATTATAAAACTCCTTCAAGAAGGCAGTGTAACAAAGAGTGTGCCTGAAGATGTTGGCTGTTTGTCAGTTGTGTCTAACATTTGGGGCAAGTAGAAACTAGGAATGTTGCAGAAGAGAAACGTACAAGTCAGCCAAGGAAGGCGTCAAAGCTTTGGGACGTAAAAAATGAAAACAAAATGCCTTAAAATAGAAAACGCACAGCAAGAGAAAACGAATGAGTTGAAACGGCAGTCTGTGTTTGTGACCAGGCTGTTAGAAATGGGCTGAAGGAAAATTCCATCAAGACAAGCCAAATGTGAACCATTAGTAACACCTAAGCAGAAGTAAACAAGGTCACGGTGGGCTAAAGAGAAGCCGTTGTGAACTGTGGACGATTGGATGAAAGTGACATTCAGTGATGAATCACTGATCTGTATTAGGCAGGGAGATGATGCAGGAGCAGTCGTCTGGTGCAGGTCCAATGAAACGTATGAAGGACTGCCTGAAGAAGAAAACAAACACATTTCCATAGTTATTGATGATATGGGGTTGATGTCAGGTAAAAGGCCTGGGAGATTGGCAGGCATTACCTCCACAGTAAATGCACAGGTGAACATAAAAGTGTGCTATGCAAAGCCAGCTGAATGAACATCCTTAAAGTGGTGAGTCCAGGATATTTGCCAGTTTGTATACATATGTGATTTTTGCTCTGATCTTTGGCTCCACGTTGGCTATAGTAAGATTCCTGGAGGACTTTGTGTGCTCTTAGTGTGTGCTGACACTGTCAGTCATATACTAACAGAACATGCAAGTAAAATACTGAAAGAAGAAGAAATGCTGCTCTTTTGCTCATCAAATCACAGCATAAAAGTGGATTTGTTTGGAGTCCTGATCGTACAGTTTGGTTTTGTGTAAACATTTATCTTGCACGTTAGCTACCATTCAGCTGACAAGCTTGACAGTTGATACATGATTATGTATTCATAAGAAGAGTTAAATCAGCATTCCTCAGATCATTGAAATCTTACAAGCTGCAGAAAATCCATTAATGCTACATAACTGACCTGCTAACAATAATTATTTATAAGTACTGTGAAAATCTGCTTTTTTTTTCATATTGCTGGATACATTTTTCTTTCTTGCCCCCACCCATTAAGATAAACTAACATGAATTTAGTCTTTTTGTCCAGTAGCAGTAGAGAGTAAAGTTAACAGCAGAAATCTATTTAAATGTGCAGATTAGTGTTTGAGTCTCGGTTTAAGATTGAGTCAAATCACAATAAATCCTCATGGTCGTTTGACATTTCCTCTTGTTCCTGCCATATATTAATCTATTCAAGTCCCCCATAAAGTTGGCTGGCACATGTGGAATATTTAGACAGTAGCAGAAAGAGCAGCAACCTTTTCTTTCAAAACTAGTCGACAGATAAATAAAGACGGCCAAAGCTAGATGCTTAATTCAGTTCATGCTCTTTGCCAGCAGATGTCAGGCTTGTCTCTGGTTTGGATGCTTAATTCTGTTGCTTCTTCACTTTGCTGTTAGGCTGAAGGCTCATGGTTATATCGTTTTGTGTAGGTGCATCAGCAGCTTCTGCAGGCTGTTGTGTGTGTCAAAAGAGCAAGGGGTCCAGGACACCATGTTCCCAGTGTGACAGACTAGCCTGTTCTTCCTGTACCCGGCAGTGTTCCAGCTGCTCCAGCTTCTGCTGCTCTGTCTGCTCCATCATAGAGTAAGTTGCATTTTAATTTCAATCACACCCGGTCTCCAGTAAGACTTCAGCGTGCTTACAGATATATTACCACATGATGGAGATGCCTTCTTTAATGGTATATTGTAGTCCTCATCAATAGATGTAATCAAATTAGCCACAAATTTAGTGTTAAAGAAAGAGTTATGTTTGCATTTGCCTGCATTTGTGTTACAGCCTCTTGAAATTAATCTCTCACACCAGCCAAGGCTGTTAAAATGAATATCCTTCAGTATTTGAGGGTATGTTTTTACTATAATGTCATCCCTGTAAACTTGGAGCATGTCTGCTGAGCTTAATTAGGTGTCAGTTAAAGACTTGCATAGGTATTAAAAGACGTGTTGGTACAATCTTCAAAGTGCAAGCTGTTTGTCATCTGTATTGTGCATTGAATTATGCTTCAAATAGACAAATTTCTGTTTCATTCAAGCCCTAAAGCCCCACCGCAGCAAGCTGCACAGTGTGAACTAGTTTCAAATGTAGCTTTTTGTGTCATTCAGCAATGACTGGTTTTGTGAGGCCTGTATTGGGGAAACAAAAGTAGCAGCAGAGTTGGCTGTGGTAGCCAGGAGTATACTGGAAAAAACTTGATGAGTCCAAGGAAAGTTTCTGAAGCTCCAGATAGAAAAACTATTTTAAAATACGAAGGAAGAGTTGGTCTTTTAAAACAGTGTTTGTGTAATTACTGTCGCTGCCAGAAGAGGGAGACAAAGGTTGTACGCTGCAGGTTTGAATATCTGATGACCTTACTTAACCCTTAGCCTAGGATTTGGTTTGGAACCAGTGTGATCAAATTCTTTACAGAGCCTTTGGTGTTTTGGCCACTGATTTCACCAATTATTTCAGCTCTGATTTCCAACATCTCAATTAAATGATCAATTTCAGTCAATATTGTTTCGTTAAGGATATTTCAGTTCAAATGCCAAATTTTCTTAGATATAATAGAAAAGAACAAAAGGCTAGTTTTCCTGTGCAAAATAATCGGGGCTAAAGTTCCACCTATTGACAGAAAAGGCATAATTTAGAAGGCCAAGCTTGGGATTTTATTAATAAATTGGATAATTGAAATGAAGATGGATTTGGTTTATGTTCGGTATCGTTGCAGCATGTTCTGATATTAGTCCACAGTGCTTCTGTCCACACATAATTTCGAACTAATAAGGTAACTGTTTCTGGATAGTTTCTATGAAAACCCTTTTTCTCTCTCTCTCTCTGTGTTCCACAGTTACAGCGGGCGATATGATGAAGTACTGTGCTGCAGCTGCTCGACATAAAGGAGGGATCGGGAGATAATGCTTTAACATGTGGGGTTCTCCCATGAGATACTAGCAAGGCTATTTTTAATATCTGTGATATTACCTTTTTCCATGTGATCCAGATGTTTTCTTGTATATACACATTTAATCTAATTAACTGAAATAAAGTTGATCATTTTTGTACAGTTGTGTTCTTCTTTTTAGTCTATGTGGATGTTTTGATACAATTTGACATGCAAATAAATGTATTAAAGGAGCAAAAATATATGCTAAAGAGTGATGCCTGCATGTTTTTGTTGTAGGCTCATGCATCAGCAGGTGGCAGCACACTTCAAGCGCTTGTTAAGGGATGCGTGGCGTTCAGGTCGAGTATATTCGCTTCTTTTCTCAGCGGGTGAACACATTTCTAGAAGAACGGCTTCAACCTTTTAGACGAAGTGTAAGTTTTGTCTTGGTTTGACAATGATAATGAAATTCCACTCCGACCGACCTTGAGAATCCGCTATCATATTTATTTATTAAAACAAGACGAGCCAGAGGTTGAACGAGACCAGAGCTTTGAAGCAGGCAATTTGGCAACAATAATCCTGCTGGACGTGACCTTCGCGGTGTAGTCATCACTTTCTGTTAGCTGCTCCTCGTCACCGATTACCAGAGGCTTCAGGGTCAAATATTGTACACTGTGAGTAATTGTTCTGGGTGGTGGACGACCTCAGCAGTGCTTTAGAGAAGTCAATCACATGACACAGTGTTATGGATATGAGCTTGGTGGAGTGTGCTTTGTGGAGCTTATTGCAAACGTGCCTATGAGCTGTTGAGTCCCATCCCCTGCTCAGCGGGCCAGTTGTGCCTCCGGTCTTTGGGGAGCTGTTGCAGTTGGTGTCCGAGGGCATCGCTTGATTTCTGGCTGAGTGAGCAGACAGCTGCCGGCGAGCAAGGCGTCAAGTTGTCTGCACATTTCTTGATAAGATTTTAAGGAACTCTGATGAACAAAAAATAAAAAATACTTGAAAGGAACACGTTAACTTTAGAAGCGGCATCATTATTGGAGATTAAAGAGTCACAGGCATCAGAAGTTCAGCACAATCATCCATAACCCTGAGAGTGGCTTTGTTTTCAACTAATGAAAGGTTTTTTTTAGGGAAATGGGGATGGACAAAGCTGAACCATTTTGTTTATTGTTCATTTTGTTTCCAAATTCTCTGTAAAATTGTACTGATTTGATATTTCATACATAATTTTGGAGTTTGGATGGTTTGTGAACCTCTGCTTGTTGTCTGAACTTTGGATTTCTGAATATTTATTTTTATCTTTATATTTCAAGGAAATCAAGCCTTTCTTCACCGTTAGTTGCGGTGAAGCCCCCGCCACCCTTCTCCCTGGTTTAACTCCATAATGATGACTTTATATACCTTCAAGACAAAAAGAGTGCAGCTGTCATGGTTTTCAGCACATCGTCATCCATGACACCAAAAGGCCCAAGAGGTCACGCTGTGCTTCCTTGCCAAGAACAGTCTTCATTTACTCCTTGGTACATGTATGTCTGCGAGGAAAAGGGGCCCACATAATCACCCACAGCGCTCCAGACAGCACCAAATGCAGTCGGCCAGCGGGAGCACGTGGCTTTGTCTTTCACCCATTCTTTTGGGGACCAGCTGTGGTCTGAGTGCGGCGAGCCCAGTGATGCTGCTGCTATAAATATGCGTCAACAAGTGTGAGTAAGTGACAGCTGTACAGTGGTCCAAGGACACGCTGTCTTGGCACTGTCAGGGTGAGCCGGTCCAAAAAAGGCAAACCCAGTGAGAGAAGGGCACTAGTTGTTAGGATTTGTGCACTTGCAGCGATTGATATGTGGTATTCATCGCCAGTGGCCTCAAAAAATGCTCACATCAGACAATTGTGTGATTAATTTGTAATTAGTTTAAGATTCATCATTTTGGACGACAGGATTTTGATTTTATGAAAGTCAACCGAGTGGCTCCTCTAAAATAAGTAGATGTTAATATGCATGTGTAAGCAGGGGGAGAGAAAACTACCCATGCTTGTGTGTGTGTGTGTGCGTGCATCGTCTGTACACAACTGCATGTGTGGCTTTGTTTGTGTGCCCTTTTCAAGTGTGACCACCTGTCTTTTGTTAAGAAATAAATAAATAAACATAGGCCACACCAGCTGTCCCTGGCAGTCCGTCCCTTCAGAGGTCAAGGGCTCCCACCGCTGGCCTTGTTGAGGTGGTGGACACTTACAACTTTCCTCTCAACTTCTCTCAAGTACCTCTAAACACACACACGCATTAACACACACAAAAGCACTAGCAGCCAAATGAGCCAGGCTTTGAGCCTCAGAGAGGAATGTTTTATTACTCCGTCGAGTTACGCTGCACATATCCCAGCTCGTCACCCTGCAGCTAAGCCCTATCACATGGCCCCTACTTTCCATGTGAAGGTTTTGGCTCATAAGAAACACACACACACACACACACACGGCAGTTTAAGCCCTGGACTCCATCAGGCAGATGTGAGATGTTGGTGCCAGCAAGTGCTCCAAGGCTTGCTGCTGTGGTTGTTTACAGTGATAGGTGGCCTCGGCAATGCAGAGGGCCCTTATTTAGAGTACTGTAAGCTGGCTGGGTGCTGTTTGGGGTGTTTATGAATGATCTTGGGAGGACATTGTTTTCTTTATGTTGGAGCTGCCTGGCTAGCGCCGCCGTGTCGTCTGTTTGTGCATAAAGTACGTGCTGGGGAGCTGGGCCAGACAATAGCCTGGCTGAGCTACTACCCACGCACACAATAGAGTGGTGGGATGAGGCCGAGGTTTGGGGCCGTGGTTTTGGGGGCTGTGGGGGTGGAGGTAGGATAGATGGGGGCAGGGGCAGTTGGATGCGGCCCTTGTCTATATGGCGTTCCCAGAGTGGGTGAGCTGGGATTTGGGGGAGGGTGGTGGGAACCCGAGCACATCCCTATTGGGATCACGTAGCAGAGCAGCTGGATTTCTTTCATGGTGCAGCAGGGAAATAATTAAAAGTCCTTGCCATTGAAAATGTCCAGTGAATTGGCATGAAGCTCCTCAATTAGACACACATTTGGTATGTGTGTGTTTACATACAAATAGTGTGTACTTTAGTTAGGTGAAGCAGATATAATCAAATTGAGTTAAAGCAATAATTACATGACAGTGAACTGGATTTGTTTTGCTGGGTTTATCTCCTTTGCGAGTGCTGGCAACAGGTCAGAAACAATGGGAGCCCATCTTAAAAGTGCTCCGTCCTTGAGCTCAGTTTATGGTTTCAGAGGGATAGGGTCTGTAAGACCAGCAGTATTATCACATTCTGTTGTCTCTGTACACACTGCAGCGCTGCCCACAATCCCAGTCTGCCTGTTTGTTGCTGCTGTGTGTCAGACAAAGACTCTTCTACAACATAGTTCACCTGTATCACCGCTTCCCATTTCTCATTAAGGTCTAAGCCCACGTTGCTCTGATAATCAGGCGTGAAACTTCTGCAAAAAGAGGGGTTGGAAATAAATGAGCGCCACACAACCAGAGAAAGTTGTTCCATTTAATTCTATGTATAATCTCAATAAAGACCTAAAGACCCAAGATTGTCACATTTCCACAGCACACGCACACAAGCACACTCCAAAAGCGCAAACAAAGAAAATGCACATACAGTTATAGATCAAAGTAAATTGCCTCAATATCTAAGCAATGTCAATTCTGCATAAAGATTGTCCATCTAATCTCTACACCACTAACACTGAAGCATTTGATTACTATAAAATATACCTTTCTTATTAAAAAATTATATTAAATTCTAATGGCACTTCTACAAATTCTATTAAAAAGGTTTCTGTTTGACATTAAGAAGCTTCTTTTTTTTTTCCTTTTTCTTTTTTTTTCACCAAATCAAAACCAAGACAGTCAAATGTTGCACAGGAAGCATATGCAATAATAAATATTTATCATGATTATACACAATTTCACAGTTGTGACCTGCAGAGGACAAAATTCCAGTATCAGTAAAGTCGTTTTTAGACTTCAAAGATCATACAGCATGAGTTAGGCAAACATAGCCCTCGATCAAGAGCGGCACTGCTTCAAGTCCATCAAAAATCTCAGTGTTTCACATTCAACAATGACTTAAAAAAACAAAAGAAAGGAACGGACTGGACTGTTAGTTCCCAGTTGTACTGGCGACAGAAAAGCCAAAACACAAAAATGCTTGACTTGAGTTTAACACGTCCAGAACAAATTTATTCACAAAAATTTCAAAACCAAACCTCAATTTATTCTCTTGCAAAGCAGCACTTCTGAACAGACAGCTTTTTTAGTTTTGTCTTGACATTTTGATATGATAAAAAAAAAAAAAAAAAATTAAAAAAAACAACAGGGATAACAGCGAACTTGACCACTGCAGCTGAGGGCAAGAAAAATGTACAATATAGAAATAAGGGCTTCTCCAGATGCAACACCTATGTGTGTGTCTACAAGGCACATTTGGTGACCATCCTGGAGGTATAAATAAAGACTGCAAATGATAACAAAAGAGTTCTTTACATTGTCATTAGTTGTTCTACCGTTGTCCACGTGAGAATAAGAGACACTTTTTACTTGCACCATGTAGAAATCGTCCTTTAAAAAAAGAAAACTGAGTTACAAAATCTACATTCCTGTGTGCTCTGATAGAAATTGATGTAATCAGCACTTGTCATCGTCTGTTTTTTTTTTTTGTTTGTTTTTTTTGTTAAATATGTACACTGTACTGTTTCAACTGTAATGTGAGCAACAGGAGTGTTTTCATTCATTCTCGCTCTGTTGCTGACATCAGGTCAGGGAGTGGATGGGACATTGCAGTAATTCTGAGATAAATCCCTTCTCTGCTTGGTCTCCTGCAGTAAAAAGGCTGACTAAACATCGTAAATTTCACAAAATCACACGTGAATTTGTTGTCCTGATCATAAAAAAACCCCCCGAGAAACGTTGAGATAAGACACATGGTGTCGGCGTCAACATTTGTCTCCAAAAATCTACCTTCACAAACATTCCTCTGATTAATTCTGATATTGTCTTGATTGATATGCAATCAAATAATGTTTGTGTCTCCTCCATGTGGAAGAGCAGTTAGGCTTTCTCTACTGCATGCTGGGATGAGAAAAGGCATTCTTTGATGCCTCCAAACAATACACCTGTTTAGAGTCTCCCTTTGCTAAATACATTTCTCACATTCCACCGGCTCCATTCAGTACAGAAAAGTGCAAAGAGAGACTCGAAGTGCCTTTTACTCCCCACAGCTAGGACAGAGATACACAATGATCCCTTGAGAACTACCTGGAACTTGGAAAGGGGGGCGAGGGGGACAATGCCGGTATTGTCTTATTTCTATAGGTAGCCAGAGCTGTATCAGTGTGGCTGTGCTTGTGAACAACTGTTTCCTGTGGCAGAACAGAAGTCAGAGCGGGTTTAACTGCTCTGATTTGTAGTGAGGCAGAGTCCAATAAAGTCCTGAATATGGAAAAGGAAACAAATTCCCTGGGGAAGACATGACACTAAGAGACTGGAGCCTTGACTCTCTCAACCATACACGTAATGTAACGTGGAAAACAAACCATTTGATAAATATAATATATATTTACATTAAATACACAATTTGTAAGAAATAGCAGCCTAGACAATAGTGTTGAAACTATATGCATGCTAAAAACAAGTGCTTCACTATGTTCCATGTGACAAATCTTGAATACTCTGTAGAGAGTTCTAAAGAATATATTAAAATACAATTACAGTAACTTGATTTGCACAGGGGGAAAAAATGGACAGCCCCAACACCAGTTAATGAGTACCAAGATCGCTAGGCAAGACGCAACGCCTTTCAAGCTTAAAGAAATAGAAACTACACCTACAGTAAACCCTGAACCAAGTCAAACTAATAAATAAATTCTGATCAAGTCTTCTCAGGACAGATTAGACAAATATTATGAACTTTTAGTGCTACACCCCTGGCAAGAATCCATTATAGCGACTACGCAAACAGAGAGAGAAAAAAAAAAAAAAAAAAAAAGCATTTCCTGCCCCGACAAAGTTTTCGAGGGCAGCATCACCAAAGGCTTCATCAGTAGTTACTTACACACAAAATGTGAAAAAGTTAATTCAAAGAAAGAAAAGTCAGTAGATTAATCTGAATGGCACGGCTTTGATGGACTAACAGTGTTTCTGCCCTCTCTCTGCCTGCACCATCAGTTTACCCTCTGTGTCACGCATAATCTTCTGTAGGAAACTATATGCTTTCAACCCAAACGTGTCAATAACGCTGCGTTGACGTGAACCCGACAACTTGACTTACTTATTACAATCTTTTAACACATGTGGATCACTCAGTTCCAGAGTTGGTAATTACCGTTGTTCACACCTGGTATGTAGAGTGTAATCCAGATTTTTTTTTTTTCCAAAGGCAAAAAAGTATTTGAATTAGACAGAAAGGCAAGGCTGTACATCTCACTATTGTTTTAGTAAGTACACTAGGTGAAATGTTAAGAATTTCATGAGGCACCAGTGTTACAGGCATTAGTTTTAAACTACTTTCTGATAATACAACTTCTTTTAAAGTGGCAATGAGAGGGACAATCCATCAAGATGTGCTCACTCACATAAGAAACCAAAAAAAGAGCTGCTAACTCAAACCAAGGCAAAACAAAAATGAGAATGAAAATAATAATAAAAAAAGATGATATGATAGTCTGCTTGTTTCTTGCCACAAAACAACATAACTTAATTTAAGAAAAAAAATCTACTTCCATTAAAACAGTAAATCATACTTCCAGTAGTCAGACTTCATTAGTTTTGCTGCCTCGTGATCATTTAAGAACCAAACAAAATCCCCAAAATAAATAATAAAATTAATGGAGGTGTTCTTATGAAAAAAAAAAAAAGAAAAAAAAAAGCATATTTTGCTACTTACGGACGGTTCTGATCTCCCATGTGCACAAATAAAGTCTCACTCTCTCTGACGATTGTGTGTTAGCATTAGCTATCGCCCAAAGGATAAGAACATAAGATGATTTTACTTTCAGCAAACATACTCCTCAGATAAACTCAGATTGACACAAACAAGACAGAAAAACAAACAAGTGCATCATCCGATTTGTTAACCTTCAGTGACACTGATCCAGCTTGAGTTTCGTAGCGCCCCATTAATCTTAACAGCCTGTGCACCTCCATCTGACCACCGTGTATGTATGTTATGACACAGTCCAGCACAGAAAACAACTCCAGTTTTAAAGTTGCTACATCTTTTAGACTTGAGAAATGCCAAATGGGGTAGAATCCGAAAGATATGTCTCCAGCAAACTGCCAACATGTGTTTAATAGCAGGGAAATTGTTCAGTAGTGGTATTCAGTGTATGAAAAGACATTCTGCCTTATGTCATGGCACAGGTGAGAGGTGCTCTACCCAATGGCGAGAGTCTTGACGAGGCCACAGTGAAACTTCCTGATGTGGCGGTAAAGGTCCCCGGACTGAGTGAAGCGCCGTTCACACCACTTACAAGCGTGAGGCTTCTCACGAGTATGGACCACAGCGTGCCGACTCAAGTTATGGGAGTACTGGAAGCTCTTGCCACACTGGCCGCAGGTGTATGGCTTCTCGCCAGAGTGCGTGCGCTCGTGGCGCTTAAGAGTGTACATGCAGGAGAAGGTCTTGTTGCACTGCATGCATGTGGGGACAGAGCCGTCGGGGGACAGCTTGGAGCGAGCACCGTCCTTCTCGCGGAAGTGTGAGCTGAGGTGCAGCTGCAGCACATGGGGGCTGGGGAAGACTTTACTGCAGAGGGGGCACACGCACACCTGTTGCCCCGGGGGCAGGAGCACCCCGCTGGAGGTGGAGATGTCTGAGGAGGCCAAGTCGTCCTCTTCCTCTTCCTCACTGTCCCCCAGCAGTCTACCCCTCCCATCTACCTCCCTGCCTGGGGCGCCCTCCCTCCCTCTGCAGGCCTCCCCCTCCTCGTCCATCAGGTCCTCCTCCTGGGAGAGCAGGGCGGCTGTAGCACCGTTGTTGCCTGGGAAGAGGGCAGCGAACCCTGTCACCACTGAGCTCCTGGCACTATTCCCAAAGCGCTGGCTCTCAGGGCTCATCGGCTCACTGTCCTCCTGCTCTGACAGCAAGTCGTGTTCGTCTTTAACAAGTGGCTCAGTGCCCTGCTGCTGGCTGTCGAGGGCCAGCTGTCCCGAGACGTAGGAGGGGTGTAAGGGATCTCTGCTAGACAGAGGCTTGAAAGACAAATCCAGTGCACAGTCCATGTCATCTGAAGCCCGGGACCTCTGGGACAGCAATACGGTGGAACTACTGACATCAGCTTTTGTTTTTCCAGCTGTTTGGACGCAGGGCTCGGCCTCTGCTGACACATAATTGACACCTACAAGGGCCGGGGACCTGCCAGAGTGACCGTTCGCCTTCTGCCTGCTCTGTGTAGACCTATCACAATCTGTGACAGCCAGCCTGACTTCACTGTTGTCCATGTCAAACTCTTCTGCAGGGGGGGCCCTGTGAAGCCCCTGAGACTGTGTCTGCCGCCGAATAAGCTGCTTACTGTGCAGCTCACCATCTGAGGAATTTTCCCTGTCCAGACAGCTGAGTCCCAAACCCTCTCCTATCTTTTCGTCCGAGGAGGAAAGTTCCTTATCTTTAAGCTTGCCTTTGCATACTTTCACTATATCATACATGTGGAGGTAACTGGCTGCTGCCAGAACATCCTCCACAGGCAGAGTGCTGAATTCCAACTTCCCCTCATACATAAATTCAAGGAGCAGACTGAAAGCCGGGGCTGTCACAATGTCACTGTTGAGATGCACAACGTCCCTTTTGTCTAGCTGGTCCCTGTAGAAGAGATGGAAGTACATGCTGCAGGAGGCCAGCACGGCTCTGTGCGCTTTGAATCGAGCCTCCCCGACAAGAACAGTGCAGTCACAGAGGAAGCCTTGGTGACGCTGCTGACTCAGACACTGCAGCAACTGACGGCTATGGTCTGGGAACTCCATTCTTCCTTCATAACCTGATGAAAAACAGGAAAAACAGGATACTAGATAAAGCAAGTGATAGATTTAGAGGGCACATTGGAGCTGCTGCAGCATTTCAGAGGCAAAACACAAGTGGCCAAAAGCAGAAGAATGTAAGAGCACTAACTTGAGCCAAAAAGCGCAAATGATTTAAAAGTGTCAGCGAACACTAGAGATTTGAAACCTGCCGCGGTTTTAAGGACAAGTTCAGAAAAACAAACACATTTTAGGAACTTAATTCAGGAAGATTTAAAACAGTTGACGACCAACACCAATAACTTTACCCAACTTGAGAGCATAAATTCTACATTCTTTCCAGTGGTGCAGGATACGCTACGTTGGGCTCACCCACCCATGTTTCAAAGTGTAAAAGGATCCACTGTCCAAATTATTCCGAGGAATTCTTGCGCTTCCGAAATGTAACGAAAGTGACGCACCGGCTCTTCTCCAAAACACACTCAAAACAGCGGTGTTTACAGAGCAAGCAAGTGGGACAGGGAGCGATAGCACCCGTCCAGGAGGAGAAAGAGGCAAACGTGAAAAAATAAGACCAGTGCAGAGTGAGTAAACTGGTGCTCTGTTTGCTAATTACACTGCAAGCTGTGGAGTCAGCTGCTCTGACATCACCGCAATGGAAACGCTACCTCCAGCTGTGCTCCCCTTTATGCCATATGTTAACACCGGGCTACGCAGTCCAGAAAGACACACAACTTAGCAGAAAGCGGTTTATCGAAAAGGTGTTGCGATAATACATGGCATTTCAAACTTAATTTCAGCGGAATTTATCACACAGCAGCATGTGGAATAAAACGCTTTGTAGCCCCTTTGCGCACTCAGCAGACACACACGCACAACTGAGTAGTTTTTTTGGTTTTGTTTTTTTTTTTTTTCTTACAAAATGCTTCATTGAAGACGGAAACATACAGATGGTACGCTATTTTTTTTCAAGTCTTAAGTGAATTGTACATTAAAGTTTTATACCGCCGAGAAAACCGCATGCACAAGTATAATTTTGCGCACAGAGGTTGGATTTTTTTTATTTTTCTTTTTAAAGAAAGAATACGAAGAAAAAGTAGACGGGGGAGGCGTGAGGGCCAAGGGCGCAGTAAACCGAGCTCCATGTCCGTGTTGGGAAACGCATTGCTGGGAGCCTTTTAAACAGCAGAGGAACTCACAGCAAAGCCAACTGCGCTGAACGAAGCGGCGAGGGGACACTCTTTTAACTTTCGCTTTCTTCCCCATAAAGAACAAAAACACAGCACTTACATGTATTCCCGCCTGCTTCGTCGTCTTTTTTTCTTATAAGCCCCGATGTCCTTTCATGATGTGCGGCCAGATGTTCGCTTCGCCTTGTCGTTTCTTGAGCTTCAGTCCGACCCTGGGAAGGCAGGCTGCACTCAGCGCTGCTGTGTGTCAAGCAGGTTGATAATGGCACAAGTCTCGCGATATCGCGCCGCCACAATAAGTTCTGTACTACTCCGCGAATTCACACAGCGGCAGCAAGTAGCAGAGTACATAGAGGTATACATCAATTGGCTGTCTTATTCAAACACCTGTCCCACGAACAGGGGCTGCTTTCTGTGTAATAAATCCCCTTAGTGTGGAAGTGGAGAGCCGGAGCAGTTGCAGACCACTAATGAAAAGAAGCTTTACACTAAAAAGTGGTTATTTGTCAGAAGGGCTTAAAAAATCCCTAATTGAAATGTTCCTGTTGGAAAAAAGGGGCATAGCCAATGGATAGATGGAAATTTAGATGTTGTTTGCTCGAGGAAATGCGACTTGTTTGCTCTTTCCTTTTCTCAGAAGTATCCAGACCTGTTTGAAGTTCAAAACCAGACTTTAAATTGGATTAATTTAGCAAGCTTCACAAAAATGTTGCATGTGGTTTTACATCTGCTTTGGATGAAAGAAACTATTTTCTGTCCCAAAAGAGGCGGTATCTGTGGTATCTAAACCAATCAAAGAAGAATAAATCGTCTAATGTAGCAAACTGTAGAGGGTCAGCGGTCTGTTGAGATCTTTTAAAGGCCGCTTTCACTAATCCTGCTTTGAGTTGTGGAATTCCCTGGCGCTCAACCAGCAAGCGTCTTTGTTTTTGCAGACAACACCAGCTCCTGGAGGTGAATATTTGACTTCAAATTGTCTTAATGCATAAAAGTGATTTGATGGATATCAAAGTCTGAGTTGCTATCAGCACATCACCATCCAGAGTGTTCTCTGTGGTTGTTAGAGCAAAAGATGGTGACAAAGTGGAGAAACAGGGGCTTGAAGTTGCAGCTGCTAATCTCGTGCCCGCTCCCCACCCCCGCCCCCATCCCTCCCTGTGCTCCCCCAACTGCTTCAGTCACCTTTGCCCTGTGTTCCAGCTGTCGTCCGTTTTGAAAGGACCATTTGCCGCTCCTCACAGCCTTCTGACACAGAGGGGAATGAGCAATGTGACGGGAGGCGGCAGCCACCAGTCAGAAGGGGCCACCAGCTAGATTCTTATCCGCTCAATGCTTTATTCCATTTTTAGTCTGGCTCTTACCATTACAGAGGGAGGATAGCTGCACTGTGGCCATGATGATTATAAGCAAGACAAGTCATGCTCTCTGAGTAAGATTTCTCTTAATTTGATCAAAAGGCATAAATGAACTGTGAAGAAATACAAATGAAAGACCTCTTGTTCATCATAGAACACCCAGTAGATGAAATGTTTGAAGTGTCAAGTGTATGAAAACCTATTTACCATCCAGAAACCATACAAACACACACAAACACACACACACACACACACACTCATAGACTTAAACGCCATCCATGCAGGGACAGCGATGTGGATAAGAATAGGAGCTGTGGCCCTGTGTTTCTCTGGCCCTGGCAAAGCAGGCACCCAGTAGAGGAGGGGTGTGTGTTCACAGGGCAAGACAAAGCAGTGGTTGTGCCTGGGGACCGTGGCCTCAGCAGAGTGAGGCTCGGCACGGTGAAGGTTCTCACACACAGAAAAAAAGATAGAGGGACAGAGAGAATGAGAGTGGGAGAGTGGGGGAGCAGGGACAGCGAGAACACTTCCTGGAGGTTCATTCTTCCTCTCTGCAATCATCAATGGCATTCTCCCCCTGACCCACTCCTCTCCCAGACAAACAAAAGACCCCGCATTCCAGTGTAGCCTGACCGGCCAACCAGCCACAGTTGAACCACATCACTCTCCCCACTGGACTGAAGTCTGATCATAGCAGCGGGTTGTGCTGTGGATGTCAGTTTGAGGATATTTGTGATGCATCGTCACGCCTAAGTGACTGACAGTGTCTGACTACTCATGCATTGTCTTGTTTCAGCTGTACCTTTCCTCAGATGTGTTCAAAAGCAGCTTTTCATCTACATTTCCACAAAAAAAATACACATACATATCTGGTGTCGGCGAGAAGATTGAAATCCTCAAAAGAATTTGAAAGCATTTTAAGTGTGAGCTGTGTTTTACTGTAGATGATGAAGCTGTGATAAAGGATGGTATTCAAGGCTGCTTTATCACAACAGCTGTACTGATTACATTAGAAAACTCTCCCTCCATCACTCTTTTACGCAAGTGTCCTGTTCTGGACTGATACCACTGTTGTTCACTCCTTTTATGCAACTGTTTAGTGTAATTGCTACATTTATCTAATCTTTCTAATTTGACTGTTCAAGCCACATTGCCCTGCAGTTGCCCCATTTTCGCCTCCTCCCCACAATGGACCTCCTGCCCTTCTGCTTCC
Source organism: Leuresthes tenuis (assembly GCF_036924035.1). Lineage (NCBI taxonomy): Eukaryota > Metazoa > Chordata > Actinopteri > Atheriniformes > Atherinopsidae > Leuresthes > Leuresthes tenuis. Next base: position 25,059,889 of record NW_027325369.1, read on the forward strand.
ACTTGTTGTTACCGCTTGTTATCTGTCCTCCTTCAGCGGCCCATGAAGTTCTGTTCCGAACTGTTTGTTACATTCTAGACAATCACACTGCAAATAGACAAAGGTCTTCAACATTGAAGACATTATCAACTCAGCTTGACTCTATGATCTTGTTTTTTTGTTTTTTTTGCTTTTAACCTGCAACACAACAGAGGAGGAATTCCCTTCACCAGGCATGGGACAATTGAGGAGGAGGAAGGGGAGAAGGAGTACACCACTGAATAACAACAGCAGAAAACATGGGATTCCCTCACTCAGCTCTGTTCGTATGACAGGAACAGCTTGGCAACGCTGACTCATAGTAGCGGTGTGGCGCACATCAGAGAGAGTGACAAAGAGGGGAAATGACATCAGAAGAGGCTGACAGACAGAGAGCACACAGGCCAATGAATTTTTCATCACAGAGGCAACACTGACAGTAGTCTCTGCAATCCTGTTCTTCTCATTGTTATTGCACAACTTTTCTGAATTGTCTTGTGTTTTTCAATCATACTGAACTTCTGCCACAAATGCTCATCAGAACTAATTACATTTGAAGCTGATGCACTAATCTGTGCATACTGATAATTGACATCTACACGAGTAAAAAGTAACACATGGCAGGCACAGTAGCACATACAGTGGAAATATTGAGGAAGTGTTTTAGCGAGAGGTTTCCAAAATGTTTTATGTGAGGAAGTTCCAAGTTAGAAATATTTTTTTATCAAGTAGATAAAATCATCCTTTGAGGGATTCCTTTGATACCACACTGAGACTCTTAAAAAACAGTCTGTACCTGTTGGAAGTCAGTTTAAAGTCTTACTTCTCTGGCTCTGTGACAGTTTATCTGTGAAATCCTGATCATAGTACACAGTGTAGTAAAATGGCCTTAACGTTTAATCTTGCTCCTGACCATCATCAGAGGACTGCATTATTTGTTGTTAAGCCCCTTAACAATAACCTATAAATCATTAAAGCATAAAATGCGCCTAACTCAAGTGCTGAACCCAGTGATGTGTCTATACATAACATTTAACTTGACAAAGAACCAATTTAAATTGTATCTTTAAGCACTCTGTTACTGGCAGCATGTAACAAAGACATAACTTATTACCATTCCTTCATAGTTGTATCTAAATGCTAAAGGAAATAGAATTTGACAGAAATTAATGTAGAAATTAATATACTTTTTCAGTCAGGATTTTAAATAGCCCCAATTCAAACGTTTTTGGAACGTGTTTCAGGTCATAGATATATCATGGGATCAAAGTCTTTGTAAAGAGATTACGGTTAAAGTAAATGTGGGAATCACTTAAATACATTGTTCATGCTGTCCTAATATTTTTTTTAAGTTTATTTTTTGGGGTTGTTTATGCAGAATGTGGTTTAGTGCTGTCTTCCTAGAATAAGGAAGACCCTTCCTGAAAAAGTCATTATCTGGACAGCCAAACCATGTATATATATTGTGGAGCATAATGGTTCATGGACACACAGCTGCCTCACTTTGAAATGACCTCTGACAACAAGCCAGACGGTCCCTCTCCTCTTCAGTTTTGAGGAAACATCATCCCTTTTTTGAAAGACACAAGGACATTTTTCCAATTCACCTAATCCATCTTAAATGAGTTCAGGCCCAGAGAGGGTGGTGGTGTATCTGGATCTTTTTTGTTTGCATGGTAGAGTTTTAATTTGCATTCGTGGACGCAGTGATGAACTGTATTCACTGACTGTGGTTTTCAAGAGAATTCCTGAGCCCATGCAACGATTTCGACCACAAAATTGAGTCTATTCCAATGCAGTGCAGACCGAGGACCTGGAAATCACAAACACTGAATACTACCTTCAATTGGATGCACCATTTGAATAATCTTCAAATGATTATGTTCTGTATTGATTTAAATCTGACAAAACATTTAAACTCTTCCGGACACAAATAGTAATTCTGCCATAAAAACAAGTTTGCTCCTTGCTCCAGTGAAAATGAGTGAGCCCTGATATCTCTGAATCCTAATCTGTGATGAATCACAAAATAAGCAAGTCTTTTAGCTGGAGAAAGAACATTTCTATGCAGTCTACTTTGCCTTTTCAGCTGTAAAAATCTTCATGTTAAGTTATTTGAAATGAGTTTACCTTATTGGTATATTCTTGTTTGCATGCATTGCATTAAGGGTGAAATTTCAAGTAAAAATCTTTCTTTCCTCTGAAAATAAAGCCATACGATCGAGCCTACCTCATGTCTACAGTGCAGTGTTTCAGGAGAGTCAGGTGGTCTTCAGTCTGGTGCTCCAGGGTTTGTAGTATCTGATGGCAGCGCAGTGCAAAAGTGATGACATTTAACACAATAAACAGCGACTGACTGACAATCAAAAAATATGATGAAAAAGATAAGGTTTTAGAGATAAAGAAGTTGATGACGAAAATGAAACGTTTTTGCAAAATCTTATTTAGCAGAATTCATCCCAGGGTACTGAGCTAGAAACCTAACAGTTAGGTCTGAGTCTGATCTTGTCGTTGTTAGTTGGCTTGAACTGGAAATGTCAATGGCCTTTTCACAGCAACTCAAAGCCTAAATGTGTCTCTTTGAGTGTTATCAGACTTCACATCTGTAACTTTCTCATAAATGACGTCTCTGAAAATAAGCCAGAAATCAACCACCAGAATCCAGATTCTTCAGGGTAGTGCAAAGGAAGGAGAACAACTTCACACCCACTGATAATGATAGTTGCCTCTCGGTTTAATTCTTGTCTTATATTCCTTAGATGCAACAGTGAACTGTACACACAAATAAAGCTTTGAAGCCAGAGGATGCCGTCTGCATGTGAGCGTTCCCTGATAACAGCGACTCTGTGGACTTTTGCCGACATACTTTTTAGCTTTTGTGAACCGACTATCTGTGGATATTTTTGTTTGTATAAATGTAAAGGAACCTATTTTACTTTACCCGCATTGAAATAAGTCTGCCTGGTTGACATTGTTTGACTGTTCTTATTTGAAACAATCTGGATGAGTCACTTTTCATTTGCTTCGATGCCTTTTGTACATTTGATTTGATTAATTTATTCACTGATTTACTGACAGAGTTGGAAAATGGCCCGAGCGCAGTAAATTTGATTTGTTTATAGTTTTACTCTCCAGCATTTCTAAGAGAAAGTATTCTCTTCAGTTGCATTTCTGCACAATTACCATAAATAACATTCTTTTTCCCATTACTGTAATTCATTATGTTTTGGCACACTGACTGTGGATTGAAACAGCACGAAGAACTTTGCCATAACGACTAACAGTAGCTTCTTATTAGCCTTTTGACACAGTTAAAGGAGTTTCACGTACAGTTGGGTGAAAAAGAAAGTACACGCTCATTCAGTTAGAAAACTTTATCAATTTGGAGACAATGAAAAACAAAAAATCTGGTCCTTCACAGGTCTTATAGCTAGGTATACAGAACCTCAGCTAAACAACTACTCATAACATATCATACAGTTTAATTATTTATTTAATAAAAGCCAATTCGAAATGCAAAAGCAGAGTATAAAAAACTTAGTCCACTCTCATTACTTTCATAAGAACTATAAGGGTAAGTAGCATCAACTTGCTTCTAATCAAATGCACTTGATTAACTTGATCATCAGTCAGAGTATGTGCACCTCTATAAAAGCAGAAGTTTTGGCAGTTTGCTGGTCTGGAGCATTCAGGTGTGTGTTAACACAATGCCAAGGAGGAAAGACATCAGCAATCATCTTAGAGAAGAAACTGTTGCTGCCCATCAATCTGTGAAGGGTTATGAGGCCATTTCCAAACCATTTGGAATCCATCATTCTGCAGAGAGAAAGATTATTCACAAGTGGAAAATATCTAAGACGGCTGTTAATCCTCCCAGGGGTGGATGTCCAAACAAGTTCATCCAAGGGTCAATACTGAGAAAAAGTGCAAAAAAAACGAGAGCTACATCTCAGACTCTACAGGCCTTAGTTAGCATTTTAAATGTTAAGGTTCCTGAGAGTACGTCAGAAAAAGACTGATCAAATATGGGCTTGTTTGGAAGGGTTACCAAGAGAAAGTCTATTTTCAATGAGAACAACATGGCAGCAAGACTTAGGTTTAAGTTACATCTGAACAAACAACAAGACCAAAGTGGAGATGTTTGTCATAATGCACAGCAGCACGTTTGGAGAAAACCAAACACAGCATATCAGAACAAGCATCTCATACTAACGACCGAGCACTGTGGTGGAGGGCTGATGATTTGGGCTGGTTTTGCAGTCACGGGCCCTATGCACCTTGCAGTTATTGCGTTATTGAGTCAACCATGAACTCCATACCAAAGTATTATTGTGTCAAAATGAGTCTTTCTGTCTGTCTGCTGAAGCTTGGCTAAAATTGGGTCATGCAGCAAGAGAATGATCACACAGCTGCAATTCTACAACAGAATAGCTAAAAAAAAAAAGAAGAAAATAATCAAGATGGTCCCGTCAAAGTCCAGACCTCAACCTGATTCTAATACTGTGGTGGGATCTAAAGAGACCAAGAGACCCTTAACAAATACCTGCAAACGTGAATGAACTGATAGCAACGTTGTAAGGAAGCGTGCACCAAAAGTCCTCCATAACAATCTGAGAAAATGATAACATCAAACTAAAAGTGTTCAAGTTATTGCTGCTGAAGGTGACTGTTAATGACTCTTAATTTTTCACAAACTACTTCTGTGTGTTGGCTTAGATTTTGCTAGGCCTTAAAGAGTAATAGGTTATACATATATCTAGTCTTTTGGCAAACAACCAATATATATATAAAAAAATCACCTCGGGCTCAAAACGAAAAGGTTAATCTTATACAGTATCTCATGTGATTGTTCCAGGAGGAAAAATAAAATCCCTCATGATGGCGAGGACCCTTCTTTGAAACCTCACGGGGACTTTTTTGGGTCCCTGAGCCATATTTCGGAAACAACCGGCATAGATAAAACAGAACAGAGTTCATCAAGGCCACGCTGAATAGGCCCCCATAGACACTGTCGGATTTCTTTTTTTTTTCAATGGGACGGCACATAGCCTACTACTCATCCTGTGAGTGACTGATATAAGGTCGGCTCTAGGACCCGGGAGAGCGGGCTGCCACAGAGGCATTGCAGACAGCGCGTTTGGGAGGTGTAGTGGAAGAAAGGCAAGAGAAACGGAGTAAATGAGAGCACTTCTGTCCACATTGTTGAAGGACTTATCAACTTAAAATACCGCCGAAACAGCTCACTATAATGAGACGGACACACTGTTGAATTCCTGTCCAGGTAAATGTCCGCGTTTCCTTCGCATTGTTAACTACAAGAGGTCGACAGCTAGACAGGGTAGGTCCCCATTGTACTTACATGGGATGCGGTTATTCTCACCCAAGCTGCCCTGCTAGGCCCCATATCCTTTCTATCGCTAAATGCAAACCTGAAATGAGGTACTTTCCTGGCTGCACTTCGCCGTAGAAGTTATTCATTGCGACAGTCGAGGGCTTATAAACAACGCGTGAAAAACAACGCGTTGTTGTTTTCCCACAAAACAACAGCGAGTCTCTCTGAAGGTGTTTACCATTCATTTTTTGACAATGACCACTTTTGAGACAGCTCACAGGCCAAAGTATCTGCAGGCACGTTACTTGAAACGGTCCACCACTGCTGGAAAGTTGTTTTTGCTGTAGCTTTATGGCTTCAGGAGGCAAATGAAAACAAATGAGCTCAACAAGAGAGCAGCTCATTGATTGTTATGAACGACCTCTGGGTTTGTTTACTTGCTAGGGTTAGAAATGTTTCTTTGCCACGCTTTTAGTCTTTATTCTGCTTTGGTACTTGTATCACGGTCTGTTAACAGGCAGAGTAGCACATATTTGTTGTGACTTGTTGCCACTCTGTACTGCCTCTCAAAATGGGGCCTTTTTGTCCTCTTGGTCCACAATTTGGACTCCAGGGAGGTCTCAAAAAAAAAAAAAAAAAAAAGCCACAGCACTGTCATTTTCTTGTTTTCCACTCTTGTAATCAGTACAAGGAGATAATGCCTGTTTTTTTTTGTTTGTTTTTATAGTTTGTGCTGTCTTCTTTGTCATCATCCCACCTACAGTGTTTACAGTTCATATCTACTCTAACTCATTTCAGCTACAGGACTTTATTTTTTTCTTCTTCTTGTCAAGGGAGTTTATTTTTACAGAGATATTATCAGGTGGGACTGCGTGATGAAGAGCATATTGTTGCGATGAACTGCATATGTGAGCAGCACATGTTTCATGGCCATGCACGATGTAAAGCTGTAATGTTCAACTTGAGATAAACATCGCATTACTAATATCTGTTTGTCTCCATCTCCCAGGATTAAGAACATTGTCCGCGGGCGAGCTGTACCCTTGATGCCTTTAAGTGTCAAAATGTTTTTACCGGTCATGAGACTGCGTCTGTCTGTTGTGTGTACGCAAGGGGACTTGGCATGTGACCTGGAGAAGACGCAACAAGCTGGCGTAATGATGCAGCCAGTGACTGCTTGGCTCTCCCTGTTCTATTTAGAAAATACCAGCCACCTCCCACCCAATCCCCCCTCGCAGCCCCGTTGACGCAAATGTGCCACTGGTTGCATGCAGAATCTGAGGAATGTTGTTTGAAATCTTGTCCCTGCAAACAGACATACGGACCCGGCCCTGCTGCTGGAGCTTAGATGAATCAGAACTGAGAAAGATGCAGCCCGCTGCCAGTGTCGCATGACACGAAGAGCTCTTCATGGTCTTTGTCACAGAAGTTGTGAACGCTTCTGCCAAAATACTTTTCGTTTCTCTTATGTCGCCTTCTCGTTGCTATTTGATGTGTGGCAGCCCCTTAACGCTTTGAGTATGTTGAGCCGGGGGAAATGGATTCAACTTTGTGTTGCTTCTTTAAAATAGTCCACAGCTTGTCTGAACATAAAAATGAATACATTACCATGAGTCATAAAGGGTTTGCTGTTCATGTCATCACAGGATTAAGCTAGTGAGTCTACTTGTCTGTCAGGATTGCAGTTACAGTTGTTTGGTATTCAGCTACAGTTACAGTAATATTCTGGTCATTAATGGTGTGTTTTCACGGAATCTGAAAGAGGAACTGGTATTTTATTGTAGGTCATACTTAATACTGGTTCCATAGTGGCATTTTAACGCAAACCAAGTGTGAGCATGTTTACGTGCTCATTTCTTTTAATCATTTTGAATATTTGAGAGTAATGTTCTACCTCTGTAACCATAAACCAGGTGCTGACTGCCCTGTTTAACCAAGCTGCAGCTGAAAAGCAGAGAAAAAGCAGACTTGTCTGTATTGATCTGCGATGAAGGAAGTGGTGTGGTGATGTCGGCCTGATTTTCTGCTTCCTGCCCTAAACGCATGGGACTGTCCTCTCTGGCCTAGTGACAGGCTCAGTGTGTGGCATCTTTTGCTGCATGACACTGATTTGCATTGAATGGGGTGCCCCCCTTAGCAGGAGCCAAAAAGATGAATGATTGAAAACCGCCCTGACATCAGGGCAGGCAGGCAGGCAGGCAGGCAGGCAGGCAGGCTGGCAGGCGGTGGCCCAGAGGCCTGTGGACCATGTGACCCGCTGTCAGGGTACTGGGTTCATTCAGTGGCTGCAGCGCTGGCAGCAGCCCAGCTTTTCCACACAGGCCGCAGTAGCAACAGGTCGCTCCCATTAAAACAGCAGCGCTCTGTTGTGGCTCCACAGCCAGTCTTGTGCATGTGTTGCTTTTTTGGCTGTGGTGTGTGTGTGTGTGTTCAAGTTTATTTGTGTGATGTATTCCAATGTGTATATAATGTGTGCATGCCAGTGTCACAGAGTGCACTCTGAGATGAAGAAGGGATCCAATGGTTTGAGTGATTCCTAGTTTGAATTGCACTCAGAGGGCTTTTCAAATCTCTGACCAGGGTCATTCCCAACATCGGTTGTGTGACACAAGCACCACAACCCCAGTGCAATAAACAAAAACTCTGAGCAGAAAATAAACTTTGATGAACTCGGTTTCTCTCACTGAAGGAAATGAGAGCTGAATGGCAGTAAAAGGCGTGTTGATCGCACATTCAGTGACAGATGTAGTCGTGCCTGGGGCTGTTCTGATATGACTCGTAGCCTGTCGATAGTCACATTCACTTCCTGTTGTTGTCCCCAACAGTAAGCTAGATGAGGCCAGTCAAACAGGCTCCCCTTTGATGGCCTTCCACTGATGGAGCATCAGGAAAATTGATTTCAGAAATTGCCCGGTGCAGTATGTGACATTTGTGTGCGCAAGCTTGGCAATTCATAATTGTTTAGCTTCTCCTCGACAGTCAATGCTGTCTTTATATCATAAAAAGAGCTGAATGGATCAAAGGGTCAAGTGTTTTGATAACGATTGCCTGTAGGTTTTTTTTTTTTTTTTAGTACGTGCTGTTGATGGATAACAGATAAGTATAATGGCATTCAGCCAGTTCATCAAATGACTGTCGGTACAGTTTTACCATGTTTCCTATCGTACAGTTTGGCTTGAGGGTGAATATTTTCTACTACTTCCAAAAACTACTGTAGCTTGCTCTATTCGTTTTAGTGCTGCGCTTCACTCTAAAGACCCTTCCAAACGTTTAGCTTTCTTAAAGTGACAGCGGTTTTTATTCATGTCTGTTTCGCATGTTTAACCGGGAGCACAGATTGTTCTCCAAACACCTGCCTGGCATTTTGGATCCAGTTTAAAAAATGTTTTCAGTACCTTCACCGCATGTAAAACACATACGCTCATATTAAAAGGCAAATCCAGCAGCAAAGCTCAGATTTTGGATGATTTGTTTGGGTGAGAGTTCATCATCACATTAACGGGTGTCTTCTCACAGTAAATGGGTTTTTTGTTGACAAAACAGTCTCACCTTGAGATGTGTTTAGTGACTGTTTTGATGATATCACATGATCCTCATCAGCTGTTGTCATGCACTTTTTTCCATAAATCATATGGTGTAAAATGCAGTTATTTGAGAGTTCAACAATTTAAAGCTTTGAGCAGTGATCAAGTGATTTTAATCACGTGGTGCTAAATGTAAAACTGAACTGGGTTTAAAGGGCTGTTGTTGAAAACATTTGCTTACTGCGAGATGCCATCGTTCAAGCTTTCAGGAAAATTTAAATGTCTATTTTAGCATACATCGTTCTCTAAAACAAAGAATATGACCATTTCCATTATAAACTACATCTTCTGCACGTTAAATGTAAAGTTTAAATATAAAATAATTAGAAGTTGAATGAAGGTGATTTAAAAGTCAATGTAAATATCTTTAGGCTTTTGTTGGTTCACGTTGAACTTTATTGTGGCAAATAACAGAGCAAATGATGGGAAATGGGGACTTACTTGAATCAAATCCAGGGAGGAAAAAAAAATTGGCACAATGTAAATTTACAAGTGAGATAGAACTTCTGCCATCCCCTTCAGAAATGTAGCCTAGAATTATTTGACGTCATGATTTTCTCTCTGCTGTTTTGGTCACAAGTTAAGGGGAAAACTCCCAATCTATCAGGAGTGGCTGTGTCGGTTGTGGAATTTTCCAATACGGGAGACTTCAGTATGAATGCCAAAAACCACTGCCTTGCGCAGCTATTTGAACCTTGAAATGTTGCAGGTTCCACTTGTTAAAAGGACACCGCTGTGGCTGTAGCATGTCCTCCTCTAACTGGGCCATAAAGCACGAGGATCCTCTCAGTTCCACTGCCTCCCCTCTGCGGTGTTGACCTGAGGGTTAATATTCAGACAAATGGAAAAAGATCTTTCACCTCAAAGTGGGGCTAATTTTTACTTTCCTCCAACTAATAGGTTACCACCATTGAGAAGGCAGCTTTAAACCCCAGGACCCCATCTCCAGGCTCTTGCACAGGGCTGAGTGAAGGAAACAAAGTTGTGTCTCTCCCTGCGGGAAACCTGGATCCTCCATCCTGCCCACCAACATGACCAATGTGGTGATCGTCAAGGAGGGATGGCTGCATAAAAGAGGTAAATACACGATGGAATTTAGACCATTTTTTAGACCGTTTTAATCAATTTTCTGCATGAATCTTTTGCATAGCTTGTGTTTGATTCAAAGTTGAATGGAATTACTGCATGTAACTTGTTTATACATGCATTTCAGTGTAGTGATCGTCACCTCACATGCTGGAAACTCAAAATATCTAAAGATCCTTAAATATGACACAAAAAGCTGTCCATACATGTTGAAGAAATGTTTTAACTCTGGACTTTTCAAAGTTTTCTTACATGTACTACATCTTTTAATTGTTTATATGAGTAGAGTTTTACAGAGCCAATCTTTACATTTGTGCTTCAGAAATGTACATTTTTGTTTTACTTAAAGTATTTTCCACTTTGGCAATAATTCACTGGCTTTTTCAGTGGCTAATGACTTTTACTGTGTGCAAAAGATCGATTATTGAGCAAATGTATGTTAAATCTTAAATAAAAGAGTTGCAGAGTCCCCAATGGGCCTCATTTAGCTCCTTTGACAGTGCTGTGTGGCGTGGCGTGGCTCAGTGTCGGGCGCGAGTCCTGTTGTTTGGGCGAAAAGGCATTCCTCACATACCTGCTGGCTTTGAGCAGCTTTATGCGTGCATACTAACTCTGCCTTCAACTGCGGCTGACTCGCAGAGCCCACTCCATCACCACCAGGGGCAAAATAGGATAAGAAACCTCGACAAAACCACTGAAATCTCCTGGGCCCAGAGCCAAAGTACCAGGCTTTTACTGGAAGAGGGGAAGCCGGGACTCAGATAATGTGATGGGAGCAGGTAGCTGGAAAAGATCCTGGGGTGTTGCTGCAATGTGTTCCCCTCTTCAAGTGTCAGGTCAGCCTCAGGCAGACGCACCGGCTTCTTTCCACAGTGTGTTAGGATCAAATGTTGGGTCCTATTAGAGTTTGATTCACAGGAGTAGAAGCAAAACACAAACTTGCAAAGTCTGGAAGTTGCTGACTAAACTGTTTTTGCTTAATCTATAATCTTGGATTTCCCACACCCCTGAATAAAAAGCTCTAATGCAGAATTTGTCATTTAGATTTTTGTTAAGAGCTGTATTAGATGCTTTACAGTCAATCTTGCTGCTGCGACCACAAAAAAGTTAGAATTTGTGAACTCACAGTTATTGTAGTATTTGTTGTTCCCTTCCCAGTTTATTTTCTGTGCCACAAAACTGGTTCATGTCCATTTTTTCCACACCTACCCCTGTGCTGATAAGAACAGAACATTCTAATAGCGTGTCAGTGTAAAATATAACTACAGGATTAGTCAAATAGTGACTTGGTTTGGGGAAAAAAAAAAAGACAGTGAGATTGTCTGGCACACACACATTTCTTGCAGTGACAGCCTTCTACTTGTGACTCACACACTAAACAAACAACCCTTCAGGAATAGTGAGTTGGCATGCTGTCGTAGCCCAGCAGCTGTGCCCTGTGAAATGTCACCCAGAGCCTCTGTGTTTTGATTGGAGGACGTCCGCCTGCTTCCTTGACAGGAAGGCTTTTAGTGTCGCATCACTGTCATGCAGTCTTTGCCCCAGAGCCACTGCACAGAAGGTGAACCTGCAGTCCCCCTGTCTCACTGTCCATCACCTCATTCAGGCAGCCTGCACTTAAAAACTTCCCATCTTCCAATCCTGTACCTTTAGTGGAACTTTTTTTGTGCGGTAGCACCACCCAAGTGACTCAAATCTCCGTGTGGGTGTGATAATAAATGGCTTAAACAACCTCACCATGCTCATTACTCCCATCTGTGCACTCAAAACACCAATTTAAAGTCTCAGAAAAGGTAGCCCTTCATATTTCCATCAACATTTTGTGTGTGTTCCCCAAACCTGGACAAGCACATCTACTTTCTTGTGTAACTTAACAAACGCAGGTTCAGTTTGAGTGTTGTCCTCGTCCTCTTGCAGTGCCCATTTATTGGCTCTACATGATGATTGAATTTCACGGTGGGCCAGTGGCAGGCACAGAGCACATCAGCTCTGGCATGTAAGCTAAACACAGCTGCACCATCCACTCTCACTCTTTGATTCCTTTCCGATTAGTCATCTTCAGCGTGCACATGCAAACTGTATCAAGACTCCTGGCAGAAAGAAGAACAAGCATTGTGCTCTGGTACCTTGTAGAACTAATCTGCCGTTATAGCTCCAGATTCTCAGCCTTGTAGAGCTCTGTACATTTGTTCCAGACAGGCTGTGCTCAGTGAAATGATCTCATTCTGAAGGACACACCTTCATTCTTTCTTAAGCCTTGTGCTGGAGAAGTGTGTCTGGATTGTGGACACTATTTGGGATGTGTTGTTCCTGTTATCGTGGTTATCTGTGTTGGAAGGACAGTTTCAGAATGCATCGTATTTATTTAGAGGTTAAACTGAAAGCAGGACATTAATTAGTGCCCACATTTACAGACCCTTTTGCAAATACAGGCTTGCACAAACACTGTTACTTCATTATTACTCTCATAACTAGTTGTTATGTGTCCCCAAATGATACTTGCCTTTCAGATCCTTTTCAGTGTGCACCCACACAATTTGAATGTGCCTACGGCCTCTAGTGGCCACAGAGATTGAGCAGCATGTTATTTCTTTTTGCAAGAGTTTTTTTTTTTTTCCAAAGTTTCCATCAAAGCCAGAGCATCATCAGACATCAAAGAGACAGATTGTGGGTTCCCTAGTTTCCAGGGAAGCACTGTGGCCAAAAACCCAGTGAAGCTCAACAGAACAGCACTTGCTTGTCCTCGCCTCTTCCTTGGCCCTTGTTTGTTTGACTCATTTGCTCCCTGACAAGTATAAAGAGCCGGCCCCCTCGTTAGGCTAACGAAGGCCACAACAACTGTTGGATTTGGGTAGCACGCTCAGCTGGCTCCGACTCATGAGAGGAGGGCTGGGGTGAGACGGGAAGGGAAAGCACAGAACACACCAGTTGAGGTGGTGAGAGAAAGATAGAGGGGGCAAAAAGAGAGACAGAAGTTGAGCAGCATCTTTGTAATGTTCCCAGAACACTGCTCAGTGACCCAGTCAGCCAGAGGAGAGTCGATGGATGTTGTGTGAGACGTGCCACAGAGACCCTCTTGTGGTTTGGAGCTCATCCACTGATTGGCTACTTTACTGGTCATGCAGTTGAAGGACACCCATGAACTGCTTCTCCAAGCAAAACCTTGTTGGTGGTCCAGCAGCGTGCATGAGACAGAGTAGGGATAAGGTGGGGTGGAGTGGGGGGTGTTATGAAACACCAGACGCGACGTAGATTAAACCTTTTTTTTTTTTCATCCTTTGAATATCTGTGCCCTGTTCATGTGGTGAACAGACCTGCAACAATTCAGCCAGTTTATTCCATATTTGTGGTGGTTTGCTTTATGATATCTCAGTACGGGAATGCAGTGTTTCCTGCTCTGTTAACTGCTCTTCAAAGGAGCAGACCCACCTGATTAAGAATGTCTCATGATATGCTGACTGTCTCAGTACTTCAGGCCTTTGACTTGCTGCCAGATTTGCTGCTGGGCTCCTACACATCCCCTCATTATTGCTGTCATTGGCCACGTGCTGCAACAGTATACAAAACACTCACACAAACATACATCCTGCAGACCTAGAGGAGTAGCGCACCAAATTTGCAAACGTATTCACGGTGGTGGATTGAGGAAAAAGAAAATACACATAAAGATATACTTGAGTGTCATTAACCCCATTGACTGAGGCATCACCCAAAAATAAATCAGTTGGGGTTGAAAAGAATTTAAATCTCTGAAATTTCTTGAAGATTATCATATATCCTGGCCAAGAATTCTCAGACTTGGTCACAGGACCTTAAAACATGAATAAAATAACCTTCCTCAGACATTGCCATGAGTTGATGTATTCATTAACCCTAGTCAAAATAGTCTGGAGGAAGTCCTGTGAAAACTATGCATAATCTTAAACTGGATTAAACGTACCCTTGCGTCACTAGACATTGTTTGAATATTCTCACGAATCCTACCCCGCTTCTCCTCATCCAGTGTCAAATTCCTCTCCCATGCCCATCAGAACAGGTTGAAAACCTGTGTACTATGTATGTGAAATGTACTTGAGCGAAATATCCTACATGCTTCTACAAAACCGATTTTTAATTGTTGCAAATAGTCCTCAAATTACTCCAGCATTTCATAATGAAACAAATCTCATAATGATAGCGGTGCCCTTTTTCAATAGGTTTTTCCAACAGAACAGTTTACCAAAACAACACTTTGGGCTTGGTTCATTAACTTAAAATCTGTCAATGTTACAATAATTAAGTACTTTAATTTGGTGCCTTTTTTTTCTCTACTTCCCTTAGTTTTATATTAATGATGCCAGTAACATAAGTATAATTCAACCTGTATGTTTGGCACTTTTTTTTCTTTCGTTTTTTGATTTATAAATGACCACTAAACAAAAACTGACCGACTTATGGCTTGTGCAAAACTTTCTTAGAAGCTGAGTAAGAGATGGAAGCAATTTCCTTGGCTCTCCATTCTGTTAGCAAGCTATGTAAACCAAATGTGAGGTTAAAATTGCATAATCAAAAGAAAAAATAAAAACAAAAGCTTCTGTAATGAGGTCATTGTTAGAGTTCGTATATTCCCTGTCGCTCAGTTGTGCCTCGTGTGTGTGAATAAATCCTTATGCACAGCAAAGATCCTCATGACTTTGTTTATAAATGCTGTTTTTATTATTACCAGTTTGTGTCCTTAAAAGGGTAGTAACTGTAACTGTTTTGCAGCTGTTAATAAATGGCTGAGATGGAAAGTGGTGATATTAAAACATTGTACTCTACAGAAAGTCAGAGGAATTGTGGGACATGGAATATTTAAAGTGCCTCCATGTGGTCAAATGAACTGAAGCTGATGTCACAACAGACATGAATGGTGGCATAAAGATAGTGTATCTTTAAGGCTGGTGCAGAACATTATGATTTTCACTTAAGCTTTCATGTTAACAGATAAGGGTATCCACACCGATCATGTGAGAGACGTGCATCTCAGCAGCGGCTCAAGCAGTACTGCAGCCGCCAAACATCTGGAGTTTGGGCGTGCTGCCTATTTTTCACGCATGACGTAACCATCGGGGAAGCAAAAATCTAAGCAAAATCCAGAGTATCACATTTCTTTGTCATCATATTGATCTCATATCAAGAACAATTCACCATAATTTCAGCGTGAAGGCAATATTTCATGGACATTAGGAATATAAGTTACCCAATATGATTTCAGTAACTGAATCTGTTCTCAGGTTACAGTTGGAACTTTGGCATCTTCACTCTTCAAGTCATATTAAACATGTTTGAAACAAAACTGTGCGTTTATGGCCATTACAAGAGGCATGTCATTTAAAAAAAATAAAATAAAAAATTGGTATGAACACAAACATGCTGCAGTGATGTAGCAGTTCAACAAATCATGCATGCCATACACACGGTACGTTCCCGGTCTGAAGCCGTGAAAAATGGAAAAGCAAATTGGCTCTTAGGATTGTAAGTTGAACCAACTGGCACTAGCACCAACTTGAAATTAACATCTGGTTCAATTTGGTTGAACTGGGGTGTCCTGCATGTCATTTTGTGACAATGGGTTGTTGTTAGAAGTTTTACTGAAAATAACAAGGTAGCATGTATTACTTCTCCACAACTTTTGCGAATAACTTTTACAACAGATGACCAAAACTTTGGCATTTAGCTACCACGACTCAGCCCAGTTGATCACCAGCAGTGTAAGTTGAAGCGATGTGGGAGTAGAGCCCCTGTGGGCAGGGTCCAGTAGCAGAGGGTGTCGCACCAGGAAGCCAGCGCTCTGGCCGGGTGTCTGGCCGTCAGTGCAGACCCCCTGCTCTGGGTAATGGGAAGCAGTCTTCCTGCTAAATGTGGTGGAGAAAAGTAAATTACTGGGGTACAGCTGTCAGCAGGCAGGCTGGCTGGCATAGGAGTGGAACCAGGAGGCTGCGGGAAGTGGCACCTCCACACCATTCGTCTCCTCTCACGGCATGCCTGCTGTGTGCTTACTTTTCTGTGCAGAGTCCGCCTGCTTGCCACAACTGTGGTGCTCAGCAGCGCTTTCTGTCTCTGTTCCCCTTTTGTCTGTGTTGTTTCCTCGCTGTCTTCATCTCTGTCCTTTCCCTTGTTTTCTTCCTTTCTTAGCACCACATTTTTGCTGCTCTGCTTCTCTTCATTACACCTCCCTTTTCCCCCTTAGCCATCGCCCACCCCCCACAAGCTCATCCCTTCTCAGTCCTCCCCCACTTTGAGCGCACACTCCCTGCCCACCGCCCCACCACCACCCTGTTACTAGGATAATGACCCTGCTGACAATTCAGAACCATGGCGGAAGCAGCTATGGACTGGCGAAAAGCTCCCAGTCACTGACATCAATCACATCACTGGCACCACTCTCCAGTGTAGAGAGGGAAGAAGAGACAGAGAAACGAGGGTGATGCTCAGCTGTCTAATGTCTGAGAGATGACTCTATGATAATTCATGAATTACATACCATATATCAGCTTATTTTGTTGCTCAGAACATACTTATGAATTTATTCAGAGGTCACAAAATTTCAAGAAGTGCAGACTACCTGTAAAAGGAAAAAAAAAAATGTCCACCGTTGTGGGGTTTGTTAACCCTCTTGTTTGAGGGTATTAGATCTTACACTGGTCATTGAGAGTTCATTGGCACCAATTTGCTCTAAATAATGTGTGTTTATTTGTTTGCCATGCAGTAACCCAGTTAACTAATCCATGGATTGCTTGTTTACCCAGGGAGAGGGGGCAAATCTCAGCCCCAGTGTGTCAGGGGGGAACTTCCCACAGTGTCTCTATGGTAATCAGCAGGTGTCACTCACCATGGAGAAGAAGTGAGGGCTTTCTTATGAGCGTGAGAAAGAGGGGCAGCCTCCATTGCATCCCCAACCCCCTCGTTTTTTGTTAGGCTAGCAGCAGCCCTAGTGACAGAGAGGGAGTGAGTTCGATTGGAGACCATTGCGGCACTTGAACACAACTTGTTGATGCTGTTTTGAAAGCCCTGGCAGTGCATTCCCTCTACATCCAGCTGCATGGGAGAGAGAAGCCAACAATAGAGGTTTGGAGAGTGGAGGTGTCAAGAAGACATGGAGAAAAGGAAAGAAAGGAAGGAGTCAAAACTCTTGGATAGTTTAGGATATCAGTCTGATGCTACCTTATTTGGACATTTACTGTCTAGCAAATGGGTAGATGGGTGTTTGGAGAGAATAAGAAGTTCAGCCCAGAGCCCTGTGATTAGAGGAAGGGATGGTGGAGGCAGAGTTTGTGGTTGCTAGGGCTCGGTGATGACCCCTGCATCAGGGAGCCCCCTTTCCTCTGGAGCAGGCGGCCTGTGGCTCATTAAGATGCAGGGCACAGGGTGGCTGGCCGCAGCTGCAGCCTACAGGCAGAACCCGGCAGAAAAGGGCCGAAGGGATGGCGGGGGCGGCTGAGGAAAAACCAACAAAAGGCGAAGCCCTCCTCCCCCTCCTCCCTCGCTTTGGAGTTCTAATTCCCTAATCCTCAACCTCCGCCCACCACCCCCCTTCTCATCCGATTCTCACCACTCAAACACACACGCACTCATGCACAGTTCATGCAGTTACCACTGGCTCCCTTCCTCTCATCCCCAAGCCATGAATGGCCAGACGGGGACAAAACCCAACAGCAGCCCTCTCAGGAAGTCCAACCACTGGGTGTGGGCACTGAGAGGCACATTTTGTCTGACCCTCTCGGTTCCTCTCGCTCTGTGCGACATCATTTACACACTTGCAGTGTGGGTGTGTATGTGTTCATGGATTGTGCGATGGTCCTCTCTGTCTTAAGATAATGTTGCAAATTTTATTCCAACTCCTCAAAGTATACAGAGACGGGGGAGAATGGGGATGAGAGAGGGGTGGTGTCTTAGTTACACTTAATTGAGACACTGTGGTCTTTCTTTTAGGGGCTGCTTGATGAATGCTACATGTTGTGTCTTATTAAAAACCAAAAAGTCACAGCAGCTGGGACCTCAACATTCCTGTCGTTGTCACATAGAGACGGATAGAGCCGGACGCTCCTCGGAAACAGCCACTAACCTCCGTCCCTCCCTCCCTCTCTTCCTTTTCTGTCTAAAGACTTCCACATTTTTCCCTTTATTCACTGATTCCTCAATAAGCCTGCCTGGCAAGCTTTTACTCTTTAGGTCTCTTGCGTCAAGTTGACATGTCTGTGTTAAACATTATTGTAAGTTTAACTCCCTCAGGGTGCTCCTTTCTTGCAAGTCCATGTCAGGGGAATGCTTTGGTTCTTAAAATCTGCATTCAGTTTGGTTATAATGTCAACTTCTTTATTCTGACACCGACTCACTTAGGCTACCCAATTAGATGTTAAACTTGTGCCCATAAACGTACACTGCCTCGGACTGATAAACATACACAACCCAACTGGAAGATGCTTCACCTTGTACAGCTGTGGCCAAACCTGTTCTCTCCCAGTTCACCTAGTTTGTGTGTTTTGTGTTTGGGGTGTAGAGGGCATGGCAGTGGCATGCTGGAGCTGTCCACACACAGGGCCATGCAGCAGTTGGCAAATAAAGATGAATTCTGTTGTGTTTGGCAGCGGTTCTCTGTTCATTATTTTCCACTTTGCCCAGCGCGCATCCCAGCCCTCAGCAGCTGCTTGTCATGTAAAGACACTCTATCAGGCCCTGACAGCTCCTCCCATGCAAACACACACTGAGCATGGCTCATACACTTGCTCTCACACACCCCCTCCAGTTGCACTCGTACATATGTGGCGAACATATGTAGTGATCTGTCTCACTACCACTCCATTCAGCACAACTCTTTGCACACTGCGTAGTTTTCTCATCCCCTCCAGTTCTCTCATCACTCATCTTGTGTCAAATCAGTCTTATTGTACTTCCGTCCTTCCCCTCATTTAGTTGAGTTGAGCCACATGTCTGCTGTCACAGTTTTATTAGAAAAGCTTTAATTCTGCAACACAGATAGCGTAGTGGATTTCCTTGTTTACGTGTGACACTCTGCAGGTTTTTGTCTTATCTAGGTTGTGGTCAGTCTGTCTGTTGGCCACTTTCCTGTTTTGGAGAACATGTTGACATCAAAAGAGGTTTAGTTTACTGGAACACTGTGATGATGAACTGATTTAAAAGCTGAAGGCTCTCCTGTGTTGTTATGTGGCCCATTGTCCTTTGTCAGCTGTCTGCACCGTGTCTCTCACAGTGTACAGGATATATTTGGGGTCTACCCTGCAAAGCACTGAATTCAAGCGGTCTTAAATAGTAAGAATAGGCCTGTAAGTACCATAGCAATTTACACACATTTGTCTGTGTAACTGTAACATATGCATCATTACTAAAATAAATAGAAGCTTGTGAGGGTAGTCATCAGTTTGTTTAATTTAGACTGCTGTTGATTTGATTATGTGCTAATTTTAAGGGTGCTGTTTAAAGTTTGCCATTTTGACCCCTCCATTTTAGTAAATAAGGCTTGGCTAAGTAACAGAATCACCTTAAATCCAAGTAATCTTACCAGAATCACAGACTTCTTCCTCCAAAAATGATTGGAGAGCCGCTTGTCATGCAGCACTTTTGCGTTATTTGTCACTTTTTGTACATAGAGTATAAGTGTCTGACCACAACCCCCCCCCTAACTTTGTTTATTTGAACAGTGGAAGGTGCAAAAAGCCCAGCTGTCAGTTTCACTTTCTCATCATGTCAGCTCTTAAGAAAAGCCGCTGTGTGGAAAGTACGGCTGAATAAAAGTGGAAGGGGAAATGAGTGTAAATAGGGAGCTGACAAGGGTCATCTTTGTTGTTTCTGCTCTCAACACAGACTGTGTGGGTGAGTTGCACTGCAGACAACCGGATATAGCTGCTTCCACTCTTGTCATGTGACCAGGTTTGTGGTCATAGACGAGGAAGTTGCAGTGTCCTCCTGTCTAGAGGGAGTGTGCGCTAGTTAATGATGTGCAATGCAGATGGGGGTGGGGGGGGTTGATTCATTTTCCTCTTTGACAGACCCCCATATTTAAAGGTGGGTGTAATCAGATAAAAAAAATGTGATTTTTGCAACTACTTCTGAGAGTTTACGTAGTTGCGGTATGATAGTTGCTATAATACTAATCTTAGAGATGTGTCACATTCCTTCATAAGCTTGTTTACCTTTTCATGTGCTTTGTGTGGCCTCTCCCCAGTGACCACACTCACTTGTCTCTCTTGATATCACAATTCAGCATAGTGACAATTCTTGGAAGACTCAAGCGACTGAGAATGCTGGCCCGGCATTATCGTCTCCCCAACATCCATGTGATCAAGGCCACCTCAGTGTGGCAGAATGTCTCCAAATGCAGTGCATGCCAAGCCTTGAGCTGCTGCGTCACATATTACCACCCAAGCAGCTTCTCTGGTGGGTGCTATGCGTCAGTGGTGCTGGCAGGAAAAGCTCTCAACCTTCCAAACTGAATGTTGATGTAACATGCTGTTACACACACATGCCTTTTACTGCTTATAAGGCAGTGTATAAACACAAATGTATTTACACACAAGCACACAGAGCCCTTACACAAACACCTGCCCCTGCCCGTGTTATAATGTACGTAAGAGTGTTGCATTGTCTGGAAGTGATTTTCTTCATTCCAAAGTAAAAACTTCACAACTGAAAGTTTACTGTTGTCTGTTGCTGTTGAGATAGATGTTGAGCCTTCCTCTTGTGTCACGGTGTCAGGTATGGGGGCTCATTATGCTGTCTCTACATTGTGCACATACTGTCCTCAATGTTAGCTGGTACAGACAACAGCAGGGGAATATGGGTCAGCCAAAACCTGACCACAGAGCGAGGCACCAGCTGGGGCCCTGCTGAGGAAAACAAGGCTCAGTACGAAAGGCTCAGGAGACTTTCTGGCTGTAGACTCAGGCATCTTATATTTGTTGAACAGGCTCTTGATTTAACTCCCAGCTGTATGTGTACTCTTAAATTCTTTAGAGTATTTAGATTTCACGCGAGCCATGTCTCCAAGCACCATTGTTCTATAGTAAAGTAGTCGAGTGGTCTTGAAGGCTTATGATAAATAATCCTACACGTGGATTCTTTGGAGCCCAGCACACTTGCAGGTGACCGGTATTGAAGCTGTTATGATGGCTTGAAGTTTTAAACGGGCAAATGACTCACCATTGCAATTGTGTTACTGAAATGGGCGCAAGGGAAATCCATCTGATGGAATTCTGCCCATTTGTTTTCCAATTAGGGCAGCACATCTAATACAGCTGTCTGTGTTGAAAGGCAATCTGCCCACCTAAAAAGTGTTCTAAGTTTTTAGATGAACTATATTAATTTATATTTATATTTATATATATATATATATAGTTCAGGATAAGGTCTTTCTTCATTTGTGGTGAATGATGCCATCATCTCATTGGGCATAGTAAATCGGGGGCTTTCTGTGTATGTAGGATGTCGATGCTTAATAAAAACGTCTAGAAACTAAACAGGAAGAAGAAGTCGGTACTCTTGAGGTGTCAAAAACAACAAACTTAAAAAGTGACATTCAGTGAGTGTTATTTCTCTAAATACTTTATATGAACGTGTACTAAACTGAGATGACACGACTAGCTGCTGAATGCTCAGCACTGTCTGATCTGTTATCTGTTTCATCAATCAGAAGTGTGTTTGAGAGAGGGTAACAGAAGCTCATATTGACGGATCTTCTATATCGCCATGCACACACAACCTCCCACAAACACCCCATAGTTCAGTGTTGGAGGAAATGGGGCAATTAAGGACAGCTTGGTGCTGCTCTGCAGGGGGTTGATATGCGGCTCCGTAATTAAAAATAAATTACAGTTTTCCAGTATAAATATTCAAGTTCCACACCACAGTGCCGCTGCCTTGTTATGGTATGTAAGCTGTTTTTTTTTTTTGTTTTTTTTTTTCTCCGTCTGCGCAACATCTGGCGCAACGTTTCCTGAAGCATCACCGGAATAAATTGAGTTTTGTCTGACTTCGGAGAGATTAATTTGTGTGATGCAAGTGTGTCTAAGTGAATGGGATGGACATGGATGGCTTGAGGTTATGGCTGCTATTGTGGGAGATTTTATTTGAAATCGAACTGAGGCTTTGGCAAACATAATGCCAGAGTTAGGATTGATTGGAAATTTTAAAGGGCGACTTCACCATTTGTATACTTGAGTCTTTTTACATGAGGAGTACTTATTTAATTTAATTTTTTTAAAGGCTCCATAAAGCCTTTTATAGGTTCAGAGTGAGTGCTACTTAATTTGCTAAACTGCTTCAAGTAATGTAACTTCACTCAGAAGCAGCTGCAACCAAAAACTAAAGGAAATCAGAGGGTATGAAAAATATAGGCACATGGTTTTAAGTACACAAAATCTTAACCATAAATTGGCTTTCTCTTTATTTTTCTTTTTTTTTTTCTCCCCCTTTTTGGCTAACATTAGTCAGCTTTGATCTTAAATTTCAACTTACCAGTTCAAGGAAAATGGATGGACAAGGCTTTTAATTTAGCTTGAAAGATTCCTGCATATCTAAATTGCAAATGAGTACCTAAAATGGGACTTGCATTGTGGGAGGAAAGAGCCCTGACTTCTGTTTAAACCAGCATTTGTCCTGCAGCTGACCTACACCATTTAAAAAAAAAAAAAAAAAAAAAAAAAAAAAAAAAAAAAAGAGACTGTGACAAGATGGTCATTTTAGGCAGCACTGGTGAGCAGCATAGTAATTAGAAAAAAAGCTTCCCTGTCTGAGATTAAAATGAATAGATAAAATAACAATAACTGTTGTCATTAATCACAAAAACCATAATTGGTCAGCATTGTGAGAATGTAAAAGCACAAGTTTCTCACTTAATGGGCAGAAATCCTGTAATATCTTCATCATTATGTCACAGGCTGTTTTGTTTTCTTATCTTTTGTCCTTTAACCTAACAAACCTTCTCAATATCGTTCTCATTTCAGGAGAATACATTAAGACCTGGAGGCCAAGGTATTTTCTCCTGAAAAGCGATGGTACATTCATTGGTTACAAAGAGCGACCACAAGATGTTGACCAGCTGGAAACCCCCTTAAATAACTTTTCTGTTGCACGTGAGTATCTGCTTCAGAGAAACCACCACATTTTTTCCTCTCCATTTCTTGGCAGCTTGTCTTACCGTCTAGTTTGCAGCTGTTCTTGTTTTCACTCGCATTGTCGTAATAAATAGAAAGTTTGCTTCGCATGTATCTTATCTGAAATTTTATCAGAAGCAGTTTAGGCCAGTCATTTCTTTCAGTATTTTCCAACTCAAACAAACTAACTCCGCTGCAGTAACAACATGCAAAAAGTCTTTCTCCAGTCATTCATGCATTAGATGTTATCCTCCTCTGTGTGTGCTCTCCACAATCTCTCAGTTTTAACAGCGTGAAAGAAAATGACAACAGAAATACCCTGAGCAGCCCAGCTCACGCCGTCTTCACATCAGAAAAAGTTGCTGCAATAAGCTGTGCAGATGACTGAACACAGCAATTAGACAGCATACTGTTTGTTTAACAAAATGCTTCCTCCCCGACACTCTTGAGTTATCGTGGCCATTAACCGGCTGATTTCAAGTATTTATCTGGGCTCCGCTCTGAGGCGCTTGTCTCTATCAGCAGTAGCTTTGGTTTTTGTCACCACTGCGACCCCATCACAGGGGACACATGGTGTGTCGTTGCTGACGGGGCGGCTGCAGCTGGATTACATACCCACCCTGATGGAGCCATGTTGGATCTCAGTGGTGGTCCACTACGAAGTTCTCCATCTATCAGACAGAGGCCATTTTTGTGTCTCATCCTGACATATTTGCTGACATGTTTAATTTGGGAACAGATGTTAAGAAGGAGGTGCAGATGGAAATTTCTGCTTTATAAATTCAGCTATGAGAGTGTTGTGAGTTATTATTTTTGTGAACTGCTTACAAGAGAATTATTTGCTTCAAAAGTATGAGAAGTGAAGAAAATGGAATGAAAGAAAAAATGATGATGGGTGTATTGTTGAATTCTTATTGTTATTGTCACTAAATGTTGGTTTTATTTAGATTCTGGGCTGTTGGACTGAGAAAAGAAGATTTTGATTTGTACTTTAGGTCCAAGGTTTTCACTATTTTGTGAGATTTTTAAAGAAAAAAAACATTACAAATGAAAACAAGCTGAAAATTTTAGTGTCATCAGGAAAAACATTTAATTCAACTGCTAAATCTGCAATAAAGACTTAATTAAAATTTGTATTACAAAACGGGTTCAAAACTGATATCAAAACCTTCTGTTACTTTACAAAATGTAATATTTTAAAGGAGCCTACAAATCAAGAATCAGAGTTGTATTCTTCCACCAAAGTGCACCTGTTATTCTCCAAATTGGCCAACAGTGTCTGTTAGGGTGGCGATAAAGATAAATGGCTATAACTGTGGGTCTGTCTCTCCTCTCTGCTCCCCTACACACTGGCCCTTCTCTTCCATCTCCCTCCCCACTCTCCCTGGCTGTGGTCAGAGTGCCAGCTGATGAAGACGGAGCGGCCCAAGCCCAACACATTTATCATCCGCTGCCTGCAGTGGACCACTGTCATCGAGCGCACCTTCCACGTGGAGACCCCCGAGGAGAGGCAAGCCAGAATCACACACACTTCTCTGCTCACAGAGCACAAATCAACGCAAATCATTTACATGAAAAAAAAAAAAAACAACAAGCTTTTCTCGCTAGAAAACAATGGAGCACTTTAAGAGTTCTGTTATCCCGAACACGTAAAAGCAAACACAAATGCTGACATTTAATCATTGTTACACACTAGCACAATGTCCACTGGCTATTGGCAGAGCTCATACTTAAAATTGCCTTCCTGTTGATAAGAAGACAATTACATGATTGGGTTGCTGGGCTTGCATGATTGCAAATGGGCTGATGTAATCTCCCTGCTGCCTCTGTCTCCCTCAGGGAAGAATGGACCAAAGCCATCCAGACAGTGGCTGAAGGTCTCCAGAAACAAGAGGAGGAGAGGATGGACTTCTCTCCAGACCCCATGGACATGGAGGTTTACCTTACCAAACCCAGACACAAAGTGGTACTGACGTATTTACACTCTGTTATGCATGTTTCGTTCATTTTACCCTCAAATCTCAGTCTTTCTCACCTGAAAAGTGTAATCTCTCGATCCTCTCATTTTCAATGTCCCCTCACCCGCCTTCTTTCCCAAACATCAGTCGTGGGTGGCTTAGCACCAGATAGCATGTCCACAACCCCCCACATATGTCACGACATAAAGGTCCAAGGCCACAGGATTGGATGTCCCTCACACAACCATTTTCAACATTCTCCTCTGAGTCGGGTTCAGAGGTTAACTGAGACACAACCACATATAGGCCAAACCCTTAGAGAAGTGGAAATTGCTTGGTGCCTAAAATGTTTTAGTGTTGTCTGTGGGATTGTGTGTCTCAGCTAGTTAGAGCTTGAGTTTGTTAATGCTCCTGTTTGTAACCAGATCCCACTTTCTCTGCTCTGGCCTCCTAGACTATGCACGACTTTGAATACCTCAAACTCCTGGGAAAAGGCACTTTTGGCAAAGTTATTCTGGTAAAGGAGAAGGCCACTGGACGCTACTATGCCATGAAGATCCTAAAGAAGGAGGTGATCGTAGCAAAAGTGAGTGGTTGCTAATGATCAAGTAAAGGGGTGAAAAAAACCTGGAGTTTAGGAGGGCAGTGGAGCAATGATTGATACCTAAATAGTTTGCTATTGTAAGAGTTGCACAAATACCCTTTGTGTGTTTTTTCTTTTTTCTTTTTCCAGGATGAAGTGGCGCACACGCTCACAGAGAACAGAGTCCTCCAGAATTCAAAGCATCCGTTCTTGACCGTAAGGACCCCTTCCATACCTAAACCAAACCTTATTTTAAGCCATATAGATCCTCAGGAGCCTCTTCAGTTTAACCCAGCAGCATGCATTCAGAAAAAAGGGGCAGTTTGACCAGGAATGTTTTAGGGTCTGTGCTTTCAAAGGCTGCAGCTGAGTGGGGCCTTTTTATTACAACAGCAGCCATTCTTTTTACTGTGAATCTAGGGTGGGTTGTCGTGAAAACCTCTTCCAAAGATTTTTGTCCAAGTGGCAGGTGGAAGCAACACATGATGCAATGTGCTTAGTGCAATTAATGGTACAATGCTGGTCACACAGTTGGTAAAAAATCTCAACACACAGGATACTAGATGCTCTATTTTTTTTTCTCCAGTTTCTTTCTCTTTAGATGTTTGTTTGACAATGCAGCTACAGGTGCAACATTGTTATGTGGTAACTCATGTTAACACCAGCTATTTAAAGGTTAGCTTCCTCTTGACTTAGTTGGAAACACAAAGTTCTGCTTTAACCATTGCTTTTTTTTTCTTTTTTTTTCTTTTTTTTGTCTGCAGGGACTGAAATACTCCTTCCAGACATATGACCGCTTGTGCTTTGTCATGGAGTATGCGAATGGTGGCGAGGTAAACCATTTTAATGCTCAGCAAATGTCTTCCTGTAGATTTCTGTAAATCGGTAACGCAAAATTTTTTATCATCATTAAAAGGTTTCTAATTTCTCCTGGCCTGATCAACTTCTCTCATTTCTCCTTTACTTCTTTGTTGTCAATCTTCCCTGTGTCTGGCTCAGCTTTTCTTCCATCTGTCAAGAGACCGGGTATTCTCAGAGGAGCGGGCTCGGTTCTATGGTGCAGAGATTGTGTCAGCACTGGACTACCTGCATGCTGAGAGAAATGTGGTTTATCGAGATCTAAAGGTAGGGCGTGAAATGCGTATTCACCTTTTCCCATTCTGGCCACTTTCTTCTTTTCCTCCCTTCCCTTCATTCCTTCCTCCCCTGCCTGGGTATAAATAGGGTTTATCTCCGTCCAAAGCAGTGGTGGCGGCCAGGCTTATTGATCTGCCTCCCCCAGATCAGCCTCCAGCCCCCACTGCAGCTGGAGGCAACCCTGGTCCATACAATGCTGCAGCGAGACAGAAATAACCACCGTGCCCTTTGAATAGGTTGCACCCACCTCCAGTTGTAGCGCACATGGAGTTCTCAGTCGGTAATATCGGTCCACTTAGTTCATAATTGACGTAATTTTATATGTTGGCACTTCACTAAAGCGTTTTCTGTTAACGGAGAGAAAAATGTGTGTGATTCCACAGTGAAGACGTTTCAAGGCTTCAGCTGCCTCTGGTTCAACTCCAAAGATAAACTGAACACTAATTCTGTAAAGATGACATCAGTCTTGGATGCTGCTGAGTGATAGGGCTTGTTTGGGTTTAGGAGGGTTATCATTGCTGCAGTGGGCATCTGTATCCATACTACTTCCAGCTGATAAAACTATACCAGCCAGGTCAGCACAGCACACTCTCTCTGCCTCCCTCCCTCCCTCCCTCCCTCATTCCCTCGGGTTTACGAGGCAGGCTCCCAGCCTGCTAGGGTTCTCCTGAAATTGCCAGGGTAGCAGGATTGGAGGATGTGCTGACTCTGGCCGGGCGCTGCTGGCCACGTGTGAGCTACAGCTGCCAGGTGACTTTAACTGAGAGAGAGGGACAGTGAGGAAGGGGAGGACATGCAACCTCGAGTCATGACACCGCTTAATGCACATCCCCTTTGCCTGTAGGTCATTGTATCTGTATATGTTGTCACCAAGTACATTTTCATCTGTGTGTAGGCTCATTTTCATTTTGAGTGCAACTGAGGAAACGTTTTCTTTTCCAGTGTCATAAAAGAGATTTCATTGAAGGCTGATGGGCAACCTTTCCTAATGTTACCATATCATTGTTGTATCTTACTTTACTCACCATCACAGCCAACCACAAAACTTAAATGATAAAGGAAAATAAGAGCAAATATTGTGCCAATAAAAAATAAATACAAAATAAGTGCCAATATTAGTGGTTTATTTCAGATAAAGGACCTTTTAATGAATATATTGGTCTAAATGTGCCAAACATTTAGACCAATATATTCATTAAAATATAAACTCTTAGCTTATATTTTAAGTGACATTGACTGTCATAAACCTTCATATTTGAATGAATTGGGTTACAGGCACTGATTTACATCTTGTTTTCCCACAACATCTATAAAATACTGATGTATTTGCATGTTTATCTTTTAGTAGTGCATTTACAAATGAACTTGTAATGACCTGATGTGACTGAAGGGATTTTTACTGTTCAAACCTGGAGTGCTTCAACATCTGGAGTGATCAATATAAACTTAGTGGACGGCTTTAAATTCTCCAGAAAACGTAGGTTTTAAAAGGCTTTTTAAGACGAAGCATAAGGCTTGAATGGATTAAGAATTTATCTTTCAGTTTTGAAAAAAAAAAGTACACAAGTTTCTTTAATGAAAACAGTCATTTTATAGTGATGCTAATTTATGTGCTCTTTCTGTTTTTATGCTACTCAGCTGGAAAACCTCATGCTGGACAAAGATGGACACATAAAGATCACAGATTTTGGCCTTTGTAAGGAGGGGATCAAAGATGGCGCCACCATGAAAACTTTCTGTGGGACGCCAGAGTACCTTGCACCTGAGGTAAAAAGCAGTTTCTTCTACCAGAAATGGTGACTTCAGTATTTCTAGTAGAAAACCCAAGTTTCTAAAGTTGTGCACAGATGTATGAAAAATTGGATGAAAAGTTAAACACACACATTGTCTCATGGCTTTTTACAGTGGTGGTGAAGGCTTTGTCAACGAATCGGTCCAAAATCTCCTGGTGCTAAGCTGCGTTAGCTACATAATCAAATCAGTGTCAACCTTGTGCTCCGTTAAAGAGTCTTCATTCAGTAACTACCCTTAAAGTAACAAAAACACAACGTTTGGACCCCGATTACGACTGTTGCTCCTGAGACACGTGACATCTGTAAATCTCAAACAAAACAGCTGCTTGTGTTGCTGGACATTAGAGATGGGAAGCATTTGAAGGAAAGAGCAGCTGTCTCAAAATGCTTTTCTAATCTCCAGCTGAAGTTGCGTTAATGAGTGTGCAGTGTGCCCAGGGCAGGGCAGCCTGCTCTCATATTTGCTGTATGGGGAGGGGTGTGGCTACTCCCTGTTGCGTGCAGGTATGACAAGTGTTGGAGTGGGCTGTGTAATCCAATCTATCATTGTAAGTGTTTGCAGTACGTGTCTAAGTGCATGGTTGTTTGTGGGTTCCCTTGCCTGCTGTCGTAAAAATGCTTTCCGGGAGAAGGGTGTCCATGTTTATACAGTTGCCGTATCGTTGTTTTTAGACTGCATTTGGAATTTTCTGGTTGGGGGAGGAGGAAGCGGTAATTGGCTGGCAGCACCTCAGGAAGCACGAGCTCCCGCGCCTAGAAGTGGAGGGTGGGGGGCATTGCCACATACAGCTGCTGTGTGGCACTGGGGGAGCCACAGTCCCCACTGCTGCCTGGGATGCCTCACCTGACCTGGGCAGACTCAAAGCTGGTGTGAGCACACTATCCCACAGTGCCTTAGGCTGTCTCCAAGTATCGCTTATCCCTTTGTAACAATCAGACAGAATTCCCTCTGATCATCAGCACCATGCAGGCAATATTGGCGTCTAACCTGGACAAACAGAGCATTCCACCTGTCCATCCCACGCTCCTCCTTGCCCACTCCACTCCTGCGCAGAGGAGCACAGCTTATGACAGCTCCAACCTCGGCAGCGGGGTGCGGGAGACATCAAGGGGGTGTTACCACGGCAACAGGGTCGCTGACTAGCGTCTCTATGGAGTCCGGGCCAGGCCGTGTTACAGGTTGTTCTGCAGTAAACAATGACCTTGTTGTGTGTGCTGCACAGGAATGCTGTAACGTTTGGGAATATTCCACTCAGATCTCAGATAGAAAGAGAGGTAGAGGGAGGACAGACCCAACCTGCAACAGCCTGACCAGTTAGTTATAAGTTGGACAAATTTGCTGAGTCACTTTTATTAAGCACTTGCAGGATGAAAACCATTATTTTTTGAGGGAAGTGATTTTTGGGGAACATCTACATAGAAAAATGCAGATGTGTTTATTCCAGCCACTGACAACAATCTGGATTCACCAGCTTGAAAGATTAATGGCTGTCAGTGCAGACCTTTTGTGAGCAGAAACAAATGCAGTGTAGAGAGTAGAGCTTCGAAGCAGCAGCAGCAAGTGTGCCTTTTATCCTCACCCTTCTCCCTCTCTCCTCCCCCATCTCTGCTCCTTTGGGGGAGTGTAACAGTATTAGTTTGGAGCTGGGGCCCAAGGAGGCAAGCAGTCCTGGTTACGTATATGAGGGATGAGCTTGGCTCCTGCGCTCCTGGCAGCTTCACAGCTGTGGTGCTCTTCTACATATATGGGGCAGCTGCGGGCCCAGCTGTCGCACGGTGTGAATCACACGACAGCAGCGCTGGAAATAGAGACGGCCCAGTAATCCTAGCCCTGCACCGGCTTCACGTTACTTCCACTGCCCTCCCAGTCCTCCTCAATGGTCAGCACCGCAGTACCAGGCTGAGTGCCCGCAGACACATGCACGGTGCATGTGCACACACACACTCACACACACACACACACACACCAGATTTCTTCCTTTTACGGACACCTCCTCCATCTGTTTTCCAGGACCCTCTCATAGCCAGAGCACTTTTGTGTCCATATCTAATTCTATTAACCCACCCTCATCTTTTTACCTAAGTTTCTATTCTTAGGTTGGAATTATCTAGCATCACGCTGCGGAAGGTTTAAGAGAACAGACTGTTCTCCTTGTCTTGATTTCACCTTCAACATCCGACTGGAGAGGTAGAATCCAGTACATGTCCCCAGAGACCTTGGAATATCTCAGCTCAGCAGCACATTAGTCATGCAACAGGTTGCACTGTTCGCTAAGCACAACAATGGAGGAGTTTGTCTCATTAAGAACTGTCAAGGAAATTCGTCTTAAGGAAAGAAAGAAGACGATTTTTTCCCTTTCTGTGACTGACTGTGTTAATTGAGTTGGTTTGTTTGTAAGACCCTGGTCTGTTTTTTGCCACGGATTTGCTTATTCAGGTGACCCACACCTCTGCTGTTTGTTGATTGTGTGCGTGTGTGTTTGCGTATCTGTAGAAGGCCCTGTGGTGATAAAATATGCAAGGCTCCAGGGAGAAACTCTATCCTTGTTCCTAATGTGAGATGTGAGTCAGTGTTGGCTGGAGCTGGCTCAAAAGCCCAGACCAAAGGGGAAAGCTGGTGATTTTGTTAGGGGTCGGTTATAATGTCCAAACACAGTCTTATTGGTTGAACCATAAACTGGCACTGCAAGTGTGTAGAGACAGGTCTTACTGTTTTTGCTTTTTCTTCCCTTTAGTAGCTCATTTCACAAATATGGTCAAGATATCATAAAATATCAAGCGCACACACTCATCATTAGGTTGAAATGGCCCAAAAGCATACCAACAGTGGCATTAAAAAAATCTTTGACCCGCTCCTCCTCATCCCTTAGGTCCTTGAAGACAATGACTATGGTCGTGCTGTGGACTGGTGGGGTCTCGGGGTGGTGATGTATGAGATGATGTGTGGCAGACTGCCTTTCTACAACCAGGACCACGAGAAGCTGTTTGAGCTCATCCTGATGGAAGACATCCGCTTTCCTCGGACTCTCGGCCCTGAGGCACGCTCACTGCTCTCAGGCCTCCTGAAGAAAGACCCAATGCAGAGGTGAGAACTTCTGCTGCCTGCTCAACTGTAGTGACACTGTATATTAGTTCCTTTTCACGTGCCGTAAATCTTTGTGCTTGTGTTTCTAGGTTAGGCGGAGGGCCTGATGATGCCAAGGAAATCATGCAACACAAGTTCTTTGCTGGGATTGAATGGCAAGATGTGTATGAGAAAAAGGTGGGTTTCTAAAATGTTCCTGTAATATTTCATTGTCTTTTTTGATTGTTGTCATCATAAAGACAACAAACTTGGATAGTCGTCATTTCCCCTGGGATCAGTGAGGTCACGTGACTTGAAGTAGTAACAGCTAGAAACTATATCAATTGTCAGCAGACTGGCAACTGTTACTGCACTGACTCATTGCTGTGATGTGCTAATATAATTGCGTCTCCTCTCCTCTATAACAGCTGGTCCCGCCGTTCAAGCCCCAAGTTACCTCGGAGACTGACACACGATATTTTGACGAGGAGTTCACAGGACAAATCATCACTATTACGCCACCCGGACAAGGTAGCATCAGACACGTACTTAAACACTTCCATAGACTTGATGACTTTGTGTATGTGGTGTCAGTCAACATCAAATAATCAGACCGTTTCTCATTGTGCATCATGTTGTGTTTTCTTGTGGTCACTGAGGGCTGTGTGAAGAAGAACTGCTGCCAAACTTCCGCTTTAACTTTTCTTTAGATGAAAGCTGACCTTTAACTTTCAAGAGATCCCAATTACTGTTCTCAGAAAATGTTTTTGAATAATTCAGGCTCATGGAATCTTTTCCATGTAACATCTGTAAAACGATTATCACGGTTGCCTCGGAAGTCTCATTTTATGCTAAAATCTAAATGAACAAGCTCATGTGAGAAACTACACTGAACAAATTCAATCCGGCACAAAGTTTACCCTCAGTTTTTGCCTCTGTTGTGAAATTGTATTGAATTTATGGACCGAGGCTTGAGCTAGTGGTGTGGAGCTCATAAAAGTGAGGGAAGGCATTACCCAGCTCCCTTGAGAGTAGTGTGCCCTCTACTGGAGAGCCATTACAGCAGAGTGCTGGACCTCACAGAGTTAATGACTATATAAAGAAATGTAAAATGTAAATTGAATCACAATGCATATAACAAAGAAAACATGACAAATGTGTCTTTTTTTTTTTTCTTTTTTTTAAATTTTTTATTCAGTAACAGCAACAGACACATTGGGGCGGTCTGAACACAGGGCTGGGTGGGAAAATGGTTTAACAGTTTGCAGTTTTAAGTTGAGAAACTTTGTTAAAGTATTTCAAGATTTCAGTAGTTACATAGTTAATTAAGTAATTACATAATTAAAGATTTAGATAATCCAGACAACACTGCATTAGAAACTCTGTAGAAGAAAAAAAATTTTAAAAAAGAAGAAGAAGAATGTGTATAAAAAGATCTAGAAATACTGCTTGGCTCTTTGGGTCCACAGTTATGTAAGGGGCCTTATACACCAAGTTGACAACTTGCAGTCGCATGTCTGGAGTGTCGTTAAAGGTCTGTCTTTCTTGTATATTTGATGTTTTGGTCCCGTTGCCATTGTCAGACTCCATGACAGCTAACTTAACATTTCACTTGCAATTTCTTCTCATTTGTCATCTTCACCACTCAAAAACAAGCAGCACTTTCACAACATTGTGGACATGTGGAGTGAAGAAACCGAAGAATGACTGATAAGCATGACTCAAGAGATCAGAACTAAAGAACACAAAGTGCTGCTGTTTACTTTTTTTTTTTAAATCTATGTGGCCTCCCACTTTCCTGTATTTCATAACGATTGTATTACCACTCACTTCTGGCAATCTGTTTTCTTGTGCAGGCAGTTGGAAGCGTTTTTTTTTTGTGGTGCGTTCAAGTGCTGTTTTGTTTGTTCAGATACTGACGACACAAGGAGACCCAGCAGAGGGTGTCCTGTCACTGCTAGTTCTTGGTGTATAAGAGCCCTAAAATGAAAAAAAAAAAAACAACAGAAAACAGAAAAAATTTGAAGTTCATCTAAAGAGAGCCAAATTCTGTAGTCGAGCAAGAATGTGCAACATTTTACTTTGAAAAGTTAAAAAAATGGGTCTCCTCAGTTCTTGCTTGTGTATATACCGGTGATGGGAAGCTGGGCCAACAGAGTGGAAATCATGCTGCATGTTGTCCCAACTCTCTTGGAACAACAAGTGGAAAATCATCATCTTTCTCAAAACAAAATTGAACTTCTACGTTTGATACTGTTGTCTTTAAACTTTGAACATTGCATTCTGGTTTTATTTACACTTTAAACATTGTCCAAATATTTACAGAAAGGGGGGGGATCTCTGAATGAATGTCTTTTGAGGAAAAGTATTATGTATTATTAGGATTATCATGGATCAAATAAAATAAGTTCTGATAATTGCTTCATTTACTGTTAATGTGATGAATATTTATCTGTAAGGATCTTTAAGGACTTTTGTTGCCTCAGTAGATATTGTTATAGTTTCTACTAACTGATGGGTCCTCTTTTTTACTCCGCTCACAGATGACAGTATGGAGTCTTTTGACAGCGAGCGGAGACCCCACTTCCCCCAGTTCTCCTACTCTGCCAGTGGGACAGCCTAAACGATTCTCAAACATTCCTCTGGTCCCACCATCTCCTCTCTCTCCACCCGACTGCATTCTCAAAAGCCCACGTCCTCCCAGCATTGTCTGTAGAAGCTGTCGTTGGCTGTAACTGTCACAGTCTGAAAGTTGTGTTTTACAGGAAGGAGGAAGTGCAAGACAAAACAAAGATAAATGTGCTTGTTCTGTGTGGCCTTTGAAGACTGACCATGGAGATAACACTACCCTGCATTTCCTGGTTGTTATGTTGTATACTGAGCAGGCATCCATACACCATAATTAATGAGGAAATGTAGTTATGTTATGCACAGATCAGGCTACTGCTATGAATGGATTAATTGTCGAAGGGGTCGTTTATATTTAACATATACAATGAAATATCAACCATTTCAAATAGAAAATAGGCATGCTGTGGACCAAAAACACCATGTGAGCAGAAGGTGTGTTGTTTGTTGAGTGGCTGATAAATCCATGTTTTCCCGAGTCCATTCAGATATTTTTGGCTTCATAAGTGAATGTACCGATTCAAATAAAGTTAATTTTTCCTGCATACTTACGTGTTGTAACACATGGCTATTTCTCAGAAGAATGAAATGCCATCTTCTGGAAAGGATTTCTATCCCTTTCCCTGCCACCCTGATGCAAAACTGACACCAGTCAGTCTTTTATATTGTCATGCCACACCATGATGGGTCTGATAAATCAATTGTGCAATACAGTCTAATGTGAGGAATGGCAGACGTGCAAAGAACACAGCATGAGTAAACATTTGGGCATAATTTGGCCTGCATTGGATTCTTTTTGTAACTGTTTGCACATCACTGAGAGACCCACGGTTTCCTTTCCAGGCTAATAAATAGCTTCTCCAGCTCCCCCTGAAGTAAATGCTTATAGTTCCTGATGCCTTTTTATCTGAATGCTGTGCTACAAACACCTCCTGGTTTCCCTCTGACTGGGTCACACCAGACTGACCCCTCAGAAACTTTTCTCCTCTCTGGATTTTTCCTCCGTGTACAGTACACTATTGGGTGTTTTCCACCCGGTGCATATGCTGCAGCCTCAGTGAGGTCACTTTAACATAATACACTTCTTTAGGAATACTTTGCAAACCAACTGGGCTTCAGGGGGAAAATTGTCATCTTTGATTTGCTACTTTCGGGGACTTTGTATCCCTTCACGAGCTTCTGAGTTATTTATGAGTCCAGCATGGATTAAAAAGAGTTTTACTTTGCCAATGATATGCACTTTGCTGCCCCAAAATGATTGTATTTGGACCCTTATTTGTATTTTGTGGTTGGTAAAGACTAAATTACCTTCTTTTATAATATAAATTCAAGTTTTTTGGATACAAATGAAATATTTTCTAGTTAGAATGATTTCTTCCCTTTTAAAGACAGCTGAGGCTAAGCTGAGACTCTTTGGAGGTGAAACTCTTCTTACAGTTTCCAAAAGCACTTCAGTATTTTTAAGATGACAGATAATCATTTTCCAAAAGTGCATAATACGTCATTGAATGTAACGGTTTTTATTATGTTGTCTTCTCTTCAATCGTTTGCAAACCTTTGTTCACTTTTTGAGTCTGTTATTACCTATTCCTATGCACATTCCCCCTTTGCTGTCACCTCCTAAAAATAGGGAAAATTCATTTTATATTTTTTATTTCAACTTTTTTGTACCTGCCCCTCCTGTATTCTTGAGACTGAGGACACCAGCTTTAGTAAACAAATAATATAAACTTTGTACACTGTTTTTACTTGTTTCTTTCAAATTGATGAAATAAAAGGTCTTAACAATAGCTGTGTGGCCTCATCTTTTTTTGTATGACTTCTCTTGAAGACCTACAAATTAAATCAAGGACCCAGAACACAACAGTCAGTTTATAATGTCCTAAAAAGCTATATTTGGGGAATGATAAGACGTTCCACTATATCTTTTCCAGTGTCTGTGTATTGTTGATAAATGTGAAGGGAAGCACCCTTTTGCTGCTTTGTTTTAATTTAATTTTTTATTTTATGCAAAGGTTTCTTCCCAGTCCTGCTTGTGTAATAATCTCCGCTTAATTAAACTTGCAGATGTTTGAATATATTTTCTTGAGTTTTCTGCCAAACATCAGGACAAAGATGTTTGGTTTTGAGAAAAAAGAAAGACACTAAATTGTGGGTCAAAAAGATAAATAACGCAGGGGGTCAGTTTGTCTGAACCTTCATAAGATTGCGCCTTCCAAGTAAAACATGGCTAAGCGTGTGAGACAAATGTTCCAACTTTCAGTGGCTCTGACTGTGTCTTGGATGTGTTCTCTGCCTCTGCAAGGCTGCTCGGGTCCACGTCTGGGGCTCTGCAGCTGGTCTGAGACGAAGAGAGATGCTCCCCCCGGGGCTTCGGGCAGATGGTACAGTCTCTGGAGCAGATGTTGACAGCCAGAGCTCACAGATTGGTCTTTTGGCCAGCTGCAGTGCACAGCAGCATCACACAGTGAGACCCAGGCTTGGGCCCAGTGTGGCACTCACCTGACAACCATCACACCTTACCTGATTTCAGCTGGACAGCCCAAAACTGATCTGCGACCAGTCTCCCCCGAAGGATGTTCTCATTCACATGCTGCCTGCAAGCCAGAGATCCTATAATCCTTGTG
This sequence comes from Leuresthes tenuis, assembly GCF_036924035.1. Lineage (NCBI taxonomy): Eukaryota > Metazoa > Chordata > Actinopteri > Atheriniformes > Atherinopsidae > Leuresthes > Leuresthes tenuis. The sequence goes on from NW_027325369.1 coordinate 25,096,829, forward strand.
CTCGAAGCAAATGTATTTACTGGAAAAATACATCCTAATTGGAGCTAATGTGAAGTAATATGCAATTACCCATGTTTAGATGTGGTGATGAGGTGCAGCCACTCTTCCATACTGATAAACAAAGATGCAACTGGGAGAAGATGTTGACGCCTTGAGAAACTGGGTTTGCCAAATCAGCTGCTGCTGTTTAGCTCATTTTTACTTGATTAAAAGCTCAGTATTTAGTGGTTCAGTGTTAACAGTTTTATAATTGAGCATTTGTTCTTGATGTCGCAGCAGTGAGAGTGCAAGCTCAGCCACACTGAGACAGGGCTGAGGCTTGTTCGGTGTGTATGGAAACCTCAGCAAGACGAGTGCTGCCCTCACCGTACTTAGCAGGTGCTCTCTTTCCAAGAAATCTGACTCTTAAAGAGAAAGATCATGACAAAAAAAAAGCAAACAAAAAGAACACCAAACAACACCCACTACAGGGGACTGTGGCAGCTGAAAAGCTTGTGCCTCCTTTTAAATAGAAAGCTAACAAGTAGTGTCTGTGGAACAAACTGGTGAATTAGTGAAAGAGCAGCTTTTGTTGTGTGAGGGTGGGGAGTTATCTGTTAAAGCTAAGGTCCTTAGAAACAGGTTTGACTAGTTGACTATAAGCTCCTTGATTACACCAGGAGCAAGACTGCAGTGGAGGGATTGATACCATCCAAACTCAGAGAAACTTCAGCAAATAGTGCACTCAGTAAGGGTGACTAAAACATTCATTCATAATTGTCTTCTGCATTAATTGATAGAAATGTATGTTATATATTACCATTATTTCATAAACTGCTTTTTCATCACATCTATACTGACTGAAGGTGGTCATTTTTGTCAATTTTTTAAAAAAAAAGTTTGTCCCCTAGACATTATGAGCAAAATATATGAATGGTAACAGTCGACACCTAGTATAAACACAGGGAGTCGCTTTGAGTTTGTGGACGCTTAGAAACTGCCTGAATGAATCAAAGACAAAAATGCAACCTTTGCTGAAAAGCAGGCAAACAGAATGGTGGAACTGTAGCGCCATCTAGTGGAGGTCTTAGTATTTTTCAAATCGATGTCCATGCATCAACAGCAAGGGTTTGGTTTGATTAAAGTGACAGCAAATGATCAAATAGACTGCCCGTTGCAAGTTGATATTAGATTAAGGTGTGATGACGGAACTTTTTCTGGTGTTTCATTTTCTCCATGCTTTTTACAACACAAAGCATTCATGATTAAAAGAAAAATCAGTTTATTTCCCATTATTATTACTAGCCAGGTTAGTTCATTTCCGCAGAAAATACATCATTTATTTTTAGTTTAAGTAAGAGTATAAGTGAAACAAACAAAGTCCATTATGGGTCGGGCTGTGAATGCAGCCGTAGATCGTCGATAAGAGCAATGACTCACCAGACGGTGAACAATGGTTTGTTGTTATCCGCACGAGGTTTATTTTGCTTACAAATACTCGACTAAGAAAATGCACAAACTTCCACTTCCTTATAAAGCGTCTTTATGTACGGGATTTAGAAAAAAATACAGAAAATATGCTGTCCCCATTGGAAGGATGTTTTCATTTGCATATAAATGCAAATATCTCGTACTTTGCCTTTGAGTTGTTTCTAATGGCGTAATATTAATGTTTCATGTCAAGAATTTATGTCACTTAAACAACTTGGTGGCAACAAATGACAAAAAATGTAGACGAGAACTCACTGTTGACCACAGCCTGTTAATTTTGTTATAATTGCAAAAAAAGAGCATTCCTTCTTACAATAACTAAATAGTAAATAAAAAAAGAATAAGAAGAAGCGTGTTATGTTTTTATGTTTTTAACATAACACGTAGGCCTTAACATTAACGTAGGCCTTATCCAGCTGCTGGAAACTAGTCAGAGTGAGACCTCTTACTGCCTCCTGGTCTCAGATTAAACCCGTTTGATGGGACAGCTACGTCACCGAGTCGGAACAGGGCGAAGAGGCGTTGGGGGAGAGTTTCGCCCGATTGTCATTCCCAAAGGAGGAAGAGGGTGTGTTAGAAATTTACCTGTGCGGTGTCACCTGGTGTGCTGGTTATAACTACATGTCGGTCGTCGAATTTCATCTGCAGTAGGCCGTTAAAACGCTGGCTTCAATCAGACGTAAAACGGAGAAGGCATTAAAGGTAAGCAGGTCCCTGTTGGGAACAAATCATTGTGGAAAGCTTGTTTCGGTCTAATACGCTCACCAGCGTTAGCTAAACAGCCTCCCTGTCAATGACTCGCATCAACAGTCCTTGGCGACATTAAAAACAACGTTCGCGCCGCCTTCATGAAGCAGTAAATTAATTTGAATTGAAGATATTAACACTGTTTTGTATACCTGTGAATTACGTGTAGTTTGCTAAAGTTTCAGGAGGTAAAACCTTGTCTAGAAGTTGAAGTTGTCAGCTAACATTAACTTCAGTTTCCCAACCGCCTCTATAAACGTTTATACCGCGTGTTTACTTTTGTCGTGTCTTTAATTAAAATACATAACAATTATATGTGATTTGTGCAGACAGGAATGAGTCAGACTACAGTGAAATATACGCAGTTTCTGAACAACATGTAGAATGCATGGCAGCTTAAGCATCTTATGTCACTACCCGGACTACAAATAAGCATGTGATCTAATGGGAATTATTACAGATTACTTACAAATCAAATATTGAAAATATTCCACCTTCTCACAGTGGCTCTCATGAGCAAAACCACATTTTCCACAAGGAAAAGCAACAAGCACATGATGGTGTCCAAACAGCGAACACAAAATTAAATGAAAAAGAAAACTAAATGGAATGTACATTGGGCACAATAACAACAATAATCTTACTTTTTGTATTTTGTGAAATGCCTCTGGAAGTGACACATGGAAATATGCAAACAAAATATGTCACAGGTGGTTATTTAATTGCGTTTCCTTGATTGTAACGCAGACCAGACATCAATGGTTAGATAAACAAGTGTAACTTGGGCGAGGTGATACTTCCCCTCAGTAATCTCTACACTAAGGCAGGCTGTTGCAGGACAACTTCTTCACGACATCCGTCATTGTTCTGAGACAAAGGTAGTGGATTTGAATCCATCCTTACAAACTCCGAGCATATTCCAATTGTTTTCCTCTTGCAGGATGCAAAGAAGATCCTGACACGTGGCCCCAACATGAGCGTGACGTCATGGTTTCTGGTCAGCAGCTCGGGAACACGCCACAGGTTGCCCCGGGAGATGATCTTTGTTGGCCGGGATGATTGCGAGCTAATGCTGCAGGTGAGCTGCTGTCGTGACGTTTGGGGTTGACGCAGCAAACAGGCCGTTGGTGTCATCTGTGAAAGATGGCCGGGAAATGTTGCACTCCTCTGTTGTGATATGTGACGGGGCAGCTTGTCACATAAATATGTGAAAAACCAGTGGGAGGGTCCGTGCATGCTTTGCATGCGTGTATTTCTGACTGCATAACCTGGCGACAGTCTCCTCTCACTGCCCCTGACAGCCTTTCAAACAATGACTTAAATTGCTGCTCAAGCATTCCGCTGTGTTGTTTTTTTCCATGTGCTGTCTGTTATAAATGCTATTTCTTTGTGGCCTTTGTGTACTATTCTCCATCCCTTTTTCTTCTCACTCTGCATTTAGACCAGCAAAAGAGGAATGTTGCCTCAGAGGCTGTTGTTCATGCTATTATTTTGTGTGTTAAGCCCAGAAATTCCCTGCCAGCCACAGGGGCTGGTTAGGTTTTTAGGCGTCATCAGATCCAGGAAAAACCTCAGCTTCTCCCTCTGTGGAATGATGCAGGATGTCAGCTTCTCTGCTGAAGTGATCAGAACTGCTCCCAGACTTTGCTCTCAGTCAGGATCTGCACCAAATAGTTTCAAATCTTTGTTTTTGTGGCTGGTGTAACGCATTCCTTCTCCATTCAGGCGACAACTTGAAAGTCAGAACGTGGGAATCCTGTTTAGCACAAAAGCAGAGATTCGGTTTAAGTGAAGTCATTTCTGTTGCGTAGTTGCCTTAAAATGTTTGAACTTTCCATGGGAGCTGCTGTTTGATCTGTATCTCCATGAGCACCGACTGGCCCATACACCTCCAACAATAATAGCATTTTGTTTCTTTTCTTTTTCCGGCTCAGTGATGTGTTTTATTGTTCCTCAGTACCCGAGCGAGGGATAAAGATAAGTTAAAAGAGTTAAGATCGTTGTATCACCGCACTATAGCCTTCACAGTTAAACCAATCAAAGGAGTTAAACTAAATGATAAACCCATCGCTGTGGGTAGTAAAGCAACTGGAAAGTTTACAGAGTGGAAAGTTTCGGCACAGACAGTGACACCATAATTGCAGCTTTTATCTTTGTGGTTAGCGTGGAACGCTTTGTGACAAATGGTCCATTGGTAACAATGTTAATTTAGCAAATGAGTTTGGCAGTCATTTACAATCTTTGGGATTTCTGTGATGGAGAGGCCCAAAGTGCTAATGAGCAGAAAAGAGAGTGCATGTCGGCCTGAATCAGTTGATCAGTCTGCACATAAAGAAAGGAAGCGTATTTGGAAGGGAGCGTGTTTTTGCTCTGTGAATGGCAGGTGCTCGAGTACTTGAAGGCAGAGAGCAAAGTTTGAAGATCAAGTCACGGTTTATTGTGTTAGAATATTTAAAAAAGCTTTTTGCAGGCAGTAGTCTGTGTGCAAACTGAGTGATCACGATGTTTGAGACTCCAGCTGGCAATTATTTATTTACAGCCTTCGTATTTAAATAAGTTGAGATGCTGTGTAAAGTATAGATATGTACAGAATGCAGTTATTTGCAAATAATTTAGATATTTAAATCAAGAACATACAAGGAAAACGGTGAATGTTGAAGATTTGATTTGAAAAAGTTTTTGCTCTTCAAGAATTTGATTTCAGGACCGATTTTCACGAAAAAGTCTGACGGGGATGTGCTACATCACCTCCTCTTTAACACCTTTATGAGCTTTTTAGGCCTCAGGAGGCCAGTTGTTGTCTCTTTGAAGGTGAAATATTTTCCATTTTTTTTTCTTGAGTAAAGGGTTTCCGTTGGTCATTGGTTCGGTGTCACCTTTGTCAAACTTTTGTTCGATGATGTGCTGAATGTTTTACATCAGTCATTTAAAACCCCCCAAATCTTTTGTAGTTTCATGTTGAGGATTTGATTAAAGAACAACTCAGTTTGTGAGTTTCAACTCTTGATGTTTTCTCTTTGAGCCATTTTGAACCGTTTGAAATGACTGTGTTCTGTTTTCTTTTCATTTAAAGTTGTCTTTGAAGCATCCCGCTGTGTTATGAAGTAATCTGCAGATTATTATCAGTTTACCCAGGATCAGAGTTGATTTCTTTTCATCAGCGTTTAATCAGTTTATCAGTAAATCAGTTCAGCTGTTGTGACTGTTGTTTTTTTTTTTGTTCTGCAGTCTCGCAGTGTGGACAAACAGCATGCTGTTATCAACTATGACTCCAACAAAGACGAGCACATGGTGAAAGACCTGGGCAGCTTGAACGGGGTGAGTTGATCCACCTTCAGCACCAAAATACCTGCTTTAGCCGGAGCGAGAAAGCAGCCACACGACTCCCTGAAGACTTTTTGTCTCATGGCCTCAACAATTCCAGTGCAACAAAATATGTCTCTGTGTGCCAGAGACTGCTGGTAGAACAGTGGCAGATACTGGATTTCTCCAGGTGGCTTGGGCCTCCTTTTTTTTGTATGTCACTCTGTGGTCCTCTCCTCTTACTGCTCTGTTGCCACTTCATTGACCCAACGAAACCCAGATTTGGGCAGTGAGAGAAACCAGCCATTGTTCCCGCGGAGTGTTTCTTTTGGCTCTAGTAACCGTAGCCAAGCTAATCAGAGCAGAGCGAGAGTGAGGACCTGTAACTGAAGTCCTTCCCCGATTACCTTTATTTAGTCTGCACAGAGCGAGACCTGCTCTTTGTGCACAGCGTTATTCTTGTGTTTCTGCAGATTTAACAAGCTGAACATTAAAACCGGCATCTTTCTCACCAGTTGTTAAGGCAGAAAGAACCAACAAACGTGCACGAGCCTAACAGCAAAAACTGTTCCTGCTATTGCATAATGGTGTAATCCCATCAGAGTTTTAGTGCGCTGGTGGATTTACTTTTAGTGGAAATGGGGCCAGTTCCAAAGCACCTTACAGTACCAGGGTGCGTGCCACAAGGAATTAGTTTAACTGTGAGTGGGCAAATTTAGTTTATTAACGCTGAAAATGATGACCTTGATTCTGTTTTGCAGACATTTGTGAATGACCTGAGGATCCCGGACCAGACGTACATCACCCTCAAGCTGTCGGATGTCATTCGTTTTGGTTATGATATCCTTTTTTTAAATTCTTCTCATCTAAAGATTACTCAAACTGTGCTGTCATTAGCTTAATCGTGCCTGGGTTTGTGCTGTTCTTGTTAGACAGACTTCCTGCTACTCAGTTAATGATTAGCAGCCCACCCCGAAATAAGCCAGTGGTCAAGCAGCTGTTTCGCTCACACATTTATTGCATTTTCTTTCCTCTCGGTGGTCCTTTACCGCGTTGGCATGTTAATCCCATACAGTTTTCCTGTCAGGGGTTTTAGATTATGTGGGGCTGTGGACAGAAAAGCTCCAGCGCCCTTTGACCCCCGGAGCACAAAAATGATGAATTGTGAAATGTAGTGTAGATAACAAAAAGGAAAGACACATTTGAAAATCTTTGGGAGCACACAGTGGGGGACATGATGGTATATGTTAGAAGTCGGGGGCTGAGAAATTAATTTTTTTGGACTGCAGCGGCAGAAGAAGACATTTTGATCTCCTCAGGTGGAGAAAAAATGTATAACTAGATTTAGGTAATAAATGGTGTTACAGGAATTTAGATTTGAGTTCTTTAACTCCTTCTGTACATGCTCATGTGTATATCCTGGAGAGGAGTCAACATAAAGTCCCAGAGGAAGCGCTGAAAGTAAGTGAAGTTGACATTTAGGAGAACTGCTCAGTATGGATCCCTGTTTGTTATTCTTATTCTATATTCCCTATCAAGTAATGGTTATAGCTCTTTTTTTCAAAGTGATCACTTAACCAATTTTACTCTGTATCTTAGAGTAACGTTAACATTTGAATATATTCTTTTTGTGTTTATCCTGCTCTGTGTCATCTGTGTAACTCTTCAAGTGCCACAAACAAGACTGAGGAAAATAACATGTAGATGTTTAAACTCAAGAAGTCCCTGGTGGATATCCTTCCTTAAATGTATGACAACAAATGCATCTGCACTGATTGTTGGCAGGAGGTTTTTCACATCCTGTTTCCCTTCTGTCTCTCCGCACAGCATGAGAAGTACACCAGCCAGTTGCAGCTCGGTATAAAATCCCTGGAAGCCAAGATAAAGGAAAAACAACAGCTTCAGAGCTTAGAGAAGGGCAAAGATGGTATTTCCAATGTCAAACTGCAGGACAGGACTGAGCGAAGGGCCCAGTCACTCACAGGTAAACAATTCAGTCCACACACTCGCCATCAAAGCAGATACATGTTAGCAGGAAGGCAGAGGGTTTATGATAGTAGAAGCAGGCGTAATACATTTTTGTTGCCTAAGGGGAACGGGATTTGAATACGCTGTTCACATACAAGGAAGAGGAAGTCCGTGAGTCTCCATGTGCAGCATGACTTTGGCCATAGATCCCTTGATAGAGCAACTGTGGCTTCTTTTATTAAGAGCTTCCCTGGTGTGAGATTAGGATGCCATGTGAGCAGAGAGGCTGAAGCCACAATCCTGTACTGTCTGTAATGAAATCGATCCTGACATCCCGGGGTTTGCAGAATGAGCACCAGCAACAGCAGAAGAGTTAAGGACAAGCAGTCTTATCTCTGTCAGCCATGCCTGACTGCTGACAAGAAGCGGGGTGCCGCCAAGCGTGATGATGAGAACACGTGCTGGAGAAGAATTGCAGGTCTCAGTTCCAAGCTTGGCACTTCTGTCCATGACCCACTGGTGGATTTGCCAGCCTGTATTTACAGTCTCTGTCACACGCTCTCTGCTCGTAGATGTACTGAGTAAGTCATTTTTCACAGAGCCGTGTTCACAGTCAGCAAACTGTTGGTTCAATAGAAGCGCTCTGTGAATGAAAATCATTTACACTGACAGAACTATTCCAGCTGTTGTTGACTGAGCAGCCCTTGTGCTTTCTGCTTCATAATTGGCCCTGTGAGTTTAGTTGGGAAACAACAACCAGAGCTTAAAATAGACCTTTTCCATCTGTAGCCTGATGCTCCTCATGCTACCTTTGATTGAACTGCTGCACTTTGTGTTTTTTAGCAAGACATTTCTTAGCAGAATCTGAGTATGATTGTAACTGTAAGTGGCCTAACAAACCTGTCATTTCAAACTCTTTGAACAGTCCCAGTGAAGCCATGTTTACTTGTGGTCATGCACTTATTGCCTGGCCTCAAAGTAGCATAGCACTGTGCTGCTGTGAGTCAGTTGACTGAGATAACTTCACTGTAAACTCACCATCTCGTTCAATGTGCAGCCACAACATGATAAGGATGATATTTCAAAGTTTGTTAGAAAATAAGCAGCTAAAGTTTCAATTGCTACTTATAATGAATGGCACCGGTTCTGCTGAATTACACACCAACCCTCAACAAACTGTTTTTTGAAGTCCATTTGTTTAAGAGAACACTGTAGAAAGCTTCCTCTCTGTGAGACTGAGCTTGCTTATCTCTATTGACTTTATGGAAATACATTCTCCTTAACTGAATATGTTTGACCGGATACATCAATATAATGTCCTTTTTTTTTCTCCTGCAAAGATTTAGGTTTCTTAAGCTGGCTTTCTGACCTTTAATTCTACAAACTTTATGCAAGTCTGTCTCTTACTTGTCAGCTGAGAATATATCTGAATGTATATATCCTTTTCTGTGTCGCTCATTTTCCCTCGCAGCTGTACAGGATGCTGAGGGAATCCAACCCTCCAGCTGTCTGTGGGCAGGACACTTCAACTGTGCAGTGTGTGTGACTCAATCAGGCCTACTTTATGCTGCCAGGCCCTGGAGCTGTTTTAGTATTTGGAAATGGGGCGTGGAATTATTTGTTGTACAGTAAACCAGCCCTACAAATATGAATATGTTCTAATGTTTCATCCTTTATGTTTTTTAAGTGATTTTTTTTATTTTCATTTTAATCTTGTGACTGTCATAAACGGCCAACCCAGAAAAGCACTAACTAAAGTTTAGAAATCAGCCACATATTTTTAGGATTTGCAGTTGTATATTTGGCCACAAACACAACCTAACAAAGAAATGAAAGCTGGTTTGTTATTTTCACAAACTGTTGAAATCTCCCTCTTTATGTCCCATAATACGGAGCTCTTCACTTAAGAGCTTTTTCATCCATTTTATCCCCTTTTTTGCCTTCTTTTGGCTTATTAATGAAATCCCAGCAATGTGTGCAGTGCACTTATTTTATGCTCACCCATGTTTTCTTTAGCTAAAAGGAGGAGGTTGAGTCAGCAGAAAGGAATTAGTAGCGGGCCCCCTCTGCTTCTCCTGTCACTTTGTTGGTGTCTTATTGTGTGTGTCCAAGGCAACAGTGGTCAAGTGCTGTTGATGCTTGGGTTTGCGTATCCAGAGAAAACTCCAAAGAGCTTGTTTGCCCCGACTCTCTGGCCCAAAAAAGTGGCTTCTAGATTATCTGATTAAGTCCATTATAGGCTTGCTCTTGCTGCCATGTGTGTAATAGTGTGCCAGGATATGCCGACTCTGACTAAACACTGTATGGGATAAATCTCCACTCCCCGAAGTCAGCAAAGCGTGTCTCTGTCTACAACAAGCTTCAGTTTAGATGGTTAGCCTTTATCCTGCATTGTGTTGTTGTTTTTTTCTTTGAAGATTAGGATTAACTGCGTCATCACCACATGAGGAGGATTACGTTTTGGTGGTTTGCGTGATACAGCTGGTATCACAGTTTGACATCCACTGCTCTTTGGGCCCTGGGAAAGTGTAGTAAAAACACCAATTGCTTCAGGAAGTGTGACACTATGGTGCTCTGACACATGATGTGGTCCAATATTTTTTTGTTGTATCACCAAACCAAGATAGGGCTTTTTTTTTTTTATGTCACCAAAATAAACATACGGGCTTATAAAGAGAGGTGATGGTGGAAATCCCTTCTTTGCTATTACTCTGCCTTTCCTCTGTGCCTGAGTGAAGTATGTGACTGATGGCGTTTTGTGCGTCTGTGTTTTTGCATTCATCTGCTAGCTACTACAGATACTCCGATATCCAAGCCGACTCCTTTGTATGGCCAACCGTCCTGGTGGGGGGAGGATGAAGACGCAGCCCTCAAAAAGCAAAACAGAGGTGGAAAAATGCCAGAAGCGGAGTCTCCAGGTCAGAAAATACATCTTATATTTGTATACATGTCTTTGTTTTTTTATCATTGTTATTTTATTTGTTTTTTTTCTATGTATCTATAAGGTAAGATATATTTGTGCTAACTGAGCATTGATAGTAATGATAAGCTTTTGTGGCACTGCTATCTGATGCACTCTGTTGGTCACTGTTGGGTGGTGTTAAGCAGGTCCCTGAATGCCAGTCGTGGAGTGGTTGCCTGGCCAGTGGGCAGTGCCTGTCTGCCTCGTGATGGATTATGACCCATAAGCAGCCAGCGGGGGGTGGAAGAGTGATTGTTCTCCTCATACTGCCCAAACTGAAACAGATTACCACTCGGCCCCTGCATTGGCTACATCTAGAAAACCAACTCAATTATTAGTTTCTCAGCCTAACAGCTGGATCGTTAATGCTATTTATAGCCCCCCTTTTTTAGGTTTTGTTTAAAAATTACATGGCAGTTGATTTACTCATTTTTTAATACCTTAGAGTTCTAGATTTTGGCTTTTTTTTCTTTTATATTTGTTTCGTACCATTACTAAAGCTGTATGTATATTCACTGTTATCTTGTCGCTTTATTGATAACAGAGCCTGTTAAAGACGTAACCAGATGTGAAGTCAACGGTTCTTTGTCAGACAGTCAGGCCAAGCCCACGTTCTCCTACCGCCGGGAGCCAAGCTACTTTGAAATCCCAACTAAGGAGTTCCAGCAGCGACCTGCCAAAACGCCAGAGTCGCAAGTTCACGAGGTTCCAACAAAAGACACCTCAGATCCCACTCAGCGTCTCCCCTCCACCCCCACACCACCCGTGGTCCAAAGCCACGCCTCCTTCACTATCGAATTTGATGAATGCACGCCAGGCAAAATGAAGATCAAAGACCATGTGACCAAGTTTGCTTTCCGTCAGCAGCGAAAGCAACCATCCACAGGGGTTGCTACCACACCTACAGAGGTGATGTCAGCAGAAAGCAAAGTTGCTGATTGGCTGGTCCAGAGCAACGCGAGCATGATGAGGAGGAGGTCACAGTGCGAAGACATGTATAGCACAAACAGCGACCCATCAGTTCCGATGATCACCAAAGGTGGGCCCTTATACAATGCGTTTTATGTTTATAAACACATAAAAGTGTGTAGTAGTGTGCTAACTCTCATGCTAACTTGTTGTGTCTCCATCATCAGCAAACCACAGTGAGGATGGTTTTCACAGTGAATCAGGGCATCCTGCAATCAATGGAAATGATTTCCGTCACTCAGAACCTCAGATAGTGTCTCATGTTTCTCCACAAAACTTAAGAGCTTCCCAACCACAACGCTTTGCCTCCCCAGACTCCGAAGAACCTTCGTCCTACTCTTCACCTGAGTCTCAGTCTCTTTCCAATCAGGGCAAGGCTGAGCCTCATCAAGCCTTTGTCATTGAATTCTTTGAGGATAACGCAAGAAAAAAGCGCTCACAGTCCTTCACCAGTAGTGCTGCCTCGCCTGAGCCCTCAGGTGTCCAGCAGGATACAGCAAGGAAGAGCTCAAGCCCTACTGGGGAGAGGCCTGTCCCACCTGCGTCCTCCACCACTCCCCCAACCCAGCGATACACTATCCCACTGAAGGGGTCTGCTTCCACAGGGTTTCAAAGAGCTGGTTCTCTAAGAAAAGAAAAGACAGAAGACCGGATCAGCACCAACTTCTCTTCTCGCTCTTCATCATCTGTGTCTGTTAGACCTTTTAGCAGCGTAGGCCGGAGATCCAAACTTGCACAGGAATTTACTGCTGAATTACTCAAACAGAAGCAGAACTCTGCCTCCAGCTGGGAGAAAAAATCTTCTGGTTCTCCCAAAGCAGTACAGAGAGGGACGGCGGTAGTTGCACAGTCTGATCAGAGGCCTACAAGCCCTCCTCCATCTGTTGGTCATCTCCAGCCTCTGACTTCCTCTCCTATCCATCAGCCTGTTCCCCTCAAGGTCCCCGTCATGCCCCCAGCATCTCAGAGTGGGGAAGTCAAGAGCCTGAGAAATGAAGAGGAAGACAGTCTGAGTGACGCAGGAACCTACACTATTGAAACAGATCTTCAAGATAAAGAGCTTGAAGAGGCACGGGGCAAGATTGATCAGGCAAGATGCTTCATCTATGTTCATTCTACAGAAATGTTGCTTATGGCTGAAAGCGTGTTGCTTAAAAGAATTAATCTGGCTTCGGTGTTCACCAGCTTCCACTTTAGGTCCTGGCCGGAATGAGCCATGGACGTTATTAGCCCCACTTTCTCCACTCTTGCACTTATACACTTGCAATGCTTTGTTCCTGACAGGTGTTTGGCGTTGTTGAGAGCCCAGAGCCAACGAAGCAGAGTGAAGCACAAACCTCATCAGCATTTAGGCCTGTTATTGTTCAGGGCAGGGAGGAGCATAGGCAGAGTAGCTGTGGGGAGGTGAAACCAGCTCCAGAGCAGGGACAGAGTCTGGTAAAGGTAACCCCTTATTCTCAGGGTGGGATTGGTGATTGAAAGAATCATTTTAACACCAGCTCTATTGACAGTTAATTAACATTTTGAGTCAGTAAGCCAAAATTGTCTGAATGCATAAATCAGCATGCATTGTGGTCTTGATTTGGCTTCTTGGTATTTTCTATCCTTGTTTCTCTTTAAATTTTTCTTGATTTGGCTCCTTTCCTCACAGGCTCTGGGTTCTTCATTGTTTGGGTTTTCCTGTCCAACCAAATTTTTAAGAACAAAATCTACACTTCTTAAGCAATTGTACTACATACTCATTGATAGATTGATCTTCAGTTGTTTATCGTAACCATTTCTAATCAGAGAAATCATGATTATCTACTTTGTTTTATTCTAAATGTTCTTTAAAGACTGTGAATAAGTCGTATGTTTTCTCATACAGGTTCAGCCAGCAGCTGCAGTGTTACAGGGGGCTCCTAAGTGGATGTCTTGCTGGGCCAGCTTGGTAGACAGCTACTCAGAATCTGGCCCTTCAGCTGGAGTCGCTGACATTCCTGCCCAGATGGAACTGTCAGGAGGGGGTGAGCTACCTAACGAAACATTGGTCTATTTGAAATGATAATGAGAGACCCTGATGAATATGAATGATATTCCGTTTCAGTATGTGTGGTTAATATGCATTAAAACTGTCTCACTTCAGCACGAGGAACCATCACCCATAAGGCCACATTCAACCGACACCCAGACAGCTCAGATGCTGATGGTTCAAAGACTCGACACATCCTCACGCAGGTACCACAGGGGGACAGGAGCAACGTTCCAGCTCCCAGTATTCATGTCCATTATAATCCAAACTCAACTTTCAATGTTGAAGACAATAGCTCAGCGGCCTCCAGGAATCTTGACAGTGTCCACAGGTTAACAGTGCAGGATGATGTAGAGCCTGACAGCCTGAGTGATGCCAGCAAGTCAGATGACGGCTCCATCATAGAGCAGAGTAGGAGACAGCTGTCAGACGCAGAAGAGAAGCAAAAAGAAGACAAGCCCAGACTCCCTGTCAAGTCGACGTCTTTCTACATCGGGTCAGAGGAGGAGTCAAAACCACAACGTGGAGGCTTAAAACCCAGCACCCCTAAGGCTGAGAGAAAACATGTAAGCAGAACTTTCTCCACAGCTACACTTACTAAACAAAAAGGCAGTCAGGACCCTGGAAAAATGAAACCCACTGCATCAGCCCCCGTGCTGAGCCAAGGCACACCGTGTCCAGAAGGTAAAGAAGCCACAGTATCATCATTAATCAGACAGGAGAGCTTCACTAAGGAGAAGCCGAGCAATGCCAGGCTGCCCAACATCTCTAGTAAGCCTATTCACAGAGAGTCAGACCCAGTATTATTCCAGGGGACCAACAGTCAGGATACTCACTCGTACCTCAAACAGACGGAGGATGTTCTTGCTGTTCTCGAGGCCAAACTCCAATCAGAACAGTCGGGGACTACTCCATCTCCCATTATGGACTCTCTTTCTGGGGACTCTGATGTAGATACCTCCAGCACAGTCAGCCAACACAGCAATACGACCAAACCAAATGTACTAATGAAAAAAACATCTGCTAGCGGCCTCCATAGAGAGAGGTCTTCAGCCAGCATAGCTAGTCAGGATTCAAATCACCAGTCTGCATCTGAAAAGCACCGTTCTTATGGATCAAACAACACCAATAAAACTGAGCCGGTCAGGCAGCCAGTGGGATTGAGGCGTAGTGTTGGGAAGCGTGGCTCTGCAGACTTAAGTGATGAACCTCGGAGCTTACCTTACTCTGATCAGGAGTCCAGCAACTACAAAACAAGCAGAAAATACACAGTGCCCCTTCAGAAGGAGGATGGCAAAACTTCCAGAGTGTCTCATGCTTTGAGCCGTGCCAACAGTTTATCAACACCAAGACCCACCAGGGCCTCCATACTCCGCCGGGCTCGCCTGGGAGAATCCTCAGACAACGAGGGGACAGAGACAGACAGGCAGTCCCAGGAGACGGTCAACGCCCAAGCTAAGCAGCCCCAGGAAGCCAAGAAACTCTCCAGACTGGATATGCTGGCCTTGCCTCGCAGGCGGTCAGGCTCGTTCAACGCAACTAGTGACACAGAGGCCTCCACCACCCCACAGTGGACAGGCAGGAACACGGGATTCTCCAACCGCAGCACAGAGTCGAGCAGCAGCTCCATTCAAAGGGTCTCCACTGCGGGAGCAAAGCCTGTGGAAAGGCCACAGAAGGCCGCACTCAGCAGAACTCCAGTCACTCGTGGACGCTCCAGCAGTGCCAAATATGCCAGCAGCACAGCAAGTGAGTACAATACATTCTTCTACATTATAGGCGTTTCATTGAGTGGAAACCACCCAAACTAGCATTGTCACAGCGGTGAGTTGGTTTCAAACATTTATTGGTCACAGTTAAGCAAGCGATGCCTTTTTATTCATTCTGGCCAGCCAAAAGTGTTTTTTGAGTTGGGAACTGGCTCTGGGATTTCACTAACAGCAGTGACACTAACTTTGATGCTACTGTGTTTTTACATGTGTGCTCACACAGTACACAGATGATCAGGAACTGGTTTTTATGTGCCTTCATGCTTATGGGGTATGTGGTCATGATGAGTAACGTTCTTCTTTTGACCTATACTTAGCTTTTCAGTGTTACTAAATGGTTCTAATCTTCTACTCAGCTACTATACTGGGGCGGTCAAGTGCTCAGTTCTGTGTAAAGTCCACAGAATCTTCTGTTACTTACACTGGGAATTGCCTCGGTGACTCCCATCTGAAAATCTTGGTGGTGTTTTTTCCTGGAGGTATTCTTTCATGGCACTTTCTTTTCTCCCTTGTTTTCCCAACTTCTCTATCGTCTTTTCGTAACTCAAATTCGCCACACCAAGACTCAAGAAGGCGACAGAAAGGCTCTGACTATACCTCTACCTCAGACGAGGAATACGACTCAAACCGGAGCAATGTTAAACACAAACGCTCCCAACCTTCCTCAGCTTCTCATAGTCCGCGCAGTCAGCTGCGGGCCCAGCCGGTAGTCGCTCGACACCCAAAATCCCATAACAGAGATTCTGAAGAGGAGAACCATGAGGGAGAGCCCTTCCAGAACTGGTCCGCCCACAGTGCTGAGATTGCACGGTAAGGAATATGATAAACTGAGTCTGTTTGTGGTGTAGATGCTCATATACTGTAAACCTGCGTGTTTCCATCGCCTCATTCTAATGCTAGTCTCACACATACAGGTTCAAACTTCTATTTCCCCCATATTTGTCTTGATTAAGGTTCAAGGGAAGCTGTACAACAGAAAATAAGAGCGTAAATTGCCTGCTAAGTTTTAGTTTTTGAATTGCTGCAAAAACCAGAACAAACTAAGCATTGATTTCAAGCATGGACGAGGATTTTTACTTATAAATGTAGTCTTTTATCCAAATGACTTACAAGTGAAGAACAAACATTCAAGTTTCTGTACAGTAAGAAACCCACATTATTATATCCATTTAAATTACAAATGAGAAGAGTCTTGCCTGAGGATTCTTTTCAGTGGAAACAATTTATTTGTGATGGAACTTTCTCCGAGCTGGCCTGGATCACACAAGGAAAACTTAGGATGCTATTCCAAGTTTGTTTGAGCAGAATTAAGAGCACATTAGCACAATGGGGTGTTAATGCTATTCTGAAACCCTCTCCTCGCTTCAGTTTGTAAACACAGACATCATGTGTGTATATTACACGTTTCCAGGGTTCTTAGGCGGCCTCAGCTGATGACACACCTGATCTTAGACACTGTCACATCTAATCTGTGCAGCTGGGATAAGGTCGGCTCGACTCTACGCTGGCCTTGAACTTTTGCCTGTTGATACTCAAAAGCTCCCTACATTATTTCTGTGTTTTCTTCTATCTTCCTCCCGCTGCTAGGTTAAGTCAAGACCTTGCCAAAGATTTGGCTATCTTAGCCAGAGAGATCCATGACGTAGCAGGTGACGGTGAGCCACAAATGCCTGGAGCGGAGCACAATTCAACCGTTTCCACAGCAGCCAGCCAGCAACAGGTGCATCCAACATGCTAATAAAAGCTCATCTCATTCAGAGTAAAAGATGCAACCTTTCAAGTTATTGTATTATTATCTACACTGCTTTAAAGGTACTCCCCAAGTAGCAGTGTACTGTATGTATGTTCTCGTGGTTTTGTTAAATACAAACATACAGAAGTTGAATAGCGATTCAGAGGAATATTCTAGAATTATTTGGTTTCCAGCTCTGCTGCATATATGCAACTGTTAAAGTTTGTTGTTTGAAATGCATCGTGCTGTATAATATAGTAAAACTGTTCCATAAAGGACAATAGGGTTTTTTAGCCTTTTCACTCCCTAAATCTAACTTCTAAAGTCTTTTCTCCAGCTGGTTCCACATTCTTCAGAGGCTGGTTTAAACCACAGGGTCCAAACATGTTCTGCACTAAAAAGGGAGACTAACCAGAGCTCAAGCGACCATGAGCAGAACTCCAAACAACAGGCAGGAAGTAGAGACGAGGTCAGACACGAGGAGCTCCTTCGCTTCATTTTTAGATACTCGCTTGAGTTGGAAGATTGCTTTAAAATGTTTGTTTTTTTCCCCACAGGTTGTAATGGACCATGTGATGCTGAATCCTGTGTATCAGGTCATAATGGCCATCAGAGAAAACACGGAGCAACTTGCTGGCAAAATGAAGTAAGAAGTGAAGAGGAACAGACATCACACACTCTTAACATGCCCCCCATGTTTAATCTTGCTTTATTGATCCTATCAGACAACCAGATTACACTGAGTATTTAATCTTATTTGATTACAGTAATTGTCTGACTGACAGGAGATTTAATCTTATGAGTAGATTACATGCAGATGAAAAGTTTCCTTTGAGATTTAGACAAAGGATGTTGTTCTGTTTTTTAAATGACGACTATAAATGTGAGAATAAGCAACAGTTATATACTTTCTTTATTTTAAATGCTGAAAGAGGCTCCAGACTATATTGGCCAAATTTCAGGCACAGAAACACGGATGGTCTCTAATGGAGAAGATTGTGAGGACAAAGTTTGTGAGGATGCTCTTGGTATTCTGCCCACAGGGTACTGTTTCAGGACAGGATGGATATCTGGGAAGAAATTGAGGCCAATATTAATGCTGACAGCGATCTCTCTATTGGCCATGCTTCTAACAAGGTATGTGACCATTTGGGTTTGTTTTAAAGCTTGATGTTTGCAAGGTAATGATGTGTGTTTAAGCTTAGTCAAATGTGTGTATTTCAGGAAATTGTGTCAATCTTAAAAGAACTTCAGAGCGTTCAGAGACAACTTGAGGGTGAGAAATCCATCCTATTGGAGACAAAAATCAAGATGAAGTGTGTAATTTGTGCTTTTTATACAAGAAGGAAGGAGTAAGTTGTTAGCTGACAGAATTGCTGGTCTCCTGTTCTTTGATTTCAGTCATAAATACAGTCATGGAACCCAGCGGTACATCAGAGGCTACCAAGACCTCAGCTTCCTCTGTCTCCTCCTCGTCTGGAGTTCGATCCTCCCGAAGCTCTTCGTCCAGAGACTGGAGGACCATCCATTCTGTTTCCAAACGTGGCGGCGGCCCGAGGCCCAGTGAGAGTGTCAGGAGAGCAGCTGTGACGCCGGACGATCTCAGAGAGGGTTATTTAGTCTGACAAAAACACTAAAATGCCACCAGAGCTGAACTTCTGCCACACCTCCAAAAACCCAGGTGCCAGAAAATTGTGCACAAGTGAAACCAGGTGCTGGGGAAGTGAGACTAGATTCACAGAGCTGCAGACTCCTGCGTCTCCAAACAATACTCACAACCGCACTGCCAACACTACTCACCCGTATAGTGGTGTGATACTGCAGTCCAGCCAGCACTAAACTCTCTCAAAGCCCAGTGAGTGGGAGGCATGGATGTGAGGTCATGATTTGAGGAAGCAGCGGGACATTTCAGTAGATTTCACCCTTAAAAGACTGCAGTGCTACATTTGGTTCTGTGTTACAGATTGTCCTCGTTCTTGACCAACATAGCTGATTTTTAAGAGCTTGTTATAATTATATGGTTGACTTAGAACCAGCCTGAGCATAATCATCTCAGGGAAATCTATAAATACTTCAGAAATTTGTGTTTAGTGGCAAATCACATTTTTTGAGGTAACGGTTTTGAGTCCAGAGCTGCTGTTATTACTTGCAGATGTTGATATACTGTGTATTTGTATCCTCGGCAACCCCACTGCATTTCTTGCTCTTCCTTGCAGGCCACATTTATAGAAGAATGTAAAAACTATTTATTAGTGGTGTTTTGTGACTGACACACCAGGACTTTGGGAGAAACTCGGTGCCAGACCAACTGTTATATTACAAAGTTGGTACAAGGCTGTTTGGTGTCTGTTTCTTTGGCAACACTTCCCTCCTGAGGAGACGAACACTACTTTGTCCAGCTAGGGGTTGGAAATCCCTCAGGAATGTGTGATCTGAATAGGAGGAGGAGCTCAGTCCCTAGTTAAGCCACCTGCAGAACATACTTTGGATGTTTTCAGCTATTCCTGCTTCTGAAAGTGTGTTTATGTCAAAAACAACTGGGGCATTGAGACCTTTTGTTAGCCCAGAGGCTTTGCCAAAGACCATTTTAGAAAGTTGACATTCACTGCGTTTGTACAGAGCTCATCACACCGGTATACGGCTGGTGAAGTCCAACCTAAAAGATGTCAGAGCACTGTGTTAAGTGTTTGACTTTCTCTCCATCTGTTGGGTCACAAGTATAGAAGACGTTCTGTAATTTTGACAAATTTGTGTGAGACTGTAAAACCCTGATTTTGTCGAGTACGTAAATGTCTGTATGTCTCAAAAATTACCTCTCGATCTTTTGCACTAATGTAAGACATTGTCCCCTCAAGCTGATATGCTGCAAAACTGAGACGCGTTTTGCCCCCCCTCAAAGATTGTTGCAATCTGATGCTGGTGAAGTTGAAGCGGAGGGGTAAAAAACAGGCAACCAGCAATTCTTTTTCTCTTCCTAATAGAGATTGTACACGTGATTGTAGCTGGAAAGTACCTACAAGTGCCGCATAGCTGTGTGGGAAGATGTTTCATGCAGCCAACTACAGTGTTTGTTTACAAACTAGAGCAAAAACTGAATGTTAGTCCCTCTTTCCAAATGTATTGCTGCTACCTGTCTGTCGGACCGATTTCCCTGTTGCTTCATTCCAACGGTTACAGAGAAAGTCAGAGCTGAACTTTGTATCTTATGTGTGATTTTTGTGTCCCTTTTCCTTTTGATATTCAGTTTCTGTTTCCACATCTTTCCACCCCGGGTGATTTGGTTGTAATTTGCTGGGAGTTATTTATGTTGGGATATTCCTGTCAATTGTCAGATGATTATTATTATATATATATATTTTTTTCCGAATAAATTTGATCAGCACACCCTCTTACTGCGTTTTCTTTCTTAATCAAATATTGCATCGCCTAACACCACTAAACCAGACCAGAGCAAATGCATAGCCCCAAAAAGCTGAAATGAAAGTAAGAAGAGGAACTGCGCCGGGATAAATTAAACATCAGATATGTCAGTTTCGACTGAATGCTGGAGGGGAAGAAACAACTTTTTGTCGTGGAAAAGGAGCTGCATCTTGTCTTAGCTTCATTGCTGTGAAACGCTCATTCTCAGCCATTTCAGCTGCAACATTATGAGCTGCTCTTGTCACACTTCAGAGCCTCAAACTCGCTTTATTTCCTGCTTTTAATCCTCAAAAAGTGGACAGTGCTCGACAAGGAAGATGACTTCGATGTACACGAGCCTTCGGGACAATTACGTTTCAAACAAAGGGGTAAGATTACACTACAAAACTATTCACTCCGCTTTAAGAGTTTGCTTGCTTTGTCTTTTTTCTTCCTCACATCGATAATATTTCCCCGTAGCGGACCACCAGCTGTGTCACATTAGCTGTGGTTTTGGGCTGCCTGACCGTCCTGGGCATTATTCTTGCTATCGCTGTTTTAAAGAGACCACCAACTCCAAAAAATCACGACACGCTCCCAGAGGACACCAGTGGAGGCGACTTCACCTGTGACCAGTGCAGGTAATAACCTCACGCGCTCAGCTTCATGGAGCTGATAGTTGATGAACACACATGAACGTCTTGGGTCCATTTTTTATTCTCCTTATTATCCTTTTTATCTTGCAGTATCGCCCTTGTGGAGAGCATCCCTCAACAGTTAGAATATAAGGCAAATGTAACGTTTGGGACCCCGCTGGAACAGGTCTGGAAAGACCTTATTTCCATAGCAATGGACCACGTGGAAGTGGCCTCTTTCTATTGGACGTTAACAGGCGAAGATATCAACGTCAACTCTTCTTCTGACATGCCTGTGAGTTATACATGCATATTTATATCTAAACAAAAATTGCGCAGTATCGTATGTTGAGGTAAACACAGTGGGCAGAGACAACAGGGCCATGAATACGGGGATAGAGAATATAAAAATATAGATCAATGAAAACGAAATGACAAAGCAAAACGAATAAAACCTACGTATCAGTTTATTTCACATTTTATACCTTTTAAAATACTCTTTATGTAGCATTTAAAGGCATATTAACTTATATATTGAGCCTTTTTATAAATATAAATATATATAGAGATATTTTTTTCCCTTCCCAAATATCCTGACCCTTTGTTGAACACAGTGGTGTACAAAAGTCCCGATCCTCCCCTCATTTCTTCATATATCGTCAGGATTGTTATGTGTAGACACAACATTGGTTGATCCTTTGAGTTAGCCGGCTTTTTCATCCTCTCATAGGCTTTTGTTAAGTGGCTTTTAAAAAAAGATCGACACACATATTCCTTTGTAAAAATGATCAGGTGCAGGGACTGGACTAACAATGAGTTAAACAGCAGCCAATATTCATAGAAAGACCTTCAGAAAGCCGGGGGAATATTGCCCAATACCACTCTCAAAGATTACAAGATAGTCTGGTTTCTTGGAAGCAAAATATAAAGAAATGTAGGGTAGCTCAAGACTTTTGCAGAGTACTGAATACGTTTGTGAAAAAAAACTGGGCTAATACAATGTGTCCGTCCTTGGCAGGGAAGGGATATCCTCAAAGGACTTGAGGAGCTGCCCTCCAGGAATGTATCTGTCAGAGTGGTGACCAGTGTTCCCTCCGTCAGGACGAACTCCACTGATTTAAAGATCTTAGAACAGAAAGGTTTGGAACTGGCTCTCCCGTTCACATACTGTCCACCCATGAGGAGGTTTTGAGGTGTAGTGACTGTTCTGTTGCTGCTTGTCTGTAGGCGTTCAGGTGAGGAGGGTAAACTTTGGGCGCCTGATGAAGGGTGTCCTCCACAGCAAGTTCTGGATCGTTGACAGAAAACATGTGTTTATTGGGAGTGCCAACATGGACTGGAGGGCTTTAACACAGGTGAAAACATCAATTATTTCAGCCTATAGGGGCTTATTTTCACATTTAAATCACTTCTAAAGAAGCTCATTATTCCATCATCATCGTCTTGACTGCAGGTGAAGGAACTGGGAGTGGTGGTCTACAACTGCTCGAGTCTAGCAAAGGACCTCCTGAAGATATTCCAGTCCTACTGGGTGATGGGACAACCCAACAGCACCCTGCCACAGCCCTGGCCTGCTAAGTTTGACACCACCATCAACAAACACCACCCCCTGCTGGTGAAAGAGGATAATATCTCCAGCAGTTTGTACCTTGCTGTGAGTTCCTTAGGTTTCACTTCCTGTTTACAGTACAATGTTGTTGTTGCATTTACATGGAAGTGATGACCCTGAATGAAGGCGTCATGATGTCAGCCACCAAACCAAAGGTTACATAGATTAAATCTTTTTGTGTTGTTATATGTGTTCCACCTCAGGGCTCCCCGCCATCTTTCTGTCCTCCATCAAGGACTCAGGACCTGGAGGCAATTCTTTCCACCATCTCAGAGGCTCAGCACTTTGTTGATGTAGCCGTCATGGAGTACTTCCCCACCACGCTCTTTGAACGCCCTCACAGGTGACCCTAACCTAAAGTCACCTTTTCTTTCCCTTTCCATCTATAACTTTCTGACTCTGGAATCCTTACAGATACTGGCCGTTCATCGACGATGCCTTAAGGACAGCTGCATTCGAGAAGAAGGTCAAGATCAGGATGCTGATCAGCTGCGGGAGGGACTCTAACCCAGCCATGCTGCCTTTTCTGCTGTCTCTGGCTTCAATAGATTCTCCTGACCATCACATAAACATCCAAATAGTACGACACCATGTGGAAAAAAATGCATCTGCTGAACTTACACCTCAAGAAGTATTCTTACCATGTCATCCCATTTTTTAATTTTTTTCTTACAGAAACTGTACATCATCCCTGTGGGAAATCACTCAGATATTCCATTTTCTAGAGTCAACCATAATAAATTCATGGTAACTGATAGAGAGGCGTACATCGGTGAGTTTTATTGTTGATTATAATAAGCAGCTTGACTCTCGTGCATTCGTGTGTTTAAAAAGTTCGGCAGAGTCAATCATTGATCAGATAACGCTGTTTCGCCACCCAGGTACCTCCAACTGGGCAGGGGACTACTTCCTGACCACAGCTGGTGTGAGTCTGGTGATTTCCCAGCATGCTCCTCATCCTGAATGGAAGAATAAGACCCTGCATGGCCAGCTGAAGGAAGTCTTTGACAGAGACTGGAACTCAGAGTTTGCCGTGCACCTGGCTGACCTCGGGCACCACCCGGACTGTGCATTGTCAAAATGACTGAAGTGATATGTGTTTATTTTGTTATCAAGACTACAGTTCAATCAAAGGTTTGTGTTTAATAACATATTTGTCAGAATCAACCTGTTTTCTTATTTGACGCTTTGGGCATAAACTCCTGTGTGTGGCATGTTCTTAAAACATTACAAAGGTTTACTGAACCAGCAATATTTAGAGATAATTATTGTCCATGTCTCTTTAAATGTCTGATATGTGTATATACTGTACAATAAACTCATTACTAGATATGCATTACTTATGTAGTTCCTACTTTCAAAATCTGTGAGACTTTGTCTCCTTGTGCATGGGGGGACAAAAACATTAGTAATTGTAAAACCAGACTGATGCCAGAATTAGGATCTGCTGGTACCTCCAGAAACAGAAGTAGGTGAAAGAGGAACAGGGTATCACAGTTGTTAATTTCAGCCAACACAACTGGTTCAGTTGTAGTTCATTACACCTGTGCAACTTCTGTGTCACAGTCTCAGGCCTGCGATTAAAGTTGCAGCTGTTCTTGTATACGTGACATCTTTGTAGACTCTGGTTATTCTGCAGGACAACCACAGACTTGGTTTCCCTTTCTTTTTTTTAGCTTTGCTTTTACGAAGAAATTCACGGGAAATATGTGACAATTTTTTTCTTTTTTAACAAAATGTGGCTTTCTCGAAATTTGGTGGTCTTTTCTTTACAATTTTGCTTCTTCTTAATGAGTTTTGCAGGATTCGTTTATCCACAAACTCTCTGAAAGTCACCCACAGCATTTCGATTTGAGCCCTGGATTTTGACTTGGCCATGGCAAAAGTTTGATGCTTTTCTTCTTAAGTAATTCTGTCTTAGATTTGCTGCTGTGTTTGGGATCATTGTCCTGTTGCATGACCCAGTTTCAGCCAAGTTTTAGCTGTAAGACAGATGGCCTCACATATGACTCTACAATACTTCAGCATACAGAGGAATTCACGGTCGATTCAATGACTCAAAATTACACAGGTCCTGTGCATAGAAAACAAGCCCTGATATGTTAAACCCAATACTTTAACGAGGGATGTGCCTTCTTTTTCACATCTGCTCATGTATATTTGCTGTTGCTACAGACTGTCAGGACTTTTTTAAAAAAAGAACAGGAGTATAGATTGGAAAAATAAAACAAAGTGAGGTCTTTTTGTTTTTTAAAAACAAAAATATGTTGAAAACGCCCCAAAACAAATTTCCTTGTGTGTGAGGAGATCTTGTTGGGGCACACAGAAGTTTGTTATTGCCTTCCCTTACAGCAGGGGGCAGTATGAGGCCGGAGGAGACCCTGCAGTGATTGCGCAGGGCGGAGCTTTGAGTTGTAGTACGTGTGCTTCATTGCAGTTAGCTTGCGTGTAGTGAGCTAACACCACAGCAGAACTGAAGCAGGAACAATGGTGCTGCTTGAAAATGATTCGGTAAGAGCATGGAGTATGTGACTTGGTGTTTAGCTGCTGTCGGTTATCATCTGAAAATAAAAACTGTCTGCTTTAGCTGTCGTATAGCCACCTCGCTGGTAGCCTCGTCGTTAGGGAAGCTATCCTCACTAGCTTGCCTGCTGGCGTTAGATTGAAGCTAATTTCGGTTTAGTTAAACTGACAACTGTGTGAGCTGTTAAACAAGTTGTGTTTTTCGGCATAGTTAAAACTATTAAATGTCTCCTCGTAATTCAACACTAAAGCTTGAGCTGTTCTTACACTCATTCAATTCAATTCGGACTGTTAGCACTCCGTAACATAGGTTGTTCCTCATATGCAGTATGCTAAAGATTATATGAAAATACGTTTCCTGACTTGATCACCAAATGATCAAAAGTGACATATTACGTCCTGTTGACACCTTCCTCTGACTTTCCATTTCAAACCATATGGTTGAATCAGCCGGGAATGGTATTGTAGGCTAATTCAACCAATTTTCAACCAACTCCTCCAACTTCAGCTGCTTGATTTCTTTTTTTCTAAGTAAAAGATTATTCTACATTATCTTAAAATATTCCCAATATTGAACCCACAACTGAGTTCTTTATTGGTTTACAGTAGCTTTTACAGAGGGTGAGTTAAACTGAGTTATTGGTTAGGTTAGGGACTGTAAAAGGCCATCTTAAACACGACCAATTCCTGTTATTTCATTAGAGCATGATTTGTACGTGATCTAGACCATTTTGAGACACATTTAATTTATTCATTTTTATTTTATTTTGCAAGATAAAGGCACTGAAACACGAGTCACAGCTTACATACAGCTCAAAAAGTACTGAACATTTCTATATAGTATAACAACCTTTTTGTAGGTATCTGACCAGTTTCAAAGCTGTAGATTGTTTAGCAGAAACTGGTGAATATATGTTAAAAATGCCACATTTTGCCTCTTGGGAAAAAGAAAGTAAGTAATGTAATGAGCCAGTCTGTGTCATAGGCTGAATTTCATGTTGAAAGTTCACCTTTCATATGAAGACAAACCAATTTAAGGGTATGAAATGTGTTTGGCAGAAGGTACGGAAGGGGAAACATCATAGCTCAGTGAGAAACAACACAATTCAGATAATTCATCATCATGGTCTTTATTTTTTTGCCTTGGAAGGTTCCTTGTTGATTGAATTTAAGGAAAGGTGCTCCCTTTAAGAGCTCCTTTAACACAGGAAACACTGGATCGTTGCTTATGGAAGATGGGAGAAAATTCTGCCCCACAATTCCTTGAGGCTGCAACTTTCCAAACGACACTCAAGAGGTTTCAAGTCGTACTAACTGTGATTTGTGTGCATAAATACGAGGACCAATGTCTTTCACTTTTAAGACTTGTAGAGCTGTTATTTATTTTAACAGCAGGTCTGTTTGTAGCAAAATGTAACTTTAGTAGCATTAACATCAACGTGTTCTCTCTGTTTTACAGTTTCTCACAGAGCTCACTCGGCTCTTCCAGAAGTGCAGAACGTCAGGCAGTGTTGTCATCACACTAAAGAAGTGTAAGTAGGCAGTGATGTGCAGCTTACTAAATCCATCATTCCCCTTGCTGATATCTTAGCAGTTATGATGTGATGTGCTTTATTCTTCCAGATGACGGCAGAACAAAACCAGCGCCCAGAAAGGGCCACTCGGAGTCTTTTGAACCTGCTGATAACAAGTGTCTCATCAGAGCGTCGGACGGCAAGAAGAAAATTAGCACAGTGGTGAGCTGGCTGTGTTTTCATGTTGGATCTTACAGATTTCTGACCATTTTATGCTCATCTTTATGCATGAGATGTTAATGCTGAATTGTAATTCCTTACCATTTCAGGTCAGCACCAAAGAAGTAATTAAGTTTCAGATGGTAGGTTGAGCCAATCTTGTGTTTTCAGATGAATTTTTGTGCAGCTACTGTTGATTAGTTCTTCTGTGTTAAGAAAAGACATACTGAAGCCATCCTTTGTTTCTTAATTGCCTATATCTTTAATCAAATGGCTATTAATAACTGTAAACTCTGCTTTGCAGGCATACTCTAATCTCCTCAGAGCTCACATGGATGGTCTGAAGAAAAAAGATAAGAAAAGCAAAAGCAAGAAAACAAAAGCCACCCAATGAGCAACAGACTCTTACAGATAACCTTGGGTACCTAAACTGTCCTGTACAATCTGAGGGAAAGGGAGAGGACACCTTGCGATCTGCATCCCCACTCAGCTCTCTTCCATTCATTCGAGGGCTCAGAATCGCCGCTCATTCACCTGGTGACTGTGTAGATATTTTGCCATTGTTTACATGGTGATGTCTCATCCCTGGCTGCTTGGTGCGATCGGTGATTAGGAAAAGAAAAACCTGAGGATTTCTCATACAGAAGGAAACGAGTCAACTTGTTGAATACCCAACGTTTCTGCTTTGGAACAACTGTGCTGCCTCAGGAGCCAAATCCAAGGAGCCCAGTGATGAACAGCCTTTCATTTCATTAAATATTTAGTCCCCATTTCTGATACTTTTCATTTGGAAGGATGTCCTCCATCCCTATTTTTTTTTTCTTTCTTAATTTAATGTGGGTGCTCAGAAACGCAGAACTAAATCAGTTTTATTTTGTTTTGTTTTGTCTGAAGTCATTGTTTGACTTTTACTTTTATTGCTAATTTTTTAGTCCCTTTTGTCTTTACATGTCCGCACCATACTGTTAATTGTCTTAAATCGTTAAACGGCAATAAAACCTGTAATTTTGTCGTTAATTGAAAGTTCCCTTTTCTGAAAGACGCCAGCGAAGTAGCACAAACACGTTTCAAGTTGAAAATTAACCCAAAAGACTTATTTGAGTTCTGAATACACAGCATTAGCTGTATTTCTAATGATGTATTTTTGTTAATCACAATTGAAAGGCAGGTTGAACCACAACCAGAATGTTTGGACTGCAGCAGAATTTATGTTCAGAAATAAAGTTCTTTGTTAAAAATGACTGTTCTTGTTGGTCCATTCCCACAAACTAGCAAATAATGACTGAAGGTGAGCAGCGTAGAAAACAAGACGTTAAGTACACTATATATACATACACACATTTCTGTGCTGTGGTGGTTAAAAACAGTCTGTTAGGAAATCTCATAGTGCTGTGGTCTTCTTATCCGGTCTGTCCTTTGGGGACATTGTGAGGTGGCGCTGTCGGGCGCTCTCCTCCTGGTATCCCTGCTTCATCAGGCTGGTCACATACTGGAACATAGTCTGGATGAACAGGAAAAAAAACAGCACACATTAAACTCAGTCGGGGCAAACAACATTTTACTTTCCCATCTGAAAGGGGAGGCATCTATTGTGACTGAATGCAGAGCAGCTGCAGACTTCTCGAGATCTCGAACTGATATGACATGATGTGGCAGAGCCGTACTCCGATTTCATGGATTAAATCTGCCCGTTTATGGTTCAGTGAAATGTAAATGTTCACACAAGTCAGGCTCAAGTTACGCCGCTTTCCCTTTTGACGTGTTACATGGCGCATTAAAGAGATGTGCATAAGTGTGACGCAAACATTGTTGACAGTGATGACTGTGCCCAGGAGATTTACTCTGAATATCGGGGGGAGGGGGGCACATTAAGCAGAAGTGTGACAGTTCAGGAAATCTCAAGTGTCAGACACATCATTTCCTGCATTATGGTAAGTTTGTAGCCACATTTGTCTTTTTTCAACCTTTGCATTGATATATGTAAAGTAAACCATAAATCTGGCATCAACAGACCATCCGAAAAACGCAGGAACATCATGCAGTACAACACTCAGGCATTCTGAACTGCTTTCAGATGATTATTCTGCTTTAGGTCAGCGTTTCCTATCGAGCACTCCTGCTCAGTTGGCTCAGTGATTTACTTCTTTGGCTTTTGTGTTTGTTTGGACAGGTAACATCTTTTAATGGGGCATGTAGATAGAAGCCCATTTATACCAACTGTGATCCAACAATGAGACCCTTCCACTAAATATTGGCTCAGTATTTCACAAAATAGAGAAACCATACCGAATGAGATGCTAAACTCAGATTTTTCACTTACAATTTTGAGATACTATATCAATATTTTTAAATATCTAACAATTTTCTTTTTAGATAACACCTCATTCTTTTAAGATACAAAGTTTTAACTTTTGGAGACTTTACATTTGTAGAAACTATTTGTCAGAATTTAATATTTTGAGATAAGAGTTCTTTACTCTGATATAGTGAGTCCTCATTTTTTTTATTCTAGCTCATTATTTTTGATACACTCTAGGTTAAAAATGGCATATATGTCATTTTAACTGTAAGACTGTTGGTACTTTCTTGGTAGAATGGAACCTTTTAAGTCACATCTTTTATTAGCTCAGAAAGACTCCTTCCCTGCATGCTGAAAACACATAATGTTACAGTCCTAACAAGTGGTCACACCAACATCCCACCATTAGTTACACACAATAATTGAAAAACTGTCCTTGTTTTAAATATCTGATAGCTGGCTAACAGCCACTTATACTTTACTGTCCTTTGATGGAAGACATTAGGAAGCTAAAGAATGCATGTTAAAAACAAACAAGACATTTAAATGGGCATTGCGCCAACTCCAACAATCTACCATCTGCACCATCTCCAGCATGCTCAATGCATTGTGGGTACTTTGAAAACACACAGGAGCATCATTAAAATTTCTCCAAAGGGCTGTTGACATCAGAAGAGCCCTTTGATGAGGTTTTATGATGCGACATCACAGAAATATAGCTGTTAAGGATCCTCCTTGACTATGACAAGTCATTATTTTCAGATATTAAGTCATTATTTTGAAATTCTACCTAATTGCTTTTGATAATACTGAACCCGAGAAAGCAGTTGAGATAGTAAGGGATTATTTTGGGATGCTTAATCAATCATTTCAGATTCTAAGTCCTTGTTTTTTTACATTATTTGGGACGCTATTGACCCAGTATTGGTGGTGATGACCGTGATACCTTCCATGCCTCCTCCAGCTCAGCAGTCCACCTCTCCTTGAGTATTGGCTGCACAGCACAGATGAACTCAGCTCCCACATACTGGAACATACAAATGTGAGAAACTGATAAAATGGCACGGTAAATAAAGCTAGAATGTTTATGATTAGAGTAGATGAGTTTAATCAACTGCTATCTGAATGTCGGTAAAGTATAGCAAAGAACCTCGGTATGAGCTTAAATAAAGAACGAGCGTATTCAGTTATAAAATGGCAGCATCACACAGACAGACAGCAGCTAGTCCTGCTGGGATCGTGAGGGTCTTACACTGTAGTACTTAGGCGGGGCGTTGTAATGATAATGGCTTTTCCCCAGCTCCACAGCCAGTGCTTCCAGTCTCTCCAGCTGATCCAGTCTGGCCACACTTTTCTCAATAAACGACATCACCCTGAGAGATGGAAGCAAAATGCTCGTAATCAGATGTTCAGCCTAATTGAACCACTAACGAGCAGCAGGCAGCTATCAACTGATAAACCTCCGTAGGAGATCAATTTGACATTGTGTGTGTTGTAATGAGATCAGTCACAAAATAATTTATGATAGCGTTGAAGTCTATGAAACAGAAAAAGCACATTACATGATGACTGCCTTTGCTGTTTTGTGGTGAGTGTGTCTGCCATCATTGTGGAGGTCTGTGGACCCGTTTTGAGCATGAATGTGAAACACAGGGTAAGACTTGGTCTCGCCCTCTCTTCTCTCTGTACTGCTGTGATTGCGGACATCTATGCTGATGTCCTTGAGTGTGGCTGAAGGGGAATTTGGCCTTATCGGTGAATTTAAGAGCAGCTGGTTCACGCTGGGATGCAAAATACATTTTGTCCATGCTGCCCTCTTGCACCTTCAGGTCCTCAGGTTGTAATAAGCTGCTTTGGTTTTATGTGTAGAGGAACAC
Organism: Leuresthes tenuis; assembly: GCF_036924035.1. Lineage (NCBI taxonomy): Eukaryota > Metazoa > Chordata > Actinopteri > Atheriniformes > Atherinopsidae > Leuresthes > Leuresthes tenuis. The sequence goes on from NW_027325369.1 coordinate 25,127,835, forward strand.
CCAGCTGACTGTGATAGATTTTGCACACTGTCTGCAGCAGAACTTTTTGATTATAAGACCACCGGAGGTATTTTCCTCTACCACTTATCAAACAGTTTGTGTCTTACACAGCAATAAGCCCAATGTGGTTTTGTCTTCCATTGTTGTTAAATGAAAGAAAAACAAAAATTACCACAAAGAATAAGGCTTGTGATATCGTTTCTCGAGACAAATTCCCTGAAAAGACCAAACCCAACTATGAATAGATGGATAAGTACATCCCTTGGTGTTCAAAAGCTATTTAAACAGATGAATGAGCTTTACTTCCATAAACACGGATACTGTTGTGCACTCTCTGGTGCTGCCATAAATTCTTACTGAGGCAAGTGGATACCTCTCCTTGAGTGAACCTGGAACATTTGGTGCATCTCAAACAAAGCTACTGCTTTGCAATCCATGTTTTGAGAAATTAAAGCAGAATGGAGTCTCTGAGGCCTTTTTACTCATGATAAAAAGAAAAAAAAGGACCAAACAGAGAGGTAGATGGATCGTTAAATAGCAATATGACCTCATTCAGTGTTTGTAATAGTTTGATCCCCTTCAGTGTAGGCAGGTCAAAAGGGTACTAGATGTCAATATGCTTCCATTCCCTATGTATGAAAGGCAGTTCTATGATAGGCCTTCATTGACTGTGTGATTTATTGTGCTGATATATTGATGTGTTTAGATGAGCACTCTGCAACTTACCGCAGGCCGTGAGCCCGGAGTTCCCGGTTAGTCCTCAGCCTCTCCAGGTCCTCCACATCTCTGAACAGGAAGAAGACATCCTTGCATTCGGGATGGGTCTCAAACAACCTGTTACCAAGACAACAGCAGCAGAAGCAGCCATCCATGAGCCTCCGAGAGCCACTTATGAGGCAGCCTGTCACAGCCATTCCCACACCAAAACAAAGCTCCTCTTGAGTTTCCTAAGTGTGATAATGTAACCCCAGGAGCTTTATTATGAACGGTCACACAGCTGTAATCCTGTATTCGCAATGCAGAGGGTAAATATGCAGATTTCATCTCATCAACATTTTCTTTCGGAGCCTCACTGCTCGGTCATTCTCTCCATCCGGCACTTTGAATAAAGATCTGATTTTGCGTTTTGATCTTGCTCTGTTTCTTCTTATCACCACTGCCTTCCGCTCTGGTTTTCACAACCACCAGCAGTAACAAGATATGGGGACCTGTGAGTTTGTCAGCCAGGCAATTCATACAGTCATTTCTAGCCATAGTTGTGTCCACTGTCAGAGCAGGGACAGAGCCTCAGTTAAATAAAGCAACTGCATCTGCTAGTGTGCTCCTTTTATGATTTAACCTCAATCGATTTCCTTGACCAGAGAGACTTAAACCATGCTGCCATCTCCAATCAGAGATCCTTTCATTCTCCAGCTCAGGGAAGCCATGATTAGTCATGCTACCACAATACATAGCAAACTGCTCTGGATGGCACTCACACTGAGATGCAAGGGTTATAGTCATTAGGTTTTCCAGTATGCTGAAGGAAAGGTGTAGACATCAGAACTTAGATGAATTGTTCTCAGCAGTTGTGGGGTGCACTCTGAAATCAAAAACCTGAGTCCAAAGCACAATCTGGAACTTGGATGTTATAGCTGATAACACAATATATTTTTTACTTCCCTGATATCTGTAATACTTCACAGACTGAGCAGCTGATCGGTCAGACTGAGTTAGGTATTGATAAAACCTGAAAATAATAAGTGTTGTGTGTCAAATAGAAGCTTATTACGTTTTCTGTTTATTGGTTTTTTTCCATGGCCTGCAGCGTTGCTCGAGAGCGAGAGAAGACACCTGTTTTTAACCCTGAACAAGTCCCAATGAATAAATGCACCAGATTTCCACAACACATGTCCCCTTGACAGATAAAGAGATAATTAGATGTTTAGGAAGAGGTATTTGAGAGGTGAAGGCCTCTCTAATGGGCTCTAGGAAAGGCTAAACATACCAGTATGTAGTTATGTGACCTTTGCTACCATGCAGATAAATCTATAGAAATACAACATATTGACAAGGCCAACATGCTGGGACTAAAGACAATGAGTGACTATAGAGGCTTGTAAAGCATGTTTTCATGTGTCAAGCAGAAGCTAATTATAATGTCAACCTGTTTTATCTTTGTGTAACTCTACAGTCACCCTATTCTAACCATATCACAACTTATAGTACAGCCTTAGCTTAACCTTTTATTAATATGCAAGTGTATATGGCTATTTAAAGCTTTTGGAGTTTATGCTTGATTAAATGACAGCAACTGGGATATATTCTTTCTCTTTTTCTGCTCACCAGCTTCATTTTCCAAAAAAAGGAGTGAAAAAACCCCAGCTGCTTCCATTTCAGTACTGTCACCACACGGGCTACATGTGGATTGCTCATCATTTTCCTCCATTGTTCGTTTCTCTTGTGGACATGAGTGCACATGCAAGCACCTAAAACATACGCGGACAATGCAGCGCCCTGAATAGCTCAAGTGAAATTTTAATTGGCATCGCACAGAGGTTGCATTCAATCCAATAATGTATTATTCACAACTTTTTGTTCCACCTTTCCCTTATTTGGATTATATTTTAGAGGATCAGTCCTTGTCAGGGAGAGAGGTGTTGAAATGTTCAATTTAGTGAAAAACAGGTGATTCTGAATCTTTTTCCACAGTCTTCATCACCCTGTTTCTTAATTTGCTTTATTTCAACTGCCAAAGATCTTTTCCTGGACGCTGGTTATCATCATAACTGGTAGAAATTAGTTTTCCTGATAGCTAATGGCTTTAATTTTACAGAACTGTGGCAGACCAAAAGCTCAATAATATTATGTAATGGTGTTCAGATACATTATGAAGTTATAAGAGGCGTTGGAGAGCGTTCAGCGTTTCATTGACAATGAAAAGCAGCGGGTCAGATAGAACAGAGGGATGTGGAGGAGGGATGTTCGGTTTGTGGCTTGTAAAAGGTCAGGCACCATGTCACCATCACAGTGCATCCACAAACCCCCTAGAGACCTCACTGTGTAAAGCCAAGAGGTCAGCATAGAGTAAACGTTTCACTGAAAATACATTAATTCGTTTCTTTTTCGGTTTAACATGCAAAACTGACTTGTTTTTGTATCCAGGATTTCTTTTTTTCCCCATTGCAAAATTTGTTACCAGTACTCCCACTTATAAAATCTGGTTTCAAACTTAAAATGTCACCTGAAAATGATAGTTTTTTTTTTTAACTCTGCAGGTGTGTGACTACATGGAAGCCTGTTTAATCTTATTCATTGTCACTAAAAAGCTTTTAATCCTAAGCTTTTCAGCATCTATTATCCTGAAGGTCAACTCACTAGATCATGTTTTGTTATCTTATCATCTGAAATGCAACCCACGCCTGAAAAGTACATAAAAGGTTTTTTTACATCTTACCTGACGAACATTATAATCCCAACTTTGGCTATATCGTCCCGAATAACTTTCCACGAATCCTTAATCATCTGAATCTGCTCCTCGCTGAGATGCGCTGCAGCATCCTCTCTGCCCCGTTCTGCAAACTCCGATTTTGCTGCTAGACCTGATATTGCGCAGCCCATTCTTCATCTAAAACAAAACAGGTGGTTATGTTTTGGTACCAATCCCAGGAGGGAATGAGGGGAGGAAAACGAGCGTTTAAACACTTTTGCGCCAGAGGGAATCTTCTGGTGGTGGCATCTGGTAGAGGTGCGCGTCTTGAACTCCACCGGTTTGATGGAAATCACGGATCCGCGTCAAGTCTGTAAACGGAGAGTGATGCAGGTTCTGGTCGGCTGTTCAGAATAAACAGAAGACCTGGCCGATACTTTAGGAAACACGGAGTCGGAATGACGCCTTTAGTTTGAAATATGGTACTTCAGATTTCCGCTGACAGCCTGTAACAGACAAATGTCTGTTACTTTACGCAGGTTTTCAAAGCACGGCGCTCTGTAACCGGAGGGCGCGCATGCTGCTCTGTGCGACCATTTCAAATAAAACCCAACTAACACAGATGAGTAAAGACACTCCAAAAGGTCCAACCTTGTGGAAGCACCACTCCAGACTGATTTTATGCTTTCATATAGCTGATTTAGTTTAAACCACAGCGGTCTGTTTGACCTCTCCAAAGTATGCAACTCCTCGAATAACAAATTAAATATTTGAATAGATACGCTCCGTTGACACTGGCTTGACTTCACAATAGTCTGGGCTCCCATATAAAGGTTCATATTTAGAATAAGACAAAAATTAAACATGTGTTCTCAAATAATGTTTTTCTTTACATTCCAAATCACCCCATCTGCAAGTTTTAAATCTCAAGGCTTAAAAAAAAAAATCGATATTTGGCATTTGATGGTGACAAATCAGCGTTAATATTTTAAGTAATTGTCAGTTTACGTTCTTCATGCTTGTGATGTATGCAAGGGAGCTACCATTGTGTACGTTTTTTGTTAATCAGTTTCAGATATTTGCAAGCTGTATATACACAAGCTTTCCTTACATAATTAATTTCTTATATAAATAGGAAAAGCAATGAAGTATTAAGACCAGGAATCTGCAGAAGTGTTATTCTGAAGATTTATTCATATCTTATTTTCATTTTCAGTTTAAATGTTTTGGCATCTCTGTTGATGGAGTTGATGGAGTAGAAAGGGAACCCATCTCCACAAGCCATGAAGTTAAATAAGACTAAATGCTGATAAAGACGGTATCGTTTTTGGTTTTACAATTTAAGAGTGAGTGAGGGAAAAAAAATGAAAGCAGCATCATGCAAAAGTTTGGGCATTCAAAGAGATTTGAACTCTCAGATCAGACCAAGACCTCATTCATTTTGTTAGAGCTGGGGCTTGCTCGCAGTCACAGCTAGAAAAGGTCTGCTGATGCAAAAGCAACAATCAAATGGTATTTTATAGGAACAGTGGAGGTCTATTGAAGTTTGGAAGATGGAGAAAACTTTCCAAAAGTCTTGCTCATAGGATCAAGAGGTTTTATATACTGGAGTGGTTGTACACTGTACTACAACTGCTGAAGACAAAATAGAACTTTTTGGAAACAAAGAGCAAATACATGCCTGTATAAACTACCTCCGGGGGTGAAAGTTAAAGGTTTCATTGTGGCCCTCACAGTCCCCCGACCTAAACATAAACAAAAGTCTGGGAACAGAAGAGCAGAGCATGTAAGGAGCCTCACAGAACTAGCAGCCTTTCACAGGAAGAGCAAATAAAATTCCCCCCACTGAGAGCCGAGAGGCTCTTTCTGCTATAAAAATGAGCTGTAATACATGTAAAAGATGATTTTGAAAAGTGTGTCATCTTTAATTTTATGGCTTTTGGAAATTAGGTCACCTTTTACATTTAGTTTCCACTCTCCTTGAATTGATTTACTTGATGTAACAAGATGGCCGTCTTAGAATTTGTTGATTTAACAAAACTGACCCCCCTTGAATCAGAATAGACATGGACACAGAATTCAATATCGAGTAACCAAGCACTAGCAAAGAGTACTTGTGGAAACTTACCATTTCTATTTTTATTGAAATTATGTGAAGCTGCACATATGAAACAATGTATATCCTGCAGCTGTAAAGTAAAAAGGGGTTGCCGTTAGTTCAGTATTTGTACAGTTAAACTGACCCAAATATACAGTTTTATAAATAATGTTCAAGAAAATGTACAACTTACAGAGAAAAATAAAGCTCCAGTGATGTTTAAAGACAGCTTTAGAAGCAGCTAAAGTAAATGTGGAAGCAAATTATCATCTCTTTGAGCATCAAAACCAACAAATGTTTAAAGGCAACCCTCTTTGGTAAATGGACAGAGACTTTTCTAACAGCTGAACTCTATGATGAGACTTTAGTTCCCATTTTCCCTTTAATCTCTGCTGACAGTTTGCGTGGTTATTGATCGTAGTGCTATAGTGACCATAGCAACGAACAGTCGGGCAGGAACCAAATACATGGATGCAGTAATAAAGCATTACTTAATTTTCATTTGATATGTAGGGTCATACACATATTTCTACTTAATTCTAGTACTGTGCAGACAAATACCCAGTGTAGAAATATTGCAATACATCTTTTTTACCTTACCAATAACATCCCTTTTATGTTACACTGGAGCTACTGTCATCACCTATTGTCCTCTGTACTAAAAACTGTGCAGATAGCAAGTAGCTTTCCTTTGAGGGATATAACCTTAGAGTGAATGTTGACAAGCATCATTATGTTTCCATGCACCATTTCCTGACATTAAAGATGTACAAAAAAAAAAAAGAAAAAAAAAAAGGCCCACGTTCATCAGCTAGTACTTAGGCTCTGGAACTTCTCCCGTAAACTTTTAACAAGATTACTTTCTGAGGCCTTCCCTGAGGTCTGAAAAGCAGACTTTGCACTGTCCTCCGGGAGGAGGCTGTCCTCATCTTGGAGTCTCCCAGTTGGACTGACAGCCCGCACAGGCTCCTGAAGGTTTTGCACTTCATGGAGGGGTAGAGACCCGAGCATGTTGTCCAAAGAGCTCCATCTACACAGCAGGGAATGTGTCTGGTGCTGAGGCCGGTCCTCTACCACGGGACACTTTTCCTTCTGTAACGTTTCAGACTGCTTTCCACAGCAGTCTGTCAGAGCATTGTGAAGATCTGTGGAGCTGTCGTACCTGTGAGAGCAACCATTACATCTGTTCATGCAGCACTCCGCCATCCCATTTGGTTCTGTGCAGACGCAGGCTGTTCTGGGAGAGTGGGAGGTCTCGGTGTATTTGGAACGCAGCTCCTGAACGTCTGGCCAGTAGAAGGGCTCTGACTGTGGGCTCTGTGGGCAGGTAATCGTGCTCTGAGAGCTGGTTTCAGAACTGGGGGTCTGGACTGGACTTGGAGACTGAACCTCATGGATGACCGCCTGATCACTGAGATTTAAGGGCAATCTCAGGTTGGGCTGACCTGCATACATTTGCAAAAACAGACAAACATACAAAGAAAGATTTTTAGTCCTCTCCATACTTAAAATAATGTGATTGGTTACAGCAAGATAAACCAATATGGGAATCATTTGGACCCTGTTTACCTCTTTTCCTCATCTTCTCCTCATGGACAGCAGGCATATTCTTGGGGCCTTCTTGATTGGCTGTTTGTCGGTTTCTCTGCCACACCATAGGTCTGTTATTCTTGATGCGCTGGCTGTATTGACGAGCCAGCTGAAATACCTTGCTTTTCATCTTGCCCATGTCATGTAGGATCTGATCTTCTTCCATGCCGGTGCGGAAGTTAATTACCTTGGGGGGATTACTAGGATTGAAATGGTTGTTCTCTTGAACAGAGTTCCTGTGTGGCTTAGAATCCAGACCTGACTTCTCCTCTTCTGTCGGAGAGCTCGAGGTAGGTGATGACATGGAGGAAATATCTGAGACAGTGCTCATTTCAGATTCTTCTAAAATCTGAGGTGGTTGCTTACTGGTTTTAACATGTGAAGTGTTTGAGCTGAAATCCTGTAGAACTTCTAATCTTGAGCCATTAACTTTCTCCTCTGCAGTGTCCTGGACTTCCTGGCTCTCCTCCTCAGCTTCCATGACTTGCCAAACCTTGAGCATTTCGGATGAAGGTCTGAACTCCTCTTCTGCTGCAGCATCTGTGACGCTTTGAGATCTAGCCTTGGCTTCAAACAATCTATGTGGTTCAGTTTTTTTGTAATTTCCAGTGTTTTGACTCTTTTCCAATCCAGGAAGGTCAAACACAGACCAAGAGGTCGGCCTGTTTCGAGAGAGGCCTTTCCTGCAGACTGGACTAACCTTCTCCTGAGGAATACTGTTAAGTTGTCGACTCAGGTGCCTCACCAGACCAGCTGGAATATAGGACAGACTTTCCCTGCGCTTGATGCTAAAGTTGGCATCCTGGTCCTCAGCGTGATCGTAGTATTGTCTGATTTTATGAATAAGGAGGCGATCTTGCTTGGAGAGAGTGGACCTTTGTTCCCCTTCGCTCAGATCAGGCACATGCACAACAACTGATGGACTAGCCTCTGAGTTCTCTGGTGGCTCTGATGAAGAAGTGGCCATCTTTTGAGTCTGTTTTTCCAAATCCATGATGGCTGAGGGGCTTTGAGAGGCGTCATTATCTACTGGCGGTGAAGGGCATGCGACGGAACCAAGGTCCTCGGAAAAAAGACTGCTCCGCCTGGACAGGCTGCTGATGAAGTGCTCAGCTATCGCACTCGCCTGGTCCAACACAGAGGAAGGCAGGATGCTTTTATGATCTGAAAGCACCTCCTCGTCCTCCTCTGACAGTTCATTTGTCAGTACACTGTTGTCTTTCACCTGGAGACCAGAGGAATCACTTCCTCTCTCTTCTTCCTCACCAGTTTCTCCAGAGGTATCCAGAGTTTCTGAGGTGTTGGCTTCTTGTTCAGAGGGGGTCACAGGAGACTCTGCGCACTGGGGGGATTCCACTCCCAGCTGGTTGCTCTTTACCACTTGAGGGACACAGTCTAAAATGCCAGCCTCCTGCACACTGACCTGAAACATGATAAGAGTGTTTGCAAAGTGGAATGTAATGAGTAAAAACACATTCTAATAACAAGCACTCTCCATCCCTCATTAGCTTAATGGTCCTTTTCAAAGTCATCTTGCCGGTTTAATCTGAAGCATCCACAATTTATGCTGCATGTCTTTTATCTTATTAGGTCCACTTGAGTTGTATTACAGTGACCCATTTCTCTGTGTATTATCTAAGTGTGGTACAAACTGAACAGGCACGTCGATGCCATTAGCAGTCTGTTGCTGCTGGCTCTTACTGAACCATCAACGTTATCCTTGATGAGTTCAGATGTGATGTCTGTGGCTCTACATGTGTTCATCTTGCAGATATCACCCTAGTCTGCCATTAATCTAAATTTGTGTTCAGGAGTTTCCAGCTCTTCTGGAGTGCCTGTAAATTGCAAAAAGTGCAGGCTGGAGCTGTGTGGCAGAGATAAGGTTAGGAAGAATAACAGCCTACACTCCACATAGATGCAGAAGCTCCTTGTAGCTGGGCTCCGAATCAAATGTTGCCTTTTTCTCAGTGGGGGTACCGAGCACATGAAAACACTCTGTATGTGGCAATTTCAATTTCCAGGACTATAAATATACAGCAAGCAGGCATGATTCAAATACACCACAGACATGTCAAAGGGCGCCTATTTGGTAGGAATCTAATTTTTAAGTCCACTGTAGAATTGAATCAGCAAGCCCTCATTCACTGAGAGATAACAACAGCAGCAGAAACACTGAAAGAGTCTCATTCGAATTATACAACCTCTCCAAAATGGGCTTAGCAACAATGGTGAGCATAGCAGGGTATTTTTTAACAGAGCGAATACATGTCACACGTGGCCTCAGAAATGCATGTGAAAAGGACGCTAAGAGGATGCGTGTATTAAAATCATCAGGCTTTTTAAAGTACCTGTGTGCCGAGAGTTTCTTCCTCGGCAACATTCCCATTGCTTCCCTCCTGCCTACAGTCTTCTTCCTTGTCTATTGGTGCACTTCTCAGCTCAGCAGTATCTCTGTTCTGATCATCCTAAAAGGAGAAAAACACATCATCAAATTTAGTTTTTTTTTTGTCAATATCCTCTGTGGATACACGCTATGAAATTAAAATCTTCCTTCAAATGATGCACATTTATTCATATTCAGAGAGAGTTCTATTACAACAATTAAAACAGACAAAGGCTTTCCATTTATGAAAATTCAGAGGGATGGGGGGTATTAGCAAATATGATTATCAAAGAGCAAAGGTCGTGCTATCAGAAGGATATTTAATTAGACGGCTGCATTAACCTTTGAAGTCAAACATTTAGCAGAGTATATCTAGCCAATTGATCTCATGCAAATTCAGACATGGTCTCATCAACGTCAGCTTCAACATCAATCATGTCCCAAAACACACTGTTATCACACACAACACACTGTAATTCTGATGGGATGCACATATACAGTCCATGCATAGTGGGATCACCTGAACTCCAAAAAATACAAGCAAAGACATGCACGAGTTTCAGTTTCACCCATACATTTGACAAAATTCACTGTTAGCAGTCTCAGAATTCCTTCCATGCACTTCATGAATTTGACCTTAGGTAAAAGTGGACAATAGTGTTAGTACAAGGTTCTGTTCATAAAGAAATAACCAAAAAAATAAAAAAAAGGAGGATGAGAGCCTGTGCGGAGGAAAGAGTGGCGTATTGGTATTAGTGAGCTGGTGGAATAGAGCAGGAAATGGGAGACCCGTGGGTGGCAGAAACCCTCACCGTTGTCAAGTGAGTAGAAAGCAAAGCCCTGGCTCTATAGTGCCAGCAGGAGATGGCTGCCAGCACTGAACTGGCAAAGTCGGCTACCTGGTCGTCTCCCATCAGTATATCTTCCTTGTAACTGTCCCCCTCCTCCTCCTCTGCCTTCTCCTGCTCGAGCCCCCCTTCACTGGGAGGAGAGCCCAGCTTAGAGTCACTGTCAGTAGGACTTAGCTGCTCCAGAGAGTTCGCTCTGGGAATTAGCTCCTCCACACAAGGCCTCTCTGCCTGGGGCTCGCCTAGACTGGACGTCAGTGTACTGACACTAGTGGCCGGCTGGAGGGAGCACCTATCTCCCAGCAGTGCACCCTCACTGTCTGCGTGCTGTAGCGTGAAGTCATAGACATGTGGTTTGTTATTGCAATGCCAGTGCTAGAGCCATGTTGTGACAGCAAGGCTGTAAATGGAATGAAATCACCAAAAAGCAGCTTTAGCTCTGAGTGAGATATGATTTTTGCAGCACAGGGAAAGTTAAAGTTTGTTCTTTAAGGATTAGCCATGGACTTCAATTTTTAGTTGAGTTTTCTTTTTTTTTTCTTATTGAAATTTCACATTTGAGCTGCGAAGTCAAAACTGAATAAATCATATCTCACCACAGCTCAATAACCTCAATAAAGTGCTTTACTATGAGTGACTGGAAAAAGCTTATCGAGGCTTAATGGAAGACTAAGTCAGATTACATACACTTACCTTCAAAACAGCTGCACGGTGAACAAAGATAAAGAGGAAGGGGTAGAGAGAGAAAAAATTAGACTGTCAATAACATTGGAAGAAAATGTGCTCAAGTCAAATATCGTGCAACAGAATAACCTGAATATCACATGCATTTTGTTCAGTTACAGTCAGTCTCTGCCTCTACAAACAGGCACCGAGTGCAGCAGCCGCTGGTCTGGCTCAGACTCAAGGGAGGGCCTGTGATTAGGTAAATACCGATAAGAAGCATCTTGTTCTCAGAGGCTCAAACTAGACGTGATGCAATTATACAGGCTGTGATGACCCACTACCTCACCCAGATGAGAAGGTTGACATGAAAATTGCTTCCTCATTAAATTGGTTTGAAAATTGATCTGGACAGGGAGTGAGGAAGAGCAGGGGACAAGCCTACTGAGCTTTGCTCTCGTTATGGCCAATCAATGCCGACAGGAAGACTCTCAGATCTGAGCACACGGCTGAATTTGACTACCGAAAAGAGCCTGTGTATGACAAAGGCTTCGACCAAAGTAGCATATAATTAACTTCATTATGGGGGAGGTGGAGTGGGAGTGATTGTGTGCATCCATTGATCTGTTTTCCAGGTGTCTTTGAAGGAGAACAAAGCATAAGTTCAATGGAGACATGAACAGCTCTTATCCATCAGTGAAATAACCTTAGTGGCTGGGAGCTGCTGTATAACTGGACAGGAGCCAGATTGTGGCTCAAACTGAAGCATCGTTAATTTATCTGCCCCTTTGTCTTCTAATAATAGAAACAAAAACATCACGATGTACCAACCTTTTGTGCTCCTTATGATTTGTTTTGCTGGCTCTGTAAAAAATATAAAAGATAAAAACTGATGAACTCCTAAGATCAATCTGTGTGTAAATATAACTGTAATGATTGAAAAAAACTACTCCATTAATCTTGGATATTTCTGAATTCACTCTGTAAATGTTACAAGGAGGAAGAGAGACATTCTTTTTCTATGAAGTACTGCAAGATGAATAGGGGCCTTTTACCCGATCTCCTCCTCCCATTTCGTCCTCCATGATGGAAGTCGTCAGCCTGGCAGCACTCCGCTTTCATCATCCTCTCAGGACTATACTGGTACTTCCCCGGATCTGAGAAGCGGAAGGATACATCATCACAATCAGAGCTGCAATTACAAAAAAAGTATTTTCTCCGCATAGACTGATGAATGAGTTAAAAAGCTAAGCCTTCTTGGCAAAATAAACGGCAGTCCATAATTTCCACTGAAAATTAACTACTATTCTCTTTCATTAGTAGCATCTTCGGTTGCTGTGGCAACGGTTAAATTGGGCCTGGTATTAAAAGAGATGCTCTTTTTGCAACACTTACAGTTTGCATTGTCCACAGCGGTGTCTATTGCCTTGAAAGAAAAAAAAAAAAAACTTGGTTTAATCAAGGCTCATCTTCAGAGGGAAATGAGGGAGAAATGCTCTGTGAAGGATGACGCTTACCTTCTGTGGCACGATGGTGTTGTGATTCTCAAGAATGAGCCTCTTGATGTGATGGGCCCAGAGTCGCTTCTCTTCTACAGACTTGGCCTGAAACAAGAGGCACTTCTTCTTTTAAAAAGAGTCATTCACATTCAGATACACCAAGTACACAATCACAGCAGAAAAAGCCCTAAAAGATTGGCTTTCAGCAATGTCAGTTTAATACATTTGAATGCCCAATCTTAGAAAATGCACACGAATTTTAGAACCCGTTTTTATTTTTATCAGCTCTCCTTTAGCTTTAAGGACAGCAGTTCTTGAGCTGTGCAAAGGTTGGCACTCTGTATCAGTATAATCTGAAAATGTTCCCGAGTATCCTGTGATGTCAGGAAAGCCTGGCTTTCTCAGTCTTATAGTGACCCATAAACATCTATTACAGTCAGCTCTAAAGTCTTCTTTAATTTTAAAGTATTTGAGCTGTGTTTGGCCTCATAATCCCTCTCTTTGTGTGTGATGCAGTGTTGCGTTATTCTCTGGCAGTTTGGCTCCTTGCTAACACCCCTCTGTAACAGCCACAAATCTCTAACTGGGATGATTTGACAAACAGGACTTTTTTTTCTCCACCATCCACTGTGAAATGCTGGCATGTCTTAGCCAACCTAAAGTGTTTGACCAGTGTTTGTCTCCTCTCCTACTGAGAAGCTTAGACGCCTTTCCTCCGAGACCACAGGATTCAAGACAGGATTCTTTTTTTAAGAAAATCATCATTTGTTGCATTTCTGTCAATGTCAACATTTTGATCCTCTCATGGTGTGTTCGCGTTTGGGTTACCTGACGAGACATTGGATACAATGGATCCGGTTTCCGGTTAATTTAATAATTTACTAAAGGAGATGCCAAATCTGGTCAGAGATGGCCAGAGCGAATAGGTTTTACTGCACTACCGATAGACTGAGTCGATCCGAACTGAGTCACTTAAACTTCTGCTGGTGTTGTCTCGCTGAACAAGGAGATTTTGTCCACGTCATTATTTGCTAAGCCTAGCCGTCTTTTGGCAGAGAGTCTAGTAAAAGATCAATGACAACATAAGTGTATGTGCTGATTTCACCTCTGCTTTTAGCCCTCTGAAAAGTTCAAAAGCATCTGAACCAAATGTAGTTGTAGAGGGCTATGTGCTGCCCCCATAGAAACCTTCACTTTAGCCAGGAGCCGATTCTGAAAAGCTCTTTCTTGTTCAGGATAACAAACTGATTGTTTAACAGATTACCAAGAATATTGCAGAAAAGTAACTGTTTCCTGTTAGATTAAGATGAAAGCACGGTAGATTATTGATTCTTTTTTTATATCAGACTTTTGAACTGTGCTGCTTATGGAGCATGACTAAAACCCATTAAGATATGGACAAATCAAGCTCGTTGCATGTTTAAGTGAGCAAAATAATTCAGTGTTGTTTGACATAAAGGTCACATTGTGGTTACCTGCACTGTATGAGGCTGCTTGGGACGCTTGAAATGAATAACACTGAAGAGCAGGGGATCCTTGGCACTGTCAAGTAGCATTAAGGTGGAGCACTGCAACCACAAAGAAAAACCATGTGTGGCCTCATGATACAATTCACACAGTTATCTTTTTCTGCTTTTAAAACGTAGGAAATTATGTTTAAAAGTCATACCGATATATGGATCTTGTAGACATAGTGTTCCGCTCTTTTCTTTGTAATGAGAAGCATCTTTTCGAAGAGGAAAAGTGTGCGGGTGTTTTTTGCCCTCAGCACATGAAAGGTGCCCTCCAGCACCAGCTCCCCATATGTGGTCAGGTCAGGACCCTTCCAGTTGATCAGAAGAGACTGTATCTCCTATAGATGAACATGAAAGCACAGTCCCTTACAAACACAGACGCTCCCTGTCCGTTCACAAAAATAACATTTACGAGAGCTGCCATTTGTAATACTAATGCAACACCTGTACAAAAGGGAACCTGTGACACAAACCACCCACTCAATCTTTCTGAATCACTTCAATTGAAGAAACCATTTAAGTCTAAAGCAAACTCTATGCAATTATGGATTTTTGTTGGGCAATACCTAGATAGAGACACTCAGAAAACTGGAGCTTTAACATACAAGTTCATGCAAGAGATGAAAGTTGCAGAAGGCTGCCTTGTTGAGAAAAGCAAATAGTGTTGAATGAATCGATGAGAAAATTACTGCGAGCCCTCCAGTCGCACAGCAGAGAAGACAGAGTTGCAGTGGCATTGCACAACATAAAACAAAAGTCTCTGAAGAGTGGGGGCACAGGGATACTGTTCTGTTTATCATTATGACCTGAGGCACCGTCTGGATATGAACTCAGGCATACTCAGAAATGCATAAGGTGTGCACGCGAGGCAGAGCTATCTGACCTGAACTCTGACGGCATGTTCGTGTTTCCTCTTCATATCGTTGATGTACCAGGCCACTCCTGTCATGGTGTCTATGGCCTCCTGAACGACCTCATAGCCCTCCTCGTCGGAGTCAAAGTGCTTTGCAATTTCCTGTAAAAGATATCCAGTAGTCACGTCTTTCCAGGGCTTCTCCACGTTTTTGTTTTTTTTTGCGAAATATCATATTCATTCATTTTAGCCTTTACAGACATAATAATTAATTAATTTAATCAAGCTAATCCAGAACTGTTAAGGACACTGAGTTACATGTTAATAACGGAGTTGTAAATGTGTCACGGCAGTATTTCTGTTGAACGAACATGACCCCCGAGGATGATCTGTACCTGAAGTAGCAGGTGATATTTCAGGATCCTCTGAACTGGCTTCAGTAGGTAGGAGCCCAAAGGGAGAGAGCGCTTCAAAACAGCTTGCCGATCCCTGAAGAACTTGGCTAAAGTTTTACTCCTCATGCAGTTGGTAAGTGTTGCTACTGAGCTGCAGAGAGCAAACATAAGCTCATTCAAGCAGGTTACATTAGTGATTAAATGAAAACGGACAGAAAAAAGACAATCTAGTAATACTTACTTGGGATAGTTGTTGCAGTACTGGGTGTAGATTTCAAAGTATTCACTCTGGAGGAAACACAAATCAGGCATCTCTAATGTGCATTTTCTGTTGACAGGCTAAAGTGGTTGTAGTTAAGAATGTGGATGATGGTTTACCTTACCTTGTTTACGAAGCACTGAGCGATAGCCACAGGGTCGTTCTCACACATGTCCAAGGACTGCAGCAGTTCGCTGAAATGCAACAATAAAGTGAAAGAGTAAGGACAGGTAATAATGCTAAAGCTGCAATATGCCACGAAGGAGGAAAGAAAGCAGGAAAGGCTGGCTGGAACCACAAATATATACTCACCCACGGCACAGATTTAGTTTAAAACGTATATTTTTCTAGCGCTGTTATTAAGACCGCCAGTAGAGGGCGCCATACACACTTAAATAACGGCATTTGCTCATGTTTGTACTGAGAACATGTATCATATTTGTAATTCTCCAAGCCTACAGTCGCATCAAAAATCAGTTTCATTCAGAGTTTGAGAAGCAAAAACCTGTGAGTGTCACATTCATTAACATCGTAAAGCATTTCAAAATTCAGATCAAAGACAGGGTGGCCTGACTGTAACAGATAACAAACAGATGTGCCAGCATACACAATGAGAAATGCATTGGTGTTGATATTGATTATGGACACAGCGCTTGTTCATACAGTGCGATTGCATGGTCAACAATATTCATAGATGGGAGAGGGTTAAGTGTGACAAGGAAATACAGTTTGAGGATGAAAGATGGAAGCAAGATTCTTTAACAATTTTGGTCAATGTCAAAGTCTAAGTTAATAACAAAGTACTGGAAACTCATAAGCTGGTAAAGCCAAGCATGGGGTTAATATAAAGCAAAGTAAATATAAGAATATCATGTACCCTCTGTAGCGTATGGTACGAACTGTAAACTTTCAACACATCTCTGGTTTCCCCTGGGAAGAGTCCAACAAACTCTGTTCCAAAAGTAAGTAAACATGGGGCACCAGTTCACCGGCTGATACAAGGATTTCATCACCAGAACGTTGCTACATAAAGAGAGAGGAGAGAAAAAGCCTTCTCTCTGAAAACGACACCGTATGGACCTTTTAACCCAAAAATGTGTCATTATATTGTCCTCGCTCAGAAACAGTTGGTTAGAATGTCATAAAAGAGGAACAACTAATTCAGTTTTCCCCATGTTGTTGCTTCAGAGCTGTTTGATAGCTTTGGCGTTACCACAAAGGGGACAAGAATGTTAATGTGTGTATTGGCAAGCAGCACATTCAGCAATGAGGGCTTGCTGACATCAGATGATGAAATGTAAAGCCAGCTGCATCAATACTTCCTATAGCTTTCAAATATTTGCAACAGTGTTTTTACTGTGGCGAGTTGTTTCTCCCTGCATTCACTTCGAGTCACTCAACATAAGAGGGTGGTCAAGCATCATCCATTCTGAACTTTCACGATATGCTCCATTATCGAACAGCAACAATTTATATACGGACCTACATCAAAGTCAATAAAAACAGGAGCAAAAGGAAGTTTTCTGGATAAATTCTCACTTCTTCTGCAAAAATCCAAGAAAAGAACCTTCAGAACAGTACTTAGGGCTGGTGATGGTTTCTGCATCTGGAGGGATGTTTTTACCTGTTGAACTCATAGATGTCCTCTATGTTTCCAAAAAGGGCGCTCACTTGCTCAGGCCGTACGGGAAGGTTGCTGGTATCGATAATGTGTGCCAAATAGTCCTGAAAGAACAATAAAGAGATGGAGTTATACTTAAAAGCTCACGCGAGCATTTTCAAATTCCCTCCAGGAGAGGGAGCATGTTTATAGAGAAACAATTGGTGCCATGAATCTCTCTCTTGGCATCTGCAATGAGTGAGGTTTCTCACTTGACGGCTGGATTGTCCAGTTACTGTGATATAATGTGGATAAAACAGACAGGTGTTGCATCTGTATTTTGGGACATTCCTGAAAAAACAACATGGTTCAATGACAAGTTAGTTGTGTGACGATTAAAAGAGCCTTTTAAGGATTTGTTCCACGCACCAGGGAAGAGTTCGACTTTCTGTGGGAGGCTTTGCAGTATCCAGACAAATAAAATCTGCAGTCTGATTCCCTCTCAAAGCTCGACTCCCACTGGAGCTCAGACGTATACCAGAAGGCAAAAATGTCAACAAAAAACAAACTCCAAAGCCAAACATGCCAACATCTGGATGAGTCCCAGCTGATTTGGTCAATTACACACTCATGTGGCATACAAACAACACCAAAAAAGTAAAGGAGCCGGTTAAAGAGGGACAAACAGACACACAAGCAGCAGTTAAATAAAGAGTAAACACACACACACTCACTCACCCTCCCAGATAATGTGGTGCAAATGCACAAACACACGCATACACTCAGCAGGTCATCATATTACACAACTAAAATCAGCAGCCAGGAGTCAACTGTAACGGTTTTCTTTCGAAAAACTCACTATTTGAGCGACACGACACACACGTGACCTTTAACTTACTGTTAGATTTAATGTGGTGTACGGTGTCTTGTACTTATTAGTGCTACAAGCTGGTCTTTATTATAGAACAGATGGAGCTCGAGGGTTAGAAATCTTACTAAGTAACAAGAATAATCAAGTCTCTCAAGAGTACAACAAGCACTGGTAACAACCTTGTTTAAAAAATGCAGAGCATGATTACTGTGGGTGTGTTCAGGCCAGCTGTTGGTGATGTATTCATGCATGTGAAATCAGCCAGGGTCAAACAGCTGTTGTCAAAACTGTATCCCACGGACAGGCAGCTCTTGATCAAACAGCCACTCATAAGGTCAGTAGTGGAAGCTTTAAATTAATTTACTTTAAAAAAAAAAAAAAAAACAACAATGCCAAATTGAAGGAAGCATTTCACACATCTCTGTCAGATCCACGGCTGGATGTGGAATTAAAATGAACTCCATGGAATCAAAATGACTGAAGCCAGACTGTAGTCATAAAGGGATAGACACTACATCTGTACTCAACCGTGTTCCCACACTATAGCCCAACAGCTCCCCTTTCATCTGCATTATTTCTACAGTTGGTGCAAAGATGGAGGTGTTTGTGTTGGCTGGGAGAGCCTGAGAGCTTGGGCTGGGCTGGAGCTGGAGCTAGCAGCCAGAGCTGTGTGACTGAGGCCAGACCAGGTTGGGCTGCTGTTCTTGTCAACTGAAATAGAAGTCCTTGAAATGTCTGTCAGAAGCAAGTCGTTACTTAAGCAGGACCCGGGGGCAGCACTCACTCCCACAGCAAATGCTAGACGCCAGCACAGTCTGAGACAAGGTGAGGAGGGGTCCTCGCGGCTTTACTGCCAGTCAGTCTCAGAAATGCCTCACATGTTAAAGCCATTAGTGGCTGCAGACTGACTGCTGAGCGCCCCTGCCTCTTTGCTAAACTGAAGGGAAGGGAGGTCTCTCAGTCTGGAAGCTTTTGGCAGACTACAAAGGTAGAAAAAGTGATAAGAAATAAGTGGCCTGTTGCATTGTAAAATAATCATCACTGCCCATTTTTCTCTCTTCACATCTTTTGAGATGATGCTTTTACCGTCTTTAAAAAAAAAGAGATCACAGCCCCAGAGATTAATGTTGTGATAACCCTGCGATGTGTCCCATTTTTTACTGACATGAGCGCTCAATCCATAAGCGCGGGCTACAGGCTGTAAACTTTCACTGCACTGTAAATATACAGAATGGTTTACACAAAACACCAGATCCAGATCATAAACTGCTCGACAGCCTTCACCTTTATGAACTCCAAATCCATAAACAACGCACAGGCAGTCGCCAGATGTCAGGCATACTTTTTTTTTGTTTTTTTTTTTCCATTGGCCGATTTGTTTAGAAATCAGGGAAATCTGAATGAAGCCTTGAATAAAAAAACATTTTAAATAACTGGATGTAATACAAGACTCATTCTGGGTCTTAAACAGCTGCTTGGAACACAGGACACATAATTTGCTCTCAGTAGACTTTGAGTTAAATCTTTGTTGTGGTTTCTGGCAGCCCGCATTCAGTATATCACTTTTAATGAACACAGCAGGCATAATGTCAGAGCTGCATGTGAATCCAAGTCAAATATGTTCTTTGGGCAAACCAATCATCAGCATTCTGGGCACTTAACGGTAACTGAATATTCACTTTGAGTAAAGAATTCACTTTGATTCTGACATCTCACCTCCACGATGCTGCGCAGGTCTTTGACGTACATGCGCTCCGTCTCAATGATCTCCATTACAACACGGTCAACGTAGGTCAGCTTTGGGTTGGACACCATGGTATCAGTGACGACAGGCGAAGTGGGGATATAATGTATTCCACCACTTGCCATTTTGCTGGCAGTGGCGTTGTTGTTGTTCCACTGGTTGCTGATCACCCTGGGCTCCAGCTGGTCCCGCCAGCGCTCTCTGGAACCTGTCATGGTGGGACTCTGGTTTCTGGCCTGCTCTCTGGTGCTTTCTGCTGGGCTCAGTTCCAGGTCTATGTCCTCCTCACTTGGTATGGGAGGTGTGGTGGAGGAAGGAAGGGCCGCTGTGCTTCCAAAAAGGCTGCGACTGTCGCGGGAAGAACCAGAGGATAGGGTGGACACCAGACTCACTGGACGTTCACCCTCTCCGTCCAGTGGCTCCACACATACTTGGCCGTAACAGACTGGGGCCAGATCCACGTTACCCTGGACATGGTCACTGGTGGAGAGGGGTGAGGACAACCGAGGAGATTCTGGGACAGGTGAACAAGAACACAAAAAGAAAGCAGGTGTCAGTATTGGACAAAACTTTATTACCAACATTTTATTGCAATATTAAGATTGAATATATATATATTTTTTTCTCTCATTGGAGACTACTAGAGAGCTACAACTTGATAAAGCAGTAGATAAAGCGTCCATACACTGACTCATCTATAATTCTACTTTGTTGTTTGGGCTAAAAGATCTTAATGGATGAGACACACTTGAGGCAAGTTTCACATGTCAGCATAAAGTATCTTGGATAAAATGCTGTTTTCTAAACAGGGAGTCGTAAACTTGAGCTATGTGCTAATAGCAAGATTCCAGCTGCATGAAGACAACATAAAAGGCACAACTTCAGATAGATAGAAGTCTTTAATTCAAGCTAGAAAAAGACTACCATCCAAGAATCAATAAAAGACAGCTAACAGCCCTGTTTCTACTTCCAGGAAAAGATAACAAGTTGGGCCAAGAGTAAAAAGCCTCCCACAAATCATTACTGACATGGCCTAATTGCAAGACTGCACTTTCTATGGAAAACTCAGACATTTCCTCTTGTTCTCCTGACTAGTGGAGGCTGAACCTTGGAAAAACAGAGCAGGGGAAAACTGATGAGAAGGGAAAAAAAAGGGGTAAGGAGAACAGGAGCTTTGTTTATATGTCTTTATGGAGCTATGTCTGAATTCAAGAGAGATGGAATCCGTATTCAGTTTCACGTGCTTCCTGGCCAGATGGGGAATTTTCCTTAGTAGTGTTTCCTAAATATATGAACTCATAGCATTGTGAGAATGGAGCATTGAGTGGCCACTCTGCAGAGAGCTCCATTTCCTTAAATATTCAAAGGGCAAAGAGGCCAAAACCATTCTGCCAAGCTAAAGAAATGCTGCTTTGTCATTTAGTTTGACTTCAGACTAATAAATGGAAATCAAAGAGGCGCAAACTGTCATTAATCTAATCAGTGGAATATCTCAAGTCGGCAATATTGCCAAGTGGGGATGGAGAGTATAATTTCATGTTGATAGCTTGCAGTTGCACCTTACTGTTTAAATCTACTTGAGCCCCGATGAGCTTTGTACCTAAATGTCATCGTCATTAGATGTGCATCACTGGTCAGTAGTCTGCACAATCTTGTGCAGAAAAGGCAACCACATAATTAATCTTTAATAAGCTGGCCAATTTGACTTATCTCCCAAACACAGATCATGCAACTTTTATGGCTCCTCATTTCAAGAACAACCCAAACACTTTATTGTTACGAAAGAGGCAAGTGGCCACTGTGATTTATGAAGCCTTGAAAACAGTATGATGTTCAGCTGGATGAACTGCCTTTCAGTTCATTCAGATTCACAACACACACACACACACACCTCTTGGCATTCATAAACTTTCCATGAGTCAGTTCTGAGCTCATGATGTTCGCAGTACAGTACTTGCTACACAGTCCGCATGAAAGCTTCTCAGCAGCACAGTTCCCATGCAAAACCTCACTGGGAGAAACAGATGAGCTGGCAAGGATGAGCTGACCACCAGAGAAAGAGTTTACGCTCTGTGACAAATCATAGGGTTCAGGGTGTAAAGGGAGTGTAGCGGTGAGTTATTACACTTACTACACCAACATGAATTTAAAAAAAAACAACTTGCTTTGCTGCATCTGCCTCTACTTTTGGTTTTGAGCTTTGCGGCGTCTGCCATGTGAAACTCTGTTCCTCTTTCCATCACTTCCTCCCACCCAATATCCTTCTATAATAAAACTGCTGTGATGCAGACTGCAGACACTGCCAAGTAAAAAGTAGGAAGAGGAACCAAACAACATGTGCTAAAGATAGCCAAAAAAAACTATAGTTACACACTCTTATACTCTTGCAAAGAATTACTAGTGCAAAAAAGTCATGTGTGGTTGAACTATACCAAAAAGTAAACAGTGGCAGTGTAGGAATATTCCAGACTTATCTGAAGCTCTGAGCACGCACTTAAGTTCAGCACAAGCTCAAATCTGCAGCAGCTTTGACTGACCACTTCAGATACAGACTCTGCAAGCAGGGATTATGTGCAGCTGATACCACACACACCACATGTTTTGGGGGAAAACAGCACTGGTGGACCGAGCACTGCCCATGTTAAAACAGACTGCGCAAAGGAATGCAAATGACTTGTTTATCTCAGACAAGCTGCTCGCCTTGTCCTGTTCAACACAGTGCAAAGTATTTCCAGCCTGCCTGATGCTTCGCACAGAGTTTAAAAGAGGTCATCATCAGTGCAGTCTGCGTCATCTGTGAATTCCACTTAATTACACACAGACCTGTGTTTTTGTTTTGTTTGGTGCAACAGCATCTCTACCACAGGTGCACATATCTAGAACTAATCTCTGCTGCCACAGTGGCAGAGCCATGACCGATTTGATTAGACTGCACTTTTAATTGTGATGCTTTTTTCTCTTCTTTCCGATCATCACCTCACATTTGGATGTGATCAGGAAAAATCGTTAGTGTGCATCCATAACCACGGCAGAGGCTTCCTCCTTCAGCAACGGAGAGCGACAAAAAAAAAAAAAACAGCCTGTCACAATTATGTTTCATATTTGGTAAAAATTGTTCTTAGAATAAAACTGTAAAGCTCAAAGAGTTTTCTGCAGGGATCTCGGGTCAAACCCACCTCACGAGAGCAGCAAACTCTAATTTAAGTCGCATGATATGGCTACATACCATGATAAGAATTATCAATTGTTCAGTTCTGATTAAGTCCAACCTAACAAAGGTATTCAGGTGAAACGGGCTGACTGTGGCCAGCTGCTGGCCCACTCGGTTGTGATCTGGCATCTCTTTACTTTTGGTGCTTCAAATCAGGTCCAGTAAAGGTTACTAAAGTTAGTCGGATTGTGAGTGTGTGGTTTTGTGCCGTACTGGAAAATCAAACCACATTTGGACAAACAACCGACTATGTGTGTTGACCTGAATAAGAGCAAGATAAACACCAGGTTCAGTCGAAGCAAATGGACTTAGAGCTGCGCGTTTGGGCCAATTTAGAAGTGTGGCTCAAAACCGCGCTTCGTTGTTTTTTTCTGATCTGGATTTGGACCATTACGGAGCTCAATCCTTCCGGCTACCTGGGAAGTGCTACTGGCAGCGACATCTGCCTAATTTACCCAAGCAGGTGAAGCTTTGTTTTAAACCCACACATTTCAAAACCTGTCCAAATATAAAGTTTGAGCATATTTGCATTTAATGACCAACCGCTCATCCTGCCGCTTCCAGAAAGCTGGTGGAGAATGTTAAGTATACAGTATGGACGGTTAATTAAATGGTCCACAGGAAAAAAAGATTCAACCAAGCCTGGACTGTGATTTTCACATTCACACCCTACAATTTCACAAAGTATTCTACCACAGCGAAACAACGCTCCCCTTTGTTACAGTTATATATCAATGCAATTGTTAACTTAAACCCATAACCATTAACCAAGTCAAGGGTAAAGAGGTAGTATAGTATTTGGACCCCATTTAAGCTTAATAACACACAATCCTAATTCAAAGTCTTTTTAGAATTAAAGCCGTTAGCAAGTCTAATTCTACGAGATTATCATAGAAAATTAGGCTAGAAATGTGTGACTATTAAAAGGAAAATGGTTGGAATTCCAGAAAACTAACCCTCCAACCCTTCATTGTAATTCTTTGAATTCCATTTCCTGACTGATAGGCCATGGTTAACATTTACAGACAAAGGTGTGTTGATGCTGGAAGCATGACCTCCCTATTTATGAGCCTCCCTGAATCCAAATACCCTGAATCAAGTACAGACATAAATACAACTGGTAACCCTTTTATTTTAAAGCTAAGAAAATTGAGGATAAGAAAAAAGGTTAAGAAAAAAGGATAAAACATTATCATTTCTTCATCAAATGAAAAATTAATGAGTTTAAGAGCAAGATTTATGGTAAATGATTCTACTTCATCACTAAAGGCAGACAGTACAGAGGGGTTCGATGACTAATCAGTTTGGAACTCGTAATGTAAAGTCTACCCTTTAGTCTGAGCACATCAGACGGTTAACAATGCTGCCATTTCATAAAGTTGTCTGCCTCTGACATCATGGTAATATGAATGACATGCAGAGCCTAATGGTGTGGTCAAAGAGTTGAATAGAAACACGGAAACAAACACTCCAGCACCTGGTTATTAGCTTTTCAAAAAGGCTGCTGTTACACGCTTGACAGGATGATCTGTCTGAAGTTGCTGATGTATGGAACACAAAGCATTCCTTCATGTAAGAACTTCTCCAGCCTGCGTAAAACAATTTTTGCCTTCTTGCTCAATATCATCTAAGAAATTATATCTTGTTGCAAAACCCCTGCTGACGTGATCAGGTGAACATCAGTGTGGACTATGATAAGCCACAGCACGCAGCTGTGATGCTGGTTGTTAGTTGAACAACCCTGAGATAATGACTCGCTTTTTCTGATCAGTGCATGCAAACCAGCCTCTATGCAGATAATAATGCAAATTCTATAGAAGACGAGCTAAACTTTTCTTTTCTCTGACATCTAGAATTGCCATGTCCACCTAGCCATCTTTTTTTAAACTTTGCTTCGTACTTGGTAGGATGGAAAGCTGCAAGATCTTCTTTATGCTGTATTGCATAACACATCTTCTTGACTGAGAGTAATTATCCAGACATAAACAAGAGTAATGAAGCCAGCTGAAGATCATAGCACAGGCTCCAAACCACCCTGTGGAAATATTTCAAGCATGAACAGATAATAGCAATCTTTATCAAACTGCATTTAAAAAAAAAACAAAAAACTCCCTAAAGCACAGTAGATACACTAATTTACATAATTTCTTCAGGTTTTAATACATAAATCTTAACATACCTTAAGATTGAGGTGACGTTACTTGTCCAAAAGAAGCTCGAAGACTGAGGAAGATTTCTAATCGACCTATTCCCCACTCCAGTGCAATCACTCCGATTCCAAGACTCGACAAGACTTATTATGATAAATGATGAGTGTATACCCTTAGTTATAAAGAGGCTGTCTCCCAAAAAGACACACCAGTATAGCAATTTCAGCTGAACTCACAAGAAGCCCAAGCTTATTCTTGATTTTGCTCATGATAACATCCAGAGTTACTAAAAAGCTCCCTTCTGTGCTACACAGTCTGGCTTGTTTTCTAAGCAAATCAGGTGCAAAGAAACAGGAACAACACAGCCTATATCTATGTTTAGCATGCAAATGCTTATCTGTAAGCTAATTGAATACTTGGCATTGGAAAAGAGCATTATTACTAGAAAACTGATACAGCATATAAGCAGAGATATGTTCGAAGTAAGCCATCCCTTCGAAATATTTGCTTCCTGCGATCAACAGTAATTTCATAGAAATTAGTGGAAAGAAAGCAATGCCGGTATGTTAAAGTGACATCAATGAGGACATAAAACAAGCCCCTGCCTGCTCAGTTATCAGCCTTCATACAGACACGCCTGCTTGATTCATACTTACTCACGCCTCAAATGATGATTAATCTGGACAGAGAGGATAGTGAATCACATCTCAAGGCAGCTTGTGATATTTCTCCAGAAACAATCTGCCGCAGCATGATCAGGGATATTATATTGGTTAGCATGGCAACTTCTAGGCAGTATCAGACTATATATTACCTCTTTACCGTTTGGTAGAAACATTTTGAGTAATGACTGGAACTTACCATAACTCATCTATCACAATAAAGGATGTAACAAAGTGAATTACAAAGTCCTAAATGGTGGATTAGTGTTTTAACCTTCATTTAAATGTAAACAATTTCAAACCAGATCAAGAGGTGACGGCTAATCTGTTAACTGATCCCTCAGAGCAATGTGGAGTGTGTGACCCTGTTTCACTAAGGGGATAAAGACAGAACCATGTTTCGCACTACATCGTAATAAAACCTTTCCGCCCCTCAGGATCCATTCGAGACTTCCTTTTTCAACACCCCTTCACAACCTCTGGCAATCTACTCCTCCCCCAGTGGCTGTTTGGTAACAGGGAGGTGGTCTGATCTCCTTAGGGAAGAACTCCTCCCCACCTGGCCACAGTGAATGGCCACCCCTCAGGAGGGCGTGAGGCACAAGCATAAAGGATGCCTCTGAGCATTAGGATTAGGCTCCTTGTCTTCACAAACTATTATCAAACAGCAGGAGTCAGAACACTGGTGATCAGACACTGAGACGGATGGCCTGGATTGATTTCTTACTCCTAGATGGGGCAAAGAATTCAGGTCATTTCAAGGGGTTTAAGCACAAAACAAGTCTTTCATATATTCAAGATGGTTGATTTACACCTGTTTGGTCTCACAATGAGCTTTTAATGCTGTGTTAATGATTAGCCTGAAGGTCAGTAAATAAACCACTGTGGACAACAGATGCTGAATAAACACACACACACACACACACTGAACCTGCATTCCTCACTGACGATCAAGGTCAAAATGCTCTGCAAAGATGTTTTAGGGGAATTCTGGCACTCGAAAGCGAAACTAAATTAGCGTCCTCTTGAATTTCTGTCAGTATGTGGTGGTTTAGACGTTTTTTTCAGATTTTCATTACCGAAAAATATTCCCTCAGGAATGTTAATATGAAATAAAAGCATCAGCCTCATTTTAATCTTTGTATAGCAGGTGAAAACCACTTCACCTGCATGCAAGTGACATATTTAAGAGAGAGGCAGATTTCACAAAGCTCCTATGGGACAAATGTCCTGAAAAAGATCCAATTTAATCCTCTATAAGTCCCTTCTTCTTAACCTCTGTCTTTTAAAGGATCCAGCCGTGCCAGCTGACGTCAGTGCATAGGCATGTGATGATCCACTTTGGAAACCCCACCCCACCCCCCACCCACCCCAACATCTCTTTAGGCAGTCACATACAGCCGGCCGTGCTGAATCTATTTAAAACCTGCATTTCCTCTTGACAACACACACTTCTACAGACTGGAGGTGTGAGTCCACTGTAAATATTACCACCAATTTGACAGTCTACAACCAAACAACTGTTCCATTAGTGCCTCTCAGCAGAGTACACACAGTCTGGAGACTGGACAGCTGTGTGAAGTGTGGAAGGCAAAGAGTCAGGGAGGAACACTATTTACTTTGCATATCACACCGTTTATCACATGCAGCGTTATAAAGGGTGTGATGCTGTTTTTCTTGCAGTTTAGGCCTTTATAAAACCAACTGTATATTGCAGTTAGAAGAAGAATTTGACAGCTTGCTTTGACACTTCTGTCCTGTCTTTAACTACATTACTAAACACTGATCTGGTATAAGCTTCTCTCAAACTCTGATACAGCAATAATGGCATAGCAATCTTTAATGGATGGCATACTTGTTGACAAAACGACAATTATATGCTATGAGTTGTAGAGGAAACTGACTCAAATTAATTTTGAAGAGGGCAATGCAAAGGAACAACCAAGATAGCCTGTAAGCAATGTTGATAATCCACCAGAAGAGCTCTATAAAAGGACAGTTATTGTGGGAGGCTGTAAAAATAACTTACATCTAAAGAATTCTTTTTTGTGAGAGGTATGAGAGTCTTAGTGAAAGAAGGACATGCTTTTACATCAAAATCACATAAACAACTAGGTTTTCAAATTGATTTTTGCCACATTGGTACAGTTTTGAGACCATGCACGGCAAGGGGCCCCATGTGAGCTTTGCTAAGTGTTAGTGCGTGACTTTAAATATTTCCTGAACAGGACTCGCTTCAGTCTCACCTGAAGCTGCATGTGATTAAATATTACAGGCAATTGAGCAGAGAAAGTGTTCCAGTCCACAAGCTCCCTTAACAAGTCCACTCAGAGATGCAGCCACCCCTGCCATCATCGATCTATGTCCACAACTCCATGCCCACTGGTCTGGAAAAGCTGCAGTGAATGGAGATGATCTGCCCCCCCTGAACCCCTTTAAAGCTGTACATTCTGCACACACAGCTACATTCCTGCTGGGGGTTAAGTAGGTCAGAGAGAGAACCCTTATCTTTGAGAGCTCTTTCATGCAGCCTCAGGTTTGTTCATTCTTGACTGAGCCATCAAAATGAGATTAATAGCATTAAAAGACATTATTTTGACGTATCTTTTTTCAATTGTAAGAGATTTCACATGTGGGACACAAAGATAATATGAGTTTACATCAGTTCAACCTCGGGTGATGACAGTTCTTCATTAATGGAACAAATGAGAGGTCATATGTAGGTTTCCATCATCTAGCTTTTCTAGGGAAAGAATTTTAAAGTAAAACAATGGAGGAAATAGTCTCAACAGCTGATATGGGACGTCTTGGTCTGAAACTCATAGGGACATGATGCCACTTCCTCACTGAAGAGGAACTGGAGCTAGACGGTAAACCTTTTAATCGGTTACCTTGAACAGACAGGGGTATGTCTTTCACTGAGTGCATTCCTCCTTCCTGTTAACTACATAATCAAATGACACATTACCAGCAGCTCTGCCACTTAATTACAGCCATCCGCTGCAGGGGAACTATGTTGGTCACACTTTAACAACAACTGGTTTAAAACCCATATCAGTCTGAAAAGCTTTCAGCTAGGAGTGAGTTATCTCTCTCAGCCAAAGTGACGTTTTACCAGATGTACGAGCTGAAAAATGAGCTGGGAAAACCTGCATTAAATAGACACAAATTTGCATGAGGGTGGCACACGTTTTCTTCCAGCCAAAGTCTCTGAGCTGAACCAAAGGACAGGCGCGGGGGAAAAAAGGCAACAATTGACACATTGGTATTCTTCAGTCAAAGTGGAAGACCAGTGCCAAATGTGGTCAGTAGATAGGAGAGGAGGGGGTGGTGGTGGGTTGAAGGACAGGGCAGGCAAACAGACACAAAGAAGGCCTGTGTTAATGCAGTGGCTTTGAGTCTAAAGATTATAAACACTAAAATAATATGTAATTTGAGTGCTCCCCCCCCCCAGCATACAAGGTCAGCATCGCTGACTAGACGAACCAGTCAGTGATTCTGAAGTACTCTGCCAAGTTGTGCTGGTGTTCAGGGGTTTCAGTTGTATGAAGGGGGTTGGCCGAGCTCCACAGCCACACAAAGAGCCTCTCTGCCAGTCAGGAGTGTAGGAGGAGAGTTCATAGCTCTTTCAGCTTCCCTCTCAACGTCTGTACATTTCCTCTTTTTCTTCCATTTCCAGCAGTTTTCCATTTAGCTCTGCTGCAGACGGCGTGTTACATTAGTACACTGTCCTGGGTAACTAGATATGCCAGCAGAAACGAACTCCCCTACTAAAATTCTATATCATAAAAATGTCTAATTTATAGAAAGCAGTTAAGAAAGCGTAGGTACCGTCAATTGAACAAATAGTGATTTTACCTTCCCCCATTGGGCCCTGGTGGGGAGCAGAATGGGACTCCTCTGGCATGGCACGCAGGCCTCTGTAGCTGACAAAAGAAAAAAAATGTTGAGACACAATCCAGACATTTTGTGTGAAGATATACAGTAAATACAGTGGGGTGGTGCTTATCACTGTCACGGGGTTGTGTTTTAATTACGCAATTATTTCTTCAACCAGCTCATCTTTCTTTCTCAACTACACAGAGTCAAAACAAGTCTTACATAAAAGGGAAATTCTTCCCATTCCTGCTCACTGGTTGAGGTTGAGGTTTGTAGAGGCAACTGTGATAGAAGCAGGGAGTAATCAGTCCAGAAGAGCAGGAGTGGATCCAACTTGACAATGAATTGTCAAGTTGTGTTAAGAGTATTTCATTATCTTTGTGGTGGCCATTTGACTACTATATGTTTAAATTAAGCATAGATCTTTAAAAATATAGCTTAAAAAAAACAACTCACAAATTACTGAGTCACTCTACAGATATGCATGCTGTACAAAAAAGCTGAATAATAACCAGGTAAACCAAACACTTCACTTAAATGTGTTTTGGTAATAGAAAAAAAAACTACATAGTTGATCGGTCCGTGCAACATCAAAATAAATCCCTCATTACCGGTAATTATCTAGAGGGATTACAGGTTCACCTCTAGCAGCATGTATTCTTCTAATCCCTTATGCCAAAACTGTGGTTTTCTTAATGATAAGCTGTGTCCCTTGGAGCCACAGTGCTGCCAGTTTCTCACATCACTGCGGCTCCTTCTCCTTACAGCAAATTAACTTGGCGCATGAGAAATTGTCCCTCTATGAGTCCTGGTGAGCCTTGGGCCTTTTAAATATCACATTCTTGAGCCAGCTAGATCAGAGGAGCAGGAATTCTTTGGGGATTAGGAAGGGCATTGTGCCTATTGCATATGCCGGCCACTGCGCCGAGCTGACAGCCGGCCCAGGCGAGGCCAAAACTGAGCCCACTGCCAGGAGGTTTACCAATTACGATGTGCAGGAATGCAAGGAGAAAAGTCACAGAGCCTGATGTGCACATTAAGAGTACCGCTTCACTCTGGGGTTCTTGTAGCTGCAGAATGGACTAAAATGAGCCTTGTAATTCCTGCCAAAGACAGCCTAATATTTTTTGGTTAGCTTACAAGAAACCACAACAAGCACACAAGAAAAACAACATCTGTCCCTCCCATTAAAAGGAAACCCAGCTTTCTGTTGGACTCTTCATTTTTAACTTGTTTACTTGAGATTCTGCTGGACAGCTGCAGAGTACAAGAAGTACCTCGAAGCCATTTTTCAACCAGTGGGTCTCCATTTACGTGAACCTCTTGCAATAATGCATGAGCAACGATACAGGCACAGCGCAAATAGAATGAAGCAAACGCAAATTTACAAAAGGTGTGAGTGTGTTTGTGTAACTTCTCTGCAACATGGTGAGATCCAGCCAATATCACCATTTAAATGTCTTTTGCCTCATCTTGAAAATCTTCAGTATGTGAGTGGACTCAACTAATTTGTTATAGAGTGAAGAGCTTAACAAATGAGTTATGCTCAGTCTCGTCTATGTTTAAAACATCGAGTCTGAAGTTTTCGACCAAGCTTAGTCAATCGATTTTCAGGCGTTGGATTAGTTTGTGTCGCATGCAGGTGCAGGAAGAGAGATGATTTTGAGGGCCTGGCTTTGGTTTTGTCTAAGTGAACAGTGACCTAATAAATTCCTTTGATAATGTCACCTACTATGACCTCTGAGTTAACCCTGCCTAATGACCAAACCAAAACTATGCTAATCTGTCTCTGGTCAATGAAGCCAGACTAGGCTGGGAATAATAGGCTCAAACCTAGATAAAACAGATGTCTGGGTCTCAACACTGTTTTTACAGTGTCTTATCCATGGCTTCTGGTAGGTGCAGAAAGACTGTTTGGATCAAGGCAGTAGAAACTTTTAAATTTCCTAACTGGACATGGCAAAGCAGTGAAAAAGATCATAAAACATTTGGACAAAATTCAACAATGATAACCAATTAACTGAGATACTATTTGCCAACATATTGCAATGTCAAGCCCTTGTTTACCTAAGGAGGGGGAAAGGCAAAATTTTAAGTCCTAAAGAAAACATTGCAAACAGACGTACATTCATGCCAGGCTGACCACCTGTGCTTAAACTAAGTCCCATTTCACACAAATGGAGAGCATTTGGTTCCCACAGCTGATGACTGCATTACCCGCGGCATGAACCCCCCACCTGGGAATTTGCAAGTTGCCCCCTTAATTGAAGACAGATGCCACAAGAGCCAATCTGATGCTTATTAAAAGAAAGACCTGTAATGGATCACTTCTTCAGATGAGATGATAAACTTCCTTGTTTTTCCTAATCGAACGGCTTTACACAGATCCAGGCAGTCAAAGCCTGAATTCCTGTCCTTAAGCAAAACAAACAGATGATTACGGGGAAAAGATGTTGGCCAAGATACATCACTCATGTGAATAAAGCGGAAATTTATACTGAGTCACCACATCGTGCATGCTGACAGCTTAACACTTACAATGTATGCACAATCCAAGTTGTAAACCAAGGTATTTAGCTTAATGAGTAAAGGTAAAGTGTCCTGTGGGAGTGATAACTATCTGGAGCTTTTTTTTCCACTACTGACAGCCTGAGAGAAGTAAAACTAGTCAACATGTCTACAGAGGAAAGCACAACTTCTCTTCTTATAGAGACATGCCACTTTCTCCGTCTCCTCAGGAAGGCTTACAGAGGGCACAGATGAGTCAGAGAGGATGGGAATCATTGAGTCAAAACAAGATTAGGTAAAAACCCAGAATGACTTGGCCAATTATGATGAAAAAGGTGTGGATCATTTCTTAAAAAGGTAGCGTGTAAATCACATACAGTGTTGGCAGTCTTTGCTTCCTTGATGTGCAGCGTAGTGGATCTTTTCTGAGATGCACATGCTGCTCACAAAATAGAATTATCATTTATCAACACATAGAGCATCAAATAAGAATTAAGAACTCCACCTTGTTCTTCACCAAGTAAATACTTTTCTTA
The DNA here is from genome assembly GCF_036924035.1 of Leuresthes tenuis. Lineage (NCBI taxonomy): Eukaryota > Metazoa > Chordata > Actinopteri > Atheriniformes > Atherinopsidae > Leuresthes > Leuresthes tenuis. The sequence goes on from NW_027325369.1 coordinate 25,160,507, forward strand.
CATTGACGTGTCAATAAAACCGTTTTACTTGGGTACAGAGGTTGCCTGATGTGTCTTTTTCTAAGACTAACGCAGATCTTTAGAAATAGAGGCAGTCAATGGCCGACATACAAGTATGATGGTATATATTTTTATATGCCGTTTGGCAACTGCACCATTACATTCAAGACTTTAGCATGATATGCGCAAACAGTAAATATGAATCTATTTCTAACTAAAGAAGGAAGAAAACCTGAAAAATAGAGACAAAATGGACTGCAACAACTACACAAACAACATGAAAAGAATGCAATTAAATGCATACCTGCGTCCCCATCACAGTATTAAGTTAAGCCACTTCTTTTGTTCTTTTCCTGCAACATATAGGTTGTGGAATTTTAACTATAAAGATATGATTAGAAGTGTCCCGCCAGTCCCAAAGAAAAAAGAAAAGTTCACAGAGCCGAGTGCACTAAGTCATGGTGAAAGTGACTTCATCCTGATTGGCCCTCAGCTCATCCTGTCAACCTGCCACCACATACATGTTTTCATTGCTTCTACATCACAGTCCGTGCCAACAAGACTCCATTTAACAAATCAAACATGTATGTTTTGACAGGTTACTGAAAGAAAAACAAAGCAGTATCGGTGAGGTCAGTCACAGTCTTTTCCAGCTATCCATCTGGTGTCATAGCTACCAGCCGCCACTTCCGGCTGAATGTCGTCAGTTAACATAAACACAGGTCGATGTGTAACTTTAGAAGCATGGCAATTTGACTGTCACAAGGGGCAGTGTCACATGTTCCACATTTCTTTCAAATGTCCATTTTCCACAGCAATAACAGCGCACTTCCCACAGCTACAGCCCCCGAACACTGAATACTACCTGAAAGCACATTAGTTACCAACAGACGATGCCCTGTCCATTTCAGATCGAGTTTCTGAACACCTGTTCATACAGTTTGGTCGACTTCGTGTGTGGGCTCCGGCTACCAGCATATATTAAATGCCTGAGATTAACTATGATTTTGGCAGTGCAGAGCTGTTCTCAATCTGCATACGATGAACTCTCATTAGAAATACCCACAGGTGGTTCGTGTTTCCACCCTTACATGCAAAAGACTTGCTGCAAGTTTGTGCAGCAAGCATCAAAACAGTTGTGAGAGGTTGTGCCATGACATTTTCAAGGAAAGCAGCCACCGGGAGAACTCAAAAATTCTGCTGGGTTAGGATTACCTTGCTAATTACTACTTGCATTAAAAATAATGATGTGTAACAATGTTCAAAGAAGTCTGCCAACTGCACTCAAACATTGACATGGGTTCAATTGAGCGTCTGAATCAAAAAAAGAACTTAATCAGCCTTTAGTGAGACAATTCTTCATCCAAACAACAAGTTGGAGTGAAGCAACTAAAAATACTCAAAACAAAAAAATAGATTTCATGCTGCCCCTCACAATGCCTAATGCGTTCACCCGAACAAGACCCACGGGACACTGGAAGTATGACATTAGTCCCGCGGGATGTCTTTGGCCAGTAACGGTGGGTTGGATTTCTTTAAGACATCATCCATCAAGACGGATGTTTACGTTCAGAACAAATAAAAATTTAACCTGGAGTCGGGACTTTACAGAGGTCCACAAGGCTAACTGTGACATAGAGTCTTTATTATATCAGAACTGGTGCCATGTTTACCTTACATGACCTCTCTGTTACCCTCTTATCCCGTCTAACCCTGCAGAACCCCCCCCTAAAAAAGGCCTTTCAGTGAGAGCTCTCTTTTCCCACATTACTCCTGCAAATTGTCCTCTGACACATAGGCTTTAAGAGACCAACAGCTTCTCATTCACTGGAGAAAACAATACACCCTGATGGCAGCTCTTCAGCTCCATCAAATCCACAGCCTCAACAAAGAACTCTGCCCTGAGACACAGGCATATGAGCCTCTAATTTCCACATTTCTGAGCATGCTGCTAAAAATGCTGTGATAAATAAGTCCATCCAACTGAACACCCATAGGGCATTCTGAGGAGTTTAACCCATATGGTGCATGTAAACTCCCGCAGTCAAAATAGCCCTTAATGGCAGAATAATTGCTTCCCACTGCTGTGAGCAAGGAGAAATAGCACTTTCCACTTCCCTGCACGAAATGACAAATAAACACAGAATGCATACCTGGCAACTGAGGCTGGCAAGTGCCATCTGAGAGGGCAAATAACAAGTGAAGACTTAAAGTTCTTTAAAATAATGAATGGTAAACAGCCAGAGGGTAAGTAGTCTTCCATAACGTCCTGCAGAGTTTGTAGGGGAGAGGACGGGCCTGCTGGGTAAAATCAGATGACAAGTCCTCAAATAGAACTTGAGTGTGCCCATTTAAAGGTACATTACACCACATTTGCTTCCAAATAGCTCCTCCATGCCTTCACGTGGGTTTGTAAACACGGCAATGACAAAAATATGGGCCGATCTCCCCGGTGTGACTGGAATGCTGAAAAAAAAAAACCAACAACATATGGCGTTCGTTCTCCACTTTCAAACAAACACAATGTTGGCGAGTGTGTTTAAAGTCAACCTTTGACGCCCACAGTGCAATCCTAGCTTGAGCTTGTAAAAGTGGGACTTACAGCTCTCATGGGATCCAGGTCTCCCCCAACTGTCTCTCAAAGCAGCATTGAATAGGCACCGAACCACATGACAAAAAAGAAAAAAAAGAGGCTTGTGAAAAGCTCTGATGCTGAAGGTCTCCATATTAAACCAGCCTTGCACTCGGCTGTTCTGGGGATTCTATCCCAGCTGCAGCATACCGCGACGCTGGAAGAAGGAACTGATGGCGAACTCTGACATCCAAGACACACTTGTGCGGTTTCCTGTCTGGACCACCTAAAAGAGAGCGCTGTTCAACGCACTGGGGCAACATTTATCAGAAATGAAGTTGAGACTTTATTGTGTGAAAGGTCAAGTGAGGTCACAGAAACACAAGATGGAACTTTTCAGCGGTAATTGATTGATTTTTATCCCATTCTTCTTCAACTGCTGGTGGGGAGAGTTACTGACCTATAAACAGACTGCATTTAAAACCCTCTCTGTGTCTCACTGGGGTGCTCATTAGAACAAACAATTGGGTTTTGCTGTGGCCAAGAATGGGCACCATGGGGGAGGAATGGGATGTAGGATGAGAGGAAATGGCAAATGATTCAACTGCGGAATGATGGTTGGGTTTTCTCACAAGATTAGCATGACTTCGGTGGTGAGATTAAACATTTGACTCCATGCAAAATAATTCGGCTACATATACATATTCCCTGTGGCAGCTGATCAAAGTTCATGCAAGTGAGAGTGTTTTTGCTTCAAAGACAAACAGAACTTATCTGACTGAAACTCCTGTCCACTGCGTGCCTGCAGCTTAAAGGCTGTGGCATTACATAAAGCCGAAACCCACCTAAAACCTGTTCACAAATCCAAACCCAGGGGAGAAATCCCCTCGTACAGATGATCTCAATTCCCAATCATCTGACACTTTAAAGTCTGTTTTCCTTAAAGTAATAGTTGTAACAGCTGATAAAAGACAATAAACTGCCCCGTGTTTCTTAACGGGCTTCAAATGCTCATTATAAGAAAACACAAAACACATCAAAATAGAGCAACATGTGCAACATGTGGCTTGTTTTATTAAAGCTAACGTTAACTTTGCAAAGTTTTGATAAAGTTTTCAAAAGTAGGACACGTTACCGAATTCGCCAACTTCTTTCCTTCCGGCGACCAAAGCCCCCAGTTAAACGTTTCTCTCCAGTTTCTTGATGGAAGTACTGAGCTTACTCCGTTAGTTTCTTCTTTTCACATGATACATGCCGCTCAGACACACACACGCACACATCCTAACGCAAGTCAGCAGCTCACACTACTGTCCGATAACCAAACCCACCGCTGCATCTTTGAAGAAACGAGAAGAACTGCTGCTGCTTTCATGGCCCCTCGGTAATATAGACACTACACCTAACGACAGCGAACTTATGACTGTGAATGTTTTTCGGTACGGTCTCATCTTTACTCAATGTGGTTAAAAAACAAAAGTCTACTTTTTTTCTATACTCCCTTGCCACTTTACCCTCTAGATTTCACACAATAACTGCTGTTGTTATACAGTTATTTTGTTTCTCGCAGGTCTATCGCTTCTCAACAAAAAAAAAACAAAATACTGCATACACCTCAAAATTAACACATTTTATAAAACAAGACTTTTATAGAACTTTGAGTCAAACTTCTATAAAACCTTGTTTGATAAATAAACGAACGAGTATATTAAATTATTTCTAATTTTACAGGGGGACATGAATGCAACAAAGAAACGTCTGAACAGTTTGGGTACAGAGTCTGTTTCTACATCATAACATCTGTTGATTTGGACATTTGTTTAAGTGTAAAACGGTTTTACATAAGTAAAATAAGGATGTTTGAGCTTTTTTCCCCTCTCTCTGAAGTGTCCTCACTTGCATCCATACAATGAAAAACAATGATAGTTTAGTGAGAGATAATAAATTATAACCCTGCAAATTACGTTTATGAGGGTCTGGTCAGTAGAATGGGGGCCTCACAAAGAATGGCTTCAGTTAAACTATTGATGGGTGCTAATTTATGTGAAGCGCTTTTGCTTTGCACGACCCCCTTTCCCAAACCTTCTCCTGGAAATCATCTCATGATCCCCATGAGTAGAAGAAAGAAAGCAACAAGCCGGAGCAAGCTGCACGACTATCGTAGTGACTCATTGTCAGGTTTTGAAAAGATTTTATGACCGATGAGAGGGAGATATCACGTTGATGGAATTTCTGCTAAACTATTCGAGGTTGACTGAGTTTTGTCGCCATCTGCTGATCATTTTCATAACCAGTTTTTGACGCAGAATGGCTTAAAAAACCTCAAGAAAAGTGCGCTCATTGGAAAGCTGAGATTTACGGTTTTAAGGCAGTTTAAACATTTTAGTCGAAAAAAAACTCACGTAGACCAGATTCTTCTGTAATCAGAGGTATCAAATAAATTTGCACCTGTTGTTTAGGCTACAGTTTCTTTCTGTGTACCATAGATTTCACTTATCCTAATAAAGGTCATTGATTCAGAGGTTAAACATAAACCAGCTGTACACCAGAATGAAGATTGAGTGTAGCCACGACAGCCAAAATATCTTCTAAAAGATCTTTTCTTCTGACTTAGTTTTTTTTTGTTTTGTCTTTTCCAAAAGCAGGTAAAAACTGAAGAAAAGTGAAGACTATCTTGAGTCCATTCACCTTTGCAGTAACAGTGATCTAAGTGAATGTATAGTGCAGTCAGAAAGCTTTACCTTTTTTTCTATTAAATTCTGTTTGGTTATCAAAAAGTTTAATCCATAAATCAGAAATAAGAAGACTCAAGTTTTCTTGAGGCTAGTTGTCTATTTTCCTGGCAGTATGCTTTGCGTTGTTGTCTTATTGAAATGTAAACCCTAGCCCCAGGATGGGATTTCAATACTCTTTAAAAGGTTTGTACACAGGACTGCTCAATCTTTTCTCCATCAATTCTGGCCATAACAATGTTTGACAGTTAGAGAAGAATGAGGAAATGCTCAGTGGTCGGTTTCAGCTCAATGTTGTTCTGCGAGTTGTGATCAAGAACTTCATTCTTCATTTAGTCACATCAGCAGATTTCGCTTGTTCTGATCTTATGTATTCAGGTGTCTTTTGGTGAAAACTGGCTTCTGTATGGTCACTCTATGAGCTCAATTATGTTTACTTTGACCTTCATCTTCACAGAACAACTCTAGACCCTGGACAGGTCCATCACAGAGAGGAGGGATACACTGCAGCTAAAATGTGTCATACGGTTTGTAAAACTACCAACATAGGGTATTCTACCTTTCTTTATCTGTAAAAAAAAAACAAAAAACAGTTTTTGCTTTGTCACTCTTGAGTGTAGTACGATTTTAATGATTCTAAAATTGGAAAATTGCACCATTCACATTGGTAGTTCATATGTGCCGTGCAGGCGTCTTAATTTCCTTAAGAATATCCCCAATATTAAACCACAATCTGTTATCATATGGCTAAGTGGGTGTCACATTTTACAGCAATATAGGCCCTTCTTGTGCTTTGTGGGAGGCTTCAAGAAAATCACAACAATCAACCTATGATTGTCGTCTTCCTTTCTGTTCTCTTATACCACAGATCTGACATAAATATCAAACTAAAGAATATACTTGGAATAGACAGTGAATAACCTTGAAAAAATGTGATAAGACAAAGTGTTTCGTGTAAACTAAGACCACAGGGAAATTGTTGAGTCACACACTAGTATGCAAGAACAGAAACTTTCCAAACATGTTCAGACAAGAAGACCTCTTTCGTAAGACAAAGCATTCCAAAATTAATGGGTTCATATCTTTATTTGGTATGAACATCATGATACAGCTATAGCTAAAGGAAACTACATCCGGTCATATGTAAAAACACATCCGAAGTTTAAAACATGTAATATTCAACAGCACGGGGGTATAAGCATTCTTTGTATGATGCTTGTTCTAAGAATACACTCTAAGCTCCAATAAAAATATTACTTTCTGAAATTCTTATGTACATTATGCATGTAAGCAAAATCCAATGGAGTATGTAACAACAGTGTGAAAAAGCAGTTAGAAATAAACCTGAGGGAAGAAGATGGCAAGACCTCAAGATGTTAAAGGCATCAGCACAACTTCACACTTCCACAACATTTTATAGAGTTTGGCTGTAAGAAAAACCACAAGGCTAAACACATTTTTAACAGGTTAATGCGTACCTACAGTCTGATGATAAATCTTTCTTTGAAAAAGAGCTGTTCACAGAAAACTGATCATTTAGTGGAAGCAAGAGCAGTGAGAAAATAAGAAATTATAAATGAATCCAAATGAAAGGAAATCTATTTCAATATTTATGACAGTCCTTTCATTTTCACCTGAGTACCAACTATTATTTACCAACTTGTTTCAACAGGCCACATAATTAATAAAAAAAACAAAAACAAAAAAAACAACAACAAGACATTAAATTTAATCCGTAACGACTTTCTGCATTCTCTGTACAACAGCTTTAAAAACATCCATATACGGACAAAGTAAGAAACATCTCCAGCATTCCAACACCACTCTCATCAATCTGAGTTTCTATTGAGTATGACACAAGTCCATGGTAACACACGGTCCAAGTGTGGGTGTCAAACATGAGGACTGAGGTGTCATATGGGCTTTGTGGTGCTGTTGTAGACCAGACGTTCTCGGCTCTCTAGCGTGGTAACTGGGGCGCTGTTGACGGGCACACGGTGGTGCTGTGAAGACTTCTTTCCCCTCATGAAGCAGTACCCCAGGACGCCAAGGAGGATGACGATGGCTACACCCAGGAGGATGGCTGCCACAATGATACCTGTCCAGTAAATTAGAGTTATCATGGTGGTTTAAAGGCATAACAATAGGTTAAAAAAAAACAAAAAAAAAAAAAAATTTGACCCCTGTGAGTGGATTCAGAGGCTCAGTTAAGGTAACAACATCTATCTTATTGGCATTTCTCTCAGTAGCACTAACATATGCCACAGTATAAGAACAAAATGAGAGTAAGTCTTCTTGAAGAATGATGGTCCATCCCTCTAGTAAAGTAGCAGACTTGTAAAATAAATGACAAAATGCACTGAAGCCATTCTGACATCACGTGATGGTCCGTCACACTGTAGACGCTTTGTATTGGTTTAAATTTAATTCATCACCTCGGCAGAGATTCAGTTTGAGACTGTAAGGGTTTAGAGAGGGAAAAAATACAAATGAAAAATACCTGTCTCGGAATCAGATGTAATTTTTTCATATTCCTCCTTTCTCAAAAACACATCCTTGTCTGAAAGAGAAAAAAAATGTATTTAGAATGTTAGCTTGGCAAAAACATGACAAGCGAAGTCCTCACGTCTTCAGTGTAAATACTCCTACTGTTTGCATAAGCTCAAGACTGACATCATTTTAAAGTCTTAAGTTTATTAAGACTTCCATGCTGTATTTACAGATGTAAACTCAACTCCTGTGAAAGAACAAAATACAGTTTATCATGGCTCTATGTAGGTGAATGAGATAAAATATTTCATTTTAAGCTGCAGTCAGGTTTTCATCACAACAAGCGATGCGTTTTGAAAGAACCAGAACTCTCTGGTTGTCTGTTCTTCTTGGGTGAGCTCACTTAAAAAGAGGTGGTTAAAAAGCAACCAGAGCCGGTGGAAAATATGTACAACTCACCTGTTACCCCACGGCAAAATCGTTTACAGGTCTCTTGATCGTCAAACTTGTTCTCATTTCCTAAACAGCCACCATAGTTGAAGCGCATGCAGTCCTGCTGGTAGGGGTCATAGTACCACTTTGTGTAACTGTCTCTGCAGCTTCCCGTGTCGGGAGTCTCCGTGCAGCGTACTGTGAACAACAATAAATATACAATAAGTTGAGAGAGTAGGAAGTTAAAACAGATGGCAGGAATCGGTCACATTTAAAAAAGAATAAATATGATTACAGTGAACGCTTTTAAATCATCAGCAACAAAAGACTCAAAGTTTCAATCACCTTTTTGTTCATCCACTGGAATCTCCAGCAGAATCCGAAATTTGCTGTTCACTGATAGAGGATAAAACTCTTGTTAGCATGTCTTTCAAAGGAACATTTATCATTACTTTACTTATATTCCGTCACACGGTATGAAAATGTTTGGTTTGCATAGCCAGGGCTTACAGTCCTCGCAATTCTGTTCATCTGACCCATCGGTACATTGTGGGGTGGAGTCACACTCGAGGCCTGGATCCAAACAGCACCCATTAGCACAGGTGAACTGCTCTGGGGTGCACGGAGCACCACATTTTTCTCCTGTGGCAAACAAACACAGAGGAAACTGTCTGTTTTAGTGCATATAACTGATTAGTTTACTAATAACAGTGTATCTAGTGGCAAAAATCTCCAAAACATGGCTAAAATATAGCAAAAATGTCCTTTTGCCTAGGTGCTCTGAAAAATCTATTAAACAAATGTTTTCCATTACTGCTGGAGAGAAAAAGTAGATTCCCCTTGGTAACACCAACACCATGTCAAAACTATTTTTGCCAGTTAGGCACTTTGGTTTCAAACACTGTGAAACAACACTGCTGTGAACAACAACACCACAGAAGAATATACTTCACAGGCAAATATTAGGATGTATAAATTTGAATATGCACATGTTGGCTCTACTCTTTGCATTCCTTGTATAGCAACAGTGTTAATTTTACCTACAGATACCAGACAGAATTTACCCACCTTTTTCTGTAGGAATAGGCAAACCTCTACCACTTTTACTGTCTTTTTCTGAAAGAAAAACAACCAAAAGGAAAAAACAGGTTCAATTGTTTGCTACAGTTTTCAGTGACTAAAAGGTGTTTGACAATTGCTGGCAATCATAAGGCCACTTCTGATGCTGACAACTTTCTGTGATGCTACAAAATCAACACATAAATTTCAGACATACCAGGTCAATGTGGTAAATATTTGAACAGTTGGACTTTTTTCCCAAAAAAAATTAATTGATCTTTTATTAAGTGTCTGATCTCCTCTCTGTCATTATCCTGAGCAGGTTTACAAGTAAATAAAAATAACTCGTGGGAGATCCTGGTTTGGGGATTTCAAACTAATTGTATAGGTTCAAATTCAATTTTAAAAAATCTTCCTGTTAAATATAATTTGGAAAACCTTTTGCAGGCAGTGACTGAAATTGTTGACCAATAGATGGCTGTTGTCATTGTTCATCCTCCCTGGTGATGCTATTAATACTTTTCTCTGCAGCTCTGTTTTCTCGTTTTTATGGGCATATCTGCATATCTTAGAGACTCGGTCTCTAAATTGATTTGTGCAACTAGTCTGAGTGCTCGTTGTCCATTTCACATGCATCATCTCTTAGTACACAGATTAAAACTGATTGAAAGCTGCCAAGGGAACATTTAGTCAGCAAGCATAATTTCTTATTGATCATATTTTCTCACAAACACTTCATAGGAAAAAAAAACAAGGGAAAACTCAAGAATAAAAGCACAAATACCTGAGCCGTGACAGGCGGTGAGGCACTCAGTTTTGGTGAGGTAGTTGTTGAGATTCTCTCTGCAGCCACCGAACGTGAACTGCTCACACTGCTCAGAGGCAGCGTTGTAATGCCAGCGAGGGAAAGCACCACGACACGGCCCAATTTTCTTCGGAGCCATGCAGTGATCTGATGGGACGCAAAGTGAAAGATCAGACTCAGAACTGAGAAAGCTTAGAAACTGCATCATCACACAATCATCTGTGGCATGTGTTGTGTTCAGGCAAGATCTGAATTCTGCTTCTTTGTGGCTTCAAAGGCATGCAAGGTGACGCGAACGATGTGCTTGAGTGAGGCGAGGAGAATAATAAGCGATTGTGCAATCTAGTGAGAAATCACCAACATTTTCAGTGCTCTAACTTAATGTGCATCAGATGACCTGATGAAACGCTCGACAATGTAACACTCGTTTCAAACATAAACTAGTTTGACTAACCATTAATAGCTCCGTCGCACATCTTGTGCCAGACTTTTTGCAGATTGGTTTAACTTTTTTTCTTTTTTGGGAGGGCCTGTATTGTTTTAGGCAGATAAAATAACATGAAACTGCTCACCACACAGAAATGCAAATGAGGAAAAAAAATGAGGTTAGAGGAGCTGATGTAGGCTGTCTGCTTGTGGTTAGCTAATATTACACTTTACAAAGAAGTGCAGACACAACAGGCCTAAATAGAGAAGTGACGCTTTCTTTAATCACTTCTCACGGTACCATCATGTCGTTAATCTGTGGGATAATTCATTTGAGTCATTCATTTACTGTGGTACTGACATGCAGTGGAGTAGTCCCTGCAGTGGTCAAGAATATTCCATTAAAGTCCAGGACCCGAGCAGTTAATGGGTAACAGAGCCAAGCCACAGCGTGGTTAAAAGTCTTCTCTTGTCCTTAATCAGCCAACAACATGCAAATACAGACCCGACCAATAGAAAGTGCTCGTAAAAAGGATTAAAGTTAAAGACTTTAAATCACTTTTGATCAATTGAGACTGCAACAATGGCGGAAGTGTTGTTTATGCACTGCAGGCTGAAACCAGACTGACAGGTTCTGTTGAGTTGGGGGTGGAGAGATGGTATCAGGGGAGCAGTAAAAACAAAACAAAAAAAAAAAACAGACCTAGATTGCAGTACTCCCTTCTGTCAAAGGGTGTTTCAATGGAAGAAACCTGGACACCACACATAAAAACTAAGGATGGCATTTTATCCACCACCATTCCCTGACAAATAACCTGTTTCACATGTCAGTGTTGACCTAACTTCCTTTAAAAAAAACCTCTGCTGTCTTATTGTTCTCTGTCATTTGGTTATCAGGAATAAGTTGAGCAAGCCAAGACAGGTTTGATAGCAACTAACATGGAATCGCAGATTCTTTCAAAACATATGCAAATGAGTCTGAAAAACTGATGATCTGAGTTCTTTGGAAATTAATCTGAGAGTAAACTGGAAGACTTGAACTAATCTATAGATTATATCTTGAAGGAGATAATTCAAAATGGTGTTTAGAAGATTAGTGGGTGAGGGGCATTATACCAGCAGGTCTTTTTCACAATGAAACAATGCAGGTGAACTGAATGCGCCAAAGGATAAGTCAACAAAGTGCAGTGGGTGCGTGACTCATTGCAACTGAAACTCAACCATTTTTCCTGCAACATTCCACCCGAGGGTTCATTCATTTACAGTCTCTGATACAGAGTTCATCAACACGATGAACATTAAAGCGGATGTTCTTCATAAACAAATATGTTCAAAGTGCGTTGAAGATTCAGACGGCTTCCCTCTGAGCGTAGATACTCACGTTCAGACTGCTCAGGAGTGAGCACCAGGACAGAAATCCTGGTCGAGTCTGACTGACCGATGGTGTCTGTGACAGTCAGCTGGAACTTGTACATCCCAGATGACAGATTGGAAACGATAATCTGATCGTCAAAGTTGGTTTTCTGCAAAGGATGAAACAGTGATGTTGGTTGTTAATCAATGCCAGTAAAGCACAACTGATTGGATGAATTATGTTAACTAAAATAAGTTTTTCTAGCAAAAATCAGGTCTGCGTTGTTGTTTGCTTTCCTCACCTCAATGATAATGTGAGGAAAATCACCGAGGATCTGCCACTGGAAGGACGAAATCCCAACATCATCGGTGCTCTGGATGCCATTCAAAGTCACACTGTCATGAGGCTGAACTACCCGGTCCAGGCCTCCGTTGGCCACTGGTGGACTGTCACTTTCCTCTGTAAGGACACAAGATTAACATTGATCATATCAACATAAAATCCACAAACAAATACAGTTTGCAACATCAAAGGCCGACTAAATAAGGTGATAGAAACAGAAACTGTCAGGCGTGTAACTTCTTGACATGTGTGGACATGCAAAACTGAAGGTTTCTGCCCTAGATCTGTGGCCTCACATATTTTCAGTTGCAAACCGTTTTTCAACATTGAATGTCAATGAAAGAAGTTACTTGAGCTTGATAAGTCTGATGGAAAGTCACATTTTATCTCACTTATTTTTATTTCTCTAGAAGTGGATTCCCCACACAGATACAATTGACTGTAATATCTCTCAGTAGATATAAATTAAAAATGTTTGCTGTGATATATGCAAATTGAAATCTTCATCTGCATCGCCATATCATTCGGATCAGCATTAAAAAAAATCTCAAGAGTTTTCACATAAATGGGATCCATATTTATTCTGAGAATGTAATGTTTAACTGAGTTTTGCTCTTACTTTTGATGGTATTATCGTCACGATAACTCTCATAAACGGAATCCAAGATGTAATTCATGTATCCCTTCTTCCTGACAAAGCGACAGACGTATTTCGTCTTGTACAGACAGTCGAATAGAAAGCAGGAGTTGATCATGTTTTCCTCGGTTGTGCGCTCCATAAAGGCGACATTGCACTTTGGATGTTTGCAGCACGCGCTCAAGCAGTCCTTGTATCGCTCGAGTTTCGGGGCAGAGATGAACGTGGCTCCGTCTTTCACCGATCCATCGGCATCGAGCACAAAATCGTTCTTACCTTCGTGGAATTGGGAAAAGCATTCCTCACCGAGTTTCTGGCCAGCGATGGAGTTCACAAAAAGCCCAAGAAGCAGGAGCGCAAACGCTTCTGGCAGCCCTTTATTTAATATATTCATTTTTAAAGTCCTGTAAAGATTCCCACGCAGATACAACACAGAAGCCACTTGCAATGACCGTGAACTAGAATAGAGAACAAAAATACCCAGTTAGTCCACAATTATAAAAGGAGTGTTTAGGCCGCAAGGAGCCCAATAGCTGCGTCTTTCCTCTTAACAGACAACTGTCATTTAAGGAAGAGGAAACAACATAAAACCTTTCTTGTGCTCATCCAGACGTAATGCAATAATCCGAAGCTCCACAGACTAATACCGTCGACTCTGAAACTCGGATGTCGACAACATTCAATGTAATCCACGATCCAGGTGACTCACCTGAGAAATACAGGAAGTGAAATTCCACTCGTAATGCCACACCCTTCTGGCGGTTTTGTGATTGTCGCTCCAAACAAAACAAGGACAAGACTTGTGTGTGTAAATGTAAAGCTGTATTTCCCCCTTCGTCACCAGGAGTGATAGTTATACCAACTGTAGGTAGCCAATCAAAGAGGCCAGTAAACCGAATGGAAAACTGATGAATGAATATTGAAATGAAAAATAAAATAGTTGTTCTTCAAACACCTGCAAAATAACTTTAGATGTATTAATCAGTAAACGAAAACAGTAAACAGCACAAAAGCTGGTGAGTCCAAGGCTAAAATCTATTGTGCACACATTATTTTGTGAGACAAGAGGGCAAGTACATTTAAAGGAATGTTTTATAGCAAGATTTAAAGTTGTGATTGTGGTTTCACAAGCTTTAATCCAGAAGGTGGCAGTATGATCCCACCAACAGCTGTGCAGGAAACGGAGACTGAAAAGTTTGCTTATTTGTAAAACATGCCTTTTGGCTCATTCTCTCAGATGCAGCATAATCCTTGACCTATTATTTAAATCCACAGAACCCCCGTTTTTATAAGCCGAGCTTATGCATTCAGTGCGTTATAACAACAAGCGTATGAGATGAATCATAATGCCACAAATTAAACTATCAACACCTGCAGAGAGGAAGGAAGTGGTCACTCAGAGGAAGAAATGTAGATTTTGGAGATTGAATCAAATTGAATCATGATAACAACCAAACTGAGACAGAGGGTAACTGACTTTTTGAACAAACAAAGATACTAACAACAAACGCCTCAGCTTTCTGAAGTGAGTTTGCATCTTTTGACCCACAAGAGGTCAAGATTATTTACTGCTACTGGTTTCTAGGTTGGAGGTGAGAAGACCCAACACAGGTCCACAAGTCCAGGTCCCTTTTTTAGCCAGCCTGACGGTGCAGAACCAAGCAGCATGAGACAGGGATGAATGAATTTGTTTGCCTGGAAAGGTGAGCTGCTACAGGTTCTCAATAATTCAGTGTTTGTAACAGACGGTGCATCAGTGGGTGAACACACGCGGCTATGACTGATGGATAGTCACTGCCAAAACAAAAAACCAAACCCCATTATTCATATTGTAATAGGATCTGTGGAAACTCAGCGGCCTGTCGTCTCTCTTGTCTTGCCTGTAATAATTTTGACAGTGACAGCTACAGCTGTGAATTTCTGACCTTTGGGTTATGTGTAGCTATTGATGTTTGACTTTGCAAACATTGATGATTTCAGGAGGAGAGCAGCACTCATGGGTGTTAAGAAGCCAAATGTCAAGCTGCTCTCCTCTTCATCCATAATGTAAGAGGGCGTAACTGAGGATGCTAGTTTGACTTCAAGGCTTATTAATCGTACACCTGATAATGACTGTCATAAGGAACAAAGAAACTACCACACCGGAGGAACCCTGGTTCACGTGCCAGGGGACCTGACTATTGTCAGAAGTGTTTTTTAACACAAGAGCCCTTATAATGTTGAAACCTTGTGACATTTGAGGCAATAAATACTTGAAAAAAACCCGCTGTGTGCTGGTATGTGGTATTCATGATTCATGTGTGTTGATATGGGTCAAAAGTGAAAATGGATTTTTTTTTTTATGCTCTAAGATGTTAGACAGACTCATATATTTTCACCCAAAATAACAATTCCAGACTGATTGTCCTCTCACCTTTCCTCCACTATTTATTACTGCAATTGACCTATGCTCTTCCACCTGCCATAAGATAGAAGAAGAGAACAAAAAGCAAATACACACCTTGTGAAGTGTGTGCACACGCACGCATAGAGCGATATCTCATTACCATCCTCCTGATAGTGCAGTCAGTGGGTGTTGCAAGAGGAGGAGGGACGAAGAACAAGACAGGGAGCTTTAGATAGAGGGAGGGAGAGGGAGGACGAAGACAGGCAGGGAACCAGAGCCAGCATTAAAGAGACGGAGAGCACCAACACTCTACAAGATAACAGGAGACACGCGTGGGAACGGTAGCCCCTGGAAAAGCAGAAGCAGACATATACAGAGACAGGGCAGGGGAGTCGCTATACAGCCTGTGGGTCTGTCTGTGTGTGATACAGTTCAGTGTGCCTCCACGGTTCTCTTGAGGCCGTGGCAGCTATGGCGTCAGAGCCTAGCACCCAGTCCAGGGTGATGTTTCAGGCGCCGGACAAAACAGAAGAGCCGGCGCACCGTAAGCTGGGCAAGCTGACAGTTAAATACAACCGCAAGGACCTGCAGAGGAGGCTGGATATTGAGGAATGGATCGACGGGCAACTGCACCTGCTGTTTGACTGTGAGGTAGGACGGGGCTGGCTCCCACTGACACACGCTCAGATGTGCACTGCGTTGGGTGCCTGAGGAGGGGAGGAGGTGAGGGAAGAGAGTCAGGGAGCCAGTAAACTGCTCATGGGTGCTTGTGGTGGACTATCCATCATGTACGAGAGATTAAAGCAAGCTAAAAGAGAAGTGGGTGGGAGGCAAGAAGCTGTGCTTTATGACTGCAGTTTCTGGCACAGAAGCCCTGATGTGTCATCAACCTGACTGCAGTATCAGCAGTGTGTGCACGCAGTTGTGCTCTACCTCGGTGATAAGAATAATCTGCTAAGAAGTGATATCTGATTGGACTCATTAAGAGGCATTTACAAGCATGTTGCAACCTCAATGAAACACCTCAGCCATGTTAACCATATGGTTGCCATATGGTTACGGTATGGCTCATTAACACTTTAACCATTTAGATGGTTGTACACAGTGGGGAGTTGTGTAGCTTAAATCTTGCATAGAACAATACCTTCTTTGTGTAACTCTGTAAAAAATTATTACAGAAGTGTCACAAAAAAAATTGAAATTCCCTTTAAATGCAGTGTTTATGTCTTGCCTTTATGGAGACATCCAGATATTATGTCTATGTGTATGTATTATGTTATGTTTAATTTCTGTATGTATGTGCCGAATAACTGTCCAGGACACAGGCTCTATACTTAGATTTCCTCATATTTAGTATGATTGATGGTGATGATTGTTTTTTTTTTACATAAAAACAACATTGCGTTGATTAATTTATAACAATAATGAGTCCATTTATCGCTACGATAGTATAGATGGTTCCATTTGAATATGCACTGAGTATTCCCGACATCAATCATCTTTCACACACAACAACACAACCTTAATAACTCCACTCCTGTGCTGTGGGATACAATCCAATTATGTCAGATCCTCCATATTGATTCGCTTGGCATTCTCTGAGGGGAAACCATGGCAACAGATGTCTCATCATCCACACAAGGCAGCGTGGCACGGTGGAATCAGGGCTGTCTGTAGGAGCATGAGTGTCCTGATGACGATGCAGATCCGATGACAAGACCTCCGCTTCATACCGGAGAAGGCAGAGACATTTTTATTTCATTTTATTTTCAAACAACACAGACTCTTGGTTGTAGATGGTGTAGCTTTCTTACTATTGAATGAATTTAATATTTAATTACCTTCGTTGGGGCAGCACCTCCCGTTCGTTTTGGGAGGAAACAGAATTTGGTGTTATCCACAGTTATCTCACGGTTTGCTACTTTGAGAGTTCTTTGCTTGAATTGATCGAAATTACCTCAAGAAACATTCAAACACGACCAGTTACTAAACATGGGTTATTTATTGAACATTAGACAGAAACCTTAAAGTTGCGCTCAGGTGTAGCAACGACTTAACGTTGATCTTACTTTGAGTTGCAGAGCTTCAAAGAGGCGGATCACTCGTCCAACAGATTTCTCTGCTTTCTTTCCCCAGTCGTCTGAAAAGCGAAGCCCCAAGCGTTTATTTCTCGGGTCTCACTCCTTCGGGCGGTATGGGTGTCTTGTTGTATCAGCTGAGGGCTCTCAGTGATGCAGGTAAGATGATGGTGAAGACTCGCATCTCTCACCTCTCCCTTGGCTGAAGATGAAACTTCTGCCGTTAGTTGTCCCAGAGTTTTACTAGTGGAGGCGGAGTGTTGCTCGCAAGAGTGTTACTCTAATTTAAGTCTAAGTCTCAGATAGGAGTAGAAGGTTCCTTTGGCATGAGCTCGCTCCCCGGCTCCGCATAAAAACAGGAATCCTTGTATATTCCAGGCCAGCTCGTTGGTTGGCATACAGATGTTAATCTCTCTCAGCTATCATGACCAAAAAGTGAAAGGTTGTGTGGGAACGCTTTTTCACCTCTATTCTCACGTCTGTAAATTACATGGTCTGTGTGTGTGTGTGTTTTTTTTTAAAGCCAATACAAAGCAGGGAGTATTAATGGGTCTTTGACCCATTTTGTTCATTCCTGAGTTCGCTACAACGGCTTGCAGCCACTTTTCTGTTTGGTATCCTCTTACACCGCAAAGGAGGCCTTTGCACATGGTTTATACTAATGTGGCAAAGAGAGAGTGATTGTGCATCAGTCCAACTCCACGGTTACATGTAAGGTAGCATTTGTTCATCTACAAAAATGAACACTGAGAGCTCAGCCATGATGATTTAGTGTTAAAATGTTTCAGACACAGCTGGATGAACGAAATTCTAAATGCTGTTTCAATATTCTTCTATCAGAAATTCATACCGCCTAAGCTTTACTGTGTCGTTAGACCCCAAGCCTCCTTCTCTGAGGTAATGTATGATAATATGCCCGTGAAGCTGCAGGCAGTATAATCACATTAGTGAAAACCAGGACAAGCAGATTAAAAAAAGAAAAGAAAAAACAGATCTGAAGTCTGCCTCTGCCTACTCTTCTGATCTTGTCCCCAAAACAGACAATTATCTCATACATGCAGTGCTTTGCCTTTTAAGTTCCACTCGAATCGTAATCAGGCATAAGAATAAACGGGTTGTACATGTGCAGCCTAGATAGAGAAAGAAGCTGTTTTATCAGCTACTTGACAGAAACTCAGTATGATTGATGAGGTAAGGAGAGATAGCAATAACAATTCAAATTTCTGTTTCTGCATCCTGATAATACCCATCATGCATCAGTATTATGCTCTCATTCATTACATTTTTCCTGAGAGTAATAAATGTTCCTGCAATATAAAAAATTAACACTTAACTTTCCAGCCGTGATAAACTAGATATTTGCATAAGCCTCTTGTCCATGTGCACTGCGCAGTGTAATGAATTTTGCATGGGGCTCGGGGGAAGGTTACTCTGTTGGTTTTCTGAGTCTTCCGTGTGGAAGCATTTACCGTCAGTCCCCTATGTCACCGCCTGAATTATTTAGCTTCTTCTCTAATTCATACAAGTGCTGCCTCAGCCTGGGGTGGACCCTTTCATCACAGACTTCACACCTTTTGAAAAATGGTAAACTACAAGAAAGTGTGAAAAATAATTTGGAGTTAATAATGGAAACCTTCTAGGTGTGTGTGCTTTGAGGAACCCTGAGCTCAGATCTGTGTTTTCAGTGAACAAATGTATTGAAATACGGTTTAAATACTGTGAGACAGCAAGATAAATTCCTAAAGACAAAAGTTTTATCTCTTCAAGATTTGATATGGATTTAGAGAAATCCAAAGTACATGGAATTCTTACAGCGGAAATGGGTGCTTTTATGTTTATAGACAACAGGATTTGGAGCTATGAAAATTGCTTACCCTTTTTGAACCGTTCCACCAGGGAAGTTAATGAATATTCTGATATGGTGATAGCTCATTCTGCTGGCAGGAAAAGGGAAGGGTCTGATAAGTTAAACATGCACCGGAATCTTCTCAAAACAGACACACTTTGCAGGGCACGATTTCCTTTACATTTGCAAACACATACAGCAGTTTGTATGTAATGGAAGAACACATTGTTTGATGTTATGTTTTTGATGTATTATTTTCTACAGTGATAAGCCAGTGGATAATTACAGGAAGTGTAATTAACAGCTGCAAAGTCTATACCTACAATAGGAAAGTGTTCGACAACAACAGCTGAGGATCGTGCCTCAGTCCTTAGCTAAAGCAGAGTTTTAAAAACACTTGATCTTATCAACTTAAAACGGCTCACAAAATAACTCAGCCAAGAAGTTCTTCTCGTTGGAATTATAGCAAATAAAGCTCATGGTGTCATAGCTTCACAAATTCAAGCTTTGATGTATGTACAACTGAGAATTTTTATTAAAAAATTATGGTAAATATTGTGATTCAGAGTTTCGTGTCCCTCACAAAGATCAGGGGCATGTTTTTGCCTGATACTTGAATATCAATACTCAGTCTAATTTTGCTATCACAGATAAATCATGCCGGTAAAAGTAAAGCCTGGGCCAATGATCTCAGGTGATGTTAGAAACATTATGCATGTAGCACTACACTCAAATTATAAAAGAAAATTCTGCCTCATCTGCTTGATGTGATTACTTTATAATACCACAGCACAACAAGGATAAAGGATGACAAGCACTCAAACATACGATTGTGAAACTTTCCTGATTCTTAAATATAGATTGGCAAAGGTCATCACAATCTGAACCACTTTTTTGGACATTTGTACTGCCGCCTGAAACTGCAATCCTACACCCAGATTACTGTAATATTCATTAATTCCAGTATTAGTGCCAACATTAATTGCAGCTTCAGTCCATTACTTTTAATTTCAGAAACTGCTGCTAAGACGTTTATGCCTAAAGGCCTCATTAAAATGCTATGTTTCTTCCGCAATGGCGGCAACAAGCTGAAAACCGCCACTGCACGACGAGGTAATCAAAGTTACAAGAAAGTTTCACAATAAGTGCACAAGTTCCTCTGAGCTCATGAAAACAGTGACATTCAGTGGTGCTCTGCATGGCCCTGCTTTCAGATACACAGGGACAGGGAGCAGTATAAAATAATAATTATTTTATCACTATTTTGTACTCAAAATTGTGTTTTGTTTTTACATTTATACATCGCCTACAAGACATACAATGCTATACTTCATAGATGAGACTGTGCAAATTAAGTTCACCACACTGACCACAACAGTAATTTCATGGCAAATTTAAGCAGTTTTTGATATTCAAAATGGGACCAAACAAGGTAGATTTTAAACTCAATCCAACTCAAGTAAGCAACACAGCTGATACTAAAACTGAGTACAACAGACTCCTATTGCTTCTGTTTAAATCATAAAGGACTTTAAGAGCTTTTTGAATTTGAAAACAATGAGGTTTGCCATAAATGAAGCCTATACATGCATGAGCCTTAAGTATAAAAGGATGATAATCTCATCAACACAAAACACATACAAGCACTTAAAATATGCTAGTGAGATACAAAACATTACACACATAAAAAGACCATCAACAGAAGCACACAAAGCAGAGAAATGTTGAGCATGGACCAAAAGTTCAGCCTGCATCTATCCTGCTGACATCAGCAGAATCACAAAGGATCCAAACTGGCAGCATGTATCAATTAGAGAGGGCACAGGGGACTCGGAAGGAGGGTCCATCTATTGCGGCACTCAGCACTTCCACATTGATTTGCTCTCTCCTCATCTAGAAAGCTATGTGAGCCCCATCATCTTCAGCCACAAAAATTCCCCAGCCGGAAAATATGCCCTCTAAAAAGGGGTCACACTTGTGAAAAGTGAGTGCATACCTGCTGACTGCAGTTATCTTAATGTTCAGGACTCCGCTGGTGAGCACTCTTAATTCCCTTTAGTTGGAAGGTATTGGAAGATGTCGTTGGAAGGTATTACAAGTCTGTGATATGAATCGATAACTTTGCTAAATTTGCTTTTGAGGAGAGGAGACTTTGCCATGTACTTTAGTTCAGCATTCTTTAAATATGTTGCCCACTATTGCTTAGTTAAGGGTAAAATTTCCCCAAAGTGTTTTTAAATGGATTTTTAAAATGCATAGATGACTTTTTTATTACAGTTAATGCTGTCCATGGGTTTGTATCTTATTTCAATTACGAGTAATAATCTGAAATGTATGTATTCTTCAGAGAATATTTAAACTGGAAGCAATCTCTCATCAGTGGCTCAGCTATAAATGCTAACAGGTTAAACCATCCATGAAATCTGACGTTGATATGTGGCAAGTATGGCCTCATTCAGTCATTCTGCCTCAGCACATCAATCTCACCATTTTACAGATAATCTTTTCAGTTTTCATGCTAAATACAACACAATCTTTATGCTCTAAAACTTAATACAACAGTTCCCATCACTTTGTGATGCCTGCTCATTCTCATCCCTGTATACAGAAACATGAGTATGGGTAATATTTTAACAAAAGAACACTGCCATTAACTTTGTTTCCTTCTTCTCTCGCAGGAGGAAGAAATCCCAGAGTTAGAAATTGACATAGATGAGCTGCTGGAACTAACGGACGAAGGGCAAAGAACTCGGCTGCAGGTGAGATGGTGTAGAAATACAACTGAACTTTCCATACACTGTTAAACCCTTAAATCTCCAGTTATTTATCAAAGACCCCCTGTTTTTCTTATTTGCAGGTTCATAATTTTATGAGCTGATCCAAACTGGTTTAAATGTTGTTGTTTTTTACATTGTATATTGCAGAAGAACATCTCGTGTACCCTTCTGCCTGAAATGCTTTATTTTAGCTCCTGTCTGTACATAGATTACTACAAGTGAGACATTTCAAGGTGTCTCCTTTGGGAAAGTATAACTCCTTCTGGAGTGGACTTTGTGACATTGCA
Source organism: Leuresthes tenuis (assembly GCF_036924035.1). NCBI lineage: Eukaryota > Metazoa > Chordata > Actinopteri > Atheriniformes > Atherinopsidae > Leuresthes > Leuresthes tenuis. The sequence continues at coordinate 25,182,727 of NW_027325369.1, forward strand.
GACCTTTCTTGTGCAGAAAAGGATACTTAACACACTTAAGTAATGGGGAAAAACCCAAAAAGCATACTATGACATCTTTAAGCCATTTGTTTAAGTCAAAGGTGTATTCTACCTTGAATCTAGTTCACAGGCAGTTTCCTAGTGGACCCTTTTATATCTATATGCCCATTTGCTATATGAGGTAAAGAGACATGTACATTTTTCTTTCTTCCTTTTTTTTAGTGGGTTTGTATGAAGTACTATTCTCCCTGCAGTAGACAGTGGTCAGAGTGCTCTTAGTTGGAAGATGTGATGGTTTCCCGATGGACAAACTAAAGCTTAAAGTTTCACAGAATGGGGCCACTAGAGGAGCAAAAATTTTCACCATCTAAATTCTAAAATTATTCATGAAATATAACCTAAACTTAATGATACTTTAAGTGTTGTCTAAATAATGCTGAAGCCTTTATTCGTATGGTTGTTGCTGCTGGCAGGAATAACCCCCTGTATTGTTTTGTGTTGCAGCAGAGCCGAAGAAGCCTCTTACTGAACACACTCCATTGTTACGTTAGAGGGTGGACAGTATTGTTAAATATGTTCAGAAGCTTGAGCTGCATTTTTCTTTGCATAATCACCTCCAAGGGCTTCAGTGCACTTCAAGTGTGAGCAGTACTATGGATATTCACACTGTGTCACTGCTGCACTGTCCGGAGTGCATTCAAAAACAGTTTGGGCTGCAGCACCATGTGTCGAACCGTGCTACACCAACCCGCTCCATTTAACTATCTGATGTAGAAGTGACATGTCAATATGCACAATAAAGCATTTGCTTGAAACAACTATGACGTTTTTTGTGTTTGAGTTGTTTTTTATCTAGATTTTAGCTCATCTTAAGCTCATCCATTGGAAAAGCTTCTAATTTTCTAAACAGAGAGATGTCTGACTGCTGTATGTATACAAATAAATATTTGTGTATATATATATATATATATATATATATATATATACATATATATATATGTATTTATATGTATAAAATACCCCTTTAAGTAGCGCTTGACCCTTGCTGGGATCCTATGTTGCAATATCTGCAGTAATAAAGCATTACCGAACCTGTTATTAAGCCAATTTCTGTTTGTTGTCTTTGTTAGGAGTTGTTGCAGGAATGCGGAAAGCCAAAGGAGGTGAGAAGAACAAGCTACACTGGCATATAAAACAAAAACAGTCAGCATTATTTCTCAAATAATTCAACTGTTCATTGTAACGGGCATATCGTCTATTTAATGAAAGCTACAAAGAGATTAAATCTGTTCTCCAAATATTCCCTACAGGATTTTATCAACGGGCTGCTCTACAGGATAAAGGGTCTACGCAAAATGTCAGGTCCCTTGAAGAAATAATTATAGGTCAAATTAAGAAACAAGACAATGTGGAGCATCTTGTATTCCCATCTCCCACATGTTGACCACTTGGATGCCTGTATATGAAGTTCACATGTCAGAGGAACTCTTCCAGGGCCCTCCATCCTTCCTGGGTCAGCATCAGTCGAACACCAGAGCAATCAGGTTTTGAATAGATTTTTTTTTTTCTTTATTTGCGGACTGTTATTGTAATTTGTCTCCCATTAATATACCAACAATATATACATGTGATAAAAGCTGTCATGACTATTACTCAGATGGACTTTTTTTTTTTTGTGTAAGACTGTACATTTTGGGTTGCTTATTTATGTACATAAGTATTTTGTTCAGGTAACAGTGTTATCGTAATAAACTGAACATTTTCAAAACAAGGCTGTCCGTGTATTATGGAAACTGTTACAACATGTTTTGAACGAGGCGATGACCCAGTATACAGTACGTCATCCGATACTGATTCCACATTTACAAACAAATACTGACATGTGCATTACTCCCGCCAAATTTACAGAACAAATGAAACAACTCTGTCACCACAATAGCTCTTTATTATTACTCTAAAACACAAAGAATGATTATGCCCTTCTGTCTGCTCACAACTAAAAATATTTCTGATAGAACGGCATGTTGTGTTCAGGCATCAATTTTTCAACAGAGTGACGGAGACAAAAGAGCTGTTGACATGTCGAGTTTAGGATTAAGCACACTGAAATCAGCAGCAGGATGTTCCATTAACTATGCACCCATTATCTCAGTCCATTTCCTGTCTGTCGTGGTGTGGTATATGCTATGGCCAGAAAAGACAAACATGGCAACAGCCTCAGTACAAACCTTAATGGAGCTAGCCCCCGGAGGAGAGTGTAGTTACGGTTTCTCCTCTGGACGGTAATGCACCCTAATGAAACTGCACTCTGGCACTCGGTCTGTCTGTCATACACTGGGGGTCCTTTTGTTAAGGGCTCCAATTACAGTCATTTGTATGGCTCTATCCTTTTTCCTTTCTTTCTTCTCTGACACAGGAGCCAAAAAGATTTTACATGCAGTAAGACTAAAAATATGAACAAGGCCAGCCAGACAGAGACATTTTCAAGTAATGATGTGTTAAAGGAAAAAAACTAAAAGATGTGACAGTGCCAAACAGTTTAACTGCTTTTTGGAATGAAAATATGCACAAGAACAAGAAAGCCAGTGTTTGTGTCAGAGTAACGGCCAAAGATAGAGCTGCAAGACTGACAGCAGAAAGAATACAAAGCCGTCAGTGATCCTTTTATACTGACTGCTCTGTGTGTCTTAAGTCTGGAGCTGACAATAGTCTGGGAGTGTACATCATCCCAGATGAGCTCACAACGAACTCCGTCCGATTCTTGTACACGTTATAAAAACTTAAATACGATCAAATGAAAAGAGTGTGAAGTACACTTAGAATGAGCCTTTGTTGCCATAAGAAAGCAGGACAATTAAATAAAAAAAAATGTAAAAATGCTTTTTATTCAGTATGAGACTTCTATACTGCTCTGTATGCAGAAAATGTGCAGTCTTGCTAAAATACTAACACTAGCAGCCTCTGCAAATGCTATTTCTACTTTTCATACCTTCTTCAAAAATAAGCTATGTTTCGCTATCATCTATATTGTATTGTAAGGTTAGCCCGTGTTCTGATGGATATGTTGCCAAGTGTTTCTTTATCTACATTCATATCAGCCTTAGCGGATACAGACTGTAGGTACAGTTGTTCTTGTTAATGACTGGCTAAAATAAGTTCATAGGTAATAATGGGCTGTGATTTACTGTAGATAATGAGTAGTGTTTAATTTTTCAAGGATGCTATTTAAGTAACAATAACAAGTACCTTAAGGCTAAAGAGCAAGTCTAACAGTCAAGAAGAACATGAGTCTGATAAGGGAAACACCTACAGCACAGCTTCACTTCATCATATTTTCATCTTCTTCTTCTTCTTCTTTGGCGCAGTGTAGTTAGTGGTCCGATGCTCCGTCCTGTCAAATTTATCATGGCCTTCCCTGAGGAGATAATGGAATGTGGATTGATAATTCATCACGCTAAATACTTTATATTCATGCTGCTTAACAGTATGGAAGCAGGTTGCACACAATTTATCTGGGTCATGGTATGCATTCCAAATCATCTCTTGTGGGCATCAGAACTGAGATTTCCATATAAGGCCCCACTCTGAGTAATGACCTAGAATTCTCACTATGCTTATTATGATCAATAATTGTTATGCTACCGGAAGCAGCGGTTGCAGTACAGGTCTCCATCACAGGTGTGACAGCGAAGGGTGGCATCTTGGTTACAGATGCAGCACCATGGAAGCTCTTCATCATCACTGTCTGATGACTGGTGTGCAACAGCAGCTGGTGAAATCTTGCTCTTGGGTGCAGGAGCTGCAGTCTTTAACACACATTAGATCGGATGGTGTTTAAACGCATTCAGGTGGTTTTAAACATTTATGAATTTACATTGTTAATACTTTACACACCGGTGTCTTGGAAGTTTTTTTCTTTTCGGTGTTCCTCGGGCCACTCTGTTCCAAAGGTATGTTGTAGCCACTGGCCTCATCCAGTGCAGCTTCTTCTGAAAGCTGCAAACAAAGTAAAAAAAATAAGTTGTACTGTCTGTAGTTCACAATACAAATTATTATAATAGTCAAACAGCAGCCTCTTGTGGCCACCCTGGCAGGTCAGAATTGGTTCACAGAGGCCTTTAAGGGTAAGAGATTAATCATTAAGGATTCATTATCATATCTTACACTATATAATCTCTTCTGTGCCATAAATGACTGACCTGTTTTAACACTCTCCTAACCGCTTCTTCCTCAGTCTCCTCTTCACTGTCAGGATGCTTGAAGTCCTCCATAGTGACTAAAATTGTGGCACGAAAATGTCAGTGTGAGACATACATGCATATCAACAGTTCTGTCAAAGGACGTAGGTCTTAACATATTTTCTGACATTTTGCACTGAAACTATTCATTACAGATAACAGTGGTGTGCCAGTGGCTCTATGCACCTCTGTCTGGGTCCTGCCCCTTCAGCTGCACCAGCCTTTTGGCCATGTGGAGGATCTGGTCTTGGGAATGGCGTTCGTTCCTCAGCTCCTCCATGGCCTCCTCGAGCAGACGGTCTTTTTCAGCCTCGAGCTGCTTGACTGTCCCCTGGTTCTCCTCCAAGTTCTCATCCAGTGTTGTCCTTTGTCCCTTGTTGAGATCATTCATAAGGCTATCTACACCTGCAGAAGGGGAAAAACACAGGTTTCCTTATATTTAGGAAAGCAATAAAGTAGCTGGTTTTTATTTCAAAGTGAAAGACTGTATTTATTAAATTCAGGTGAAATTACTTAATTTACTGGATTCAGGATTTGATTGCTGGTTGTCAATGGCAACTTCCTCTGTCATCTGAGTTATCAAGTCATTGGCTTGTTCTGTCTGAGTCCGGCTATCAGGACGCTGGTGCACCTGTACACATGTGAACATAAGCACACGCCAGTAATTGCAACAAACTGTTAACAACAGTTTTTTTTTAAAACAATATTTAGAAACAGAAACTTTAACTGAGCTGTATACTGTGAGATCTGAAACATTACAAGCAAGTAGGAAACTCACAGGCGGAGGAGCTTGAGATGGTGGCGGCTGACCCTTTAGAGCCGCCAGACGGTCTTCCATCTCCTCTGCCGAAGGCACTGGCTGGCTGGGAGCTTTTAGAGCAGCGAGGCGTGACTCAAGTTCTTCCTCAGAGGGGATAGACTCTGAAGGAATGGTAAAATCTTTAAATGGCTTTTCTTTACAAGAAAGGAGTCATAATCAGGACCTCTGTCAGATCTGATCAAAACTGCTAAACATCTAATTGTATTACTTGGTTTAGTGTCCTCTTTGAGTTTTTGAAGTCTCTCAGAAATTGCTTGGTCTTCTTTACACAGGCCTTTAGTAGGTAGATGGCCTGCTTTGCTGTTTCTACTCCCACCATGTACAACTGGCTGTGTCGACTGTCCCTGCTGCTTGGCCTCAAGTGCAGCAACCCGTCTATGGAAGACATGGACTTTAGATATTTTGAAACTGCTGCAGTTCTAATGTTCCATTTTTGTCAAATCAGATAATATACTGACTTCTTGTAATTTTCTGGAGGGGACCATCTTCCGGCACTACTTTGAGCTTGCCCACTAAGATGAAGAAAATAACAAAAGCCAAAAAGCTTCAGAGCTCATTAAAAGCTGTATTTAAGTTTACATGTTTGATTATTTGCATGGTATGGGTTTTACCTTGTCAGATTACCATGGCACTGCTTGCAGACCTTCTGCTGGGTGTTGCCACAGCGAGGCACCACAGCACTGAAAGTCAAACAACTGGAGCAGAAGGAGCGGCCGCAGCTCTTACAGCCCAGCTGCGAGGACACGGCAACGTAAACTACACAGTATACGTTCCTTCTAATACATTGCGATGTGTGTATGTGTGTGTGTGTGTCTGTCTGTCTGTGTGTAGCTATGTCACTGATATTAGCTAACAACACCTTACCTCTTTCTTGAAGAGACTAAATTTTGATGCACAGCAATAACAACGGCTATCCATACCGTCACGTGTAGCGTCATGAGACAAGTACTTACAACTATTATTGCTGCTGTAAGTGTAAATATATGAGGAAATTAACTAAATTTACAATTATTCGAGGCTAGCTACCCATATCCAGGTTGTCAACGTTGCCAATATCAAAACAGGAACTAATCCGGAAAATGGGTTATGACGTCAGGTTGGGTTTTCCTGTTTGTGGTTCCTCCAATCAGCTTTCTCCAAATTGTCTCGCGGGCCCTGTTCGAAAACACAGAACCGTTCGAGCTTCAACGTTGGCTGCAAATAAACCAGGAAAGAGACAAAGGAGGTTTGTAAGTGGCGTGGGTAACCACCAGTGTGTAAATGATAGATTATGCTCTTTGGATTTTGGGCAAAATTCTTTAATATTTTGAATTTGATTCAAAGTCTGTTGAGCTAAAACTGTTATGAGCTAGCCACTGCACTAGCACCTCACGTCTTCCTCTCCTTCTCTTATATGTCAGTAGGCTAACTAGCTAGCATCCTGGAAATTTCTGTAGTTTTTCAGTCAGATGTAAGATGGAAGCTTCTGTAAACTTTAATTGGTCTCTTTGTTGCATGTGTTGTCGTATAAAATAATCATTGCAAGTTAATATGTTCCAGATAAATATGTGAAATATTTAATCATGTTCAGATAGAACTATAATTTCACGGGCCATGCCTTTGAGCTTCGTTTCTACAATATGAGTTTCCATGCTGAAAAACGCAAAAGAGAAGTTTTAAAAGTAAGTTTTTAAAGCAATGTATGTCTGTAGATCTGCTCACAGCGTTTTTATTCGGAATATGTTACTTATTACTTTTTCAGCTTTTAGGGATCTTATAGTAACCTGCCAAACATAAATTTCACTGGGATTAAACAGCATGTCTAATTCGTGTGTGATACACTGCCTGATTCATGTTTTGGTTTGTCAGACCAAAAGTTCAGAACCCACAGATACAATAATATGAAAAACAAAAATACCACATTTTTGCTTTGTTGGACAAGCTGGAACTTGAGAGGGTATATTTTCCAAGATATATTACTTAACTGATTTATATGTTGTTTCCACAGAAGTCAGATGAATATTTCCTCTATGCAAATGAGTATATTTGTTTTTCTGTCCACCTTCATTGACTGTGTTTTTATATCTTGTTATGTCAGTGTTATTATGCCAAGTTACGGTCTATGTCACTTGTCGGCATATTGCTTTTAAGACCCATGAGCCGATTTGTTGAATATGGTGAAATGGGTATCATTGGGGAAATGAAAGGTGGCACTACAACAGTTTCATCTTGGGTTATGGGTACTCCAAAAATATACAAGTAACTTATATGACGTGTCTGTTTGTAGGAATCTAGATTTTCTCTCCACAATGGCAGAAGGAGGAGATGTGGAATGGGAGCTTAGCAAAGAAAACATCCAGCCATTGAGGCGAGGCAGAGCCATTTCAGCTTTACATCAGGCGCTCAGTCAGCAACAAGATGGACCCACCTCTGCGATCAACCAACAGAGACAGTATGCATTGTCTTTTCAACTTTGCATTAAATCAATCAAACACTTTTATGGTGTGCAGTTCTCATATTATGAAACTCGTTTTTGTGACTTTTTGTTTGTCCAGGGCTTTTGAGTCTGAGCTGCGCATGTATGATGGAGATGATCCACTTGATGTTTGGGATCGGTGAGTGAAATACAGTTTTTTAATAACAAAAAAAGGTACATTCTCTTTCTCTTTGTAAAGTTTGCTGTATCAGGGCATAATAAAGACTTATCTTACCCGTACCAGGGTTTAAGATTTGATCAATAAATAACCTCAGATGACATATTGCACTGTGTCATTATTTATTTGATTAAAAACAAAGCCGAAGTGCTGTGTGAAAAGCTAAGTACACCCCATGACAAAACAGGTTATAGAATCACCTTTAGAAGCAATAACTCTAGGTAAACATTTTCTGTATGATGCCATCAGTCTCACCTACCTGTGCAAGGATTTTGGCTGACTTTTATTTACATTGTTGCTTCAGTTCATTGGGATTTGCGGGCATTTGTCCACGCACAAATCTGTAAAGGTCCCACCAAAGCATCAGGTTGAGGTCTGGACTTTGACTGGAACATTTGATTCAGCTTTATTCTTTCTTTCTCAGCCATTCTGTTGCAGATTTGCTGCTATGTTTGGGATCATTGTACTCTTATCCAGTTTCAGCCAAGCTTTAGCTCTAAGACAGGTGGCCTCACATTTGACTCTGCAATACTTTGGTATACAGATGAGTTCACATTGAATTGATGACTGCAGGGTGCTGTAGAGTCTGAGATGTAGCTCTTGGGTTTGGTTTTGTTTTTGTTATTTTTGCACGTCTGACCTTGGGGTAAACTTGCAGAGACATCCATTCCCAGGAAGATTGACGGCTCTCTTGACAATTTCCCACATCTGAATAACCTTTCTTGCTGTTGAATGATGGGCTCCAAATTGTTTTTGAAATGGCCTTCTAACCCTTCCCAGATTGATGGGTAGCAACAATTACTTCTCTAAGATCATTACTGTCTTTCCTCCTTGGCATTATGTTGACACACACCTGAGTGCTCCAGACCAGCAAACTGACTAAACATTTGCTTTTATTGAGGTGCTCAAGCCTGATCATCAGTTACTCAAGTGCAGTACTTGGTGTGCTTAGTTTTTCCAAACACTATTTCTACAGTTTGTCTCCGTTTTTGTGAACCAAATAATGACAAGATGTAATATATCATGTGTTGTTGTTCATCTGAGGTTGTATTCACTTCATTTAAATATCTGGTAAGGACCAGATGGTTCTTTATCATGTCCTGGTATATAAAGCCTTAGAATTTACAGGATGTTTTATTTATTTATTTATTTTTTTTAATTTTCACACGACAGTAGTGTATTCGGAAGCACTGCTCATAAATCTCTACCTCATCTTAACACGGTTCTGATTTTACAGGTATATTAAGTGGACAGAGCAAACTTTCCCTCAGGGAGGAAAAGAAAGCAACCTTGCCACACTGTTGGAGCGGGTAGTGACCAGATTCAGTGAGGAAAAAAAGTATCACCACGACTCTCGTTACGTTGACCTTTGGATCAAATTTGTATGTGCACTTCTTTAACCTTTAACCTTTGAGTTGCACCGTTACTCTGACAAACAGGTGCAGCAGTGGTAACTTTTTCCTTATGTTTGTGACAATAGGCAGAGAACTGTCCCGAACCCTTGGATATTTACAGGTACATGCAAGCGCAGGGAATAGGAGTAGCACAGGCATCCCTCTACATCGCTTGGTCTGAGGAGCATGAGAATCAGGGCAACTATCGCAAAGCAGATCTGGTTTATCAAGAGGGATTCAGGAAGTGTGCTGAGCCACATGATAAGCTCCTCCAGTTTCACAAGTATGGATCCATACAGCTCTCTGCTTGTTTAATAAACTATTTCTTCTCTCAGAGCTGTTGCATCATAACCGCTGTATTTTGTAATAATATTCACAGGGCTCTGCAGGCACGCGTGTCACGGCAGGTGATGATGAATGTGGAGGACGACAGTAGTGACGATGAGCCCAAACAGCCTGAAAGAACTTCTCTTGCCGACCTCAAACACAGAGGCAAGAAAAAAGCCACTGCTCCCGTCAACAGAATTGGGTCAGCAATCAGAAGTAAGCACAGAAACTTGTTGTGAAATGCTGATATTACCAGTGCTCCAACATCTTTACAGTTTGTCATTATTTGGGGATTTTGTGGACAGGTATTTCTGGAGGCCTGCAGTCACAGGGAACCTCTGTGCTCAGCAATGTTTCAAACAGTCGTCTGGTGATCTTTGATGAGAACAAAACTCAAAGTGCCAGTCTGTCAGAGCCTAGGTTGGAAACTTGGGTGGCTCCGCCAACATCAAAGGCAAAGGAGAATGAACAGAGGCCTGAAAAATGGTGTGACGTAAAGGTATCGAAAAGCACGGTCCTTGTTTCGTGATTGAAATGTGCACATTGTGGTCCAGTATGGAGACTTTCTTTTTATTCTTTTTATTTACCACAGATACCCCAGAAAACAAAATTTGGACATACTGTAATGGCTCCACCGCCTCCAAAACCCACCTTCCAACCATTTGTTGAGGAGTCAGACCAGCCACCAACAATGTGAGTGACTAAAAGAATCCTTTTATCATTTTGTGACGATACACAGCGGACAAATCAAAATGACAGAAAGGATTATAAGCAAGGTCAAATACTGCTAAATCAGAAGCTGCTCTTTCCTTCAACTGTTGATTCACTCTGAAATTACTTAAAGTTATGGAAATCACTTATTTTATAGTTGTTCTGGTATACACATATATATATATCTTGTCTAGTTGTTCTGCTGCTTTTCTCTCTCATATGTAACTGTAAGTTAAATGTGAGCGCATCACTCTGCCCCTGCCATAGGACACCATGTAAGATCAACCCGGCAGTGAACACAGTTCTGTCAGCGCGTAAGCCGAGCAAAGAGGAAACTCCTCTGAAAAGACTGCAGGACCATCAACAGCAACAGAAAGAGGCAGAGGCAGGAAAACTACAGGAGCAAAGCATGTACTGTAAAGATCTGCTGCTCAGCGGTGCCGCAGAATTCTGCTTTGAGGAACTGCGTGCTGAACGCTACTTCAAAAAGATGGCACATAAGTCGGAGGACGCCCGAGAGGAGAAGACTCGAGCTTCTACCAGTGCTGCAAACTGATGAGAAGGATTTTTACCAATTTGACTCATTTATACCTTCATGTATCATGTAATGACTGTTGATGTGTCGCTCTTTATCTAACTGTAAATGTTGTTTCTGTAGAGTTCCATTTACTTAAAAGACCAAAAAGCTTTCACAAAACCCTTTGAATTGAAGGCGCACTTTTTTCTTTTTAGATGTTTTCGTCTCATTGCCGCTACAGTGGACACCTCTACAGTTTAATGTAATCCAGTTCAATACCAGACTCACAAGTTTTGGGCTGAGCACAGATTTCCTGTTCAAGTCTCTACTACTCAATTTGTTCCTAATTTTAGTTTTCTGTTTTTTCTTCCCTTTGGCGTTGTTCTTAAGAACTTTGCATTTTATGTGTCTTGCCTTTTTCTAGTTTTTTTTCTCCAACACAGTCAAACTTTGGTTGTGTGTTTCAACATGGCTTATGTCTCAGTCTGAGTAAAACGCCCGTTCACTGATGTCTAATAAACTTTTTAAAACATCTGACTGATGAATTGTGGGATGTGTGCACTCGTTTTAGAGAGGCTGACCAGGATTGTAGTAAAGTGCTGTCAGCAGGGGGCATGCATGGGACAGCATGGGTTGCACTCCAGCTGATGGTGTTTTATTTGGATTACTAATGGGGAGTAAGAGCAGTTTAGTGCTGATGGTAATCTGTTGCTACAGTTTGAAAAACACTGGTGGGCATGTTTTAAAATCAACCAAATGCTTTTGAATGGTCAAATTCCTTTTTTTAAAGATTGTAATGAGGTGCAGCGACCTTTGTACAGCACAACAGGTGTAAGGTTTATGAGCAGATTTTGCATTCAGCCGGACAATGTTAATCATTGTCCTGAAGAGGTTGCCCATAAGCTCACTTAATAAAGTGGTGGGAGTGGACCTAATCTAGTGTGATGATGGGATCCACTTCACACATACACACACAGAGGGCTCGCTAGGCAGACTTTGATGAATGGCTGGAAGAAAGATGGTTGGCTCATTAGCAAGTGAAATCCATCCTTTGCAGTAGTGAGAGGTGCAGGTCTTGAAGAGAAAACTATTCTGATGTACTGTGGCACAGACTGGTGCTGCTTTTACAAGCACATGGATCACTGGAAGAACAGACTTCACGTCAAGATCCTCTAGAGAGGTGAGTCCTCTGTCTTCTTAAACTTTTGGCCCACTGCTGAAACTCAGCAATTAATGATAAACTACATGACACATCACCTATGCATTAGCTCACCCTAATGCATCCTTTGTGCACCCCTAGCCGCCGTGACTTCTTGAAGGCTCATTGTAAGTAAATCCCATAGCTCACTTTCATTACAAGCTATCTCCTTAATGTGCTTCAGACAGAAGCTCAGAGAAGAGCTTCACTGTTGCAGTGATGTATCAGAACACTCAGACGGCACATGGGCCATGTTTACTGTCAATGTTCTCAGCCTTTTTGTACGGTTTGTGATTACATGCACCACTTAGCAAAAAGTATCAGTTTGAACCTTTGCTTCACTTAGAGGCCACGAGTTGAACTATCCGCCACTCTGAGATTAACTGCACTTAACCAGCCAGGCATATTGGAGAGCCTGTTCAATAAAAATGCACTATTAAGTCATTAAATCTCTTTTGTCCCAAAGAGATCTGGAACACTGATTGGTTTGAATACAATACAGATTTCCCTGTGTGATGGTCTATCCCAGATGCCTTTTGAGCCCAGAGAAGGTGGCATAACATCTGGATGAGGTTATAATAAGATTTCTTTGTTCTTTTTTTTAAGTAGAATTTGTGACTGTAATGTCAGCATTGTAGTGCTTTAGAAAGGCTTTTAACAGTAAGCCTCTTAAATCATTGCTTGAGTGATGTTATATTCATTCTGGGCCAACTTTTTCTGATTTGGGGTTGTACTCAGGAAATTAGCTTTGCCTACACTTCAGTGTCAGAAAACAAGCTAAATGCAAATATTGAATCATCTTCGGGTAGTCTGTCAGAAAATGTTTACTTGTTCAGCTTCTCATAGAAGAGAACTTGCACTGGATCAGCACTGCACTAACCCTTCGCATAATCAAAGCTGCATGTCCTGAAATATGTTGACTGGTATGCGAAACACTGTTGCATAATTTCACACACTCGTTGTATACTGCATGTGTGAACAGTCTCAGGCAGAAAATGTCCAAGCCTGCTTCCCTACGTGACATTTGTGTTTGAAAACAGCTTAGCTCTTTTTATGATTTTGGTGAACAGTTCTATTAGTTTTATAAGGGAAAATGATGAACTTCCATCCCATTATCATGACTTTTGTCTGCTAAGTTCAACTTTGTATCTCACAGTTATGCCTGTCTCTAAGTCTGAGTTGTGACATTATATCTCATAAATATGATTTACAATGTCTTGTTTTATTAATCACCTAACTTCCACCTATTTTAATTCTCAGAGCAGAAATAGGTTCAAGATTTACTTAAAGTGTAAACTACACCACTAAACAACACAAAAATGTCAGGCAAAATCCCAGATGTGGCTCCTTTATGCTATTCAGAAATAATAAAAGAAGAATGAATGGATGCATCTCTCACCTGAGGAAAGAAACACTTCTAGAGTCAACATCAACATCAACCAGCAGGTGAATGGCACAAATTCAGTGTAAATTCCTGCTATAGTTGTTTCAGTCTGGCAGAATTAAAAAGGATTTATAGGTCATCTGGAAGCCCCGCCTCAAAATTTCAGAGGATTGTGACAAGAAATTACATTTGCTGCAGCTTTAGGTTGAGCCCTGAAAACCCACAAGCCAGTGTAATCTTTACATATCCATCCTAAACAATAGAATGAATTGAAATGCAAACAATTAAGGCGGGAATCACTTATACAGCTTTTTGGTTTTCATTTTAATGACACTGTGGTTTAAGACTAGTATTGTCATTGTAAAACCTGTTTTACATTACAAGCCTTTTTCCTACTGTTTAGCCACCCAGAGTCAGTGTTTTCCAGGGCATTCCTGAGTGAAGCTGGCAAATAAATGAACTCTAGTGACTGAGAGCAATTTTAGTGGCAAGGTTTCTCTGTCGTGTCACACACATAAAATAATTTTGACTACAATAAATAACAGATGTGTCCAACACACCTAAAACAAAGAACGATTCATAACGGAATTCACTTTTTTTCACTTCTTCAAATAAAAAAATATTTCTTACCTTCCAATATAAGAAGTGGTGTTTGACTCAGCAGACTAAATAAACTTGAATACTATGGGTGGCTCAATAATTTCTATCACAAAAGCATGCAAGTGTTTTATTAACTGATATTTTGACCTGTCTTGCGCTCTTTTATTCTGGTCGAGTAGAGATCTGTTAGAGTACATAAACCACTCAGCTCCGATAGCTTGGACAATTACAACTATTTTTGTGATCCTATCATTTTCACTCACAAATAAACCTGTTATGGGGCAGTTTTATCCATCATCAAATATGCAGAGCAAAGTCATAAAATATAGCCACACTGATAAATATCTGTGGCAATAATGCTGACTAGTAAGAATGGGAAGGAGGAGCCATCAGACAAATCTGTCATTCTTATGCAGATTAGTTTACTGTAGCTCTTTTCACTTGACTTTATTTGTGTAAGATGTGTAAGAAGTAACATCATTATTCTGGTCCAGCTCTTTTGCAAACTTCTTTCACATCATATGCCATGTTCTACATGCCCCAAATCTGACTCACTCTTGCAGACAGTTTCTGCATGACTTGACCCTAATACATTTTCCTGCTTTGAGTCTTGTTCTAGCTGCCGTATAAATAATTCAGGAAAATGATTGTGGGGGGAAAAGAGAAGGGAATGTTTTACTTGAGTAATGATGCAGGGTCGCATGTTGTAAAGTTCTGCTTCTTCTGCCTTGATCCACAACGATTTGGGGTCACGGTGGACTCAGAAGAGATTGTGGGGATGTGATGGTGATTGCATCCTCTGCAGAACAAGGCCCAATAGCCCCTTTAAACGGATCCAGAAAGAAGAGCCCCCCCGCCGCCATCTGCCAACCCTGACCCAGTCATTCCACGGATAACGCATTTGACCGAACAGCAGCACCCTCGTATTTTCATGTCACACACGTTACGTGTTAAGGACACAGAGGGAAGGGCGGGGGAGGTGGAGGAAAGGTATCCCAGGTGGTGAGTTGTAAAGGAGCTCTCCTTACGGTCATTGGAAACCGGCTTCAAAAAGTACACGTGCACACACACGCGCGCACACACACATCCAGACAAACACACGCAGCTATCAGTTCTTTTCCAGTCCAATGAGGGAGTGGGAGGAGGCAGAGAAGGAGGGAAGTGATAAAGAGAGATGGAAAGGGAGGTGGGAGGGTGTGTGTATGAGAGTGTGTCTAAACAGAAGACAGCGAGCTTGAGAAGAAGAGGAAGAGAAGGGGGTGGATTGAATAAGCTATATGTGGCCGTGATACCCTCTCCTCCTGGATGCTGCCTTCCCTTTTCATGGCTTTGTCCCTCCTTTGTACGGTGTCCCTAGGAGCAGACACCGGTACATCGCGCAGCACTCAGCCGCGGAGCCGGGGCTGAATCAGCCCCAACAAAGAGCCTTTGAGATGGCAGCGTGTGCTTCTGCCTGGAGGGAGGAACGCATCAGGCTTTCCCAGGCAAGCGGCAGCCTGCAGTGTGCTCTTGCTTGAGAGCCAGCCCTCCTCTTCGTTGTGTGTATGAGACAGAGCGGTGTGCATCCGTGCGCGAGTGTGAATGTGTGTGAGCAGCGTATAACAGTGTATCTGAGTGTGTATGTGCACACTATTCCTTCCAATCCTTCCTGGAGGAGAGAGGCTCTCCTCTTCACTGGACAGCAAGGTAAGGAGAAATGACTGATCTCTCTTTCTCCTCTAACAATGAATTATTCCTCCACAGCCCCGTTTCCCGTCTCTCCACAAGGAGACAGGGGTGAAGGTTGAGGGGGTGAAAATGGATAAGAAGCTTAATGTCATTGATGAAGAGCAAGCGAGTGAATGCCATCGGGAGGCATCAGCCGTGGTGGAGGAAGGAGGAGGTGGAGAGGCTGTGAGCAGAATGCAGTGCTGCCAGGTGCAGATGGAGGGGGGGAGAAAAGGGGACGACTGAGTGGGTTGTTGGATGTGTTCAGTGATGGACCGCATATCAAATGAGGAGCTTTCCCCTTCTTCTCACCCCTCCTCCTCAAAATCCCTTCAACCTCTTTCTCCCTTTGCTTCCTCACTCAACCTATATTTTAAGAAAAACGATGTCAGACTCCTTTAAATGTTGCCGTTTTTTTGTGAAGGATTGCGCTTAGAAATGATCATTTCTGTGATTGCTAGGGCCTCCGTGGACAGATGCTTCCTGTTTTTACGGCTGTGTGTTCTACAGTGTGTTTTTGGGTAGGCTGAGTTCACAGGTGAGCTTTTCTGGTCATACCAGCGCTTGAGGCTACAAGCTGCTGCTGCATATTGTCTCTTCAATGGTTTGGATGCTGTTAGAAAGCTGGCAAAAGAGAGAAGACTGATATGTGACATATGTTAGGAGCATTTAGAGGAACTGTCAGACAAGAGCTTACATATACATGGGAGGCAATGTTTGAAATCTGTTGTTTTCAGTCCAAATTAGAGCCATTAAGAAACAAGAGCTCTGCTCAATAGTGTAGAAAGTAGGTTTGTAACGTCTCTCCATTAGTCTCTTTATTAGATGCTACGTGTGAAGAGAAAATCAATCTAAGGGTAAGGTGTTTTAAAGTATATAGATTTCAGTTTCAGTCCAGAGCTTTAGCATCAACAATGCTCTGATTCTTACTGACACCATCACAAACAAAAGCCATTCTTGATTCTGTTTGTACCCAATAAATGTCCATGACTTCTCCTTGTATCTGTGCATGCGCCATCCCAAAAATGTTTGGGACTTGAGGGCTTCTTTCTAACAGAGTCAAAATTATTTATACATTCACGAAGGATCAAAAAGAGCTACAGTCAGTGGATTTTGTAAATCTCTCATGATGATGTAACTTGAAGTAAAAACTGTGTTTATGTATCAGGTGACTCATTGATATTCAAGAAGGAAGAGGAGGGAAAGGGTAGAAGAGGTGACAGAGAAGGTCTATTTGGTGCATGCACGCACACACACACACAGCTGGGCATCTGCTTCACTGGGGGTGATGTGTACACTCCAGCATCCTCTGATATTTTTGGAGGTGGTGTCACCCTTCCCATTTTGCTTTCATGTTCTTACACGCTCACAGTGAAACCCAAACTGACAGGCAGTGCAAACTCATGCACATGTAGCGGGACACGGACAGGATGGGACGTGATAAGGATCCTCTTCACACACACATGAACATGTCTGCTGCATTTACGATTGTTTTCGTGAATGTTTGTATCATGTTCACGTCATAGAGGGGACATTGTGCATTACCAGCTTAGAGTTGCCATCGGCTATAACACGTCAGACACTAAAGATTTAAAAAAAGGCTCTTAGTTCAAATTAGAACAGCGTGACATGAGTCTCCTCTCTGGGCTGAAACAGCACCCATGCTGGATGACAGATAAGGGCAGTAGAATTAGTGCAGATTGATACCATGAAGGAATCTGAGGTTAAAAAAAATACTGCCAGGAGAGACAGGCTGAATCCTTGGCTGAAAGAAAAAAAAAACATAAATCAAAGCCTTTATAAGCACATGCGCGTACAGTAAAGCTTGCACCAAGTCCCAGTACATCAATAAATTACACCCATGAGAGAAGAGTTGGGCTCCTGCTATTGGTCTAGCCTGATCATACGTCTCTATCAGCACAGCGTCAAATTGTTCAAAGCACTTGTGAGAGCCAAGAGGATCTTTAATTAAACAGAGTGTTGGTCAGTGCTGCATTTCCTTACTCTCCTGACCTTGGCTCTTTTAACAGTTTAAATACATATTCTTACACTACATGGACAGGCACACCATGTGACGTAACAGCATATTTTTCTAATGATGTGTCAGCATCCAAATAACATCCCATAAAAGCCCCAGGACCCTAGAAGTGTTGATTTTACAATTATGTAAAAGGTGTTTGGAGTATGTAGAAGCAGTAGTTTTTACAGTGCATTTATGTCCAGACTCCTCTGCCGTGAAGAAGAACAAACTAGTTTCTTGTCCATTTTCTCATCTAGGAGAATCAGTGCCATTATGTCAGATGACAGAATGATGTACACACTCTGTTGATGCAACTGTCCTGTCCTGAAATCCCCTCTACTGTGGCCTGTTTACTGGAGAGAAGCTAAAGAGGAAAAGAGGTTACATCCTCAGAGCTGAGAGGGTTGTGATCAACATCATTGTCCCACTAAACGAAACAAAGCACATGTGAATTTTAATTTTCACACACTAATTTGTACATACTGTGCATTCATCCATTCAGAATTTGTATCATATCCTCTTGCTTTCCTCATCTTCTCTTCCTATGTCACTATAGCTGAGTGTCCCAACTCCCCTTATCCATCTTCACTCTTACTCCTGTCAATATTAACACAAGACTGGTGTGCCCTCATGCGCACGTGTTTGCCCTTGAAGAACCGACAGCCCATGTTGTTGAGCAGATACCATGCAATTCCTATCCTCAGGCCTTCTTTTAGTCAGGACTTGAGAAAAACCACAGTCAAGCTTTCTGATTGTTTCCTCTCTCAAAATGGAGTGCTCTGTGACTTCTAACATTTCCGACTTGCATGACTTCATACGGATGTTTAACTGAAAGTGCATGCATGATGCATCGCTGCAAGTTATATGACATTTGAAAGTCCCCACGATATGTCACTATCTGTGAACCCACTATGTGGATGTGGGTCATTCTGCATAAACTGAAATGTAAATGCCGAATGCTCTTTTTTGCTAATTTACACTCACTCTGGAAGCTATTGTCCATTGGCACATTGCTGCTAATAAATTCTAGTCCGAAACATTAATTTCCAATGTGACAGAAGATCACCAAGTCAGATTTATTCTTCCTCTGGAGACCAAGAATAATTGGAAGACCATTCCATAGTTCCATAGCTTAGGAAGTTTTTCACTGACCAGAATGTAGATTTCCGGCTTTGATAAGGCAAGAAAAGAGCTATAGATACGCAGTCTTTTTGCCATATTTTACTTTGAAACAAACCACTGGCCCCACAGCCTGGCACTGCCATCCCCAGAGCCATGCCACTAGTTGGCTGAAAACACAAAACCTTGTTAACGTTTGTGCAGTGGTTGACTGTACAGAATTTGAGGATTCGTGCTATTCTTGCACTTTGTTTTGCATGATATAAACACTAGGATGAAATATGCATGGCAACATCATACTGTTCAACATCACTGAATGCAGTTTATTACATTACATGTCATTTACCATCCATTGACATATTCAATGCCCTTAGAGGTGACTTCAATGAGAAAGTGCACATCATTTTAAATCATAAACACTGCAGTTGTCTTGCACTGTGCCTTTTTCATGCCCACAGATGGTGCCTGTTTGTACGCCTGCATTTTACAAATCACATGGAAGAGATGCCCATCCTAGACCTTTCTGCTGCCCCACTTCCAGAGTAGTCAAATTCCAATCAAAGGACAAAGGACATCATAATGAAGCTGGTGGACAATAAGTCATACACTTCATGAGTTGACAAAGAGCATTTAAGAACTTGATGCTATCTGTGCTGTTATGAAATACTGTAGATGCAGCCCCCAGTGAGTCACTATGGCTGGATTATACTTATGCATGCATTTACAAACACAAAAAGAGGATTACCTCATCTCCACTGTCTCCCACCCTCACCTCACTATTTGACATGAATCCTGCACAAAATAAACACGTGTCTGGTGCAAAAGAGGAGGGGGAAATGATGTGTGCTAAAATTAGATCACTGAAGGGCTGAACAAAATACTAATCCCACAAGCACAGTCACCTGCATGTTTGCTACATTTCTGCATGTACACCAACAAAAAGAAAGAAGCAGAATTTAGGGCAAATAGGAAAGAAAAAAAATCATTCGGCAGTGCTCTGGAGCACTAACATGGAACAAATCCAATATCTCTCTTATCTCTCAATCCCCACCCACTCAGCCACAACTCCTGCTCGGGGTGATTTGAACATGAGAAGAAGGCGAGTACGTTCTTGCTTCTTCTGTCATGTTGTCTGCAGGAAACATATGGATTGCCAAGTTGAATTTCTCCATGGCATGACAGGCCAAGCCGCTCTGCCAGGTGAAGAAGCTCCATCCAGTCAGGGGTAATGCTGTTATCGGATACTCATTTAAACCTGGATTGGGGTGGGATTAAGAGTTGGCTCTGGGGAGAAATAAGGTCTATTTGGGTGGGTTTTTTTAAACTCTATTATTGTGTTTTATAATGTTTTTTTCTTATTTCCTATGTGTGAGATTTTACTTCTCAGCAACAGGATTTTGGAGCTTTCACATCAAGCTTTTGGGTCTATTCCTTTTTTCCTGCACAAAATTGTAGAAATTCTAATGAAGCAGAATTTTTAGAATGACCTCATCCTGCCTGGCTCTTCATGTCCCTGACAGCCCCCGGCTGAGTTTTGCCTCAGCACTTTGATAGATTCAAGACAAGCCACTGAGGCATAGGGTCAAGTCCCAGCAGTTTTGAGGGATGTGACTGGAAAGTGAGATTATGCTCTGTACAAATTCAGCTTTGTGCATATGGATTATCAGACCAACATAGAAATCAATAGGATTTTGTTGTCAAGACAGTCATAGGGCCAGCTGCATGTGATTAAAGCTGGTAAATCAATAAGTGCATCAACTTGTGAATTAATTTTGCCCTGGTATGAATCAACAAAGTATGTGTGTGTTTCTACTTGTCTCATATCACAGTAGTTAGTTTGTATTTCCAGAGCTTCAGAGTGGAAGAGTGATTGAGAATGAGTAATGATAAAACTGTTCTCTGTTGATTTGAACTTGTGAAGGTCATAACTACAATGTAATCGGCTTCCCCAATTTGCATTGGTATCATTCCGTTATTGCTAGCTGTGGAGAACTGTAGCATGCATTTCACTCATGAGTAATTATTGATTGATCTCCTTGTAAAGGAATACATGAAAATATTTGTTCAGGCAATGCCTGTATCTGCTCATTGAACAGTTATCTAAGCAGATTGCCTCTTATGCACCAGAGGGGGAAAAAAAAGATAACAATCTCTGGTTTGCAGATTGTTTTCTTAAGCACTTGTTATTCAAAAAGGAGCCACAATTGGTGGTAAAAAGCTTTTCTGTGTCTGTGGAAAGGGAAATGGGTCTCTGACTCTCAATACTTCCAGGTCTGAATATAATTTTGGCCCCAATTCCTCTCTCCTCACACCATAATGTCTCTGTCAGACAGAATTATGGTCCTTCCAAGCACCACATTATGTACATAGGGAGAGCACAGAGTGATACGTTTATGCAATACTTAGCATATTAGCCTTGTGATTGAATTATCCTTGGAGGGTGACACATCTCTCTAAGCAGTACCCCTCCACCCTCAGCCCTCTCATCGTTACCCCCCTTTGTGTTTTGAGTCAGGGCTTAGCTCATGTGACCAGTGGGCCTGACCTCGTTCTACCCTCCGGTGAAGCGGCAGGGTGAGTGGCATGGGTTAGTCACCAGTACATCTCATAACAGGCGCCGTTCATACCGATTAGAGACATGCTGGTCTCAGGGGTGGAGGTGGAGGGAGGAAAGGCTGCCAGAGTGATCACCCACTGGGTCACAGAGGGCTGCAAAACTCATTTCCTCAGCTCCCACTATTTTACAGTGCATGATGGGAGATTGTATCAGATAAACACAGGGCACCTTGTAAGCCCTGCAATTCAGGCCAGCATCCTATTCAGGTAAACTAAACAAGGAGTTCTACTTTGGCAAGTATGTTTAGCTTAATGGTTACTTTAGCATACTGACATGATCACAGTGATGATGCTAGGATGTTCACATTAAGCAGATATAAAATTGACTATGTTCATCATCATGGCTTAACATATTAGCATGTAAACATTTGCATGGTAAAACTATGCTATTCAATGGTTGGTTGCAAAGACTGTAAATAGAAGTAGGTTCACTTAGTTGCTGTTCAAGTGAAGCCAGTCACGAAGTATCTTAGGATTTAATTCTATTTTGACTTTTTATTTTCAAAAGTTCTTTCTGACATCTCTGCAGGAAAAAAAAAACATCATACGCAGCCTGCTTGAATACAAGGGGTGTGTAATTTTTTAATATCATAGTGAATAATTTTGGAGGTTTGTAAGGTCTATCAACAAATTATACTTAAAAGAAGCCATACATAGGGACGTGACCCTACTATAGAAATGTTATCAGGTGTTTGTTGGTTTGATAGAGAAAAATGTTAGCAAAGTAACACAGGAAAGCAAAGTGGACAAAGACTAATTTCTGGAATATCATTATTTAGCTCCACCCTCTTGTCTGAATATGGTTACTTCTGGTCCCAAAAAAGCCAAGATGGCAAATGCTGAACACAAGGCTTAGAAACAGCAGTTCGTAAACCAAAGGATTAGATCACAGTGGCTGTGTGCATCTTATACAATATTCACTGTAAACAGTTGGTTATGTTCTTAAGCACTCGTCTTTAACTGATTATTTGCTTCATTTAACTAAACATTCAAAGTGCAGGAAGAACCAATAAAATACTGTCTAATACCATAAACTGTATGGCGCCTGTGCTTTTTATTAATGCCCCGCTACATTTCAGAGGAATTTTTCTCCTATTATCACATTTGTCTGACAGCTTTGATTACAGTATTCTTTGTATAATAACATAAATGTTATCATGTGCGTTGTTAGTACTATGTAGATAGGTTGATACACCAAAGCTACATTTATAATAGCTGTCAAAATGTGTGACCCTTCCGAGGCAAGCTAGTCAGCTAGTGTGACTTTTAGCTGTTAGACTATTATCTTATTTTGTTAAAAACAAACCACCTTATAGGTGGTAGAGAGAGCTTTTGAGATTTGTTGAGACAGATCGTTAGTCAGGCATATAAAGTTATATTAATTAAAATGCTGGGATCATCAGTTGTTTGAAAATAAAACAACCAACTTACAACTGTTGTGGCTTGAAAGCTCTGCCATAAAACTGAAGAACTATTTCATACCGAAGAAGCTTGAGCGATTCATTACTTGAACATTTGTGCACTTAGCTAAACTCTGACATTGAAAACTAAGGAAAAGGACTCATTTGAGAATATGCTGTTATTAATTTAGCATGTATTTGGACGTAACCCAAAGTATAGGAGAACATTCAAAGTTGTTGCCATTTAAAGTAAGCAGGATTCATCATCTGGAAACCATAGCTGTCTGTACATAATTTCATGGCAATCCACCCAGTAGTTATTGAGATGTTTTCAGTCTGTGATAAAAGTGCAGACCATAGACTAGCTATGACACCCAGACACATGGTTTGCTGGGACATCCTCCACACTGCGAGCTGCATAAAACAGTATTAATCATAAGACTTAAGTGTGAGAGATTATCTCCCTGTACAGCTGTGCAGCCAAGGAAATGAGATGTAATCTATTTAATCATTTCACACAACTGGAATGGAAAGTAAAGCTGAACATACAGTAAACCTGAGTTAGTAGCTCGGCAAATGCATTCAAAGATTAAGTGGTTGCCCTCCCTGCAATCAAGGGCACACAAGCTACTAATTAGGATAGGATATGAAAGGCTTATAGAGGAGTTATGAAGGATAGCCTGTCATAGTATATTTGTGTTTGTATAAATGTGCATGCATGAATGTGTGCTTTTGCTTTGCTAATGCACTGAAAGCCTGTGGGCACTTGCCAGCCTGGCCGCATGTTCATCTGTAAAAGGGCACAGAGAATGAATAAGCCGTAATTGACCAGATATCCTTCATTACACATGTGCTTACAAATCCATCCGCTCTCCTTGGAGCTGTTTTCATTAGAACAAGCGTGTGACAGCCAGCAAGGCACTAGGATGTGGGACATCCACATGGCAAGCATAGACTAGCTTTTAGATCAGCTATTTGAATAGTTTCTCCCACATGAAAACATCACCTGTTGGTAGATTTTATTTGAATACACCTGGTCAGAGGGAAGACAAAAAGGGAGTGTTTAGTGTCAGTCAGCATGTCTTTAATCACTGTGGCACAAGACATTTGCTTATATTCAAAGGACAAGATTACAGTTATTTAATCATGTGCTTCATATACTGCAAGGAACAGTGTCTTTAAAGATTAATACTTCTCTCTACAGGGACATTGTGAGGCAGGCAGGCTGTCGCCCTTCTGGACCTGAGGATGTTTCGCAAGAAGAAAAAGAAGAGGCCTGAGATATCAGCGCCAAAGAACTTTGAGCACCGTGTCCACACCTCATTTGACACCAAACGGGGCTGCTTTGTGGGCCTGCCGACCCAATGGCAAAGCCTGATAGAAAACCTGCGAAGGCCCAAACCCATGGTGGACCCCTCCAGGATTACAGAGGTGGAGTTGAGGCCAAAGAAGGTATGAAACACCTTCCATTTCTTTGATATTTCTCTGACCTGACTGCTAATGAATGGCATATCATTTGAGCCCTCATCAAGCTATCATTAGTCATTCGAAAAGAGAGAAAATATACTATGTCTTTGCTAGTTTCTTCTGCTAGTTTTTATCAATGCAGGCATACTTTTTTGTGCCACAGAGGGATTCTGCTTTCTCAGAAAATGCTGTAATCCTCTGATGACAATGTGAAATCACTTCTCCCCTCCTCAACTTTTTGCTTTCTTATCTATCACGAGGCTGGGCTAATGACCCTGCTGTGTAAACTGACTGTACAATGTCGAATACTCATAGGGACCAGAAGATTTATTACTGCATGCAGGCAATTAATAACAGTATATGGTGCTTCCCTAGGATGTCAAACAGAAAGAATAAAAAGTGCAGGTACAGCAAAGGAAATGCTTGTGAGTGATGCAGTCTGCATATCTCAGGATTTTAACGCTTCATGAAACATACTGTCGATGCTTTTTATGGCTCTCCAGAAAAATAAAGCGCTCCATGATGTGGTGGCGATTAGTGATATGCAACATGAGAACCACCGTGTCAGCATTTAGGTCTGAGTCATAGTTTTAACTGCCTCATCAATATACATTACCCTTGTAATGCAGAAAGCCCCAAAAGAAAGGAGAAAAAAGACCAAACATAACAAAATGTATAAATCCAGCAAATGCGGGGTTACTTTTTGATTTCAACAGAAAAGTAAAATGATTTTCATTTTAGATAATTTTTATTAGAGCAAAATCTCACCAGGGCCATTATCACCTGCCATCCTTTCCTCTCAGAGAGTGCTACAGTTGGTGAGATGTCATCTGACCCCCACCTCCTGTGCAGCTGTAATGGCTCTGCGCCAGAGAAACAGGAGAGGCTATTGACTGACTGTGAACTGAACATGACTCTACCCTGAGACTGACTAATAAGCCACCATGCTCTCACTCTTACTGCAAAGCATTTAATGTTTGTCTGATCATTTTATGTCAGGACACGTTTATGTCCATTGCATGACTGACAACTATTCGTACCACTTCAAAGATCTCAAGACAAGCTAACAGCTAATATCTAGACACATAGCAGCAGCATAGAGGCTCTGTCTTTGCATGGTATATTTGTCAGGGTCTTGTCAGAGTAAGCCACTGGGGAACTGAATTAAAGTAACTGTCATTGAAAAGTGACAATGACGGCCTTTACACATTCCCAAGTCTAAATTTAACTTGCCTCTGAGCAATGATTATGCCACTCTTATTATCCCTTCCAGTCCAAAATCTCTCTCTAATGTAATCATGGCATTCAGACTGTGATAAAGATAAACGCCTCTCCTGTTACAGACCATTGTGCGTGGGAGCATGATCGGTCATGGAGACTACATCGCAGCCATGATCAACGACATGAGCCGTTTGTCTGTGACCAGTTCCAACTCTTTGCGGAAGAGCAGCCCCTCGGCGAGGAAGAGGGCCCAGTCTCTGGGAAGACTGGGGGAGGTGAATGAGGGCGATACCTACCAGTACGAGGGCCTGACCCAGGATGATGATGATGATGATGATGAAGATGATGCAGGTCAGGAACCGTGGAGGGACAAGGCTAGGAACATCCACAGTGAGACCAACACCCCTTACCTCGGCATGAAGAAGAGCATCACCCTGCAGCCCAACGGGATCCTGCCAAAGGCAAAATCCACCTATGAAGTGGGTGTCAGCCCCCTTGAGGGACCCTCACAACCTCCTCAGCCCCAGAACATCCCAGCGCCAAGTCAGGGGGCTTATATGAGTGGGGAGGTGGGAAGTCCTCAGGAGAGAGTTATATGGAAAAGAGATTTCCAGCTGCCCAGGGGAATGCCACCAAACCAGAGACCCGTAGCTTGTTTCTACAGCCCTGCTATGACTGTGCAGCAGTTCCATGGAGATCAAGGAGCACTCACTACGGAGCTCCGTCCCAATCCACCAATGTACATGCACCCACAGAATAGCCCGGGGAGGCCATTCTCCTCCTATGACCTAAAAGTAAGCATATCTTTGAAGTGATGACATGCAGTTATGAATTATTCATAGAACACACAATATATTATTATTATATTAATATTAATGTTTTGTATATCATTTTCTTGGTGCTCAACGTGTTTTCCATGAGCTTTGAATGCATTAGATTAAGTTGTTTTTCTTCAAGATATCATCAGGGATCATTTTAATGCTTAGACTGTGAAGCATCGCATTATCTGGCTTTAAACTAAAGATGATTAAAGTTCTGAGTTTGAGTATTTTATTTGATTCCAGTGTTAAGAAATGAAATATGGGCTTGTGAGGTTGTAAATGTTGAAAGATGGTGTGTTTGCCAAGATCTTTTTTGGAGGCTTGGGGCCATATAGCAACTTTTTAACATGGGTCATATCAAGTGAAGTGGATCCAGAGTGAAAGTGAAGGACTTGATTTACATTCACTTTTAAAGTGGGCTATGAACCCCAGGCAGGGAGCCAACCCCCCATTTCAGCTTTCTCTCTTCTGTTATTATGCAGGCAGAGTCGACAGTGAGGTACCACTCCGGTTTCCTTCCCACCGGCACCAGCAGTCCTCTTGTGGGAGGCATTAGACCTCAACGGACTGTGCGCTCCTCAGCTAGCTACACTCTAGGCCTGTCTCCTAATATGGGACTGAGACCCAGTGTTCCAGACCCCTTTCTCAGACACTCCGGATGCCCCAACCCTCCTTACCCCCGTCAGGACAGCCCTTCCCAACCTCGACCTTCCCCTACAGGCTCATTAGCCACCAGTCCTCTAGGTACCTGCTCCCCTGCCTTTAGACCACCACAGCATCCCTCACCAAGACCACCCCCTGACCCACCTAAGGTGACACATGAACAATTCAAGGCAGCCCTTCAGATGGTGGTTGACAAGGGCGATCCACGAACTTACCTGGAGAATTTTGTGAAGATCGGGGAGGGCTCAACAGGGGTGGTGTGTATTGCCACAGAAAAGCACACTGGTAGGCAAGTGGCAGTGAAGATGATGGACCTGCGACGGCAGCAGAGGAGAGAGTTGCTCTTTAATGAGGTACAAAAATTGTCACGTAGAAAAATGCAAGTAGTTCAAATTTAGACGCATGCCATTTACAGCAGCATACAGTTCTGTGAAAATGTGTTGAGCCACCTTTCTTCAATTTCAAGGAGCCAAACTTTCTTGTAATATCTTTGACCCTAACAAAGATTCAGCAAAGGCCTGACACAGACCTCGAGAAATGCATCTGGACCTTCAGTTGATACATCTACTGTTCACTGAAGCCTCATTAGAGATGGTTTCCATGAGGGTTGGTTGTCAAAAAGCCATTCTTAAGGATGGGGAAACAGGGAGAAAAGACTGAGGTATGCCAAATGACACAAGAACTGAACTGAAAATCAGCAACATCGGGTTTTATGGAGTGATGCATCCCCCAAACCTCAACATTATTGAAGCAGTGTGGAATCATCTTCACAGAAACCAGAACAAAAGGCAGCCAACATCCGAATATGAGCTTTTGAATGTCCTTCAAGAAACCAGGAGAACTATTCCTGAAAACTACTTAAAGAAATTACAAGAAAGCTTGTCTAAGAGTGTTCAGGCTACCAAATGTTGACTTTCGAGTGCGTTAGAATTGTAGAAACTCTGTTTTTAATCCTGTCTGCATTTTACATTGCATTTTTGCTTCTATTTCTGTCTCCTGGAATTACAAAAAAGAAATGAGGAGTAGCTCAATAGTGCAAGACTTTTTTGCAATATTGTATGTACTATGTGCTATTTGTTGTTAAGTCTTCAACTCCTCAGCATGTGCTTGTGGTGGCTTCCAAGATTTTAAAATCTGAGAAAGTCATCTTGATGATGTCATTATGTTGCTCTAGATTTTTGTTTGCTAGTGAAGTTTAAAAGAAGTTCTTAGACTAGAGGCTAACAGTTTGGGTGTTTCCCTCTCCTGATGACTTATCTCAAACAAGGACCTCAAAGCAATCCCAGTGCAAAACTAAATTGCTGCACAGAGCATCTTTAAAGCTTCAAAACTAAAATGAGAGCATGTCGGGTTATGTTCAAATATTATTGTAATAGTACTACTGTTTTTTGATGCAGGTGGTCATCATGAGGGACTATCAGCACAGGAATGTGGTGGAGATGTTCAAGTCTGCCCTGGTGGAAGAGGAACTGTGGGTAATCATGGAGTACTTGCAGGGAGGAGCACTAACCAACATTGTGTCTGAAACCAGGTACTAGCAGAAGAATGACAATGTCTTAGTCCCTCTTTAAAAAAAAAATTCTGTCTAGATATTATATCATTTTTAATAACCAAATCAGCCACAAGGGGGTAGTGTGGTATCGACTGAAGAGTGATCAGTGTTTATCTGTGCAGCACATCGACCCTTCATTCAGTCTTCTGCACTCAACGTCTGCTGCTCTTCTCTGGGGGCAAATAATGATTCAATGATACTGGATAATTGAATTTGCGCATGTTTACTTACAATGTGGTATGTCAATTTTGAGTGGAAATTTGATTCCCTGATGTTTCATATTGTAGAACATTCACACTCAAATGAGGAAAACATATTGACCAGCAGCAGGGAGCTTCATTTGATGGAGGTTCGATGTCCGTAGGATGACCTCTGGGTTAGATTGCTGGACTCCCAGGGAGGCAAATATTTCTCTCAAGCCATATGACCTGTAAAACTAGCCACAAAAAAGTATCACATCCACTGCATGACAGAGATGAGAGTAATCAATATATTGAGAGAACGATACAGAAGAGGAGTTCTATGTTTTGTTTTGATTTTTTTTTTTTTGGGGGGGGGGGGGGGGTTCTGGCCACGCTCCGGTGTCAAATTAGAATTTCAAGATTAATTTAAGTCTCTCTAAGTGAAGAACTACCAAACTACTTAAATAAATTTATTATTTGTAAAATAGTTTCAGATATGCGTTTTATCTATGTTAAAAAGAATACAGCATTGTAATTGTTGCATTAGTTTTCTTTGCAAAGGGCACCTGACTTTTTTTGCTGCGTGAAAATGTCTTTTTTTTTCTCTTGTCTCTCATATGTTTACGCCGCTGTTGTAAAATATCAAAGTCCCATTAACACTGTAGAGAAATTAGCATATTGGTTCGTCATTGTGCCGTGTGGGAGTTGCTGTGCCGAACCTTGCACTCTTTATCATTGCCTTTGATGGATGGTGATTCATGAATTTTGGCTTTCTGAGCTGTTGTGACTGGTAATGGAAATGTAAAGTCAGTAAATTTCTGTGTAAACTTGTGTGTGTGTTTCCTGCAGGCTGAGCGAGGAGCAGATTGCCACAGTGTGTGAAGCTGTTTTGCAAGCCCTGGCCTATCTCCATTCACAGGGAGTCATTCACAGAGACATAAAGAGTGATTCTATACTACTCACTTTAGATGGAAGGGTACGATATGTTGCCTTTTTTCCCCTCTTTCCTTCCTTTTTCCTACCTTGTTATTAGATTAGTACTTTTTTGTGTTCCCTGCAGGTCAAGCTTTCAGACTTTGGCTTCTGTGCCCAAATTAGTAAGGACATCCCTAAGAGGAAGTCTCTTGTGGGGACACCTTATTGGATGGCTCCTGAGGTTATCTCTAAATCACCATATGGCACTGAGGTGAGGAAGCACAGCTCTCATTCACATAGAATACACTTGTCTCTGTCAGGTTGCCTAAAAGCCAACAGTGCCGATCTGTCCTTTAAGATTTATTACACAATTCCTTTCTGTGTGCACCAGGTTGATGTGTGGTCAATGGGTATCATGGTGGTAGAGATGGTGGACGGAGAGCCCCCATACTTCAGTGAAACACCTGTAGCAGCAATGAAGAGGCTGAGAGATGAGCCAGCTCCGACTGTTAGAAGTGTCAGCCAGGTATATGAACTGGAAAACATACTGACACGAATATGTTCCTTCTTTGAATAAGTGTTTTTAAGCAGTATACCTGCTGACAAGGGCGTAGGAATGAGTTTAACATTGGGGGAGGCACATATCGGAAACCTGACAGATATGTCATGAATTAATGTGCACACGTGTCCCCACTGTCCCCCTGGTTCCTACGCCTATGCCTGTTGATCTGTCAATAAGATGTTTTACAATGTTTATAAAATCAAATGCTATTTTACAAATCTATCAAATAATAACTGCAAATAATTATTGAAGTTAAAATGTATGAATGTGCTCTGTGATCCAGATCTCCCCGGTTCTAAAAGACTTCCTGGACCGTATGCTGACTCGGGACCCCCTGGAGCGGGCCAGTGCCACTGACTTGCTAGAGCACCCCTTCCTGCTGCAGAGCGGCTCACCTCAGTGCCTGGTCCCACTGGTGGAGCAGTACCGCAAACGCATGTCCCGTTGCTGACCCCATGGGGCTTACGGTCCCCAACACCCAACTTCAGCCTGACCTGCACAGGCCTCGGAAGAGGAATAGCACCGGGTTCCAGCTTCTCTAGCACCCAAGCTGATGGGCTGTCAGCTCCGGAGAAGCAGACCCAGACCCAGACTGCATTTTGCCGTCAACGTGATGGTGGCAAGTTTGGTTGACAGACACGGCATGGTCTTGGGCATGTGAGAAGCACTTTAGGAGTGAGTTAAAGGCAGCATGCAAGTCCTCACCTCTCTACTCAGTTTGATCGGAATAATGATTGGCTTCCTGTAACATTCAGTGCAATTCAACACAGCACAACCTGGTGCATAACAAACTGACAGTAAAACTCAATATGCCACATAATTATATGAACCAAACACGTGCTACTCTAAAAATCTTTTATAGTGTTGTTTGTGGGCATTACTACTTATAAAGCTGGTATTAGGCCCAAAACAAAGTAGCTCCTTGTGACAGAATAAAGTTAACCTTGCACACTCACACATTGTTGTGGAAAGTGGACATCGACCTGGTTAACACACACTCCTTGCATGGCCAAATGGAGGCACACCTGGCCTGATGTGAATGCTTGAATATGTACCAAACAGAGATTTGAAAGACAATTCTCCTTTATTTGCATAATAAATGGGTAGATAAAAGCCCAGCTGCTACTATTGGGCAACTGGAAAAAAATCACCAGTACCATATTCCTCTTTTTTGTCTCTATTCTTTATTTCCAAAAGGTGTTGTGGGTTGTTTGTATGATGTGAAATTGCAAATAAGGTTTCATAATTAAGTATGGACATAAGCAGATGAATTAATAATGTAAATAAAAATACTGAGTATTAGGTCCTTACACCTGCTGATTCACTGCAGTAAATTTTTTGAAAGAGGTTCAAATGTTAAGTTTATTTACTGAAATGTGAGTGTATAGGTGTGTATGTTTGTATGTGTGAGGGCACGGTTGTGTGTTAGGCGGCATCACAGTGTTTGTCTGTGATACAACCCTCTTTTATTGTGACAGACAGAGGAAAAAAGAAGGATGCTCCAGAGGATGATGTGTGTGACTTGTGTGTATTTCCATTTGTTTGCTTAGATAAAGCACACAGGCCTGGCATGTGATGCTGCAGGACACAAACCTGCTGAGAAACACTTTGCACATAGTCTTTGTATTCTGACACGGATACATGTGGACGTGTTTAATGTATTTCTATATCTGTGTGGATCACTCATGAAAAAGAGAATTACACGGTTTAATTTTGTATAAATCAATAAATGATACGTTCTGACCCTAAAATCATTTAATTCTTTTTACTCACTTACACACACATGCACAAAATACAGGTTGAACTTACCAGTCTTTTATTGTATCTGTCATAGGCTCAGCATGAATGCACAGTAGATAACTTTAAGCAAAATACATTTTTTCTTAAAAACACACAAGCACTATTAAATACATTTAATTCCATGTGATATAAACATATGTGAAAAATTAAGTTTCAGTAGCTCACAGACTGATATTAGGTTATTTCATACAGAATTGTAAATGCACGATAGCAAAATTCTAGCCAACTTTATGCAAATAAGCAAATAGCATAAGACTTTTTTTATTGTTATCATTAAATATTGAAAAATGCAACAAAAGCAAAGAAGTACAATTTCTCTCAGTATGTAAGCTACATTGCCAAGCAATAAATCTGGATTGTCATAATTCCAAGTGCAATAAAAAAAAACAACACTAACAGCCAGTTTAATTGTTGTAAACTGTCTTTCGTCTAATCAAGGGTGGACTGAGACGAGTAGCTTTCAAACTCACACTTCACAGCGCTGATACTGTCAACACTCTGCTGACTGTCGACCTGCTGGTGTGTGTGTGAACAAGGGAAGGTTTCGGAGCGGGACATCCGACCTCTTCCATTTGAGGAGCCAGACGAACAGTCTATCACCATCCTCATAAACTCTGGTGCGGTGAATCGACGCAGCAGTCTGGTCCCGAGGCCCATGAACCCCGGGGCACGGCTGGGAATCTTCTCTGACTCCATCTCTCCCCTGGCAAAAAGTAGTTTGCCGTGTCTTGTAGTCGAGCCGAGGCTTCCCCTCTTTTGCTGCTCTCTGCTGCCCGATGGAGCTGTGTCACTGGCCTCTTCATTCTGTGATCTGACATTTTCCTGGAGTGCTTTCACAGGCTGACCCTTGCTGTTTAAAATAGGCTTTGGAACAGAGACAATTTTGTTGCCATCGTTTGTCAGGCCCCAGGTGGTCCCTTGACATTCCATTTTGTCTATCAGGCATCGCTCATCCTGTAGAGAGGCTCTCTTTAATTTGCTGGCTGACATTCTCATGTCACGCACATCACCCTGATAGGACTGCTTTCTGCTGCTCAGAAGGTCCAGATTAAACGACTTTGCCTTTCCCCAGAGAGGAAAACTCTCCAGTGTTTGTTCGGAGAGTCTAGTGTCTTGGCTGACATCTTTCTGGCTTGGCTCGGAAAGAGAGTTCAGGATTTTTGCTCCCCTCAGCTCTCGAAGCTGGCAGTTTTGCAGTTGTTTGGCAGTGAAGAGACTGTTGTGTTCCCCTTCAATCTGGCTTTTTTCTGGCTGTGGAGGCAGAGCCCAACTGTGGTGATGATTGTCCTCGTGAGACTGACTCCTGGGACATCTGAAATGATTCCACAGCCCACTACTGTCTCCAATTTTCATCTGTCTTTGGAATATGCCTGGCAATTGGTCTTCATTGGTCAGCTGCTTGGAGAACCTCTCCAGAACATGCTTGGAGAGCCTGTTGGGCAGGCGACACTCTCCTTCAACAGTGGTGCTCGCATCAACATGTGGATCAACATCTTTGCCAACTTTCCTGCAAGGAAAGTTCAAAATCTGGACACATTGGTTGTGTCCAAAGAAGTTGGCTACCTCAATGGCTGAGTGGCCGGCATTATTGGTTCTGTCCAACCTCAGTCCTAGTCTTTTGAAAGCTCTGACCAGGAACTCCAGAACCTGACTGTGTCCAGAGAAGGCAGCGTACATGAGAGCACTGTTACCCCAGGCATCTGAGACTTCCGGATCAGCATTGAACTGCACAAGAAGTTTAACAACATCCAGGTGACCCAACTCACATGCGTGGCTAAGGGCTGTGCGGCCATCCTCATCCTGACAGTTGACATTTGCCCCTTTCTCCAGCAGCAGCCGGGTGAACTTGGTCCTTGTACCAAAGTCTTGCAGGCAGACAGCATACATGAGTGGGGTGCGGCTGTTTTCTGTCTTTGAGTTGATGATGCGCCCATCCAAAGCATCCAGGATGAAGCGTGCAAGGTGGACTTTACCACCATGCATGGCATCTAGGAAGGTCTTGGTGCCAGAGCCCTGGCGTAAATCTTTAGGCCGCATCATTCTTGGACACCTACTTGTGGAGCTGAGCCGACAAATAGGGAGAGCAAGTGTGTAGCAAGTTGTCTGTGGCTCTCTGTGATGACTGAGTGCATTTACCTCAGAGTAAGACTCAGAGAAGAGCTGCCAGTGTTTTTATACCTCCCTCTCCACATGCCCTCCCCACGTTGCCTTGGAAACAAACGTCTGAGGACCATTATGCAGTAGCAGCATCCATTCAGCCCAAGCACTCTCTGCCGGGAGAGAAATGTATACTATTTCAACAGAATAATTACTCAAAGGGAAAAACATGGCCAGTGTTTTTCGTGTCAGATCTGTTAGAATAACTTAAATGTAGCCTTTTTGCTGTTGTTTGAAGCAAATTAATTAAAAAAAACATTCTTGCTGCTAATAGAATAGTAAAACAACAGGACAATCCAGTTTTTTTTTAATCTATGAAAGCATATTATGTTGAGTCCCATTGACATTCAAGAGTACATTGTTAATAGGTTTGAGGCAAGGTCAATGTGAGGCTTTACTTCAAAGGAAGAGAGGGAATAGGAGGGAAATTACACACATTTTTTTCTCTTTCTAGCATGTCTTTGAAATACCGCGTCCATTCATCCACTCTACTTCTTTTTGCTTTTTTTTCCCAATCACAATCACATAGAAGGAGTTCAAATTTGCTGCTCTATTGTGCAGGGAGTTTCTCGAGGTTTCACAATAGGTCTTGAAGGTCTTCTTTATTTCTTTATTTACTTCTTTATCTATTTTGTCACCAAAAATAGTAAATCCAGTGAGCATCACAATAAAAAGCCAGTAAAAAACGTACAGAGTAGAATGAATAAGAAAAAAGTAGAGGTCAGCTCATGTGGTGAGACAATCTGTTCTTCTTCTGACTGGGATCCCTTTAAATGCAACAATTTATGAATAAGACTTGTGTTTGCATGAGGGTATAAGCATCAGTAGCTTTTGAATGTAACAATGATAATAGCTGTTAAATGCCAACATGATGCCAGTGTAAACTACTCCTCTAAATACAATCAATGATTGTGGAAGTCTGTTCTCCATGAGAAATCAGCAGGTAGTGTTTCTGTTTCTGCCTCTTTTGCACAAATGAAATGATAAATTCAGTCTTTGATTTCTTTAATTTGCTTGTAGCCTTCACTTTCAACACAAAGCTTGTGACAACGAGCCTCCATACATCTGTTTCTTCTTACAAGACCAGCATTTCATCTAATTGCTAATATAAATCTCAGCAGGACCAAAACTGCGCTGAACTGTGGAGGTGAGAGAAACATTACCTGGATTCCCAATTTGCTCACCATTCATTATCCGGCTTCATCAAACCCTCAGTGTGTCATTTATGCGGCGCTGGGAACCATGCGCTCATCTAAAGATGGCTGAGCTTTGTCAACAGATGCTTCTTCTTGGGTGCCTTAAGCTAGTCCGTCACTAATGTCTTTTCTGAAACTTTACAACAAAATGTATTGCCATCTTTCAAATATGATTATGAGTTCCCTTGAGGATTACAGAAAAATCAGAGGTCACAAATTTACTGACATCAATTTGCAGGATACATAATTTTCTAGAAAAAAATTCATGGTAATCAGTATATTCTAGTGTGATTGTCTGACCAGGATTGCCATTCATAATGCAAATCTTAGAAAAAAATAAGGAAATTACTTTCATTCTCGATCTCTATAAAGACCTACAGTATATACCAGAAGTGAGCAGACCACCATGCAGTAACACTTAACCATGTCAAATGATTCAGAACTGTATCGCCTCTCCAAAACTGCTATGATTTTAAGTTAAACAGTTTGACCTCTCTTGAACAATTACAGAAAACTTCATTTTTTAGACAGTGACAGAAGTGCAGACCCCATTGTAGAAACAAAAAAGTGAGCACAGACGATCACTGACGCACAAAATGTAAGATCCTTGAAGCAAAATCCAGAACACTTGTGAGTTTGAATTATTATCAAAATGACCTGTGAAGGCCAAAGATTCATCAGGGCAGCAGTGGCCACCCGAAAATAACACCACTGCTGCAACACGATCCAGCTCAGACGGGCAAATGCCTCAAACTTGAATTTCTGTGACAGCTCAGATAGTGTGAAGAACACTGCATAATGTATCTGTGTGTATCTGTGGATGATGTGCAAGAAAATCCCCTTTCATCAGCACAAAAAAATGCAAGATTATTCTTTTAGGAACCGTGATGAATATTGGGAGCAAATTTTTTGGTAAAACGAGACCAAGATAAATTTATTTGGCCCAAACGATGTAATATTTATTTGATGTGGATCTGTGCCAAGACTGCCACCTGCGTGCACAGTGCCAACAGTGAACCACAGAGGTGTGATGAGATGAGGCTGCATGAGTACAAGAGGTGTTGGAGAGTGGGGAGATGACATTTAGAGATGGCATCCTGAGTGCCTGTGGACATACCAAATGACTAGCTGATAACTGTCAGTCAGCAGAAGCTGTGACTTGGGCAAGTAATGTTACATGATTTTAGTTCAATAGAACCCCTTGATGGTGCTTCAAGGAGACTGGTAGAGCAACAAAAACTGCAACAAAAAAAAGCAGCAGAAATAACAGGATGACAGAGGATCTCTACAAAAAGACTTAAAATGTTCACATTGAAAAATAAATTAATAAAGTTAAAGATTTTGGTCTCTGTGTTCACAGTGCAGCTGTATTTTTCAAAATAGTAAATCTAAACTTTTAGGTTTAATATTTCATTTGAACAAATAATTGTTCAACAGAGAAAGTAATAATCCAGTTTCTGATGTTTTACACTGTTTAAAATAATTTGAAATTAAGTGAGACCGAACAGGGATGTACTTTGCCCTGCTATACTGTATTCTGTATGTAAAATTGGTATTTAACAACTATTGCATTTTTATCCACATTTTTTACCAGTAGATTTTCACCCGGCTTTAAATTTGAAATAAAAACTGTCCAACTAAACTGGTCTCATTGCTCCTGAGGGGGCTTCATTATACAGATGAGAGAAAAAAATATACATTTATATACATTTGCCCAGCAAAGATTTTTTTTATTTGCTTTATGACAGAAATTAAGGTAATCTATTTTTCCAGGCATGAAGCTAGATCTGTGGATTCACACTGATGATATATGATGTTTTACTACCAGCACATCATGAAAGGCTTTTTCAGTTCAATTCAGTTTTATTTGTATTGCTCCAAATTACAACAAATCCCATCTCAAGGCACTTAAGTAATATGTTCCAATTCAAGCCAATTGTAATTCAATTATTTGTAATCATAATCCAGTACAATATCCTAGCTAAAGAAACCAACAGATTGCATCGAAACTTGTCTTCAGTCCAATCTTCTGTCCTGAGCGTGCCTGTGGTGACTGTGGAAAGGAACGACTCCCTTTTAACAAGTAGAAACCTCTGGCAGAACCAGACTCAGGAAGGGTGGCCATCCGCCTCGACCAGCTTTGGTTTGAGGGTGTCTGCTTCCCGGACATTTACTGACAGGTTATTCCACAAGAGAGGGGCCTGATAACTGAAGGCTCTGCCTCCCATTCTACTTTTAGAAACTCTGGGAACAACAAGCAAACCTGCAGTTTGGGAGGGAAGTGCTCTGTTAAGACAATATCTTACAATGAGATCTTTAAGATATGATGGAGCTCGGTCATTAGGAGCTTTATATGTGAGGAGAAGAATCTTCAATTCTATTATGAATTTAACAGGGAGCCAATGAAGAGAAGCTAAAACTGGAGAAACCTTCCTGTTAGTTCTCATCAGAACTCTGGCTGCAGCATTTTGGATCAGCTGGAGAGAATATGTGGGACAGCCCAATAATAAAGATTTACAGTAGTAGCTTGTTTTCCAGAAGTTAGCTGTGGATCCTTGTGAAGTATTTTGCCATTTTAGCTCATTCAATAAAGCCATACCAGTCATCACACTGCTGTTCCACAAAGCTTTTCATTACATTTTTGCAGCCCTTTGCACGAGTCTGATTAGTCTCCCTTCAGCTTATTCACTGAAAGGTGTATGTGTTCAAACAACAGCAACGGCTGCATCTGGAATCTTTATCGTAGACATGCAAGTACTGCATCAAGTGATATATCAAGGGTTGCTGATAATGATTATAGATATGCCTGAAAGGCTACCTACTCCAAATGTAATCAACATATATTATAGCAGAATTTCCATACCAGTTAGATGGTAGTGATGACATAATCATCTTTCTGCCTCCTACACACAGGGCTTCATTAGAACATTTGTCATTTTTTGGTGTCTCCAGTTTTTCATGGTAGCACTGAAGCACAAAATGCAACCGCCTTAAACAAAGCACAACAACATTTAATTGAACAAAATAACAAATAGGAGAACACAACTTTCTTTGAAGAATGAAATGCTTGCATTTCATCGCCAAAAGTCTTGAGGTCCTGCGTCAGAGAGAAGATTTTGGACATTATATTAATTTTGCAGATGCTTTTGTCTATAGCGACTTAAACACATAAGAAGCACATTAGGGAGCATGTGGGGATCAGTATCTTGCACGACAACACTTTGACATGTGGCCTGAGTAAGTTCGGGATTGAACTAACAATCTTCCAACTAAAGATGACCATAAAGTCTCCCTCCCTCCTGAACGTGCTTAGTTGTTGTCTCTTTTGTCTGTATGTGGCCCTGTGATGGACTGCCGATCTATCCAGGGTGTACCCCAATGACAGCTAGGACAGGCTCCTGTCCCCCCTGTCACCCTGAGTTGGATTAAGTGTGTATAGAAAATGGATAAATGGATGCTTGTATGTTTATATGAGTTGCAGGCTGGATATTCCAATAGTATTCCTGTTTACATGTTATAGAGCATAGAAAGCGTGATGACTCTTGCCCATATTATACCCCTCAATCCAACTTCAATGCATGTACCCATCAGAAGTCCTAATTACATACATACCCTAAAATCATTGGGTTTAAGTCTACTCTGGTTACCCCCACACCTCTAAAATTGCATCCTCTTTTTTACTAGATCCTTCCTGTTATGTACTGATCAATAAAACAAGCCCAAAACAAGAAACAGTGTTCTTAAAAAACATGTCCAAAGTCGCTCATAATATGTAGAAATGGCATCTCTGGAGTTGAGGGTGGTGCAGTAAAGTAGCAGTGTATGTCACAAGACACCTTGAAAAAGCACTCCAGAAGGACTTAATATTGTGAGTAAGGTGTATATATCTCTATATAATGTGAATAAGATCAGAATACTCCTCATAGTTGATTTCAATTATTGCTTATTCTGAATATTACCTTGCATTGATTAAAGTTTTACATTGAGAAACATTTCTTTAAATTGTAAAATAAATCAATAATCACATAGAACCGGTTTGTTGTCCAAGTGGTCTGACAGACTCTTTTACAGCCTGCAGAAATTTTGATGGATGCGTTTGGCCAATCATGGGTCTTTTAAGCCGGGAGTGTTGCTATTGGCTGCTCTACAAAGGCAGATGTGTATGGAGTTGAGAGAGCTGGGCATAACAGCAGTGGCACCTGCAGGGAAAATAAGGGTCCCAGTAATGGCAAAAAACTTAGGACAAAAAAAAAAAAGGAAGATGAATTGTCAATTAGGTGAAAGGGGATCAGACAACAGACAGAATAAAATCCTTTCAGTGATTGAGAGAACTGTGCGATTACACTGGACTGAAGTTGGATACACAGGTTCGCCCTTGACATCATGTGCAAAGTCATGCAGAAGACAGTATTTATTTTTATAATTACGTCAGTTTTTTTTTTTTCTCTTTTCCAGGTTTCCAAGACGTTTGCTTACAACAGCTTTAAAGTAATCAGAAAATACTGATTACCTAAGTGTGTCATATTCGATACTGGGTCTTTCCTGGGTTTATATCAGAACATTGCTGTCCATATAAAACAAGCCAAGTTTTATAACCTCTGTGGACAGACAAGTGGGAAGGAAACTAAAAAAACTACACAAGCTATGATAAAAACAAAATCACCTTCACAGTACTAAAGTGCAGGTGAGGAATCTAAATCCTACTTGAAAATAATTGACATCTTCTGTTGGATTTAATTGCAGCCTGGAACCTACCGAAATCGAGAATTGTGTTTATATGTGCATGTGTCTGCATGTAAGAGAGTGTGAAAGTATATTTTCATTGGTTAACAATATATAATTTAATTTCACCATAACACATGTTCTCTTTTCCTTACAGGGACTGCCTATATGGCTGCCACTGGAGGAGACCCAGTGACAGCTGTACACCAGAGAGCATATTTGCATTTGCACTATTTTCTACTGCTGTGTGTCACGTCCTTCATTCTCATATGTCAAAGACTTGTTAGGTTTTGGAAATGATACAAACTATGCAATCTGGCCAGAATCTGTGTTTTCTGGAGACTATAGAAATACTCCAGTCAGCCATAACATTATAACATTATATCGCCTAATATTGAGTTTGTGTGCAACCAAACATCTCCTCATTGGTCTCGTCCATACAAAACAACATTGTTCCAGAAGTATTGTGGTTTGTTCAGATGTAACTTGGCAAACCTAAGCTGTGCTGCCATGTTTTTATTAGACACAAGAGGCTTGATGAATGATCTCCAAGGTTGAATATGTCCACAGAGTTTTGCTGTACATACCTCTTGCTAAATAAAATTCTTTACAATATATTTTGTACCTAAACATCATATTCAAAAGAAAAAACATTTTTCTTCTTTCAACTAATTTTGCTTATAATAGAATTCATACTTGAGTTTTGTCATTCTGACCGCTGCACTGCAGTATGCACCTTTATACATGTGTACATGGGTCAGGTACTTTGACATGGGGAGACTTCTGCCTGTGCAGAGAGGCCCTGACAGTACTGCATCAGGAATGAAGGCAGATGTGGTTCCAGGATTTA
Organism: Leuresthes tenuis; assembly: GCF_036924035.1. NCBI lineage: Eukaryota > Metazoa > Chordata > Actinopteri > Atheriniformes > Atherinopsidae > Leuresthes > Leuresthes tenuis. The sequence continues at coordinate 25,223,519 of NW_027325369.1, forward strand.
AAGTTTGCCCCTCCCAAGACCCATAGCTTTACCAACAACAGAGGGAAAAAAATTATAAATAAGACTTCATTTTCACTAAATTATTTCACATATTGGAAAAATATGGTTTTATGAGTTCTTTTTTTTATGAGTTTATGAGACTTCTGCTTACTCCCTAAAACAAAATTAGATACTGAAATAGATTTTCTAATAATAGCCAAGGATGGGGTTGACATGAACAAGGAGAGGGCATCCCACAATATAGGCAGTACTGTGAAGGAGAAAAGAAAGAAAGAAACAAACAGACAAAAGAAAATCTTGATAACGTGCTTACTGAAGATGAAAAATTTCAGTTTCTGTAATCTGATGAATCCAATGAAATCTTGGAGCTTTTAAACATTTTGTTGTACTGGATTAAACATTTGTCAAAGGGGCAGTTAGATTCCTTCATTTTGGACCTCATCGGATCAGTCCAGAAAACTATTGCATATGTATTTGCACTGGCTTCAAGTTGTTCCCTTGCCTTGGTAAAACTGGTCAATTTCACAAAATGTTGAAAGAGTACATTGTCTCTTAGCGCACTGCAAACAAAAAGATCTTTAATACTTTGCATTACAAATGAATCATTTGTCATGCAGCACAGTAAAGAAGATGCTCAATTACCTTCCTCAGAATATAACTTCAAACCAGCAGTGATTACTGAAAAAGGTTAGTAACAGGGTTGAGTTAATGATGATGGTAATGGCAGTATAAAGACCCTTGGAAATCACACTCAGTCTGCTTCTGTGCATGACATAAAACTGCTCCATCATCCGTTTGCTGAATGTGAAAAATTGACTGAGCAGAAATGAATGAAATGGGGATGAAATATTCAGAATGTAAATGACTTGGTACCATGAGACTTGCTAATTGGACAGATGTATGCAATAAAGCAGAGATGTCATGGTAAATATCTGATCTCCCATTCATTGCGGGCTTAGCTAAGGCGCTTTCCATTTTGAATCCCTGATTAGAAATTAAATCTAGTGTCAAGTTAAGGTGTTATCCATAGCCGTGAATGTCTTAATTAGCCAGTGGGCAGAATGCAGTCTCAATGCTGTAAAATCAACAAAAGATTCCTAACACACTCAAAAATTTAAAAAATAGTACCTCTTGGAAATGGAAACAAAATGCTCACTACTGTTACTTAGCTACTAACACATGGGACTAAACTAGTGCAAAAGCACAAGGTGAAAAAACAAGTTAATTTGGGAGCAAATTCAACAAGGCACATTAATAGTTACTAAAAATGTTTTCTAATCAGTGACTCAACATGCCCTCATTCTCCATGGTATAATTCGTTCTCTGCCTTCTAATTAAGCACACCTGATAATGATGTGGTTAAAGCTATCACCTGCTTTGCACCGTGACAAACAGGCTGCAACAAGTGGCCATTTCTTTTTCCACTCCCTGCACAAATATGTTATGAGGAAAATACTGCAAGCTGAGACTCAATTAGTCTTATCAAGTTATGTCTGACCTGGAAAGATTAAACTTTCCCAGATCGTGTTATCATTATTTCAGACCTCTTCAAAATCACAACAACACGCAGTTATACTTTTGTGTCCTCACAGTTATGTAACATTTTAACACAGGTAGCAATGTTGTTTGAGCAGTTGGGGATAACAGCTCCTGCCGTGGCAAAGCACCAAAATGATGTATTCGCATTCAGCCAGGACAATCATTTGTCTGTGTGTGCACTCAGTTCCTCTAATGCCCTTTTGATTTGATACAAGGACACAGCAGTCTTTGGTTGAATTGAGATTTCACACACCCTCTGTTCCAGGAAAGAGGCAGCAGCTGGCCTGCTGTCACTGTGTAACCATGGTGTGTGTATCATCCCTAAGGTTGAGGCGAGGTCACCGTAGCAGAAAGCAAAACGTACAAAATTACAATAACAAAATACTGAAATGAACTATAAACATTATCAAAAGTAATCTATGTCATTCATTTTCAGTTTTTATTTGCAATTTTCAGTGTATTTTCTATTTTTGCGGCAAGATGGATGAGAGCCAGAGAGAGATGGATGGAAAAGGACAATTACACAGAGCTACAGGGTTGCAGCTGAAGAAGCTGACAAGGGGCAATCAAGAGGGCCACAGATATGTTATTGGCCATGAGGCGGGCCCCTTACAGTCTTTGTACCCTCTGCTCTCAACAATTATTGCCCCGAATCAGGCTTGCCAGGCTGCCTCAACCAGATGGTAAACATCAGGCTGTTCCCTTAGCCTTTGGATTTAGAGACTTTAATATTAGCTCTCAAACTGAGACATTTTAGACAACTGTGCATTAGCACCTGCAGGGCATGTTCTCCTGCTGTGGCAGCATGAGACATGACTAATAATTAAAGTGGGGAGGCATCACTGGAGATATTGCCATTTATTTTCTATTTTGTGTTCTTAGTTTTGTTTGGGGGAATTAGCTCCTCAGGCCCATTGCAGGACAGAAATAAATATCTCCTCTCGGGTAGAGACTTCAGGTCGTCTTGGAAAAACGTCCAGATAGGAGCTCACTGATTGGTTCAATTCAGTGCTATCTGGCAGGCAGGAAGATGATGCATCTACAGACCAACATCACAAACAGTAAAGCAGCAACCATTGTGGCTCCTTCGTGGTTTTGGTGGGCTCAGAATGGAAATTGAAGCTGATGCAAAAATCTTTTTGGATTGAGAGCAATCAGTAATGGTATCAGAATGGTGGAAATAGCTGATTAGTTCTGGTCAGTAATATCTCATGCCTGCCCGAAGCTTTTGCATTGTTACTGTGCCTGGTGTCAATATAAATCTGTCTATGGGTGTTGACAATGGAAATTATCTCTGCATTCCTGTTGAACAAAACAATTCAATACTTTTTGCCCCACTGCACCTCTGTGTTGTTTCCATGAGCCAGCTGTACCTCTCCTCAATCTATCGGTTCTGATGGAAATTCCTATCCTGCAGTGATGTCGAAGTGATGGAGATCCAGAGAGCTCCCACTCCATCTCCTGCCTGACAGGCTCTATTTGTTGCCCTGTAGGCCTGGTTACCTCTGACAGCTCAATAAATTGTACAAATGGATCACAAATGTATTTGTTTCATGTCCACATTGAGTAGAGATAGGCAACACTCACCTTGAGAAAAAGTCTGCCACACTGTCACATGTACAGGGAATAAGTTTGGCTCTTTCAGATGAAAAAACAGAAAAACAATACCTGGAAGCCTTAAAACAATAGCAGATGTCAGTTATTATATAACATGAAGGCTGTGCTGCTGACAGTTGAATCTTTTATCTACACCTTTAAAATATATTGCATTTGTGCAGCTTACTTTGGACATAAACATGACTATATGTGCACATTAACAACAGAATAAGAATTCACCATATCAGTCAGAATTCACCTCAAGACACAAATGCTCTGTAAATGGCAACCCACTTTGCTGCTCCCTGGAGGAGTTTCACTTCTTTTCAAATGACCTAATGGCCCTAAGGCCCTATCTGTTCTCTCTCCCACATGCACTGCCAGTCACGTTGCTCAGTGTTCACTTTCTAACAGCAAAAAGTGTCAAATATTTCATATATATATATATAAATGAACCTCAATAAGAGTGGTATTTCTCAGAAAAGAGGCACTTTGTGAGTCAGCTGCCTTAAGTGCCGAACTTAAAATGTATGTCGTCTTGACATTGTGGGTGTCAATCTATGGCTCATGGCAGCTCGCACATTCCTGTGAGCTGCAGCATCAATGATTGAACAAAATTTTCACCGGTATTTAGAAAAGTAAGTGTTTTCATTTAGGTGTATTGTCAGTGCAGAATCTGAGACATCAAACAGAGTGAAAATCCCACATGGACTCAAATACTGAGCTTTGTTTAAATATGTGGCCATATTGCTGGTCCATGAAGGTGTTTTTATTCTGTGTTATCCTCAAAAATGTTTTTATCTCACACACACCAATCAGCCATAGCATTACGATCATCTGCCTAATATTGAGTAGGTCTTCCTCATCCTCCTAAGCCTTTTTAAGCTATGTTGCTGCCATTTAACTCGAACTGAGCTAATATTTTTAAGAAATAGTAAAATGTCTGTAAATTTTGGTTTATGAGGTGTGCAGATCATTGCATTTTTAGTTCCATGTTTACAAAATGCCCAAACTGGAATTGGGATTGTAAGATTGAGTGAATCGAGGTTGATAAAAAGCAGCTGAGAGGCACGTGAGACGCAGATAGCTATCTATAACTCGAATTATCATAACTTGCTTAATTTCTGACAGATTTGTAGATGGGCTTGTTTGTTACACATAACAGATGTTTTCACACTAACATACTTTTGACAAATCTTACCACTTTTTTTACAGCCACAACTTGTGTCAATTGCTAGAATTGAAAAAAAGACTTTATAGAAATATCTAGCTCAAAGTATATATATGATGTCCTTTGGCAGCATTCAAAAATGAAGCGTGGACAACACTTCAGAAACAAGACTGTGCACAACATTATGATCTATCACATGCTTTTCATGCCAGCCATCTTCTTGATTACATAACAGTGGAGGCAGCCGCAAGGGTACCGATACCACTGTTATGTCTCGGTCCTTGATGCTCCCACCCCCAGGAAGATTAGGACCATGGAGATATGTCATTATACAAAAAATTATCCAAATAGTGCAAAGAGCCTGGTTTTTAAAACAGCCTGGAGAAAATGAAGAAATCAGAATTCATGTTGGCATAAGAGAGTTTTTACTATTGCTTTAAAGTATGTGTCTGTGTGTAAGTGTGTACTTGTACGTGTCTGCATACACCACTGCACTGGTGTAGGAAGCTACGATTTGCATCTATGAGAAGGTAAAGGCACCTCTTAAAGACCCTCAGGTGACACAGGAGAGTAGAGGATGAGTGCAGGGAGCACACATCAGCAGCCTGATGAGGACCTGAATTATGATTTTAATGGGTTTACAGAGCAACCTGGAATAAAAGGTTCCCGGTCCATGTTTGCAAATCATGTCTATAAATCATTATGAAATCTCTTGTAGGAGTGTAAGAGATATCCCACAGAATTAACCACAGACATACACAGCCTGTGACAGCACAGCCTCAGCAGGTGGTGTTGATGTGGGTGGTGTGGGCGCTTAATATTCATCCAGGATGGCGTCCACTTCAAGCCAAGATGGAGTATGGATCATGACTCCACCTCCCGTGGGTTAGGCTTGCTTCCTCACACAGGAAACAATAAGAGGAAGAGAAATGTAGTTTGCTCTTTAAACATTTCTTAGACTCTGCAGCATCTGAAGTATTGTTTTAGTCTTGCAGTTTTTATGTTTCAGTAGAACACGGCTGAAAGGTTTAATGGTTCTGTACAATTCATGTTGGTGTTAATATATCCTTTGTCTTTAATCTCCCATAATTTCTTTAGATTAAGAATTTATATAGCTCTCAACCTCCTATTTACGTTCAGCAGAGGCTATTTGACAGTATAATCACACAAACTCTAAACCGCCTGCTGTGAAGGTGATACACAGAAAGTTGAACTTTCATCTTGTTATTTCAATTATGTAATCATGTAACTCTTCTTTAAAAAAGGTCAGACAAATGGAAAAGGTAAGCATTTCACAACATATCACTGTAGCAGATGCTCTAATCATCCCATATTAAACACACTTTTTTTTTAATGCTAACATGCATTAAAAAAAAAAGGATATCATTACTTTTTCTTTCGTTAGTCCTTTCTCGCTTTTAATTTGACTGGTTTCTCCCTGAACCTGCATTAACTGAGAATTCTTGCAATCTATATTGAATTTTCCATCTGCTCCTGCAGCTACTCAGTCATTTTGTGTGTATGTGTCTTCGGAAGTGACACGTGTTTCTCCTTCTTTTGACTTTTCTGTCATTGATAAGCAATGTGTTTCCTGGCTGTTTAAGATCCTCAGCCATTCCTCTCCCGCTGAGGAATGAGACGGAAGTGCCAAAGGTATCTTCATCTTATGTAAGATTATCAGCCCTCGTGATTCAGGACTGACTGGATTCACACTTGAAAGCTAACAGTTCATCTGTGTTGTCCATAAGGTGACAGGACTCTCGGGCACAAGATGTGTCTCCTGGTGATTTGTCCCGATCCTCCGCTTTTAAATGTCAGTCTTGTTATTTGATTCAGAAGAAGGGTGTCACAGCAAAAAAGAAAATAAAGCAAATGGACAGACTGCTGTGGATGGTGAGTCAGAGAGAAGCTGGGTTCTGTAATGAATGCATGCATGTGAGTGAAAAGGCAAGGAAACAAGTGTCACTCACTCAGAAGCAGACGCACTCTATGTGGATCTGACATTAAGCAGGAACATGCCTTAGTCTCTGAAATGTTTTTTTTTTCCTGCATTCTATCTCGTCCACGTGCCTCTATTATGATACTTCATCCATCACAGAGCTTGCATTTGTTGGATTGAACAAAGACATTGTAATTATGTGTTATTGTGAATCAGTCAAGGCATAATGTGCCAATTGCATTGGCAAACATAGATCCTGGAAGCAGTGTGCAAAGAGAGACAAACCTTGGCAGTCATAACTAGACCTCCTGCTCACATTCCAACTGCTGAATGAAGACTTGGACACTTTGGTTACAAATAGCACACTTATCTTTTGCTTAGATTGTGCTTTAATCTTGGCCTCAGTTTTCTTATTAATATATAAGATTTAGTGCATGCTTACCTGCTCTCTGTTTGCTTCCTGTTTGTATTTTATAAAGTATGATTAGAACACTTGGAGGTGATCAATTGAACACAAACAATTCTGAAATGGAAACTGTCTCAGCAAACTTGGAGGTGTCGTTTAACTTTAGAGGACCGCTATATAAAAAAACGTTTGAAAAGGACAAGAAAAGCTAGATGTAGCTGTTTCAGGACCATGGCGAGGAGTGCTGCAGTTGTGCTACAGATTTATGACAGCAACACTCAGTCCGTGCATATAAGCACAAAGCCAGATGGAATCCGACTCATGTCGCATAGCCAGGTATCTGATCTACAAGCACACACTGAAGTGACACAAATTTTGTTTGAAAATCAGTTCTGATTGTTGGATTTCTATCCACACAGCCCAGAAAAAACAAGATATGAGTCACATACACGGAAAAAATTGGATTTGAGCTTCTTTCTGCTTGAAATATTGGTCTAACAGATTCAGAAACATCAACATTATATATATCTATAGTTTTCAGAATGTCAAAACAAAAACCTTTTAGTCTGGGGACTTTTGATAGGATGTGTGAGATTGTTTGTCTTGTTTGTCTCTGTTTGGCTCTGTGATGGCCTGGCAACCTGTCCAGGATGTACTCCGCCTCTCGCCTGATAGGCTCCAGTCCCCCCGCGACCCGACCGACGGATTAAGCGTGTATAGAAAATGGATGGATGGATGGACTTTTGATGGGTTGACCCAAAAAATTTTTTTTTGATGAAGTGATGAAGGTGATAAACTTGGAAACCAGATGTCTCTGACAGCTCATCTTCCATTTGCTCTGGCAAAATGTGTCTGCTCCTCCTCTTGTGCAAAGAGATTTGAATGACTATGTTAATCTAATATGAAGCAAGTATGATACACCAAGTCTGCAAGTAGCAGCAGGCTGTACAACACATGTTGCTGTAACAATTTATTTATACATGTTCATAAGTGTGTTATATTCTGTGGGAGAGGAGAGTTCAGGGTGCTCATTCCCCTTTACTCCTTTCAGGTAGGCGCCCTGTAAGTTGCCTATCTTGTTTTCTGGCCCCAGCTGGTATTAGGACTCCAGTTGTTCTTGTTTTGCTTATGAACTGTCGAAAACAATTGTAACCACGACATGAACTCAAACAATATAAGTAATTTCATGTATTACAACAATTTTCATTTGTGCATCTGTCTGACAACGCATTGCTACTTTTGCTGTTCTCCTTGGAAACAATTGAGAAGTTTATGCAAACCTCATACAAACCGACTCCTTCTCATTTGCAAGTAAATTTGCTGTAAATGTTTTCAGCGCAACTTCCTTGTGAAAATAAAATTTTTTAAAAAACACACACGATGTATATGTCACTTTATTAATTGGAAAGTCACACAGGAAAAAGTAACAGTTGCGATTGCTAAGAAACCAGCCCCAGTGCATGGTAAATCATGAAATAGCCATAAAACAAAAGTTTCCAAACAGAAATAAATTGTACAAACATTCCTTTCAAAGTAAGGTATTTCAGCTGGATGTTTCACACTTGTGTCATTTGCAGATGTGCCAGGACTTTTCTCTGGCAAGCTCTTTCAAGGAGATTTTTAACACGCTGTGGACATTGTGAGAGGGTCTATGTTAAGGCAATCAATGATGCTTTCTTAACCCCTACTAAATAGTTTATGTCGACACCTACTCAAGTTGGTTAGGTAACTAATTCTCGAAACAGCGAGGGAAAGTGACAGTAATCAGTCAAGTCATGTAAAACAAGGAGCCGAAGTCTGGTCTGACAGCTCTGCGTTGGTCATCTGCCACCTCTTCATTCTTCCTCAGCTGGGCTTTTTTTTTGCCTTGCATGTAAATGCTTGCATCCATTAAAGTTTTGCATCCATTTACATAACAATAAAATAAAATAAAAAATCTAATTAAATCATGTTTGTGAAACTGTCATGAATTAAATTAATATAAGAAAAATATTGTGGCTCCAAAAATAATCTAAGCCAATAATAAACCTGGGTTTTCAAACCAAATGGCATCCAGCCAACATGTTATTCATGTATTGGTCCTGCATCGTCATGGCTTTATAGGCTTTTTATGCTTGTCAAAGAGTAAAATCACCTTTCATTCTGCAAAATTGTCTGCATGGTTACATCAGAGTCAGAGTGAATGCTTCACTTTGGCCTCAGAGAGAATCACAGATGCAAAATAAAGCTGTGCTGAAGTGTGACAAATGGAGTGATTGTCTCTCTCAGCCTGCAGGTGGTGATAACCCATTTATACCACTACATTATTCTTGCAACATTTATTCCCAGTTTCAAACTTGGTAAGAGAGCAGGAGGAAGACTAAGGAAAAGCTTTTAGTGAAAAGTCTCCATCTGGAAGATATTTGTCAACATGTAGCCTAATTTAGGGTGTTTTTTCACTCATGAGAAAATAAATAGGAACAGAAAATATTTCAAAACCATCTATTTCTGGACTACAAAACCTTCAAGTACGCATCATTATTAGCTTAACTGTCACTGTGAATAGCACATCTACACTAATCTTCACTCTGAGCTTTGTAAACTGAATAGTCTTCTACTACTTCATAGTCAAACTCGGACTTAATGCTTCATTACAGATTGAAAGAAATATTGTGTCCAGGAAAAAAGATGAAGGCTGGGTTACACAGGAAATCGGTGAGTCTAAGATACAACTAACCCAAGAAGACATCTCCATAAAAGCCCACTCCTGCAGCCTTCTTGTCTCCAGTCTCATCAACCAGTTCAGGGAAGTGTGCCCCCACACAGACATTAACAGCCTCCCTTACTTCAGCTGGCAGAGACCTCCCTTTCTGTGCATGCTCACTCAGGGCGTCTTGGTTGAGCTGCCAACACAGGGACCAAAGAACAGTTAGAAGATTATCGAAATAAGTTGTTGACACCTTTATTGCTTCTTTTACAACCCCGTTTCCAAAGATTTTGGGAGGCAGGATAACATGTAAATGAAAACAAAATGCACCAATTTTCAAATCTCATGTCCAAATGTCCAATACTCACAACAACAAAAAAAACACACTACTTCTCGAAAAAAGTTGGGGTGGGGCAACAAAAGGCTGGAAAAGTAAGTGGTACTTTAAAAGAGACATAAAAGACATTAAAAGAGCATCTTGGAGAGGCAGAGTCTCTCAGAAATAAAGATGGGCAGAGGTTCAACAATCTGAAAAAAAACTGCATCTACAAATTATGGAGTGACTTTGGAATAATGTTTCTCAATATAAAAATATGGAAAATAAATATTGGACAGCAGGTGCTGGACTGACCAGCCTGTAGTTCAAACTTTTCCCAAATTAAGAATATTTGGTGCATCATACAACATTAAATACGACAAATTTGATGTGTTTATGTTGGGCCTGTATTTTCAGCTGGTGCTTATAATATTTATGAGTTTTTGTTTTGGCACAACTTAGAATAAAGATCAATTTTAACCATAAGTTAGGAAGATGACTTAAATCCAGTGACATAGATTGATCTCTGATAATTTTTTTTTAGCTCTGTACTGTCAAGATTCGGGGAAGAGGAGGACCCAATTGCAGACAACAGGCAGGACAAATTCAAAAGACTGGTGAAAATGTGAATCCAAATACCTGATAACAAGAACAAACCAGCAGGGAGTGACTGGAACAAAAACAACACACAATGATCTGGCAAAGGAGAAAATTAAAACCAGGAGGATATATCCACAGGGAGTGAAATAATTAACAAGGACGAGATGTGGCAACCTGAATATTAAGACCTGGTGTGAAACAAGAGCGGAAGAAACAGATTACACGGGGGGAAATATCTACAAAATAAAACAGGAAGCAAGGAAACATGACAGAAACTAAGAAACCAAAAGAGGGACCATGACAAATGCAATGAAAATGTCTTAATAGACAATCAACAATGTTAAATATAGCTGCATATATTGGCTCACATTAAATTATCCTCATTCATCCTTTTGTTTTTTAAGCCTCATTTGAATTTCTACCCATTGCCTCTCACAATAACAAAAAATGTATTTGTAAGCTAATACTATTGGTTAGACATAAGAACCTCATCATCCATCTGGCATCCCCACGTCAATGTCTAAACTATTTCACACCTCTTCTCTCAATATTAACTGCCAAGATTTCTCCAGTTCAGAAGAAAGCATTGTCGTTAAGAGGACTCTGACGTCCTTTACAGCTGTAGGAGCTTGGTCTGCTGTTTCTAAATCCCTTATAATTGATGTGTCACGCTGCATCATCACACGGACGCACTAAATGAGCAGATGGCCACAGTGTGTTTAAAAATGATGGATTCCTTGTGGGCATAATTCTGATATTAGATCCCTGTAGGGGCATGTATGTAGTAACGTATATCAAACGTGTTTGGAAAGGAAAGACAAAAGTCTTTTCACAAAATGGCAAGGGATTTCGGATGTGAGCTCCTCTAAAGGTTATGACTGAGGCAAAATGCTCATCACTGCAAGCTAAAGCATTACATTTTGGGAATAAGTCTTTCTTTTTAATTAAGTTTAGCTTAAGGGCAAGCCTTCAGTGAATTCATGTAATAGTGGCCTGAGGGGAATAAAAATGAGGGACAGGAATTGAGCATGAGGCTTTGTGGATAGTACTTTTGTATTACGTGCAAAAAGAACTTCCCTCCTTCCTTCCCTCATTTTGCTCCACTGTTTCTGTTCAAAGAAAAGTCTGTGAAACATCCTCCTAAGAGGCAAAGCAAGTGTCTCCTGATATCAGTGTGTGTACCTGATTAGTCAGAGCCTTGATTTCTTCCAGTGTAGCAGCTTGTTTCTTCATCAGAGCTTCTTGCTGTGGACTGTACTCTGAAGACTGTAACAACACAATAAAGCACAAAACATGTTACTACTGAAAAACACTATCGATTTGTGGTTTGGAGTCTGTGCGAGCTTGTTTGTGTGTGTTTGTGCTTTTAGTGTGAGAGATACAGACTGTTAGTGTGTCTGTAAGTGGTTCATCTACTCATGTTCCTCCCTGTGAGCGTATGTATATGCACCCGTGGGATGCAACCTGAGAGAGAGGATCAATACAGTTAAATCGCAGGTTGGACTTGTCTAGTTAAATAACACAGCCCTTGCTGAACTCAAGAATTCAATACTGGGGCATTGCTGATTAAACAAGAGATTGTGTTATAACTAGTTGTGGTAATTAATGGATAAATACTGATTAAGATGATCAGCATGAACTGCAATGCGACCCAAATGTGTGGAGGGATGGGGGAGGTTCTGCTACCCATATCTAGTCGATGATGGAGGAGCGAAGTGAAATGGTTGGGTCATTAACCCAGATACATCAGCTCTGAACCTTGATGAGCTGACAGAAGAACAAGAGCAGAGCTCAGTGAGTCATCGACCACACATGGATTAATCCGATCATGGTAAACAGACTTTGAATAATGGGCAAGCCTGGCCTATAGTCAGAGCCTGCTGAACTTTATTCATTGGGTGAAAAAGTGTGTTGGTTCGTTAGTGACTGGGGGCCCATGGTGGGTGAATAAGCATGTGTGTTCTAGTGTATGTGGGTGTACTTACAGTTCAACAATGTTTGAGTGTGTGTGTCTGTTTCTGTAATGTAGGCGTATATTATGTGAACATGTGCACTGTAACATGCCTAAGGTAATATTCATTTTCTGTTTTATTCAAATCTTTAGACACTTCGTAACCATGGTTACACTGTTCAATATAACAATTTGTTGAGTGCACCACGGCAATCTGATACTGGTGGTGTTTTAGACACACATGGACATGTTGAGTGTAGCGTGCACATAGCTTCAGATCTGCATGCAAATTGTGCTATTTGTTAACCCTCAAAGACCTATGCTGCCGCCCACAGATAAAATAATTACTGTTCTTGAATTGCTCTAGGTGTTTAAGGGTTAAAGTAAACGGAGAGTTCAGCCTTTTGGGAAACACACTTGCTCTCTTGCTTTTGCTTGTTTCTCCCATCATCTCAAGACAGAGTTGCTAGTCGACAAACAAATCAGTACTATATAATGTGATAAAAATTCTAGTTTTGCATCTACAAATCCAATTGCTTTCAGCTCTTTTAGTTAGAATCCTTTTTTTTTTTTCAATAAAATTGAAGTTATATTCGTTTGACATTTGTGGCTGACAGTGTTAACTGATGAGGTTACTCATATGAAACATTACCACTGATTCTTTCCACGATTACAGTGCCAGAGCATTCCTAACTCAGATCTTTACCAACACTTCAAGATTCTTCCTGCTTTGTGCCCTTTTAATGGCCTTTTTTAAGCTTAATTGCACTCCCTATTCTATAGAAATTGTTTGACATTTTACTGTTGCCATCCAGGTTTTTGCAGTCAGAAATGACATTGTAATACTTATTATATGACATACATTTGGAGCTCTAACACTGAAAAAAAATGTGGGGATGTATTGTGCAACTACAATATTTTAAGCACAATTATCATTTTGCAGACAAATATAGACATATGGCCCAGAGCTGAAGAAAATCTAAGTTTGATTAATGGTCATGAAAACACTAAGTGGGAACACTTCAAAGCCGTCATTTGTGAGACTTCTGGATATGTCCCTTTCTCCAATTGAATATCTGGGTGGCTTGATATTATGAAGCAGTCAGCGAGGGAGTTGGTGAGTGAGGAGCTACAGCCAGTGAGAGAGCGAGAGATGGGGTCGTAGGATACGAGAGGGGGGAACCTTAAGAAGAAAAATAACATACAATAGACATGGTGGAGAGCAAGATGGATAAAGTACAGTCTGCTCAGGAAACTGAGTAGAATTTGGTTAGATGCTGACGAAAACACCCATGCCTCTTTCATTTTTCCAATGTGCAATATCGATGACAGACTTGGGAGAGAGCAGCCGTTGTGAGAAAAACTGCAAGTTATCTGCATCAACCAAGTGAGCAAAACACACTGAATCACCAGGAGACTTTTGTATTGTGAATAGTGTAAAATCAAATAACAAGAGAGACTTCTCTGCATGACAACTGGAACTGCTCAAGACACATCACTCAGACAAGTCCGGACAAATTCTTGCAGAAAATCTTGTTCTGTGACAAAAGACCTCTTGTTCTGGAGGTCATTTGTGTAGTGTGAAGCTAGTAGGACTTCAAAACTTCTCACAAGCTTCTCACAAGAGAAGCACACTACATACAATGAACAGCACAACGATCTGACTGACTAAAAAAATATTGTACTGTGAACTTGGCTTAAGTATCTTTTTATTACCATTTAGATCAAATTTGTCTTCTGCAAGAGAGACATTGCAATTATTCCCATGCTAATGTCCACTCGAGTGAGTATCTAATTCATAGGGCCACCAGCTTAGAGAGGCTATTTGTTAGCCCCTCCACGCTAATACACAGACAAGTCAATAGATGATCCAGTGAGTAGCTGCATTAGATGCATGAGATACCGCCCAGATAAAATATAAACTTGCCCTCTAATTTTCTTAGACTGACTACTATTGTTGGCTAGTCATTATTACAATCAGATACTGGCTTTGGCCAGGATTCAGTCTCCAGTATTTAGCCTCTGCTGTGTACTTAGTAGCCTTAATTTTGGCCCTTTTACTTTAGTATAAATACCACCTCTATGCAGGACACTGATACAAAATAAAAGTGCAACAGTCCCACCCAAAAACAGGCAGTGTAAAAAGGGTCTGTGTGCCCTAATACTAAACATTAATGCTAAATTGCACACTAAAATTCTTTAAAAAGTGCATTAAAATTGAAAAGCATTTGGAAACAGCAAAACTGAGAGTGGAATATGTGTTACTTACTCCCTCAGAAGAATATGAAAGAACTCTCTGGCTTACTTTTACCCAAACAGCTTGTTAATCACTCCCACAGACTCACTCCCAGGCATGCCAAGCCAGTCCCAAATACACTTCCAAAATACAGTAACATCGACTCAATTATGGAGTTATGTTCAGAAGGACCACCAGTAATCTGATCGAAAGGAGTGAAACTAGGTAAGGACATCGTAATGACTTATAGACAAATTACATTAATCTAGTTTTTCTTGAGAACATTAATTGAAATGGAGTCTGATAAAGTCAGAGGGGATTCCAAGCTTCTATTAGCCATCTTTGTTACTACACTTTAAGATACTTCCGCATAAGATTTAAAGTAAGTCCCAGTTTTGACATTCATCTCTTGTATAATCTGTTGTTACCATCCATGTTTAAAAGTGAACAGGGTATACAATAGTTGTCATTCTTGAATGGATTGTACCAAATCTCCAGCTGTTGTCAGCCAGGAGTGTGTCAAGTACATAAAAAGCTACAGTGGCACAGGAACTTCCTGCTTGTGTTTGAAAAGCAGGAAACCCCAACCAAGATTAAACATAGTCCTTTTCAGAAGTACATTGTGTGACTGGCTATAGGTAGATAAAAGATTATAGAATGTCAAACTTTTAAGCTGCTGTTAGTGAAGACATCCCCTGATGAACCATATGAGCCCAACACATTTCCAGGCTTAAAGTAACAGTTTGACAAAAGAGGCTCGCCGATGAGCAAGAGGAGGGTTTGGGGTTTATTCAGAGATTATGTTCAGAATGTTGAGAAGTTTAAGAGGGTTAGTCCAGCCTTGATGCCAGGACCTCAATACAACTTACACATAAAATGTACAACAAGGCAGCTTAGTTTAACATAGATACTAGAAACTGGAGGAAACAGTCTGCTATGAGTCATTTTAGAAGTAATTTATCATTGATTGATTTACTGTTGAATACATTAAAAACAGTTTACAGATATGTGCTCATCTTTGGAGGCTCAAAGATCAGGCTAGTTGTTTCTGTGTGTAGCTGTATGTTTGTTCAATAAAATGGCATAAACGTAGAAATATGGCACTCAGTAAGAGCTCTTTGAGATTATCAAACTATTCCTTTAATTTTACATACATGTTTAAAAGACATTGTAGCTGTAAAGAGAGTAGTTTTACACTTACTGCACTGTCAGACTGACTTGTCTCATCCAGAAGCTCAGTACTCATCGCCCTTTTCAGCCTAAATGAAGATCGTTTCAATTAGACCACATATACATAACTTTGAAGATTCACCACATCATTCAAACCAGCTCAACATGAACAAGCTGAGCTGTTTCTTATTAGATGTTTATTTTTCACTCTGGACACAATGTTGTTTCTTGGTAAGAATAGGTTGTGAACTTTAAGGCTGTGAACTCACTTTGACTTCTCTGTGGATGAACATTTTGAGAGCGATTTCTTCTTTTCTTTAGCTTCACTGCAATAAAAGAAAAAAAAACAGCAAGTGAAGATGTAAAGTCTTTAAATGAAAACTGACCTCTAAAAAAAAACTTTTCCCTTTCATTAAGAGTTGCAGGGCTGACTGTGACTGATGTGACTTTATATGCACAGTGAAAAGAAGACAACTAGATGATCAGAGCTGAATTTGCTTTCCTACTGCTGTTTAAACACCTGTTGGACAATGGCTGTCCTAAGATAACCATCTGCTTGCTGGGGACTTTGGACAACGCACACACACACAAACCTAACACCATAAGCCAGCCAAGGACATTGGAAGACCCGCCTGCTGAGGTGATTCATTCATTATTCGAGGTATTCTCTTTGCTAAATGTCAACTTTATCACCTCAGATGACACACAGACAGTGTCACACTAAAGCCTCAAGGCACAGATTGGACAGACTCAGCAAAGCCTTCTGATGTGTGCATCGTGTCCTAAATGTGTTGCATGCATGCTCACACCTCTCCAAGGTCTTCAGTTCAATGGTGTGTCTCTCCATGGCCATCTCCAACAGTTTGGCAAGTCTCTGTCACAACAGGATAAGGAAATGGCACATTTTCAGTCAAGGCAAAGCTCTAAATGAGACTTGAATTGCTCTACATAACACTAATCAAAAGTGCAATCTTTCTGTTGTTAATTAGCAACTTTAAGTTTGGCCAAGGACCTTTATACGTAACATTAACTTTCATTTATTTGCACTCTGTCAACTGAGGGCACAACTATCAAAAAAATGACCCGACTGACCTCCTTTAAATGCTACACAGATCCTGAACTTTTTCTGAGAGCATTTCAGTCTGATGCAGAATCAAAAGAGGCTCTTAAGCATTGGTTGCTGGCTTCTCATGATCCCAGAAACACAATAAAGTAAGGTAAAATTAGATGCTGCAGGAGAAAGGTGAATGCATCCTGAGTCATAGAAACTAATTCTATGAGGAGAGTGTTTGCTTGAGAGCAACTCATAAGAACTGTCACAAAGAGCAGATTTTGTCTTTCAATTTTAAGAATCACCACATATGGCTAGAATATCAAGTCCAAATGGTAATCTAATTGAACAAACCCAACCCAGTTATGATCAGGTTAGCTAATTAACTACTGAATGGACTACCAATTACTTTTAGCAATAATAAAAGGAGCACAAAATAATAATAGCAGTTATGAAGAAGATCATAATCAGGGCAACATACTTAATTTATTGTTAGTTCTTTTGGAAGCAAATTTAATCTCCTTGGTCTTTTACTGTAATCAACAGCCCTGTTTACACAAAAATTTGGATGCTGTGTAAAATGGGAATGATTTGTGAGTCATTTAGGCTCTGTATTCAATTGAAAATAGCCCAAGCTAACAATATGTTTAATATATATTAAATAGACTACAGTTACATGATTCTGCTTTTATTTATATCTTACACAGCCTCCCAAAATGTATCTATTCATTGTGTAAATCTTCATTTGTAAGCAAATCAGCCGAATACATAAACTGAATTACAGTTTAAAATGCATGTGAAAGAAGGGCAATATTCTGCAGTAAAATGTAATGAACTGTAAGTACTGTTAAAGCAGGAGTAAAGCGATACTAAAATGGGAGCATGCATCGATATTGTGTATTCAAACCTAATCCAGTTTGGGTTTTTAGCCAGTCTGGGGCAAACACATTCACAAAGAAAATACTGACCATCGGCTTCATAAAGATCGACAAGCCAAAGTTTGAAAATTCTATAAAAATGTCTTGATAACCAAAGGTGAGTGGACTGCAGTTTGGGTCATGAACAAACAAGCAATGGGCCAAACTAAAAACTAAAAGTAAACCTCAAAAAATCTTTTCCCAAAGATAATTCCTTTAATTTTTAGTAGCTCTTATTCCTCCGATGTATGTTCAAGTGTTTATTTCTCCATTAACTTGGGTTTAAATGAGTTTGTTGATCTTATAAAAAGGGGTTTGATTGTCAGTTGCATGGAGCAATGACTCCAGCCCTTATAGCTGAGTTAGAATGTGAAGGGGAGGTGATTTATACAGTGTTTGATAATGACACATCATCTTATAAGGTCACTGTTGTACTAAACTGTATTGACATAAGCTGTAGATAAAACAGGATGATTAAGATGGAGTTGTGTTGCTTTCCATTTGGTGAATTTTTCTATTGACTCTGTATTCTTATTTATGTATCTTACTTTGTTTGTGTGCTGTTTTTGTTGGGAAGGTTTGTGTCTTCTTGTTCTGGTAACTTTTTTTTTACCAGAAAAGCTTTTTCCACCCTGCAGATTTTTGTAGGTATATCTGGTTTTGGAGTTGAATTCTACTTGAAATCTACAATGATCAGCTGGCAAGGTGTTTATTGATCTATTGTTTGTTGTTTTTCTGTACACCTCTTTTATCACTTCGTTTATGTTGTAAAGTGCCCTGAAAACAGGAAGAATCTTAATAAAATCAAAATGACTAGATTTCATTGTGTTCCTGGTACATAACAAACAGTGAGTGTGTGGGTCAGATAACCAAAATACAGAGCTGAAAAGATGCAAATTTTATTCTACAGAGCTGGTAGGAGAAGCAGAATTGTGTGACAATGCTTATTAGAGTAAAAAGAAAATATATCGACTTTCCTCTCACTACTGAGGTCTTTTCCCCTAACTTTTAACTGAACTAAGGAGCTTCAAACTAAAAGATGTATTTCACTAACCTCTGTAGCACACTGCTCTTTTTTCTTCTTCATCTGATCACACTGCTCCGTCCACAGAGCCTGTAGCTCAACCTGCATTTTCTCCTTCTGCTCCTGCACCCGCTCTGTCTTCACACTGCTGTCAGAGGTGCTGCACCCTCCCCTGGAGGACACATAGCACAACAAAACAAAGCTTAACGTTTGCAAAGGAGTTCATACACTAACAGCCGCTGTGCTCTCTTTAAGCAGATGGCTTGCCCTCACAGCATAATGTGGAGGATGGTGCACAAAAAGCACTGCACCCCAAACTCATTCAGTTTTTTTTTTCCATTCTCTAAAACTCAGTTAGGAAAACACATTAGCTGCAGAATATTCTTCATGCATTTGAATATCATCTCGTTGATAAACCTGACCAAAACAACAACAGCTTCATTAGTGAGTCAGTATTAATATGCTGTAAAATTCGGTGCTACTCTGCAGGAAGCAGAACTATCTTTGGTGAATGATTAGACTATAAACAAGTGGATAGATGGGTATCTGAACACCCATCTTCCACCAACATTATCAAACCCTCTTTTATCAAACTGCTTATTGTATTCCAGCAAGAAAAAGACAAAAAATCCTCACTCTTTTTTCTTCAACGAAACCTTCTTCTTGATTGTCTTGAAGGAGTCAGAGTATCTCTGAATCATATCTTCTGCTTTTTTCTGATACTTCTTTTCAGCTTCTTTCATCTCTTTCTCTTGACGCTTGATGACCTTCAGATAGTTCTTGTGCTGGGTCAGTTGCTCAGTAGTCACTGTTGAAGGCTCTGCAGCATAAACACAAAGGACCGTGTTGTGAGGATTTTCTTATGTGAGTCCTGGATAAAATCTAATCAACAGAAAATGCTTCTAAATTGCTCTTTATTTTTCTTTTCCAGCATCCTTTTACCGAAACTGGATTGACAGAAGAGAAATTGTGATGAGTGCAGCATGTGAAGCACTATATTGTTACCTTCACTGCATGTTGGCGACTGAGATGAGTCACCTTCTGCAGACTCGGCTGATGCATTAGCTGGACAGGGCAAAGCCACAGGAGCAGGCACAGGAGCCTCTTCAGCAGCAGGCTCCTCAGCAGCAGGCTCTTCAACAGTGCTGGCTGCTTCTGATGCCTCCTTATTATCTGGATCAGCATCTGGGTTTTTTCCAGGGTCAGTGCCTGGTTCTTCCTTGGCTTCAGGAACTGGTTCTGGGGCTGATTCGCTCTCAGTAGTAGCCTCCTCAGGGGAAGGAGAGGCTTCAGGGGGGATTTCAGATGTGGGGCTTATTGTATCTGGCCCTGCATCTTCAGCCGCAGCCGTGTCTTGAGTTTGAGAAGGCTCAGTTTGTGGAGTATCCGCCTCTTCTTTAGCTTCCCCTGCACTACTGTCAGGGGGAGACTGGGATGACTGGTCAGTGGCATCAGTAGGTTGTGTGGGTTCAGAGGTAGTCTTTTCTAGAAAGGGCAGAACGTTGATGAAATAAAAACAAGCAGTTAGACCTGATACAGGAGTCATATTAAATATCAGAATCACCAGAAAATAAACCTGGAATTGTTTATTACCTTCAGCAGGGGCTTCATTCTCTTTGGCTTTGTCGGTGGGGGGTTGGACCACAAGAGGCAACTCGTAGGGAGAAATGTAGTCAGAAGATGACTGCAGGGGTTTGAAAACAGGACATGAGCAATCTAGCAAAGCTGGTCATCTTCCAGGAACCTAATCAGTGCTGATAAGGGTTTATAGGAAATCTAGGTACATAACATATCAGTTGTAGTGGATGATTTTACCTCTTTGGGGGTCTTTGTGGTCTTCTCCGAGCCCTTTGTTGGATTAAATAAGGCATCTGTGAAATCTGAGGAAGAGTCAAACCCATCAGTGTACAAGCCAACAGCAATTCATACATTTAAATAATCAAAAAAAATAATTAAATACTAGTGAGCTCCACACATCCAGTTTATGTCCCTGACTGTCACTCTGGCAACATTAATAGCAGGTGGTTTCTTTTAAGTAAAAAATTTAGCACCTGCGAAGGCAGCAGGGATGTAGTCCTTGACCTCGATGTACACAAAGAGAGCAGGTAGAGTAAGAGGCATGTTGCTCTCACTGCGCAGGCAGATGTGATGGAAGCCTGCAGGGCATAAATAAAAATTGTGGTGATTTAAACAGGGCAGCAGCACCTCTAATGAAACAGAAGCTGGCTAAAACTTAGGCACAAACATTCTGAGACTGTGACTGACTCATTGCTTTTAAAATATGTAGATTAGATGAGGTGGTTTGTTTTTTTCTTTTTTTTTTCCAGCTTTACAGACCTGACTGAATGGCATCAATAGGGATGATTCTATGTCCCAAAAATTTCCCATTTTCTTCATGGACTACAATTCTTAGAGAGGCCATTTCTGGGAGCAAGATCTGAAAAAAAAACACATATCAAGTCATCAGGATATACACAAACACATTCACCCTTATATGCACTGCGGTTATTAGAATATTTAGTGCTTTAACACTCACCTTCTCAAAAACAAAAGGCTCCTCATTCCACACTGGGTTAATAGCGTTAGGTGTGGTGGACCACTTGGTGCGATACTTCTTCTTGGGGTCTCCTGGCAGTCCGATCACCTCCACCTCAACACCTGTTTTCACATTCTTCTCAGACAGAAACTGTCCTGAATAGATCTAGTGAGACAAGTGCATAAGATTTGATGACACACATGTATGAACTCGTTAGTAGTATTGATGAGTTCTGCAGTGTCTATGCAAGCTGATGAAACAGTGGATATAAATAGATCTTGGGTTTTCACTTATGCAGAGTCCACTAAAATACCAGGAACCTGTTTCAGTCGCAGCAGGGCGCTCTTATTATTATGAACTCTGCATCCAAACAGCATATACAGACTTTCCACAGCCTTGAGACTAGCTTATTCCTCAGTTTTAGCAAGCAAAAACAGCTGTCAGCCAAACACATATTGCACTGATTGTTTACCTCTGTACTTGCCAGATAGTAACATAAATAATGCAGCCTTAACGTCTTTGAGAGTGAGAGGCCGTGAACCTACCTTTATGGTCAATGTGCTTGCCACAACTGTGTCAATCCTGTCACAGAAAGGGTCAAACTTCTTATCTCCACGACGCATAACATCATGTTTGAGAAGGTAGCCTGTTCTGCCATTGAATTCAAACAGGGCCATGTTCAGCTGCATGGGAAAGTCTGAAAATACACACAAAAACAGTCCGTCAATGCCATCTCCCTTCAGCTTCAGGAGCAGCAGTGACCATTTGGGTATCTGAGCACAGCAAAGGCCTGTGCAGCTCTAAGAGGTGCAACACTGACCTGTTGTGGCAAAAAATGGAAGCTCACTTTAAAGTATAAAAAGAATATAAGCGTGTCTGAATTTAAGGGATTTTTAGTGTTGAATCTTAGTTTATACCCATCGTCTGGTAGTTGAGCGCCACCATCTGACAGCCAACATTCCAAAAAGGTTGAGGACTGTAGTTGGATGAGTCCATTCTTGTTCCTTTGGGGTAAATCCTGCTCATCTGCCTCTTATTGTATCTGAGAAAATGATTAAGGAAGCTTGAAATATATTTCTTTATATTGGCAATTGTCCCTTTATTCTCCACTGACTGCATCAAACAACTTCTTTTCAACACAATTCATGTGATTTTAAACTGAGGGTCTCCATCTACAGCACTATTTAAGGATACTCGACAAATTCAACAGCAGTCTTGGCAATCATTGCCTCCCCTTTGGTCTCCACAAAAGATGAGATGACATAACTCTTGTTTTTCTCTGTGAAAGAAGAAGAATATGGGGTGGGGAGCTACATAAGTCACATTGATTTTGATGTGTTTACCAAAGCCTTGTTGCACATTGCATTTTGCAAGTTGAGGCTGTGGTGCACAGGCATACTTCTGGCGTTGTCAAAAGAGATGAACTTGTTGGGCTGGATGTAGTTGACGATGGATGACATGGCCTCGTATGCTGTTACTTCTTGTCCAGCTGTGCCCTGTGGGGGATTGACAGGAAGTTAAGTGACATTTGGGCTCTTGTTGACGGAAATAGATAAAAACTTTATATGATTTACTTCATCTGATGTCTTCATTTTCTCCTCATCCTGTTCTTCAGTATCTTCTTGCTCCTCGGTATCCTCCACAGCTGCCTCCCCCTCAGCTTAATTATATAAACATATTGCCAGTGAAAACTAAAAATAACAAAATGTGCCTGTATTTTATTATTTTTTTTACATAACCTGATTCGCTTTGAGATTTGTTGTGTGCACCTTGGTTCTCCTGGGTGCTGACTGCTGGATTAGGCGTATCCAGAGCTTGGGTGTTTGGGTCCTGGGGAGCTGCAGCTGCAGTTGTCATCTGATCAGTGGCTGCCTGGGTGCTCTTCTTTGTCTGGGCTGGCTTATCGTGGCTGCCCTTCTTGTTCTTGATGAGAATTTTGCCCATGAGCTCAGAGGGACTGGGAATTTGCTGGCCTGGTTTCAGCTGGATGTAAGAGACAAGACAAGAAGAGATATCAAAGTCTATTTTCAAAGATTAATCAACAATAGTAGGGCAGTATAGTCACATTCTTGGTTTTTATATAATTACACAGTGTCAGTGAGCATTATCTTAGCCTATACAGCTATGAACGCAAAACATTGCTTATAAGCTTCCATCACAGATGTGGAGGTATGTTTGCAGTACCTACCAAGGTGAATTTCATTAAACTTGGAAGAAATGTGGTTGATGGATTGGAGATAAGCAAAAGAGGAACCAGTAAAATATTGTTGTAGATCCTTTCTTAAAGATTGCAAGTTAGATAACTGGCCTTGCTGAAATTTATGCTCACTTTCCTTCTTGTTACTTTTTGAAAGAGGACTTTTAAAAAAAAAAAAGAAAAAAGCAGCAAGCAAAGCAAATTTTGACCTCATGGTACAGGATTCAAGTCGGAGCACCACAAGTTCTTTGACTTCAACCTCTAAGGCCCAGGAAAATCTGATTTAAAATCCAAAGGAATACATCCACTAGTGTCGATTATATTTGTGTAGGAAGCAAAAAACATCACTGAGTCCTTAAATTTGTCCGGAACAAAAATGGCTAAATATAAAAGATCTGGGTAAAAATTCATGACCTAATCAATTCAGAAATTCTGGCCATGTCTCTCATGTCTTCTGGTCACAGATATACAAATATGTGAATATCTCCCCCACACACACACAAAGAGTGGAAAAGAGGTCAACAGAAATTGGCTGCTCATGAAAATCAGCATGGGAGTATGTCAGGGTCTTGTCTGGCAGAGATGTGAGTAAACAGACATGAAACTTGAACTTGTGCCATTTATTTTGTTCATGACTTTGACAAGATTACAAACTCAGCTGAGTCACACAGAGTAAAATGGCAGTCTTGCATCAATCGGATACTCTTTTGTTCAGCAAGCCCTCCATGTATAACCCTAAATTCAATCTAATTATTATTTTGACAGAATTCTGTGTTGCAGCAGTGGACTTACAGGGTATTTATCCAGAGGCTCTGTTAGCAAGGCATCACCAAATATGGTTTTGCAGTAGTTGGCCATCTTCTCTTGCTGTTTCACCCTGAAACAAATCAAAGTAATGCCTGTCACAGCATCCTACCTCTGTATTTTCAACAGATTCAGCTGCATTTGATATACTCTGTCAAGATTTATTTAAAAAATAACTACGTCATGAAATGATCATTTCGAGTTGTGGTATGAGTTTATGTTAAAGCTCATTTCTTACGAGTCAACGTGGTTCTCAAATGAGAGGATGATGGGGTATTTTGAGGTCTTGAAGGCACTCTCCGCAATGGCTTCTATCACATCCTGTCACATATCACAAAAAGACAAGCATTTATGGATTTTTAAATGTTTCAGATAATAGTTGTTTGATTTAGTTTAAATGAGGAGCAATAGGACATCAAAATAAACCAACAGGAGAGCAACAAACTGGAAAAACATGCATATAATCTCAATTAATTAATGAATCAATTTCACTCAAAAGCTCAACAAATTGGGCCAGTTCTGACAATTCTCTAAAAAAAATTAGTAGGGACATAATAACAAAGTGCTCTTGCCTCATAACCTCTTTACCAGCTGCCCTTAAATGGAAGAGTTGAGTGTGAGAGGATGACGCCTGCCTGCCTACTTCTCTATTTCTCGGAAGGCTTTTGCACGCTTGTTTGTCTTTGTTTCAAATGTCCATGTCAGTATAGCTAAATGGTAAGTTATTTCTTACTCATCAGGATAACTCTAATACATTATGACCCTAAAAAGTCAGCGTAAACAAATTCTGGATGTGTTTTTGAAAAGATGTTGTGAAACAAAGCAAACTGAGCTGACTGAGGTGATCATTTACCAGCAAAGAGGTGTGAAGCCACTGCAAAAGCCTGTTGTTCTGCATATCCAAATGACATATTTGTATCTGTTGTTTAATTGTGCTGGATTCACAGGGGTTTCAAGATTAAGCGATGTATGAAAATGAAATGATGATGTCTTTATCTTAAACATTTATCATTAATTAAATCTTAAGCTACCTTGAAGAGGATCTCAGTGGTCATGGTGAAGCCGTGGGTAATGATTGGCTCTTCATCTGGAGGTTTCCCCTTCCAGCAGTCCAGCTCCAGACACCGGCAGCCAGACAGAAGACACTGACGGTACATCTCTGGAGAGGACACTCCAGAGAACTGCCCAGCTATACAAGGAGATGGAAAAAATGAATATCTCCTAGGCTGCACATATAGTAAACAAGCCAATGACAAGGAAAAACCTTAATGCAATTACTCTCTGTAACTGCCACAAATTAATATAAAGTTGTTCTCTCTGATGACCTTTAGCCTATGATTTTTTTCCTTGCAATTTAAAAATCAAAGTGATGTAAGTGACCTGTTAGGTATGTGTTGTGGGAGGACTTGATAAAGTAGTGGGGTATAGGCTGGGTCATGTCCTGACACTTGGCCAGCTTGTCCTGCATGACAGCAGTTGTTTCTGGACCCATCAAGTAGAATATAAGGCCTTCAGGAGAAATCAGACCTGCACATGAATGAGAGAAAGATTGAAGCGTTCAAAGGAAAAGTACAAAAGCATAATCAAGGCTGTCAATCCTCTAAAGAGGAAGCCAATTCTCTATGAGCCTCACCTCTGTTGGCATTATTGGAGCATGGTTCATACTTGTCAATCAGGGCTTTGATCTGGTCTTGCCGCAGACGTGGAAACAACTCCTCATTAAGCCGGGAGTCCCTCTGTTTCTCGTTAAGGAACTTGGTGAAGTTCTCTTTCGTCATGGTGGGTTTGTTGGAGCTACATTTCATAAGGAGGCATGAGAGTCACATCAGACATTTGCCTAATGGTGCTCATGCCCGTCATGGCCCATCTGCCACCTGCCAGCCTGTACTGGAGTCAGATAAGGCTTAAGGCTGGCCAAGTGTTAGACCGGAATTAGAAGTAGAGATAGTCTCAAAAAGTCAAATTAGAATTCAGCTAAAACTAAAATAATAAGTATGATTTAAAGAGCAGCAAATAAAGGAGTAATATTGCAGTAATATGAGGAGATACGCAGTGCAGTACAGAAGTAAACTTACTAAGAAGTGAAGATTTCATAGATCTCAGGCCGAGGACAAAGATTTGTCAAGAAGGACTTGAAGGCAGACTCAGTGAACACATCAGGCTTCATGCTGTCATACTAAAACATAAAGATACGATTTTCATGTCAGACCTTGACTAGAAACACTTGACTATAAAATTTAAACCAGAACAGTTTGTTGTGCAACTTATTTATGCAAAGCATGTAAAAATATTTGCTGTAGAATTCTTGGAATTTTACTTAAAGACCACAATAAACACTTTAACACTTTAAACACACAATCATTGGGGAGCTGATAGGAATAAAGGCCAAATTAGAAATGAATTTTTGATAGACAGAAGGTTTCACTTCTGACCTTTCCTTTGGGGAGGTGGGCTGCTGCTAAGGCACTTTCAACCCTCTTTTTATCGGCAGGGAACATTTTGTAAATGCTGAAAAAACACAAGTGAAACACTGAGATGAAAATATAGAAACATACTCCACACACTGACTTGGTTGTACTGTAACCTACTTTTTCACTGGAATCTTGCCATCCTTGTTGGTGTGAAGAGAAATGCGGACGTATCTGAAATTAAAGTATCACAGAGTATTTTCATTCAAATTCAGAGTACTTATATGAAACAACTTTGTTGTGTGCGGTACATTATGTAACTAAAAGTGCTTTGCTCATCATCTACAAGCAGTTGTCAAATTGCACAACGTTCACTTACATTTTCTCCAGGAAGACTTGTCTGCATGAATTATTCCTTGCAGGATTGTAGGTAATAGCAAGAATGTCATTTGCCCAGTTCTGTTGTCCATTTAACAAGAACAATAATCAGGAATGTTGTTTCAAAGTCAATGTCACCATGAACTGTTGTAAAAGCTTTTCAAACTCTCCACCAGAGGGTGTAAGCTCAGTAGTGTCTCAGAAAAGGATAGCAGTGAATGTTGCATTTTAACAAGGAATAATAGTAATTTTATTACAGCTGATTAAATCCGGATGTTGGAGTCATACAGTCTAATAAAACTAAAAGGGAAGCAGAGGGTGCCTAATATGAGGGGAAGCAAATAGCTGTTGTGTAATGTCTGATGGCCTGTGGGTGCATTTGAGCTATCAGAGGGGATAAATGACAGAAAGACTGTAAACTGGTGAGGAAATACACAGTGCCAGTAGAACACAACTCAGTTTCATGTTGTCTGGTTTATTACCTGTGTCACTTTCTCCTTTGAAGCAAAGAAGTTATGATAAGTCAGATTCACTGTGTCTGGACCTGAGACGATGGTCAGGGTTTTGGCAAGATGGTTGCTGTCTGGGAAGTCCAGGTTGAACACATTGCGGACTTTTGGATGCTGTAAAAAGAAAATTAACACAAATATGCAATTTCTTTTCCAACTGATTGTTGTCCATTTTGTGTGTCTGTTGTTTGATTGATTTTTTTCCTCATTTGTTTAAAGGAAGCTTAATTTAAGTCGGCAGCACATACTGCTTGCACTGATTGGACATCCGGAGGCTTCACTTACTCAGGCAAATATGGTGATCAAGACATGCAAACATATGCACAAATACAAGGAGATTTGCACACACGAAAACACACACACACACACTAATTCCGGTACAACACAAACAAGACAAGACGCTGTAGGTACTGCCTTCCTGTGATTGCCTCCCCACAATAAATTGCTTCTTTTCTATTCTCTGTGATGCAGGGTGAACATCAGCGTTGGAGCAGCTTGTCCAAAAGCTCCTCAGAGATTAAAGAGGAAGATGTGCTTCTGTCTGCACCCAAACTACAATGATACGGCCCTCTCAGCTCTCCCTCAGGGGAACAGAGAAATGATGATGGCTGCATATGGCAGCTCTCTGTAGAGAATAGGACTGGAACTGAATTGAAACTACAACTGCCAACTTTAAGCTGAAAAGCAAAGGGAGCTTGCTCATGGAAGTCTCACGTCATGACTCAGTCTGGGGCATGGACGGTATTTATATTTGTTTATGTGCCAGTGCATCTGTGTGTTTCTGTGTTTGGGGAGTAGCCCTTGTACATTTGTCCATTGCCGTTTTTGCAATGCAAATATGCTTCTCAAATTAATGGGCAAATTAAAGGCTCGACACCATATTTGCATGGGTGCAGAGATTCTTTCACAAGGGGCACATCCATTGGACTGAATTGGATCAGAGTGCAGATTACTACATTAAATGATATTTCAAATACTCACTTTGGGAAGTTTAGCATATTTTCCTGTTCTGGTATCTCTGATGGTAGCGACATCCAGGAATGTTGTCTCCTAGAAACAAGAGGCAGAGAACGTCTCCAACACTAAAATCAACATGTAGGCGCTAAGCCAAATATGGATTTAGATACAAATCATCCTTTGGCAAAAAGCAAATACTATGAGATTTACTCTGTGTGAAGAACATCTCACTACATTGTCTTAAAACAACATGCAGAGAAGTGCTGTTCTTCTCTTTTCATTTCAAATCTTCATGCAAACTTTGTAATCCCCAACAGCATTTGAGTACAATAACGTTCAGACACATAGGGCACATATTAAATGTCAGTTTTCTGATTTGAGAAGTGGCATTTGAAGTTGCCTCAGCGAAGGGACAGAGCACTAAAAGACAGAGAGTCCTCTCCAATGAGTACATCACAGCGCAGCTGCACAGTGCGCCGAGATCCTGAACCTACATCAGCACCGATCAATAGCTACTGAGGCAGGAAGGTGGTTACAGAAGCTCTGAACTATCCCACAGCTTCAGGAGAGACTCATCACATATCCACACAGTGGCTGTGAATCTAGGACATGACTTCCACTGTTTGATATGCAGTCAGAATCCAACGCAGTCTTATATGACTGTTTTGCTATAAAGCATACTTAAAATAAGTCTTTTTATGATTCTTTGTGGACAGTGTCATGCAGCTGTAAACTGGCTGTATGATAGAGCAACATTTCTAATGTATCTAAAGGTTTACACTGAGGAACATCTTTTAGCATGTCGTCATCCAGTGCAGCAACTTTAAATAGACATTAATTAATGATATGCAATTGAACAAAAAAATAGATTAATTCTAAGAAAATCACCCAAAAATTAGAAGCTTTGTCTGGATAGAAGTTATGTAACGCCAATCCTATTGCAGTGGTGCTCTTTTTAAAGTGCCCTGTGTGCCCACGTTTAAACCTGACTAAATGGAAAGTAGTGCTGCTCCTCACCAGTGAATTCATTCCTTTTCCAAACTCTAAATATTGAATACCTTGCTTTGGTTCATCCAGTAGACATAAAAACCTTTTGGATCCATCTTCATTGTGACTGGAACAGTCTTTGTTGAGTCCTTGAAGGAGACACAGGAACCAGTACTCATATAATTAATTGTTTTTTTAATAATCTCCTTGATGCTGAACTGGTTCACATAAACTAGATGTGTATTGATGTTTAAGTTAGTTGAGTTAAAGTTCAGAAAAATAACCCAAAGAAAATGGTTTGGATTCAAAGAAAAATCTGTGCTGTTCACTAATGAGAGTTAACTATTTGATCTGCATATATTTTCCTTTTTCTGATACATAATTATCGCCTGCTTTCATTTTATTTCTATGTTCACTCACCTCCGACCATTTGGTGAATCTTTCTCCTTTGACCAGGTAGTCTTTGACCTCTGGATGCTCCAGAAAGTATCTTTTCTTATTCATTTTGTCCTTCTAGAGTGGCCTTTGCTCCAGTAGTACTATAAATGAAATATAGCTAAGAGCTGGATAGCCACCATGGTCATACTCAGTAACCAGCTTATCTCTCTTTCTGCACTGAAAAAATGTACTAAACTCGAGCTCAGTTGATCTGACTATTGTCAGGACGCACCCTAACTAATATGCATTGCAAATTAAGTAAGAGGAAAAAAAACATGTAACATGACTAAAGGTGAATGTGCTGGTGCCAAACTGTCTAAAGATTCAAAGCTCTGTTATCCAACAAACGAATATAAGTTGGTATTTCAGTTATATTGAACAGTAATTCACCCCCCCAAAAAAAGTGTTCTCCATTTTAATTCAGCTTCAGTTTAATTTTGAATATATACGTGATATTTCAGAAGCCACAACAAGTGGTTTTACAGAAAAAAATTGAATAAAATGGTAAAGTTTGAAAAAGTAATGCGCTTTTTAGAATTGTTATTGGAGTTTCTTTGGAGATTCAAGAAAATAGTTAAAAAATGTTGACATTGTATTCTGTGGCTTCATCAGAAGAACAGAGACAATGTTTTCCAACCAGGTTTGATAAGAGTCGGAAGTGTTTGAATGGTTTTACAACATTGTTTGGATGAGCTGACCTTTTAACAAGTGAGGAAACACCAAAGCTGGTTGAAAATGTTCACTTTTGGTTTATGTGGTCCCTTCTTTTGGTTAATTCCAATAAATGGCTGTTCTGACTCCGCCACTACTCACAAATTAATTCACATTTTCTTACAGATTTATCATTAAATTGAATTATGCCACAACAACCATCTGTCTGGGGTCATGGTGTCATTTATTACTCAAAGCAGGATGCTGACTGCTGTTTCAACAACGGATCCCTGGTTATTTGGATATCATTCAAATAAATCTTCCGACGGTGCAATATCTAATGCAAACAGTCAGCCAGTCAGGGCCCACAGAAGAGACGTGTGGGGAATCACCACAGGGTCAGTTTATCCAAGATGCCGATGACAAGAACAACACCCGTGACCGTGTCAAACCCATGTTACAGCTGGTCATCCTCCTCTCAATTTACATCTAATGAAGCATGCTGATAAAACTATTAACTCTTCAGTGTTTGTATAGGAACACTGCTTGACTCACCTGTCATATGTATGGTACATGTATGTATCTGTATCTATATCTCTATGTGTATGTGTATGTGTATATGCATATGTATATGTATATGTATATGTATATGTATCTGTATCTGTATCTGTATCTGTATATGTATATGTATATGTATATGTATATGTATATGTATATGTATATGTATATGTATCTGTATATGTATATGTATATGCATATGTATCTGTATATGTATATGTATATGTATATGTATATGTATATGTATATGTATATGTATATGTATCTGTATCTGTATATGTATATGTATATGCATATGTATCTGTATATGTATATGTATATGTATACGTATATGTATATGTATTTGTATGTGTTGTGGCCACTCAGTTGAAACAATGTACTTTCTCACTTTGACAACTCTCTGTATTGGATAGTAAAATACACCAACTCTTTTTAATAAATCTGTGCACAGCTGAGAGGTTGAATGCTCATTCTGTGCTGCAACACAAACACAGCAAACATGGCCATACAACACTAGATAATCAAATGTTTGCACCATAAGTGCAAAAGTCTTGAGCCACCCCTCATTTCGTAAATTTTTTTTTAGATATTTCCAGAAAAACAGGAAATGAGCACAGTGGTTTGATTTCTTCATTCTTTGACACAGCCTGAACCCTCTTAGACAAACTCTCCTGTAGTTTCTTTAAGTAGTCTTCAGGAATAGTTCTCCAGGCTTCTTGAAATACTTTCCAAAGCTCTTCTTTGGACGTTGGCTGGCTTTTGTTCTGTTCTTTGTCAAGATGATCCCACACTGTTTCAATAACATTGAGATCCAGAATGAGATGTGATGCCACTGAAATTTCAATCCAGTTCTTGTGTCATTTGGCAAACTTCAGTCTTTTCCCCCTGTTTCCCTCCCTTAAGAATGGCGCCTTGCTGTATTTTTTTCCCATCTTTCTTAAGAAAATCACTTTCAGATACTTTTGATCTGTTGTAGATATTTTTCCAGGCCTACATTTCTTAAATTGCCACTTTAAAATACGAGAAATTCAAGTTCCTCGGAAGCTGAATATAGAGAAATTATGAGTGACTTTTTTAAAGTAATCCTATTATCAAAATACTGCATTTCACACCAATATTTCTGAGAAAACCATACGATTATAAGCCAATCATTTAAGAATAAGTCATTAGTTTGTAATGTGAGTTATGCCTTTTTCCTTTTCCTGTTTCACCTGGCAGCTTCCATATGGACATGCACAATGAGAAAAACAATTCGCTGTCCATTGTGCCGAAAAAACGCACATATTAGGTCGAAAGCAAATATGTAATAACATGCCACTGCATATGTTAGCGTAATTACTTAGAAAGGCACCGAGTAAGTGAGAAATTTCCAGTGAATCGCCTGTGTGTTGGCTCACTGCGCATATCATCCTATCCACTTAGGTGCGTGCGTCTAAACTCTTCACATCGTCTGTAGAACAACTGTTCATCCTCGCTACATCATCCTGCCCTCAATGTAGCGTCCAGATGTGAAGATGATGTGTTTGATTTTTTTTTTTTTTTTTTGGGGGGGGGGGTTCTTGAGCTGCCTCACAGCTGCTGCTGCTTTAAGAGCCACCGCCCGCCCCCTTTCCTGTATTTTTAGCTGAGCCAGCTTCTTCATTTGCTGGATAAGGCAGAGAGTTGTGTACCCTATGATCGCACAAAGTCGCTGTAATAGATGACATCAAATCGCATCCTGTGAATTCGCTGTGGGCCTACAGCCAGCTATTGCCTGGAAATCTCATATCGGGCATATATGCTCCGTCGCTCTCGGATGCTGAAACGCGCAATCACCCTGTAGATGCTTGATGTCCGTTATGAAACGCAATGCTACCCCGGGTGCCGAATATGAAGCGCATTGCTTCTGACATCAAATTAATTAGGAAGAAATCAATTTAGCTTGTAAATCTTCCTGCCGTGCGGAAGACTGGTCCAGCATCTTTCTCCTCAGCGCTCTGCTTCCTCTTTTCTTGGATTGGGAATAAGAGAAAGCCTTCAAAACGGAGGGGGTGGTGGAGCATCGAGGAAAAAATAGGGGCAATATGAGAGAGCGGGACTTCATGCCCAATATGGAGAGGGGCAAACCTGCTACTTACACTGGGGACAAAAAGGCTAAGATGGCTGCTAAGACTAACAAGAAGTGGGTGAGACTTGCTACTGTTTTTGCATATGTGTTGTCGGTATCCTTAGCAGCCATTATCCTGGCTATTTACTACAGTCTGATCTGGAAGCCCACCAGTGCATCCTCTGCTGGGAAGCCTGGGGTGACTGAAGGTGTCACCCCCACTGCGAACATCTCAACTGATACAACAATTTCCACAAACAACACTATCTCAGAATGGAACTCTACACAGACACCGGTAGTGTCTGTCAACCAGACCGGACAGGGCACGACCCCGCACAGTCTGCCGTTACAGTGGGAAAACAGAGCCGAGAGAGCGTCCGTCTCCCAGCGCGATGCAAGGGCAGAAACTGCGCACTCTCAGCAGGAGAAAGGACTATACGCATCTTCCCACGGTCACACAAGCGCCAAGAGATCTGGCACTTTGGGAAGTGAGACATATGCGTCTCAACTCCGGGTGAGCCAGTACATCCCGCCAAGCACCAGAGACCCTGTCACTGCGCTGACCCAGGATGAGGAGAGGAGAGGCGAAGCGGGGACTGACAAACTCGGCCCAGAGCAGGCGGCTGCAGATGGAGCAACTGTTCCTCCGACCTGAGGAATTAACCCAGCTGACTTGAGCGGAGACTGATCGGACATCATCCCCATCACTACTCCCTCTTCTACATAAAAAGAAAAGAAAAGAAATGACCCCCAAAAATGGAGAGTTTTACATTCCAAGTACCGCAGGTCGGATAACACACAGGTCATCTGCTTTAAACTAATCTTGCAGAGCTCCCTATGGATGCTGAACTGCACATATTAACCCATAACTTCCTTTTATGACCGAGGGAAGACGAGAGCTTTTCTCCTAAGAACACTGTTTCCCTTAACTATGCGTCTTTTTTGTTTTAGGCCATATGTATGCCTTAAATTCATGTGTGTTTGTTTTACCTCGGACAGCTTTTGAGGCCACTTAACGTGTGGACGAAACTGTTATAGTTATTTTGCTAAATTAACAGAGCGAAGGCCCAAATGATGCTTTTAGTTTTCCGGGACATAATGTCTCACGTGCTACGGCGCTTAAAATCACTGCCATTTATCGGCTGGTTTAAATCAGTACTGCATTATTGCATTTTAATATAGAGGCTGTATTTTCTTTGATGGATCAAACCCTGGATTTCCATTAGAAGAATCTGCGTTATTAAGTTATGCTCAGGTACAGTATGTCCATATAACCATGTAAATGTAATGTGTATTTGGTTATGTGCATATAGGACAGGCATACATCTTTTGGCCTTGATTAACTTTTGGTGTAATTAGATGATTTTTATTAAAGGTACAGTATGTATGACAGCTATAACTATATCACAAGGTACAAATAAACATCCCTAGAAAAAAAATCATTTCTATGGTTTTATATTAGAGCTATGTAAATCTCTGACATAATCCTGTACGTTAATGATATTTTGTTTATTCAGAGCCATAATGAATGATGTAGATCCAAATAAACCTTAGGTTTTGCTTAACATCTTATATTTAATTTCAGATATTGACTTAAAATGGATTTAAATGAACGATGACTCAATTAATAGTGTAACAATGAGCACTGATTGTTGTGAAGGCGTAGGCTTAACAGTAACAAGAGCAGTTCTGGCACAAAGAGGGCTGAGTTTGTGGTCAGCCTGCTGATCTGGGAGGAAGTTTTTGTAATTGCCTAATTGAACTGTCCATTGTGTGACCAGAGGGAGTGACTGAGATGCATTCATCTGCCAGCTCACACTTAAACCACTTCAACACAGTCACATGTGGTGAACTATGAAGTGGAAATAAGAACAACCACCCTGTGCGCTCTCTCAGCAACATGTGAGGGAGGTGTATTGATTTGAGCTCTCTGTTGTTGTACTGTACAAAAACAGAGAAACACATTACACAATGTGCTATTTTGATCCAGCTCTTTCTGAAAAGGAGTGTTTGGCAGAAAGGTTTGGTTTCTGTACTAGCCGTGACAAGCATTATTCACTATCACGCTCAAAATAAGAATCACTCAATTTCCACAGAGCAGCCACCACCTCGTTGTGATGCAAACAGTGATGACATGCACTGTTGTGTTTATGTGACAGATTTTTAGACGCAAAGCCAGGGTGTCTGCTGTGCTAAACAGGAGGTCCATTCATTAGGAGAGGCAGCAGGAGCACCTCATAGAAACAAAACACCAACTGGAAAAATGTTGCACAGATTGTGTGTAACGCAATGACTTGCCTGTCTTTGTTACAGGGTGGTCTTAACGAATATGTTTCCAGAACATCTTCTGGCTTTTTGTGACACATGAGGGGAGTAATGACTGACCTATTGATGGAGGAGTGCATCTGTGCTGACAGTTATTGCTGGAAGCTACCTCTGGGTCAGGACACAGCATATGGCCTCATCTCTTGAACCCTGTCACCCAGTTGATTACATTATATGATGTGAAATCAGTCATATGTTCCAAAAGAGTTCAGTATGAGATCAATTTGTGCTGTGGCTCAGTACAGGCAATGGATCACACGTGCAAAGGATACTAAAAGCTACATTTATCAAATTATAAATTACAGTTGTCCTGCCACCTGATCCAGGAGAAATGTATAAAATGACCTTTTTTTTTAAACCCTTTAATATCCTGCTTGACCATTTGGTAGAACACATTTTTCAGTAACTACACAGTGTCTTATTAAAAATCAGTTGAAGTAAACCAGAGTAATCAATATCTACTACTCAGTTCAGGTGTTTAATGCGAAAAGTTAGTATATAATGTTATTATTTTCTCAAATCTTGACACTTTTACCATAAAGTGACACCGCAACCATTTGTTGAACTGTTTATTATTATTAATATTGCCCTAAGACACTGATGCTTCTAATCCTTTCTAATGCTTTTATCTGTGGAAACACTGAAGTGTTAAGACAACATTACATGGTGGAGGTATGTCACATGTTGAACTCATGTAGGAAAAACACACCGTAGTCATTTCATACATCTCAACGAGAACACGCTCCTTTTTGGTTGCAGGTTCTTAAAGGGTTTGTTTCAGTTTAAAAAGCCAAACAAGTTCACCATAATCTAGTAAAACATACATCAGTGTATGTGTGCTGCAGGTTTCCACATCAGACCTTTATCAGTTGCATGCTGAACAACTATTGGCTTCAGCTAAAGCTATCACTAATCATTCTGCTCTTAGACAGATTTCAGTTGATTAGAGAAACCTGGGACCCCATAAATGGGAAAGTATTCTAGTATCAAAATCCTGACAAACATTTTTCTGCACAGGAGACTGTTTTAAAGAAACTTATTTCCCTCACCGTGTTTGATATGACAAATAAGAGTTGGTGGAAAGAAGCAATCGATAGCTTTATGAAGAAAGAGTAAAAGTGAGGAAGATAAAAACTGTGTATAGTCAGTTAGTGTTACCTCAAGACTTGAAGAACTGAATATGACAACATAATCTCACTGTTACAATACATGACTAATAAAAAATTATATAAACTAAATTACCTTGCATTTAAAAGCGTTGATATTTGACTACAGTTAAACTAATCATCGATCACATTTCCAATACTGATTAAATAGTATATATAAATTAAAGACTGCTAATTTTCAACTGATTAATGTTAAAAAATTCTAAAAAGACAAATAAAAGCATTGATTATGTTGACAACCTCTTGACAAGATTAATTAGATGATGCTGAGCTGACCTCAGATCATTAAGAACACCTCATCAGCTGATTCCAAGTCAAAGGAAACAGGAGGAGGAAGGGTGACAGAGGGCATCTGCAGAGGTGTGGTTGTTACATCTTGAACTGTGACGAGTCCAGAAGGGATGACGCACACACTCAGTGGGGACGGCCGACCTGTCAGATTCTGCCTGGGTCGCTGGCCTGACCCAGCCCAGGCCTC
Organism: Leuresthes tenuis; assembly: GCF_036924035.1. Lineage (NCBI taxonomy): Eukaryota > Metazoa > Chordata > Actinopteri > Atheriniformes > Atherinopsidae > Leuresthes > Leuresthes tenuis. The sequence continues at coordinate 25,260,599 of NW_027325369.1, forward strand.
GCTTCCACTTAACCTCCATCATCAGTTGTAATGAAACACCTTGTCCATCCTGACTGTGACCTTGCTGTGCTTAAGCTAGCCCACCCAGACAGGAAATTACATTTACACTTTGTGTTTTAACTTAAAGAGGGGTTTAACATTAGGAAAATGTTGGGCTTTTCTGCATAGAGTCACATGAGTAAAAACATTTCATAACAGTCAAGACAATATAAAGCTGGAGCCAAATCCTCCTATCGGCATCTTTAAACATACTAAATCTTTTGGTGTTTTTTTGGGAGGGAGGATCAGGTTTTGTTACTTTCTTGAAATGGATAGAGACTGCAGGATATTTCTAAACCCAGTCAGAAAACAGCCCAGCAGATAAACCTCATACAACCCCAACAGTGTTTTTAGATCACAGCTTTTGTACAGATCTAAAAAATTTGACAAACTTTGACAAATATCTGAAGGTGTCAATTTTGAGAGGCTTCTGTGTCCTTTTAGATCGTTTTGCATATGGTAACAGACTGCTGTCTGAAGCATAGAAAGCTATTATCTGAGAAAACTCTTCACAAAGCCACACATTTGCAAAACAAAAGATTATTGTTGCACACAGAGACAGAACACTGTCATCTATGACCATAGGCCTGAGCACCACGACCAAACATAAAGCTCTTCTTTCCTCATGAAATCAAGCCTCCGAAGCCTCTCTCTGCTGCAGAGTTCAACTGACATAATCCTACACTGCACTCCAATTCTCTAACACAGCCTACATAACTTATTTCCATAACAGCAACACCCCCACTGAAGTGTACTAATGTGTCAAAACCTCAAACCATCAGCTAGCTCAGTTATAACCACAAAAAGTGGGTGTTATCTATTTGGAAAGATCAAAAACCATCAAGTTGGTGCTAAAAAGAAAGCAGCTCATAGCATTTTCATAAAGAGAAAGGCTGCTGTACAAAATGTGCAGGTCACAAGCCCAGAAGGCTGCTATGGAGATAGCCTTGGGAGGAGATAATTAAAATGGTGGCACCTGTGGGAAATCCCACATGTTTGAAGTACGACAGCCCTGCAGAGAGTTCATCTTCATTTAATCAAATCCAACATGAAGGCAGACACTGTGGATCAAGGTCAAACTTTACCAATCAGTGCTTCAATAGACTTTGTTTCACACTGTGGATTTCTGTTTTTTAGACATAAAACATTCAACATAACAGAATGAGTTTATATGCATCAGCTATGTAACTGCGGGTGTGGGGCAGAAATGGCAAAGGAGGATGACAGCACAACAAAATCATGAAATGCAGAAAAACTTTATTGATGTTTTGTGTGCCTAATTTGGATTTTCTCTACAGTATATGAAGCTTTACTGCACACAGATTTAAATATAGCATGAGCATTCTGAACAGCAAAAAGCTGGGACACACCTCACACGCTCATACGCAGGCACACACAATTACTCCATCCTTATGAGTGTCTGTAAAACATGGAGGGTAAGAGGTGGCACGTCTTACATTTGTCATTTCGGGAAGGTGCAGATATAAGCTGAACAAAAAAGTACCTAACAAGAACAATGAACACACAACTGCTCTATGATTGCAGGTCCTAAATTTCAATGTGATTCCACTTTTTAAAAGGCGTAAACGGTCACCTGTTCTTCAAACTACTCATAGTACAGAAAATAAGGCCTCTACTCATATTCTTTCTTCATGGATGGACTGGCTCCAAACATTGTGGTTTGCATCTTGTTTTTCCTCCATGTGCTTCCAATAGATTCCTGATGTTTTGTATTTTATGTAACCTCAGATGAAGCTGATGAGCTCCCAGCAATACAGAGCATGCCCACTGTTTTGTCTACTTAGGGTTACATAACTGTTGACTACACTGTAGCGCTGATAAAAGCCAAAAACCTTTTTGAGGACAGAGTTCTTGTAAGGCTTCTTATCATTTGATGCCAAAAATAAAACAACAAACTGGCAATAAATAAAAACAAAACCATACATGTCACTAAGAAATAACTGTTCTCAATTTGCCAGCTCATTGTCAGTAACATTCTGGTGTCCACATGGACGTGCAAATAAATAAAATAAATGGTGCTGCACCGTCAATGCAGAACATGTAAGAGTTATGATACAAACCATGAAATTAAAATACACGTCAATATTAGAAAGCCAATAAACAAGGCACCCCAACCAGCTGATTTCTTCACAAAGCGAAGCTTTTCTGAGAAATATTAGCTGTCTTTTGTGGTTATGATAAAGAAGAAATGACACAATAATACAAAAGGGAATTACAGCTGAATCCCAGTGTGCTGACTGTGAACTAAAGGCTGAACCCGCATGGGTTTGGATGATTTACAGTATTTTCAACACTTAAGTTTGTTCCAAAAGGGTCAAAAGCCTCAACAGAAAAAGGTTGGAGGCAGTTCCACCCGTCTGTAACAGGACTCTTATCACAACTGGTTTAAAAACAGCTGGAGCAAACTATAACAAAATAAAAATATGTGTCAGAACTGTACAATTCAACGACAAGTCCCTCAAAATATAATCACAGGAAGACCTGATGATTGGGACTGAGCAGTAAAACTGCAAGCTGTGCTTTAGGGAACACTTCTGCTGTAAGAAATTAAGTTCCAGATTTTACACCAGCAGTATTTTGTTCTTGGCTGATTATTTATCTTAACCTTAAAGAGGTACTCCACTTAGTTATATCATCGCTCAACTTCTCCATTAAACCTTCTATATCTGGTTAACTTTGGATTATCATCAGGGTTACTCATACTTCTTTCATTGTACCTTGGAAGTGAGAGGGTGGAAGTCACCTAATTTCTAAGCTTGTTACTTCATATTGGGTTCTCTATAGTTGTTCCTCGATTTAAAACTACAAGTTCCCAGTTGCCATCGGATGCAACATCCAGCCACAGGACACACAATACAGCTGTTCTTTGGGTGAACCAATACAGACATGTTAAATAGGTGGAGTACCCCTGTAAATGTTCTTAGTAATAGAAACATCCATGTCAGTAGTAAGATTGTGGAAACTTTGGAAACAGAGTCCTGGTCACTGATCAGTTCCAAATGTGCGCTTTAGCAATGCAGCGATTTCTTATTTGTGAGAGGCCACTGACTGATGTAGGTCACAGATAATATCTGCTCAGACAATTTTGAGTGCAGAAATGCAGACTCTACAGTTTGTCTGCATCTAAATATTACAGACTTCATTCGAAATACCTTTAAGGCAGAATCAGGCACTAGATAATTTGACTGTGACTTAGTTTATTTCCAGGGGCAACCTAAGTTTTATTGATTAGCTAGTCTCCTGATATGTACCTTAACATTTTCACAGAAATGTAAACATTCAATGATATTGCACTCAAGCAGCATACTAACATACTGAAGAATGTGTCAGCACACACACTTGTATACTCATAAAGTGCTTGCATGTGACAATATTTCAGCGGGGAATTGTTCGGAAATACTCCCCCTCCTTATGTCAAATTTTAGATTCAACACCACAGCAAAATGAAACCACAGTTATGCTTGTGAGCCATAAAAGCAAAAAGCATCCAAACGCTGTGTTTTGGTTTAAGTATTTACATCCCAAAAACATCAAACAATCTTCCCATGCTCTCGTGCCTGCAAAGAAAAAAAAACAGACACAACAATTAACAGCTGAAATTGTGACTTCTTTTCTATAATTCACAATTTATGTAACTCATGCCCACCACTTTTCTATATGAATGATTCAAGTGGGCGGTAAGACATTATGTGTTCCAATGGATGAGGAGATGAGGAGGTAATATCTGCATTCCATCAAGCCTCAGAGGTGGTGACTATACTTGGATCAAAGCTGCAGTGCAGATATACTGCATACCTCTCTTCATCCATTTAACTCTTCATCCATTTACACACTGCCATTTACACAATCCCCACCCTGCTCCCTGTCCCTGGCACTGACCTTGTCACTGCTGGTGGAGTGTGTTGGGTGTGTTTCTCCTGACTCCAGGCTCAGGACAGACAGGCCGGAGTCTATTAGTTCTTCTATGAGAAGAGAAACATGAGCTCATTTGCTGTATAAACTATCCAGATGTGCTGTTATTTGAGGATACTGCATACCTGTGTTTGTGTTGTTGATGTTGCACTTGGCCAGCTCTACTGGCTGGACAGACATCTCGTGTGGAGAGGCACAGGCTTTTTCAGCAGCAGGAGGTGAGCTGGGAGGTGCAGGGGGGTTGCTGTCTTTTTTAGTGTGCTCAGGTTCAGTCGTGAGCTGCTGTGTAACAGGAAGAGTTGAAGGAACACCTTCATTGTCCTGAGAACTACCATTATCCTGCTCAACACTTTCATGAGGCTGCTGTGGCCTCTGCACTTCACCCTTGTTCTTTTTTGATTCTGAACTGGCAGAGTCTTGTCTAACAGGAGCCTTCCGGACGAGTTCCTCTGAGAAACGTACTTTCTTCTCTGATCCCCGAGGGGACGACGCTTCTGCCTTCCCCTGAACGAGGGTGTCCTCTCTCAAACTATCAGCTGACACCAGAGTCGCTGGCCCGCTCACTTCCTCAGGAGTGCTCAGTGAATCCGGGCTGGGGGACGTCTTTTCTTGTGAGTCCTGATCTTTCAGATCCTCTCCGTCAGCTTCTGTGAGGGCGTCAAGTTCCTCAAGGAAATCCTCCAGTGTTGTGTCACAAGTCTACGAGATGAGATCAGAACAACAACTAGGTGTTTTTATCTACAGGTCGACCTCCGTTTACACTCAGTCCAACAAAAGTTTGATCTCTCACCTGTTGATCCTCTCCATTGTCATTTGCTTGCCATCTGAAAACAAAACATATTCAGTAACCATGTAAGAGTTGTGAGTTGGAAATCAGTTCTTCTTTTACTATTTACAGTCATGGGACAATGTGAACAAAATCAAAGAAAACAGAATGCAATGATTTGCAAATAATTATTTCACTGAAAATAGCGAAAGACAGCATGTCAAATGCTGAAAAGTGGATACCACGATCACAAAATGTTTCATAAAAGTTGAGAGAGGAGAAGCAAAAGAAAGAAAAAGCTATGTAATGCATAGACATAGACATAGAGCATCAAATCAGGAGCCCCGAAATTCTGTTTTTCTAACATTTTTAAACAGGATTCAGATAAGTAGGATTCACAATAAAGGTGAAGTGGAAAACTGATCAAAGTATCAAAATTATTTTTGAAAGCTAACCGTGCTAAAGAGGAGAGGGATCATCCAGTTTGTTTTCAGCACACGGTTAAGAAACCAGCATACATGATGGTATGGAAAGGCATTAGTAGTGCACATGGTAGAGTAACTTACATCATATACATGCTTTGGAGAAACATTTGCTGCCATCCAAGCAATATTATATATATATATTTTTTTTTTCAAAGAAGACAACAACAACAACACAAAAGCACATTCTGTATAACAGCAGCATATAACTGTATCAAAAGAGCCTGTGTGCTCAACTGAACTGCCTGCAGTACAGAACAGTGAGCAGCTGAAACATTTGGCTTGTTCTTAAAACAGCTGAGCAGCTACGGTTCTGTATCAAGTAAATATGGAAAAGCGATTTATATTCATAACTACAACAGCTGCTCTCCTCAGTTCCCAAAACACTTACAGAGAGTTGTTAAAACCAGAGGTGATACAACACACTTACAATTTCAGTGAATGATGTGGTTTAGGTGGGAGAATGAATTCATTTATTTACTTCAAAACGGTGTCACATGTCACATCACAAAAGAGATTGTACTGTCAGAGAATATGAAGTTGTACGTTTTTTTAATCCACCAAACTGAGTTTGGCAAGCAGCATTTATCAAAAGTTATTTTCAATTTGCTTCTTAATCACACCCTCACACCCCAATGGAAATCATGAAAGGTGATGGTGAGACCACTGGGAGCAATTTAGATTTCCATTTCCGACTGACGAGCTGAAAGGCCGGGCTGTGATTAAAGGTATTGGCTCAGACCTCCTGAGCTGCAGCAGCCACAGGTATCAGCTTTTGGCCTGTGCGCTGCCGCTCACCACACTCGAATCTGTTGCCAACTCAGGACACACCTGAGCTACTCAACCCTAACCTTCTTCCACTCACCGAGACACAGAATCAGAAAATCACAGAGCACATTTCACTTTCAGATACAAGTGAATACTGCATAATGCCTCAATTCCAGCTCCATGGTCTCATGGCTTTTTAAAAAACTGTGCAATGCTTGTATAACAGCAATTTTTAGAAAGCCCAGCCTCCAGTTCTGTAAACTGACTGCAGTGAGATACAAATGAGGACCTCTGGATTATTTAATCAGCTGCCACAACTTCTAAATCAAGTCTCATGACATTCAGGGGAATTTGTATACAAGGGCACAGTGAAGGAAAACAAAATGGCCTTCCCACATCCTATTTACGTATGTCATTAGTCATTGCTGTTTTCCTCATGACAATTAATCGAGTTTGTGTTAGCTGAATTAACTTAAATATAGTGTAGATTATGTTAAGTTTTACTGACCTCCTGGCCCTCCCAGTCAGACGATCTTTGCCTTTTGCTTTACTGCCCATCACAAGCACATTTTTAGCTGCCTTGTCTTTGCCCCGCTTCTCGTGACCTGAGACAGAGAATTATGGCATGTAACTTTTTCAACATTTCTGTATGCTACATGTATACTATAAGGGAAAAAAATATTAGAAATGTAATGTTCAATATACCTCTTGAGTCACTGCCTGCCTTTTGTTGCCCTCTTCTTGCATTTCTTCCCCCTGAAACAATGAAAAGATTGTTTTACCATCATATTCTAATGTGAAAGGTATCCCTCCTCATGTTTGGTCACATTCTTACCTCTGCTCGAAGAGCCCCAGTCTCTGTCAGGGAGGGATTTGTCTGAAAACCTACAAGCGGAAACTCAGTTTAGAAAGAAGGAAAAAAGCAATTCATGGAGGGTCTTGGTCATGTTTGAAAATAATTAATCATTTCCAGCTCATCTGCAGCCGATAATCGGGCTTCTTTGACATTTGAGTTAATCACAGAACATTTATCACAGGGCCTGGAAATTTTGCAGAGGCAATAAAAGCTTTTGCTCCACCAGTCACACCCCAACACTTTGCATCCGCTGAAAACTAAACTGTCGAATAAAAACACATTTCCCCCTGTCTTCTTACTCGGGGGCCTTGCTTAAGCTTCGCCAAATAAGGCAAAGCATTCCAATCCTTATCCTGAGCTAAAAATAGCAGCTCCTCCCTTGTCTCTTTACATTTTAATGCTTCCTTAAACAGCACACTAATTTACTCTTTGTACTCCAGCTCGGTTTGTTTGAAATCTAACAAACACTTCAAACAAATGGGGTGAATTTTTTTCTTCCAGTCACAGTGTGATCTCACAAAGCGATGGGATGGTAGATTGGATGATCATGACATTCTTTAACTATGCTGCTTATTTTAAAACATGACTATGTTGACACCAGATTAAGCCTTAGCATCATACAGTAAATACAATTATGGCTGAAAAGCAATGATTTGCTGATGCTGTCATTATGCAACATCCTATGTCATGTTGAATATTAATCTTGTGACCACATGGCAGGACATGCTATCCAGATGGTTCATCGAATGGATTCTTCCGCTGAATAATCCAACTCAAAAGAAATATGCTGTTTTTCAATTAGTTGTTAGTTTTTCCTCTTCTCTGAACTGAAAGATGGAAAAAAAACTAATTGTAATTTAATTTGTTCATTTGCAAAAAAAATGGTAGACATGGGTGATGAATTAAAGAAGCAAATAATTTCACAGCCAACAAATTAAAGTTGTTTTCTACGAAAAGGACTTCACAGAAAAAGTTAATTTACTTTGGAGAGTTTGTGAGAAAATTACTTCTCATTCGATTTGTTACCTCAGTAAACATTTCGACAGTTTCCAAAAGGGTTTGCAGATTCAGTCTAGTTTCAAGTCTTCTTTAACACTGCAAATAAATGTATATAATGTATATAAATAAATATATATATAAATAAAATAAATGTATATAAATAAACTGTAAATGAATGTGCAATTTATGGTAAAACAGAGAGTAAAGCAGGGTGTGTCTTGTTAAATCGCATTAAACGTACATCGTGTCCTTCCCTACTTGTTTTGGAAAAAACAGTCCACAAATCAAAATCAATCAAATCAAAAGGAAACATCTCTGTGGCTTTAACAATCTTCTCTACAGTTTATCTAATAAGAATGTTTGTGCCAAATTTGAAGGAATTCCCTCGATGCATTCCTGAGACATTACATTCTCAAGAAGGGGATGATATGTTGACACAGTGATCTTTGATTACTAAAATCTAATCAGTTTATTATTGAGATCAAATGAATACTTCTGCCATATTTGAAGAAATTTCTACAGCACCTTCGTTTGCTTGTGAAAACAGAACAGGCAATCACTCATATAGACGGTGCAGCAGTTCACAAACTCTTCCAACTAGCACATCTAAAGGTTACTGGTACCTTTTACCAACATGGAACAAATTACAGTGTGGTTTGCTCATCTAATCTATTCAAATCTGGAACAACAAAAGAAAAAAAGAAATCAAGACTGATACATGGGCAGCAAAGTCATGAGAACTGACAGCATCACTGGGGATGTAATGTGGTACATGTAGCATGAAAAGAGCAGTTGTTGTATCCTTCAATGAAATTGTTCCATTCAAAACTAATGAAAAAGCAAACTGGTTGGAATTCCCACCAAAAGCCAGAGCTCATTTGTATGCGTGTTACTTATCATTTGTTTAATTCTTTTAAAAAAGCCTTTAAAAAGTTGTTTGGAAAACATAATGTAAAAGTGAAAGGACACGTGATATTAAGATGAAGGAGAAAATCTGCATTCTGGGATAAGATTAAATCTGCTGAGCCAATAGTTGCCAATTGCAACAAAGAAATGAAGAAGCCTGAAACAGTGGTGACAGTTCTAAAACATTTGCAGATCAAATGTCTTAGGAAGGCTGAGTGTTAAGAAGTCTTACATGTTTTCAGTTTTGTCCATGTCCCACGCCCGTCTCCATTGGCCCTTAGCATTTTTATGACGCGCCACCCTCTCCTTGTCAATCTGCTCTCGCTCTTTCTTCCACTGTAGATACTCTTCCTGCTCCTCCTTCGATGTGGGGATGTTGAGGTCTGTGCTGGCCTGCAGGTTCTCAGGATCCTACGTGGACACAAAACACTTGTGCTTCAATGCAAAAAACAGCAGCACTTTTAAAACTGGCCTCAGTCTGTTGTGTTATCTTAAGAATCAGTGAAGGGGGCAAGCTCACGTTTAAGCATGGGTGGCCATTAGAACACATTCTCAGTGTAAAAAAGATGCAGGGTAATCTGTAGACAAGTGGGATTCAAAAGAGGAGACGAAAATACACATTTTTGAGGGGATTTTCATACACTCCTCTTTGTGCAAAGATGATTGCTAAATAGGGATCTGATGCAGGCTCTTTAACACATCAAGAGACCTGTGTGATGCTATGTGATGAAACCTCAGAGAGAACCAGAACTACAAACATCTCTGTTCGTGGGAAGAATCTCGTATTAGGCTACCACTCTCTCAGAGAAAGTGTTTGTCAGCAACACTTCAAGAAGAAGCTGTATGAAGAAAAAAAAAAAACTACATGCTGCTCTGCACATTACATGAACAGGAGCAATGAAAACAGTGAAACAAAGAAACACAACACAATGCTGCTGAGACTGTGTTGTGTTTTCTGCTCCACTTGGTAATTTGGACCAATCACAGTTAAGTAAACATGTTGCCTTCCTGCATACAGTTATTGAACAGCAGAGCATCTGTGCTCATCCCTCTGTTTACCATTTCCTCTCCACCTCCCTCTTCTGTGGCCCTCAGAGGATGTCCGGGGCCACACGGGAAGTCATTCTCGCATGTTCCAACAGGCTGACTCCTGCTGCCACCCTAGCTACTAATTAGAGCGTCTGAATTTCTCAGCTCTTTGGGGCCTTGCTTGAAAGTTGCAAGGCAGATAGGGTGGACATTACAAAACTGATCTTCCTCTTATCCTGGATAGTTGAAACTCAAGAAGCTGCACTGCTGTATTTGTAATTTTGCAACCAATAACTGTTAACAAAACCACAGGTCCTCTTACACAACATCTCGAAAAAGAAAATGAATAAAAGAAAAAATTATTTGGCCTAGACTGCAGAGCAGCAAGGTACAGAGAGCCCAAGGAAGCATGAACAGCATCACTTGTCATGTGGCATATTTGCTGAGCCTTTGAAGCCCATCCTGCCCGCCTCCCCAGTCAGCCTGTTTATCACACAGCTGATGAATGAGACAGCTCTGAGCTACTCCACCGACGGCAACACACGAGTCGGCAGGAGGCAGATGGGGACAAGCACTAGAAAGAGGAGTGTGCCTGGCAGCATAGTGTGACTGTGATAAGGGTAGTGTGCAAATGTGCATTTGCATTTCTGTGGGCTCACATAGTAGCACTGTCATATAGGTTGTCTCAAATCTCAGACGGTTAGTGTTTTAGAAATGAAGTGACAAAATCTGTAACTGAATGTTTATGCCTCTGTGTGTATCTGTGTTGGCAGCCAAGACATTATGTTACCTGGTACTGTTCTGACGCCTTGTGTTGCTCCTCGGTGTGCTTCTGCCCTAGTTTAGTCTCCTCCTGTCAGGGAGCAGAGACGAGAAGATAAGAAGATGAACATAACAACAATAAGGGTGGCACAGCAACTTGTTGGCAGACAGTTCATTGTTGTGAAAAGTCACAGCTGCTGCCATAAAGACTAAAAGAAAATCAGGGGAAGGCACTGGCTCATCTCTTGGGAAAGATTAAGAAGTCTACACTGCCACCATGTGGTTTAAAAGTGTAAGAGCCATGACTGAATGCTTGTGCCTCAGTTTTAGCTGTTCAGTCTGCAAAAAGGTCATCGGAGTAGACTAGTTTTTAGAAAATCGAGCTTGGAAACAACCTGGTGGTTAGAAGAACAAAATGCACCTAACTGCAGCATCCGAATTTGCATGTTTCTGACTGCAAACCTCCAATGAACATAGTGGATGTTTCATGCCATCAATGACAACAACAGAGACGCTGAGAGGGAAAAGTCAATAAGCACCAGATAGAATGGTTTATATCGACTCATACACCCACATCCAGATGCGGTCGAGAACATACGTGAACTCAAAAGACCTCTGATCACCTTTCTTTCTCGTCTCCTCACACTCTTTCCTCCTCTCCCTCTCTGACTCTTTCCTGGAACCTTGCCAGGCCCGACTCTTTTGCAGGATAATGAGCCTTTTCAGAGTGAGAAGGCAGTTGAATGTTAATTAGATCAAATCAGCCCTTTCAGGGTGCTGGGAATGAGGAAACAATTGTGCCAGAGGAGTGAAGGCCACTTAAAGTTTCAGAGCAGAGAAATGAAGGCTGAGGGTTGCCAGGAGTTCCTCTCACTCCCTTCACATTTCCTCTCTCCTCGCTCATGTGCGTGAACAGACAGTCATGTCATGAGATACTTCCAGGCCTTTCAATCTGCCTGGGACACTGCCATATAACCACGCCCCTCTCACAAAGCCATTAGTTATTTCCAGGGTGTCTCTCGCACACACATTCATTATAAAAAGTATTTCAGGGACCAAGTTAAACCATAGATATAAACTTTATCATGGATCTTTCAACACAAATATGTTTCTACTCGTAACAGATAGATCCATCTCATGTTCTCCTATATTACAGTTTTGCAGCATTCACCCTGCTGCTCTCAATGTAAAATATACTAGTTATGTAAACAGCAACCATGTGGAGACAAGGCCTCTGTAACTGCCAGATGATTGGTGTGCTGGAGTGCTGGCTCCAGTTCAAGTGCTGATTCAGTCCACATGACAAATAAAGGGGGACACACCTAGCAGGCCAGAAATAAAGGCAACAGAACAGTGTGTTCAGCCTGTAGATGTTGTGCACATTAACTCAGACAGCCCAGTGAGCAGCCCTCTGTGTATCAGCCAATCAGAGGAACACATACATATTTAGACTGAGCCTCAGCTCTGCTTTTGTGTCCAAACACCCCTCCAAACCCGAGTGAGTCTGTGTTTACAGTGGTGAGGATCAGCTGTCTGTGCGGCAGCTTACTGATTGAGTTTGTGTGTGAGTGTGTGTGTGTGACTAAATGTGAGCGTCAGGCTTCAGATTGAGGCAGAGCAGCTGTTCAGTTGAGTTTCTGCATACACAGAGGGGGCCTGAGGTCAGTGACAGGGTGGCATTTAACAGCCCAGTCGTGGTACTGCATGTGCACATATGTTTGTTAAAAATGCGATCTTAAGCAAACCGCAGTTAAGCCACATTTCAATATCAGTTACAGATGCATAATATATAGAACATCTATCAATACTGCAATATAAACAGTGCAAAAGACTGCTTAGAGTGCAATAAATTAGAAGTAACAGACCTATAGTAGTAGACAAATAGTAGGACAACTACAGGTGTATTAATGAGGGCTTCCTTTTTAAAGGAAGTTCTGCTTTCACATATATTTATAAAATTTTAAAACTAAACAGCATGCACATGTGCAGAAACGGAGTGCAGCCTTCAGTAACAGACCTGAACTTAACACCAAAAACTGAAGATCGTAATATTCAGCAATGATTTTGGATATCTCGTGTTATAATATCTGCAGCCCTCTTATAAATATACATAAATATATCAAAAGATCTTTAGTTGAGCTCCATCTATCTATAGAATGCTTATTTATTAGTATTTGCTTATGCATCGCAAGTCAGCTCGCCTTGTACTCCTGGGTTTGCTTATCAATCACAGCTTGTCCTTGAGTACAGTGGCCTGTACTGAAAACATTTCACAAAATGACATTTCAGAAAAAACACATTTCGCAAGGAACAGAAAACACAACATGAAAACAGAAAACATAGACCCATACTGGACAAAACAAAACATAGCACAACAGATAACGCAGCAAGAAAAAGAAAGAGCAAATAGCATTTTAAAAGACAGCATTTCACAAACATGATATAAAATCTGTGTGCCATGTGAAATGTAATTCTGTTTTTTATACTGTGTTTTCTTAAACTTTTTGTTTATTTCCTGAATTTTTGTGTTGTTCTGGTTTTCTCATTGTGCTTCGAACCTCAAGACCAAAGTATTTAATCCATGAAGAAAATAAAACTTAAAAGCCTGGCTCTACAGAGCATCCACTCAACAAACTGTTCTATTAGCAGTCCCCCCTTTCTTAATCCCACAGCAGTAAGTCACAGCCTCGGTCCACCTCCTGTCCACACTCTATTGTGCTCCGTCACTGGAGGGGAAGGGCCAGCCGACATGTCTGACATCTATGTAAAACACATGGGTGCAGCACGAGAGAATAAACAAAGACGGGGTGTGGGAGTGGAGGCAGACAGCAGGGAGCATGCGTTCATGGTCACTGGAGTGTTCAGTGTGTCTGAAACAGACCTGTGGTGCTGCTGTGTCTCTCCTGGTCATGTGAGATGGCTGCTTCCCTCTCCCAGCTGACTCCACACGCCTCGCCTGTCCGTCATTCGTAGGGCTCTTGACGTCTGCAGGGCCCGGCCTCTTCTCCAGCTTCTCACTCACCACTCTCTTACCCTGAACAGTTAATGACTCAAATTAGAGGATCACACCTGTTGCAATGTCCACTGTAATAACGCACTGCTATTCATTATGACTTGCTAAACAATAATTTAAGGGGGCACCTTTCACAAATTTGTAATATCATATCTTAATACAAGAAGAAATTCAAAATAAACAACAGTGGACTTGATTAATATTCTTTGCTGTCTCCGCAGAAATAGACAGTTCCTAGAAAGATTATCATTATTATTTTCTTTTTTTTATGATTTCTCTTTTCAGCTCTTAGTCTGATTGCTGCCAAATGCAGTGTTCTCACTGATGTTCTCCACAGAATAAACTGAAATCCTTTTGGTGACATTTGCTTTAGCACTATCATCGTGTCAAAACTTTTATATGTTTTGTGTAAAACAAACGACAATAACACGCAGAACATGATTAATATAAGTGCTAAACAGATACATGTTGATGTATTCAGCTTGTTTTAATATCACCTTTAATTTAGATGTAACTTGGGTTGCTTGTAGATCTACTGTATGTCCAGGCCTGTCACAATTATTTGAGATAATGTCAGCTAATGCTCATAATTCTTTCTCTTCACTCTTATACAAACAGGTGGATTAAGCTAACAAACATAACTAATTACACATTGTTTTCTGGACTTTAAGAGTGCCATCTTGATGCACGTGCTTCTTCAGTATCAGCACATAAGTGGTGAATTAGCACTGTAATCTGTGACAAATTTCTAACATTCAACTGAACGTAGTTTTATGATTCAGGTTGCAAAGCCAAACATGGATGGAGATTCAAAGTATAAGACATAAAAAGAACAGCTAATTAGTTATTGGTCAGCTAAACTTTCAAGATCTTGACAGCGTTAATTATGTCTAAATGTAAGAATGTTACTAAGTTTGCCATTACACCTGATTTCATCTTAAATGTCCTGTGCAATGACATCTAGTGGAGAAGTTTCAGATTGTAATCAACTAAAAAGCACCCACTGCACCCTCAACTTCCAAGTGTTAAAAGTCCTATTATACAGCCAGTGATTGGTTTGTTCCTTTTAAACCAGTGTAGAAACTTGGCAACATAATGTAATACAAGGTAGGGATGTAATCAGTTTATTCCAGGTTAATCTAACATGATTTTACTCTAACAAAAACACAGGTTTTGATATTTATAGCATTTCTACCAATAGAAATACACTGGAGTTTTAGTAACCTCTCTCTGTGTGTGTAATGAATTTACTGTGAGATGAGTTGAAAATTATCTGTTTTGCAGATCTAATTGTGCACAGGTAAAAGGTGTTGCTTCTGCCTTAGTGTAGTAAGAGGTGTTCCTCTGCTAGTGGTCCTGAGACACCGGCTTTTCAATTTATATATAATCAATTTTGATAAAAAAATGATCAAATGCCAAATTACACTTATATACAGATGATGTGGTCATAAATAACTGTGTCACCATCTAATCAAGTTTTAAACACTTTCCAGCGCACTTTGACCAGTTTCAAACGTGTTCTGAATGCCAGCTTATCAAAACTCATGTTCTGTGCATCATGTTTGGGTTGTAATACCCCTTCTAAACTTCTTAAATCCTCTTCCTGACAAATATCCAACACATTACAAAAAACACTCCCTAAATATTCAATTCTAAAAAGGATAATAACAAAAACTATACTTAGAATCATGCATAGACTCGTTAAAAGTGCTGAAGCTTTGTTTTAACAAAAATCTAATGGTTAAACTTATAAATATATAGATAAATGATAAATTGTTTTGTGCTATTTTTTCCCTTATTCCAGTAAAACAGCAGTTTTTTTGCTGCTTGAACCAAACATTGACACAACAATGAATTTACCTTTTTGCCAGCCATGGTGACTGTTAGCTGCTTCCTGTGGCCTCGCCCAGCACCCTGCGCTGGCCCATCTCCCCCTCTGTCAGGCCCAGCCTCCTGCTGTCCTTTCCCAGCTGGTGCCCCACTGCTGAATGGCTTTGTCACCACCACACGACCGTCCTGCCCCCAACAAAGTACAGAACAGGGTATGAAATATTTATATAGCTGGCAGCTTAACTTTCCTGAATAAGTGACTGTGATTGCAGTAACATTTGTCATGTCATACACCACTGTGTAAACTCACATTTGTGGACTTGCTGATGGTGATGGTGAGATCGTCGGCTTTGCCCTTTCGGCTCTGCAGCGCCATTCCTTCCTCTTCTGCCCGTTTCCTGTCCTCCTCCACCTCCTAAATGCAAACACAAAACTCATCACAAAACCTGTAAGAGCTACACACTCTGGAAAGCATGTCTGCCTGCAGACACCTGTCCTCACCTTGTACCTCTTCATGAGTGCTTCATTCTTCCTGCGGAGAGCCTCAATCTTCTTGTCCAGCTCCAGATCCCTCTCATGATCCCTCTTGGGCATCATGTCACTGTCGGTCTGGGAGACACATCAGATCCTTTGTCATAAAAAATGTAAAAACGCCATTTAAAATGAGTCAAATCTAAAGTGGGTAATTTGACCGTGTTGAGTCAGCAGCTTTGTATTTTGAGTTTAAGTCTGACAATCTCAAGAAAATGTTCAAAATCAATGAATGAACCTTGTATTTGGTCAAGAAAAAAAATTTGCCCACAGAAAACAGTTGAAAACAAGGGCAACTTTGAGTAATCTAAGAAGCTTCCATATCAGAAAACGAGCTAATTATATAAATGATTTAAAACAACCAGATATTTTATGCCAGCTTTTCATGAACAGTGAGTAGTAATTGCTATCTTGGCCCTCTATTTCTCTATATATACTTTGAGAGTTCAAACCATAAGTTAAATATCTAAAAGGCCCACGAAACAAGTCTTAATTAAAGCATTACAACAAGCCTTAATATGGTCTGTTCACCAAGAGAAAAAAAAACAGACGGAAAGGTGAAATCATGTCTCGCCATCATGTGTGTTTCAATAACACACAAATCACCCTCACAGCCACCACAGATGGAGCATTCATTACGAAGCTCAGTTACACATATGCAGAGCATCCTAAGCATCCCAGTGCAGTCACACCACATGAGGCTAAAAACCTCCACACACACTCACAGAGCAGCAGCTAGCTGTGCATTAATGCTTCCTTAGACGAGAACCAACACATTACTGCAAACATGTGAGGTGCTGCTGAGGTGAGACTCAGTAAGATATGCAGTGAAGCATCAAGCATCTGAAACACAGTGATCTCATTTCCTCTAGCTTGCTGTAATTCAATGTTCCCAATCTGCTTTGTGCAGAGAGAGGAAAGCGTGGCTCATCTCCAGCCGTCCAGCCTTAAAGGGCGCATTTCTCTGACGGCTGGGCAAAGAGGAAGTGCTCTCTGCAGCAGGAGGGTTAGGAGAGCGTGTCACCCCCTTTAAAGCACTCAATTTCTGGAGGTCTGGATCAGGTGCATGTGTCATCAAAGTGTGATTAAAGAGAGCAAGATACAGTTATGCTAAAAGTTTTCAGACCGTTACATTTCCACATTTTGTTGTGTTCCTGTTGATGTTTTTCTCATCAATAAACACACAATTCTCCACAATGACAAATCATGACAAAACAGTTTCATCTATTTATTTTTATTGTCATTTTTTAAAGGGCTGTTCTAATTCTATTAGACAATGTGAAGCTGATGTCACGTCTTGATTTGTTTGGGTGTTTTGTGTGCACAGACCCCAATAAATTCAAACGCTCAAACTGTGGGATCAGCTTAGCATAGTCACATTTTAAGCTTCTCTTGTCCAGTGCCAGTAAAACATAGTTTTACTATCATAACACATCTATGCCATCATTAAAGTGACTGATAAAACCTACAACAAATGACTACATACAATAAACACATTGTTTAATTAACTTGGGAGTAGCAAAATTAATTTACTTTCATGAATTTCAGATTTCATGTGGGGTTGGGGCACTCCTGTCCGAGCATGCAACACACTGTGACATATCTTCACATTCTCTTTTCCATACATTTTCATGGTCTTCTTCAATCGCAGCGTTTGGTTGAGCAACCTTTAGGAGCAAGTCTTCTCCTAAATAAAAATACAGGAGTGGCACATCTTTCTTTTAGAAGTTTTCCTCTTTGTTTTTCGCAGAAACGTTCCAGCTGAACTGGTACAAAGCCATCTCCAGCTCTCTCTAGAGATGCTCTGATGACTTATGGTCCAAACTCTGGTTAGATCACTTCAGGACTAAGGCAGCATTTTCTAAAACCACTGTATTTTCTTGACGTATGCTTCAGATCACTGTCTTGTTTAAAGGTAAACCCTGAGATCCGCGCCACTCTGAATTTCTCATTCTGGTTTTCTCTACACTTTACTGCATTCATCTTTACTTCTATCTTGGCTGGACTCCCAGTACAATGGAAAAACATCCCCACACAATGATGCTGCCATTATCATGTTTTACTATAAAGGTGGAATTAATGAGGTGATGCTTGATGCCTGGCTTCCTCCACACACACTGTTTGGGATTGAGTCAAAATAGTTTAATCTTTGTTTCATTAGATCAGATGCTCATGGTCTGAGAGTAATTCTGGAGTCTTTTTGTAAACTCCCAGCAGGCCATCATGTGCCTTTTGGTGATGAATGGCCTTTTAAGTGTAACATTTAACTGAGATTTATGGCAGAAAACGACGTGATACAGAAAACTGTAGCAACACTTTGAAAATATGAGTTTGTGATAGCCTCATTCCTCGGTTATTGTTCTCTGATTGAAAGAAGCACTGTTTTTCCTCACATGTTCAGTAAGATTCAAGAGTGAAAATGCTCTAATAAATGAGAGTCTTTGTCAAAAAAGGAGCTCTCAACTCATACAGTTAAACCACGTGTTCCATACTTTGAATCAGCATCATCTGTTATCGTTCACAGCTAAGAAGAAGTGTCAATATCACAGTAAAATAGAAAAATGGCCAATTCTGCTTGTCTCAGCTGAGGAAAAACCCAATTCATGTTGAAGCGTTGCAGTTTCTACACTCTGTATCAGTTGTTCTTATAGGTCTAGACAGAGAAATGAAGTAGATGTGCCAAAAATGAGTCAGTCATCCTCCACTGTTGCCCCAGTGACGACACAAAAGTCAAGGTTGCCTCTATGTGATATTACTAGAACAGAATGATGACTCACTGCTAACGAGCACACAACAGCCATCACCGTGTTTTTCATCCCTGCTGCTGTTACACCTGCAAAGAATGGCTGCCACTGAGATGTTTGATATCCTACAATCAGAGAAACTAATAACCACATTTCCCGATTGCGGCTGGGTCAAACCTGAGCATGAGAAAAGTTTAGACTCACTCAGAGAGGCGGCAGGCTGGAAAGTGGTTACCTCACAGCTTTAGGTTGTCAGGGTATCCAAACACAACAGACCATGAGGACATACCACCAAGAATAGGCGCAATGGAGAGACACGCAGTGAGTCCAGTGGCAGAGGCTGAAGTGACCGCCGGCCTCCACAGACCAAAGCCGGGGGATTCTGTGTGGGGATGGCAAATCTGTGGGTTCTTGTGGTCGGTCCTCTAACAGTGCAGCAGTACAGCTAACATGTGCACACAATCAAAGAACACAGAGACGTTGTGGGTCTGCCAGCGGACGGACGGCGCCCATGCCCGGACAGGCGGGCAAAAGAGGGAGGAAGGGGCCTGCAGAGAGAAAGCTGCCAAGGTTTTTCTCCCTACCCAGCGTTCCTGCCTCCTACAGGAGCCACAACAGGGGAGAGAAAGAGCCAACAGTGAAACGCTGCATGTAGCCACAGCTAAATCTGCGACAGAGCAGAGGAGGGAAGAGGGGGAACCTAACACCAGAGAGAGGAGAAGGAGAAAGAAGGCACTCACAGGTCTTTCCATGTCAGCGGTGAGAGCTGGGCTGGGTCCAGGCGCAAGGCAGCCGAGGCGGCAGAGAGGGCTGCCTGGAGTCGACGATCATGCCTCGATTACAATGAGCCAAGTTGGGCAAGCAGCCAAGGCGTCTAACAAATGCACAGAGCTCCCCTTTTAACAGATTTCACAGCACCCTCCCGTTTGTCCTCCCTCTCTCTGACTCTCCAAACCTCCCACCCTCCTGCTTGTGCTCTGTCGCTCCCACTCTCCCAACTATAAAGCACTTGCTCCTTCCCCTCTGCACTTATCCCAAAGCATGTTGGCTAAATTCTGTTATTCTCCCCACACATGTGCACCACTGACACAATAAAAGACAAACAAAAACACACATTTTCTACATGTGAGCGAACTGCAAATCTGCTCTATTACCCGTTTACTTATTTTCATCATGCTTAAAAGCGAGATTGACAATCTAATTAACAGTTCCCATATCTTTTATCTCTTTGGTCATCACTGTGATGGTCCTAATTGAAAAAAAAAACACTCAACAACAAAACAAACCAAAAGTTGTTTTCTGAGGTGTTAATTCGTTTCTGTTTTATTGGTGTGTTTGTGAACTGTTGTTTTAATTTGTTTTCTGATATTTTCTGTCCTGTTGTGTCATGCTGTTTCAAAGTTAGTGTTTTTTGTGCTTTGTGTGACTTGCTCTTCTGTTTTCAGGAGAGTCATGTTAATTTTTTTTTAAATAGTACGTTTTAAATGCTGTTTATTCGACAATCTTGTCTTCTGTTTTCTGTGGAAAACATCCTGTTTTCTTTTTAACCCTTTTTGAATTGTCATATTCTCTTTTGCTCTTTCTAAGATGTTTGGTGTGTATTTGGTTTTGTTGTTTCATTGTTCCCAATATTGTGTTTCTCACATAAGAGCCAAAGAAAAGCACAACACATATTCCTAAAAACTGACCATATAAATACAGTTAGCCAGTAGAAGTACAATTATTTTGAGTTGTCTCATTTTCTTCAACGTCAGTCTTCTGGGCCAGAACAGCTGTTGTGTTATGTTGTTTTCTGCTCATAGGCTCTGAATATAGTTCTAAAAGACAGGTTTCAGATTTTCATATCAGAGAAAAGTACAGAGAACTAAATGTGCACTCTGTGTGGGTGCTTTCAAATCTCTGTCAATCACATTTTTGAAAGCTTTTTAATTCATTCTGACACAGCCTCGTTCACTTCTGGATGTGTCACTATGTAAATCTTACAAATGAGATGCATGCTGTTCATTCCCACTGTCGTTTCAGCAGCTGCGTCTCCTATGAGCTCCAGACTACATGTTTAGAGGACTAAAGAAGCTTCCAACAGACAGCAGGAGGGGGTTGTGGGACAAGGATTTCCCACAATTCTTCAAACATGGCATGCTTCCCCTTGCCAAGTCTGAGAGCTAATGACAGGCAGCGAATAGGCGGAGCCACAGGCATCTTCAAAAAGAGCAGCAGCAGCTCTGAAGATGGTCGATGGAGAGACAGCACTCTGCAGTTTCCACTCCATCAAAGAAACAAACACATTGTTTAAAAGCTACCATCCTGTGTAACATTTTAGCATACTTGAGTGTGCATAGCTCCCATATTACACATGGATCATTTTGCTAATGAGCAAAAGCTCTTTACTGGATTATATTACCTTGCATTATTTCCGGATTAATGTAAGGAATGTAGTAAAAAGATAGAGGCTATAGGCCTCAAAAATGTTAATGCCTCATATTTATTTGAAAACACAGTGGAGTAGGTCACAGAGTAAGTTTAGGAATTCCATTTGCAACAAAAAGGTTTATTAGTGACCTGTTAGCATGGTAATGTAAAATGGAAAGGAACAGCTGCACATATCTTAAGGGAAGGGTCATTTAACTGTAAATTTAAACTCAAAAAGGTCCTTGTAAACCACTGCTAAATCATGGAAAACTATGTTACAAGGCCCCACTTCTAACCTGATTATTATTCTGTCTTCAACTGTGTCATGCAGGTGTTTTTCTATAATTTCACATCAATTTTAGGTATTTTTCCTTCTTTTTATGGTTCTTTTTCTGCTATATTGATATTTCTCTGCCTCACTTTGTGTTCATTATGTTGCCAGGTCGATTGCCTGTTACTTGAACAATTTTGATCATGTTGCACAGACATGTTATTTTGTGAGGTAGTTTAGCCATCTGGCACATCTTTGCCCTTTTGTCCTTCGTTTCACACCGCATTTGCATCTCGTGGTGGCTGTTTTGTTCTTTACAGAGGAGGTTAGTTCCCAGGCTTTTCAATGTTTATGAAATTCTTTGATTATTTACTCCCACATATTAATTACTCTGCCAACTAGCGAATTAATATGTAATGAGAAATGCAATCCGCTACGATCACTGGTTATTCGTAGTGGTTCAGTTGTACGTCGATGAACGTGTAAATTCTAATTGAGTAAAAAAAAATAAAACACCGATAAAGTATTTCTCCTCACCTCAACATGGTAGATCCACCGCCATCAGAGGAACGTCACAGACTAACTGCAACGTCAAATGATGTCCATTAGGGGGCGCCAGATTTCTATCAACTGAAGCAGCTGCCTACATACAGAAAAATCTTGGAAAATAACTTGAAAATGGTTGTATATGAGAATATTTGTGATATATAAATATATGTAACTATTTCTAGTATAAAAATCGCACGAGAAAATGTGTGTCAATTCATGAAACTGTCAAACAAAAATGATATTTTTCCATCAATTAGATATCGGAAGAGTAAAGAGTAATATCATGATAGAAGTAACAGAACTCTGTTGTATATCTTTTTTGCCTCTTTCAGGGCTTAGGATATACTTCTCATATCCTTGTGTTGTTATCTGTGTGTTAATAATCTGGTTTAATGTTAAATACTTACCTAAAAAAGGTGGGGTAATTATATCTACATAATAAAAAGGGGGAGAAAGGCTACAGCTTTGAAAACACATGACACATTTTTGAGTTCATTTTGCTTGGCACTACTGAGATTTAAATTGATATACAGCTCAGCAGAGCTGTGATTTGTTTTTGTTTGTTTTCTTTTATTTAATTTTTCTCAAAGTCTGCCTTAAAGCAAGCAGCTGTGAACTAAAACAAAACGCCACCCTCTTGTGGCTGATTACCTTCTTTTTCTGAGGGGCAACATCACTGTTGTATGAGTTCAGGTTGTTCCTCCCTCAACAGGATAGACAAGATGTGTACGAATTCAGCAAGCTGAGTTTTCCTCCATGAAGCTTCCTTGTCAAGTAAGGTAAACTCAAAGGTTATTAGAAAATGCACAAATAGGGCAACATTGTGGGTACATTTTGTTAGTTGTTCAGTTTCTATGCTATATGTTGGAACAAGATCAAAGGTATGATGAATAGTTAGTATGTCTGTGTACTTTTTAAGAAGAGCCAGCTGAGAAATAAAGATTTTAACATAGATTTTGAAAGAAAAAAACTTCAGACAGAAACTCAGAGAGTAAGGCCCAGGTAGATCATACAGCATAACAAACAGGAGTATTGCTGCACAGGCTCCTTCTCAGCTTTTGCTTAGTGGAACTTCACAATTAATTTCTTCAAAAGGAGCTGCCACAGACACACTTCTGTATTTACTATTGAAATAATGTGCATATCTTTGGTGAGTTTGAGCAGACAAACCTACAACATCTTCGTAACCATCAGCTACAACTGAAAAAGAGCTGAAAGGTGTGAGAATTCCCTGGTAAAAAGATTTTGAACTCATCTCTCGTTCGGAAAGCTGAGAACGGAACATCACAGGATGTGCTGATTTGGGTGTGTTCTGCACCCATCAATTATCAGACACTCATTTGTCTCTTGTTAAAAGAACTTGAATAACCTGATATGATGCCTTGAGACAGTGGATAGTATATGTTGAGTTGTGATCTATAATTTCTGTAAACAGACAGCAATGATTCGGTTGCTGCAGAGAGAAGGTGGACAGAAGTAAACTCTTACTCATTCTACAGGTGTGAGAACTGAAGAAACAAGTTATTGTAGTTTTAAAAGCGAATGTTTTCATTTAATAAGCACCAGCTGTTTGAAATGGGCGATGGGTCTGGCCTGCAGGTGGACAAGTCTAACATTAGGACTTTTAATACAAATGAATGCTGTTGT
Source organism: Leuresthes tenuis (assembly GCF_036924035.1). NCBI lineage: Eukaryota > Metazoa > Chordata > Actinopteri > Atheriniformes > Atherinopsidae > Leuresthes > Leuresthes tenuis. Next base: position 25,284,133 of record NW_027325369.1, read on the forward strand.
AATTAATCCAGAGGGTGGGGTTTGGCACTGTGTTCCCTGAAAAAGACAGACTGGATTTCATAAAGCACAACAAAAAAGAAGACAGTAAAGAGACAAAAAACATCATGTTGTTTCACTGACAGCAGACCTTGATGGCAGCATATGCTCCTTCAAAACCTTTTAATATTGGTTATAACACCCTGGATGTTCCCTCTCCTCTTTAACCAGGAGGACACATCATCCATCATTTCCTAAAAGAAAAATAATTTTTGGAGGGGCTTTATCTAACCATTATCAAGCACTTTTAATACCTAACCTGAACCAAGTACTTACTTAGTAACTAACAAAGCAGTGCAGTAGAAGGAAGTCAAAATTAAGTCTACCAGTAAAAACAGATATAAGAATAAAGTGAAAGTCTTACAATTTGACTTGAACATGAAAGCATGTTTGGGAGTCCCGTGTTCATCCCACTCCTACCTCCTTACACACTCAGTCCATGTTACCTTTTCTTTAGCCCATTTGTTGTAGGTTGCTTTTGGCATTCCACAATTATTTTTGGCCCCGAAACAACTTTGAAGAAATATTTCTAACAGAAAACAATAAAATCTCACAGTTTGATTATTTGATACATTGCCTGTGACTGATGAGGCATGACTGAATATAATTTAAAGGAACATTGCAGCATTATGACGGAAGCCCAAAGGAAGAATTCACAACTAACATTGAGCTGCTGCAGAAACTTATTCACATCAGATTTACTTTTTTGATTTAGTCACGCACAGTTTTAGGTTTTATTTTTTGAGCTTGATACTGTGATGTGAAACATATCACATGGTCAGCCTATGCAATATGATGTGGTCTTATTAGCTACTGACAGTTATGTCCATATCTGTGACAACAGTCTGTGTATAGTGTTCACTGACTGATCAAGTTGAACCAGGTGTTTATTTGCAGTAACTCACACCTTGGTGCTTTTTTTTTTATTCAAAAAGAGACACAGATAGAAGAACAACATGTTAGTATTATCATTATGTTACACAGCAGATGACGAGTGAGAAATCAAACATATCAGTACCAAGCTTTATTTTTGCAGCAGCAGTTTAGAAGCACTGGAAAGGATTCACTTCCTGCCTTAAAAGCAATCTAAGAAATATGCTTCAGTATGAAAATTTGTTTTTAAAAGTTCTAGCTGTGTTGTTTGTTTTTTAGTTGTTAGTTGCTTAACTTGAGCACTTCTCTTGCTTGAAAATGTGTAAGTCAACCTGCCCTCAAGCATCTGTAACGGTCCTTTATACGTTTCTACATTTTAACTCCCACTATTGTCTTAACCTGTTCTGCAATTACTCAAATTAACTTTAAGTGCATGGGCAGGGAAGCACAAACATGTCCAGATTCTGCCTCCCTCATGCCACTCAATAAATACAGATGGAACACCAACACTAAACACAAACCATTTGACTTCCCACCAGGTATGTGTTGGCTGGTTATTTGTAATGGTTGTAAAGAGCTGAAGGTTCATATTTCTAACATCTTCGTTTATTTGTTTCCCAGGAAGAAAACGCAGGAAAGCTCTCAAACACCATCATTAAAAGGCAAAAATGAGTGAACGTAAGTATGATAATAATATTTTTTTAAGAACGCTTCCCTGCTTTTCTGTAAATGTTTTGGAAAAAATGACTGAGAAACCTCTTACTTAATCTATTTCACATCTTTCATTTCTCCATTTTGCATTTGCACATAAAATATCTCATTCTTTTGGTTCAAGTATATCTGCTGCTTTGAGAATTATGAGTCCAAACAGATAAAATACCTCAGTGAACAAACAGTTGTTCACTGTTGAGCATGATTGGTTCACTTAAGAAAACAATCTGTGTTGATGGGAGCGGCTTTCATTTTGAGGTATTAATGAATTTGTGAAACTCGTACAGCACTTTCTGAGATTTTCACGCATTTAGTTTAATTTCACATGTAATTAGTGTCAAATCTGCTATTTTTCTGATCTTCTTTTCTTTTCTTTTTCAAAATATAGCCAACAAAGGGGTAAGTCAGTTGATTTCCCTTCAGGGCCTTCAGGTCATAAAGTGAAACACATAGTTATGATGCTGTTTGTCTTTCATGTTGAAAAGAAACCCGAGGACCGTGACTCAGGATCAGAGTCTGAGGGATCTGACGGAGTAAGACACATTTCATTTTCCATATGCATTCTTTGTTTTCTTCTCTTTTCTGACATGTGTTCACTCATGTGTTCATGTTGTTTCTTTTACAGGAGGGTGGACCTGGTGGAAAGGTAAAACTCGGCAAACCTTTAAATCAAAGCTTTGGCTTTCGTTTATCTGCCTGATCTTTAAGAAGCTGACCATTTTTTAAAATGTACTTTTTGCCCGTTTCCAGGGAAAAGGGAAGAACAAGGGACGTGGGAAGTCTGATGAGAAACATGGAAAAGGAGAAGAACATGGACAAGGACGTGGACCACCAGAGGAACGTGGACAAGGACGTGGACCACCAGAGGAACACGGACAAGGACGTGGACCACCAGAGGAACGCGGACAAGGAAAAGGGCAGGGACATGGAAAGAATTAAAAAGACCATTGAAATAGCCCCAAAGAAATGATGAGGAAAGCATTTAATCAACAGGCTTTATCAATGATTGTAAAGAGTTGAATGTAGATCTAATAAAGTGATCTAGAAAATGAGAACATTGGCTAATGGCTTATTCACAAAATGAATATAAAGCTTGTGGCAGATGACACAGGCTGCTGTGTCTGAAACACAATTCAACGACCAGAAAACAACATGGCCTGGCTATACACATATTTTAACATTGGCTTATTGAATAAAAATATTTGACTTCTATTTGTTTTAAATAAGCCTTTACAAAGTACCTACCTACATCTGGAAATCACAAGCGCTGCACAGCAGAGATGACTTATGTTATTTAAGAATAAGTCTGATTTCCCTGTTGGGATAGAAAACATTAGACATTGTTATTTTATTTCTCTTCTGAGTAATTCATTATAGTTGCTGATGAGAATTTACTAATAAAAGCAAGACAAAAAAAATCAAGATCAAAAGAGTTTAGACTTCTCCTTTCTGAGGTACAGCGAAGGCAGCACGAATAAAAGTTGTAGAATTTGGGTGGAGATGACGCCAAGAAGGTTTAATCTCAAAATAAAATTAAAAAATGTCACTCTATAAGACATCTTTCAGGCCTGAGGGCCACAAGTGACTGCAAACAAGGCTATGGAGATAATAATGGGACAGAACAAGTTTTTCAAAACACAGACAAACATCTCATGTCCCAGAAAAAGAAACGATACGCAGCTTTCTGTTTGAAAGCCTTTATTTGGTTTGTTCTGGCAGATTAGTAGAAGTAAATGGTTTCAAACACAGTGTCAGTTTTACTTGTAATGTGTGAGAGACATTTGATCAAAATACAGAAGAACAAGGGATCAGAAAAGCAACTGCATGAAATTAATAAAACAAATAGAAGACACTTTGCATGGCAACACATTTCTTTAAGACTTACCATTTTCTTTTTTAAATATGATACAACACTTTAAAGTCAGGGAGCTGGTATAGAACAGTAGAGAGAAATCTGCTCTGCTTATCTCATTATGTCTGTTAAATTATCCGTTAGCAGTTCTCTGGGAAAGTCCAATCACTTATTGACACATCTGTGAGCAGAACCAGCTAAAGAAGCCTGCAGTTATAACTCTATTCAAGTTTATTAAGGCTCAGTGAGGCTGACAGGAATGTTTAAACTAAGGAAAAAAGAAAACAGAAAGGGACTATCTTAACAGTCATGATCTGTTACCAACTCCTATTTGAGATGGATGCATCTATTGTGTGTCATAGCGGCCTTCTTTACCATAAGAGGCCTTTGTTTCTCTTTCAGAAGAGCCCGTTGACCTGTTCAGTCTCAGGGTCCAGGTCGATATCATAGAAACAAGGCCGGGTGGGCAGGCCAGGGATCGTGGGCATCTTTACAGAGAGAGACGGAAATGAAAAACAGTCACAGTTACTGTGTGGCAGTGTTGCAATAACAGTCATTCTAATAACGTGTTAGTTAAATGATAAAGAATCATCTATAATTCATGTTTTCAATGTGAGGATTATTCTCATACACAGCTAAAATTTAAAACCTGTCGGGGTGGGAAAACACCACATGAATATATAACCGTAGATCATTCTAATCCTGTCTGCGTACAACAGAAGAACCTGCTGATGGGCTTTCAAATGGGGTGGGTGCAGAGAATTTTAGGAGTCACATCCAAAACAAAACACGAAATGAAGAGAGGCGGCTCTGTTTGTTTACTGTGAGTGAGAGCTCACCGTGCCGACCAATGGGAAGAGAAAGCCAGCGCCCACACTCGCTCGAATGTCTCTGATTGGCAGGATGAAACCTGTGGGCACGCCTTTCTTATCTGCCTGTGAGAAAGAGACAAACGCATCTTTGCCATGCAACTCTGCCTCGGTGTCTGTCCTGAGTGGGTCAGCACAAGAAAGGAACAGCAGACCACATTACCCACTTATCCCTGAGTTTCTATGCTATATATTGGAACAAGATCAAAGGTATGATGAATAGTTAGTATGTCTGTGTACCTTTCAAGAAGAGCCAGCTGAGAAATAAAGGTGATATTTAACATAGATTTTGAAAGAAAAAAACTTTAGACAGAAACTCAGAGAGTAAGGCCCAGGTAGATCATACAGCATAACAAACAGGAGTATTGCTGCACAGGCTCCTTCTCAGCTTTTGCTTAGTGGAACTTCACAATTAATTTCTTCAAAAGGAGCTGCCACAGACACACTTCTGTATTTACTATTGAAATAATGTGCATATCTTTGGTGAGTTTGAGCAGACAAACCTACAACATCTTTGTAACTATCAGCTACAACTGAAAAAGAGCTGAAAGGTGTGAGAATTCCCTGGTAAAAAGATTTTGAACTCATCTCTCGTTCGGAAAGCTGAGAACGGAACATCACAGGATGTGCTGATTTGGGTGTGTTCTGCACCCATCAATTATCAGACACTCATTTGTCTCTTGTTAAAAGAACTTGAATAACCTGATATGATGCCTTGAGACAGTGGATAGTATATGTTGAGTTGCGATCTATAATTTCTGTAAACAGACAGAAATTATTCTGTTGCTGCAGAGAGAAGGTGGACAGAAGTAAACTCTTACTCATTCTACAGGTGTGAGAACTGAAGAAACAAGTTATTGTAGTTTTAAAAGTGAATGTTTTCATTTAATAAGCACCAGCTGTTTGAAATGGGCGATGGGTCTGGCCTGCAGGTGGACAAGTCTAACATTAGGACTTTTGATACAAATGAATGCTGTTGTAATTAATCCAGAGGGTGGGGTTTGGCACTGTGTTCCCTGAAAAAGACAGACTGGATTTCATAAAGCACAACAAAAAAGAAGACAGTAAAGAGACAAAAAACATCACGTTGTTTCACTGACAGCAGACCTTGATGGCAGCATATGCTCCTTCAAAACCTTTTAATATTGGTTATAACACCCTGGATGTTCCCTCTCCTCTTTAACCAGGAGGACACATCATCCATCATTTCCTAAAAGAAATAAAAAACTTTGGAGGGGCTTTATCTAACCATTATCAAGCACTTTTAATACCTAACCTGAACCAAGTACTTACTTAGTAACTAACAAAGCAGTGCAGTAGAAGGAAGTCAAAATTAAGTCTACCAGTAAAAACAGATATAAGAATAAAGTGAAAGTCTTACAATTTGACTTGAACATGAAAGCATGTTTGGGAGTCCCGTGTTCATCCCACTCCTACCTCCTTACACACTCAGTCCATGTTAACTTTTCTTTAGCCCATTTGTTGTAGGTTGTTTTTGGCATTCCACAATTGTTTTTGGCCCTGAAACAACTTTGAAGAAATATTTCTAACAGAAAACAATAAAATCTCACAGTTTGATTATTTGATACATTGCCTGTGACTGATGAGGCATGACTGAATATAATTTAAAGGAACATTGCAGCATTATGACGGAAGCCCAAAGGAAGAATTCAAAACTGACATCGAGCTGCTGCAGAAACTTATTCACATCAGATTTACTTTTTTGATTTAGTCACGCACAGTTTTAGTTTTTTTTTTTAGCTTGATACTGTGATGTGAAACATATCACATGGTCAGCCTATGCAATATGATGTGTTCTTATTAGCTACTGACAGTTATGTCCATATCTGTGACAATAGTCTGTGTATAGTGTTCACTGACTGATCAAGTTGAACCAGGAGTTTATTTGCAGTAACTCACACCTTGGTGCTTTTTTTTTTATTCAAAAAGAGACACAGATAGAAGAACAACATGTTAGTATTATCATTATGTTACACAGCAGATGACGAGTGAGAAATCAAACATATCAGTACAAAGCTTTATTTTTGCAGCAGCAGTTTAGAAGCACTGGAAAGGATTCACTTCCTGCCTTAAAAGCAATCTAAGAAATATGCTTCAGTATGAAAATTTGTTTTTCTAGCTGTGTTGTTTGTTTTTTAGTTGTTAATTGCTTAACTTGAGCACTTCTCTTGCTTGAAAATATGTAAGTCAACCCGCCCTCAAGCATCTGTAACGGTCCTTTATACGTTTCTACATTTTAACTCCCACTATTGTCTTAACCTGTTCTGCAATTACTCAAATTAACTTTAAGTGCATGGGCAGGGAAGCACAAACATGTCCAGATTCTGCCTCCCTCATGCCACTCAATAAATACAGATGGAACACCAACACTAAACACAAACCATTTGACTTCCGCACCAGGTATGTGTTGGCTGGTTATTTGTAATGGTTGTAAAGAGCTGAAGGTTCATATTTCTAACATCTTCGTTTCTTTGTCTCCCAGGAAGAAAACGCAGGAAAGCTCTCAAACACCATCATTAAAAGGCAAAAATGAGTGAACGTAAGTATGATAATAATATTTTTTTAAGAACGCTTCCCTGCTTTTCTGTAAATGTTTTGGAAAAAATGACTGAGAAACCTCTTGCTTAATCTATTTCACATCTTTCATTTCTCCATTTTGCATTTGCACATAAAATATCTCATTCTTTTGGTTCAAGTATATCTGCTGCTTTGAGAATTATGAGTCCAAACAGATAAAATACCTCAGTGAACAAACAGTTGTTCACTGTTGAGCATGATTGGTTCACTTAAGAAAACAATCTGTGTTGATGGGAGCGGCTTTCATTTTGAGTTATTAATGAATTTGTGAAACTCGTACAGCACTTTCTGAGATTTTCACGCATTTAGTTTAATTTCACATGTAATTAGTGTCAAATCTGCAATTTGTCTGATCTTCTTTTCTTTTCTTTTTCAAAATATAGCCAACAAAGGGGTAAGTCAGTTGATTTCCCTTCAGTCCCTTCAGGTCATAAAGTGAAACACATAGTTATGATGCTGTTTGTCTTTCATGTTGAAAAGAAACCCGAGGACCGTGACTCAGGATCAGAGTCGGAGGGATCTGACGGAGTAAGACTAATTTCATTTTCCACATGCATTCTTTGTTTTCTTCTCTTTTCTGACATGTGTTCACTCATGTGTTCATGTTGTTTCTTTTACAGGAGGGTGGACCTGGTGGAAAGGTAAAACTCGGCAAACCTTTAAATCAAAGCTTTGGCTTTCGTTTATCTGCCTGATCTTTAAGAAGCAGACAAAATTTTTTTAAAATGTACTTTTTGCCCGTTTCCAGGGAAAAGGGAAGAACAAGGGACGTGGGAAGTCTGATGAGAAACATGGAAAAGGAGAAGAACATGGACAAGGACGTGGACCACCAGAGGAACACGGACAAGGACGTGGACCACCAGAGGAACACGGACAAGGAAAAGGGCAGGGACATGGAAAGAATTAAAAAGACCATTGAAATAGCCCCAAAGAAATGATGAGGAAATCATTTCATCAACAGGCTTTATCAATGATTGTAAAGAGTTGAATGTAGATCTAATAAAGTGATCTAGAAAATGAGAACATTGGCTAATGGCTTATTCACAAAATGAATATAAAGCTTGTGGCAGATGACACAGGCTGCTGTGTCTGAAACACAATTCCACGACCAGAAAACAACATGGCCTGGCTATACACATATTTTAACATTGGCTTATTGAATAAAAATATTTGACTTTATTTGTTTTAAATAAGCCTTTACAAAGTACCTACCTACATCTGGAAATCACAAGCGCTGCACAGCAGAGATGACTTATGTTATTTAAGAATAAGTCTGATTTGCCTGTTGGGATAGAAAACATTAGACATTGTTACTTTATTTCTCTTCTGAGTAATTCATTATAGTTGCTGATGAGAATTTACTAATAAAAGCAAGACAAAAAAAAAAAATCAAGATTAAAAGAGTTTAGACTTCTCCCTTCTGAGGTACAGCGAAGGCAGCACGAATAAAAGTTGTAGAATTTGGGTGGAGATGACGCGAAGAAGGTTTAATCTCAAAATAAAATTAAAAAATGTCACTCTATAAGACATCTTTCAGGCCTGAGGGCCACAAGTGACTGCAAACAAGGCTATGGAGATAATAATGGGACAGAACAAGTTTTTCAAAACACAGACAAACATCTCATGTCCCAGAAAAAGAAACGATATGCAGCTTTCTGTTTGAAAGCCTTTATTTGGTTTGTTCTGGCAGATTAGTAGAAGTAAATGGTTTCAAACACAGTGTCAGTTTTACTTGTAATGTGTGAGAGACATTTGATCAAAATACAGAAGAACAAGGGATCAGAAAAGCAACTGCATGAAATTAATAAAACAAATTGACTTTAATTAAAGTCAGGGAGCTGGTAGAGAACAGTAGAGAGAAATCTGCTCTGCTTATCTCATTATGTCTGTTAAATTATCCGTTAGCAGTTCTCTGGGAAAGTCCAATCACTTATTGACACATCTGTGAGCAGAACCAGCTAAAGAAGCCTGCAGTTATAACTCCATTCAAGTTTATTAAGGCTCAGTGAGGCTGACAGGAATGTTTAAACTAAGGAAAAAAGAAAACAGAAAGGGACTATCTTAACAGTCATGATCTGTTACCAACTCCTATTTGAGATGGATGCATATATTGTGTGTCATAGCGGCCTTCTTTACCATAAGAGGCCTTTGTTTCTCTTTCAGAAGAGCCCGTTGACCTGTTCAGTCTCAGGGTCCAGGTCGATATCATAGAAACAAGGCCAGGTGGGCAGGCCAGGGATTGTGGGCATCTTTACAGAGAGAGACGGAAATGAAAAACAGTCACAGTTACTGTGTGGCAGTGTTGCAATAACAGTCATTCTAATAACGTGTTAGTTAAATGATAAAGAATCATCTATAATTCATGTTTTCAATGTGAGGATTATTCTCATACACAGCTAAAAATTAAAACCTGTCGGGGTGGGAAAACACCACATGAATATATAACCTTAGATCATTCTAATCCTGTCTGCGTACAACAGAAGAACCTGCTGATGGGCTTTCAAATGGGGTGGGTGCAGAGAATTTTAGGAGTCACATCCAAAACAAAACACGAAATGAAGAGAGGCGGCTCTGTTTGTTTACTGTGAGTGAGAGCTCACCGTGCCGACCAATGGGAAGAGAAAGCCAGCGCCCACACTCGCTCGAATGTCTCTGATTGGCAGGATGAAACCTGTGGGCACGCCTTTCTTATCTGCCTCGTGAGAAAGAGACAAACGCATCTTTGCCATGCAACTCTGCCTCGGTGTCTGTCCTGAGTGGGTCAGCACAAGAAAGGAACAGCAGACCACATTACCCACTTATCCCTGAGTTTCTATGCTATATATTGGAACAAGATCAAAGGTATGATGAATAGTTAGTATGTCTGTGTACCTTTCAAGAAGAGCCAGCTGAGAAATAAAGGTGATATTTAACATAGATTTTGAAAGAAAAAAACTTCAGACAGAAACTCAGAGAGTAAGGCCCAGGTAGATCATACAGCATAACAAACAGGAGTATTGCTGCACAGGCTCCTTCTCAGCTTTTGCTTAGTGGAACTTCACAATTAATTTCTTCAAAAGGAGCTGCCACAGACACACTTCTGTATTTACTATTGAAATAATGTGCATATCTTTGGTGAGTTTGAGCAGACAAACCTACAACATCTTTGTAACTATCAGCTACAACTGAAAAAGAGCTGAAAGGTGTGAGAATTCCCTGGTAAAAAGATTTTGAACTCATCTCTCGTTCGGAAAGCTGAGAACGGAACATCACAGGATGTGCTGATTTGGGTGTGTTCTGCACCCATCAATTATCAGACACTCATTTGTCTCTTGTTAAAAGAACTTGAATAACCTGATATGATGCCTTGAGACAGTGGATAGTATATGTTGAGTTGCGATCTATAATTTCTGTAAACAGACAGAAATGATTCTGTTGCTGCAGAGAGAAGGTGGACAGAAGTAAACTCTTACTCATTCTACAGGTGTGAGAACTGAAGAAACAAGTTATTGTAGTTTTAAAAGTGAATGTTTTCATTTAATAAGCACCAGCTGTTTGAAATGGGCGATGGGTCTGGCCTGCAGGTGGACAAGTCTAACATTAGGACTTTTGATACAAATGAATGCTGTTGTAATTAATCCAGAGGGTGGGGTTTGGCACTGTGTTCCCTGAAAAAGACAGACTGGATTTCATAAAGCACAACAAAAAAGAAGACAGTAAACGGACAAAAAACATCATGTTGTTTCACTGACAGCAGACCTTGATGGCAGCATATGCTCCTCCAAAACCTTTTAATATTGGTTATAACACCCTGGATGTTCCCTCTCCTCTTTAACCAGGAGGACACATCATCCATCATTTCCTAAAAGAAATAAAAAACTTTGGAGGGGCTTTATCTAACCATTATCAAGCACTTTTAATACCTAACCTGAACTAAGTACTTACTTAGTAACTAACAAAGCAGTGCAGTAGAAGGAAGTCAAAATTAAGTCTACCAGTAAAAACAGATATAAGAATAAAGTGAAAGTCTTACAATTTGACTTGAACATGAAAGCATGTTTGGGAGTCCCGTGTTCATCCCACTCCTACCTCCTTACACACTCAGTCCATGTTACCTTTTCTTTAGCCCATTTGTTGTAGGTTGTTTTTGGCATTTCACAATTATTTTTGGCCCCGAAACAACTTTGAAGAAATATTTCTAACAGAAAACAATAAAATCTCACAGTTTGATTATTTGATACATTGCCTGTGTAAGATGAGGCATGACTGAATATAATTTAAAGGAACATTGCAGCATTATGACGGAAGCCCAAAGGAAGAATTCACAACTGACATCGAGCTGCTGCAGAAACTTATTCACATCAGATTTACTTTTTTGATTTAGTCACGCACAGTTTTAGGTTTTATTTTTTGAGCTTGATACTGTGATGTGAAACATATCACATGGTCAGCCTATGCAATATGATGTGGTCTTATTAGCTACTGACAGTTATGTCCATATCTGTGACAACAGTCTGTGTATAGTGTTCACTGACTGATCAAGTTGAACCAGGAGTTTATTTGCAGTAACTCACACCTTGGTGCTTTTTTTTTTTATTCAAAAAGAGACACAGATAGAAGAACAACATGTTAGTATTATCATTATGTTACACAGCAGATGACGAGTGAGAAATCAAACATATCAGTACCAAGCTTTATTTTTGCAGCAGCAGTTTAGAAGCACTGGAAAGGATTCACTTCCTGCCTTAAAAGCAATCTAAGAAATATGCTTCAGTATGAAAATTTGTTTTTAAAAGTTCTAGCTGTGTTGTTTGTTTTTTAGTTGTTAGTTGCTTAACTTGAGCACTTCTCTTGCTTGAAAATGTGTAAGTCAACCCGCCCTCAAGCATCTGTAACGGTCCTTTATACGTTTCTACATTTTAACTCCCACTATTGTCTTAACCTGTTCTGCAATTACTCAAATTAACTTTAAGTGCATGGGCAGGGAAGCACAAACATGTCCAGATTCTGCCTCCCTCATGCCACTCAATAAATACAGATTGAACACCAACACTAAACACAAACCATTTGACTTCTGCACCAGGTATGTGTTGGCTGGTTATTAGTAATGGTTGTAAAGAGCTGAAGGTTCATATTTCTAACATCTTCGTTTCTTTGTTTCCCAGGAAGAAAACGCAGGAAAGCTCTCAAACACCATCATTAAAAGGCAAAAATGAGTGAACGTAAGTATGATAATAATATTTTTTTAAGAACGCCTCCCTGCTTTTCTGTAAATGTTTTGGGAAAAATGACTGAGAAACCTCTTGCTTAATCTATTTCACATCTTTCATTTCTCCATTTTGCATTTGCACATAAAATATCTCATTCTTTTGGTTCAAGTATATCTGCTGCTTTGAGAATTATGAGTCCAAACAGATAAAATACCTCAGTGAACAAACAGTTGTTCACTGTTGAACATGATTGGTTCACTTAAGAACACAATCTGTGTTGATGGGAGCGGCTTTCATTTTGAGGTATTAATGAATTTGTGAAACTCGTACAGCACTTTCTGAGATTTTCACGCATTTAGTTTAATTTCACATGTAATTAGTGTCAAATCTGCAATTTTTCTGATCTTCTTTTCTTTTCTTTTTCAAAATATAGCCAACAAAGGGGTAAGTCAGTTGATTTCCCTTCAGGGCCTTCAGGTCATAAAGTGAAACACATAGTTATGATGCCGTTTGTCTTTCATGTTGAAAAGAAACCCGAGGACCGTGACTCAGGATCAGAGTCTGAGGGATCTGACGGAGTAAGACACATTTCATTTTCCACATGCATTCTTTGTTTTCTTCTCTTTTCTGACATGTGTTCACTCATGTGTTCATGTTGTTTCTTTTACAGGAGGGTGGACCTGGTGGAAAGGTAAAACTCGGCAAACCTTTAAATCAAAGCTTTGGCTTTCGTTTATCTGCCTGATCTTTAAGAAGCAGACAAAAAATTTTTTAAATGTACTTTTTGCCCGTTTCCAGGGAAAAGGGAAGAACAAGGGACGTGGGAAGTCTGATGAGAAACATGGAAAAGGAGAAGAACATGGACAAGGACGTGGACCACCAGAGGAACGCGGACAAGGAAAAGGGCAGGGACATGGAAAGAATTAAAAAGACCATTGAAATAGCCCCAAAGAAATGATGAGGAAAGCATTTAATCAACAGGCTTTATCAATGATTGTAAAGAGTTGAATGTAGATCTAATAAAGTGATCTAGAAAATGAGAACATTGGCTAATGGCTTATTCACAAAATGAATATAAAGCTTGTGGCAGATGACACAGGCTGCTGTGTCTGAAACACAATTCAACGACCAGAAAACAACATGGCCTGGCTATACACAGATTTTAACATTGGCTTATTGAATAAAAATATTTGACTTCTATTTGTTTTAAATAAGCCTTTACAAAGTACCTACCTACATCTGGAAATCACAAGCGCTGCACAGCAGAGATGACTTATGTTATTTAAGAATAAGTCTGATTTGCCTGTTGGGATAGAAAACATTAGACATTGTTATTTTATTTCTCTTCTGAGTAATTCATTATAGTTGCTGATGAGAATTTACTAATAAAAGCAAGACAAAAAAAAAAAATCAAGATCAAAAGAGTTTAGCCTTCTCCCTTCTGAGGTACAGCGAAGGCAGCACGAATAAAAGTTGTAGAATTTGGGTGGAGATGACGCCAAGAAGGTTTAATCTCAAAATAAATTTTAAAAATGTCACTCTATAAGACATCTTTCAGGCCTGAGGGCCACAAGTGACTGCAAACAAGGCTATGGAGATAATAATGGGACAGAACAAGTTTTTCAAAACACAGACAAACATCTCATGTCCCAGAAAAAGAAACGATACGCAGCTTTCTGTTTGAAAGCCTTTATTTGGTTTGTTCTGGCAGATTAGTAGAAGTAAATGGTTTCAAACACAGTGTCAGTTTTACTTGTAATGTGTGAGAGACATTCGATCAAAATACAGAAGAACAAGGGATCAGAAAAGCAACTGCATGAAATTAATAAAACAAATAGAAGACACTTTGTATGGCAACACATTTCTTTAAGACTTAACATTTTCTTTTTTAATTATAATACAACACTTTAAAGTCAGGCAACTGGAGAAAATGCCTCCTTTATATTGCTTAAAAAATATACACAAGTAGTTCAAACAAGACTCCAAAAGTAATTTTATGCGTTCGGAGTTGGAAATTAGTTCAGTTAGGAATGTGACAAAGAAATTTCTCAACAGGGCACTTAGTCCTGCAAAAAGGCTGTCAGGCTGACAACAGTAGAGAGAAATCTGCTCTGCTTATCTCATTATGTCTGTTAAATTATCCGTTAGCAGTTCTCTGGGAAAGTCCAATCACTTATTGACACATCTGTGAGCAGAACCAGCTAAAGAATTCTGCAGTTATAACTCCATTCAAGTTTATTAAGGCTCAGTGAGGCTGACAGGAATGTTTAAACTAAGGAAAAAAAGAAAACAAAGGGACTATCTTAACAGTCATGATCTGTTACCAACTCCTATTTGAGATGGATGCATATATTGTGTGTCATAGCGGCCTTCTTTACCATAAGAGACATTTGTTTCTCTTTCAGAAGAGCCCGTTGACCTGTTCAGTCTCAGGGTCCAGGTCGATATCATAGAAACAAGGCCGGGTGGGCAGGCCAGGGATTGTGGGCATCTTTACAGAGAGAGACGGAAATGAAAAACAGTCACAGTTACTGTGTGGCACTGATGCAATAACAGTCATTCTAATAACGTGTTAGTTAAATGATAAAGAATCATCTATAATTCATGTTTTCAATGTGAGGATTATTCTCATACACAGCTAAAAATTAAAACCTGTCGGGGTGGGAAAACACCACATGAATATATAACCTTAGATCATTCTAATCCTGTCTGCGTACAACAGAAGAACCTGCTGATGGGCTTTCAAAAGGGGTGGGTGCAGAGAATTTTAGGAGTCACATCCAAAACAAAACACGAACTGAAGAGAGGCGGCTCTGTTTGTTTACTGTGAGTGAGAGCTCACCGTGCCGACCAATGGGAAGAGAAAGCCAGCGCCCACACTCGCTCGAATGTCTCTGATTGGCAGGATGAAACCTGTGGGCACGCCTTTCTTATCTGCCTCGTGAGAAAGAGACAAATGCGTCTTTGCCATGCAGATTGGAAGATTACCAAAACCCTGAGGGGAGAGACAAAAAATTATCATTTCAAGAAGGATTTTCTTCTCATGATGACCTTAGCTGACAGCAGAAGCTGACAAACAGGCTGAGAAGACAGGAAAAAACAACTTTAAAGCTTGCTGACCTGTTTGGTGTAGAGCTCCACCTTATGTTGGGCCTCGGGGAGAAGCTCAATATCATCGGCTCCGTAGATCTTCTGAGCGATTATTCGAATTTTGTCAGCAATTGGGAGCTTAAAAGGAGAAAGAGGTATTGTAGGTGTAGTTAGTCAAAAAGGGAAACACTGGAGTAAAGAACTGCAACAGTCTGGGTTAAAGCTCGAACCTCCAAATCATAGAGGAATCTGAAGTTGCTGGGGGTCCCACTGGCTCTCTGGACAGCCTGACCCAGGGCCACAGCACCGGCTCCACCTTCAGCCCAATGGGAGCATCGCACAGCATCAAAGGCTCCAGCAGCTTTGGCCATGGTGCAGACCAAGTCTAACTCTGCCTCAGTGTCGGTCCTGAGTGGGTCAGCACAAGCAGAACACATTACCCACTTATCCCTGAGGTTTAAAGTGTTTCTGTCATCTTTATGCACGTCTATTATAAAATCACCATCTCTCACTCACTTGAAGGCATTGACAGCCACCACCACTGGAACACCAAATTGTTTTGCATTTTCTATCTGTTTCCTCATGTTGCTGCAGCCGTTCTTCAGCAGCTCAAGGTTCTACACAGACACACACACGCATTCTGTAAACATGTTTGGAAAACTTACAAAGCTCTTGAACTCGCTTGCATCACATATAATAAGCAGACATGGCTGAGGTGCATTACATGTGCATTGCTGAACGGCTGCATTGCAGCTCTGTGTGTGTGTGTGTGTGTGTGTGTGTGTGTGTGTGTGTGTGCGTGTGCGTGTGCGTGTGTATGCATATTCACATTGCTGACAGAATGGTTACAGCTCATCTCCTGCCTGTGTAATCAGTGTTTGAAATTAGCCTAAAAGTGAAGACTGGGGATTTGATCAGGAGTAACTGGATAGTACTCGACTTTTTAACTGTTGTCCGTTTATATCCTCCACTGGGCCTCTGCTATAACTAGCAGAACTAGGCACAGAGTCTAAATTAAAGTCATGATGTAGAAAGTACAGTTAGACAAAAAAGAACCTGAAAAACAGCTGGTGTGAAGCCAGTCTGAGACACCCAGTACAAATTAAATCTATTCACAGAAGATGTTCATTGTAAGTGAATAACAAGCTTTGGTTGGCTGCTCCTCTATATTACCTCTTCCACATATTCCTTAGGCAGTGGCATCCCAGCAGTGACCTGAGCAAATAAATACATTAACAGTTCTTAATGAATAAAAAAAACACACAAAATCATAAATCAACAGTGACCATTTGATCTGTTTATCCTCTTAATGTCTTCATGATTATCAGCAGAAGAAGAGTAAAAAAAACAGGAATTTTTGGGATCATGTGAATGATAACATTGTGTTAAAGATTCAGAACGGAGGAATGTGAATATAAGCATTAAACTAACATCAAATCTAAGTCTGATAAGAGTTTTGCTTGTAAGCTAAGGGAAATCACGAGGAAAACTCACTAAAGGTCCTCCTCCGTGCATCTTAAGGGCTCGAATGGTGGCCACCAGAACCACTACATGGGGTCTCAGGCCTGAGTAGCGGCACTTGATATTGAAGAACTTCTCCATACCGATGTCAGCACCAAAACCAGCTTCTGTCACTGTTGGAACCAAACCACAGACGTGACGACAGAAAAACGATAACAGCTTTAAAGAACACTGAGCAATAATATTAATATTCTATCACCTGTACAGTCGACAGGTACAATATAACCAGGAAACATTTAGAGTCATTTCTTTGATCTCCTCTTACCCACAAAGCCCTCGGGTCCGACCAGCTTCAAAGCAATCTTATCAGCCAGGATGGAGGAGTTTCCATGGGCAATGTTGGCAAAGGGGCCAGCATGAACAAACACAGGTGTTCCCTGTGGATTCAGATGATCTCACATGTATTACACAAAGCCATTATGGAAGATTCATCTAAAACATCAATTATTCATGAATATTCACCAAAAAAAAAAATGCAAGACACTTGAAAACAAACAAGCAGAATATCCAGCGCAGAATACATGCAAAGTTAAAAAGCAAAGTGCTCTAAACTGCTTAACCCACCTCCAAAGTCTGCATCAGGTTTGGCTTGATGGCATCTTTCATCAGTACAGTGAGAGCTCCACTCACGCCCTGCAGATGAGACACGTCACAGTGCAGAATTGTTCCAACAGTACTTGCATAGAAAATCCCATCATGAAGGAAACACTGACCAGGTCCTCTGTGGTGATGGGCTGCCCGCCGCGGCTGGTGGCCACAACCATCTTGGCCAGGCGCTGTCGCATGTCCACCAGGCTGCTGGTGAGGGCGAGCACCGCCATGATCTCACTGGCGACGGTGATGTCAAACTGGGCCTGGAGGTTCAATTATAATCATCAACTTGGCAGTCATGTGAGGTAGAAGAAAAATAACTGTTTTGTGTGCTGCAAGAAACGTACTATGTGTTGAATTGTAGCTTATTTAAAGAGTGCAGTTGAGGTTGATTAATAAAAACATCTTACCTCTCTCGTGTATCCTTTCTCAGTTGATGACTGGCCGATTGTGATCTTCCTCAGGAATCGATCATTTGTGTCCAACACTGCAGTGAAACACAAAGACCACATTGACATTTGTACATGAGGTGGGATCCATTGTGCCGACAGCAGACCACAATACCACCGGCAGAGACATTTCAGGTGTTCGTACCTCTGTGCCAGGTAACTGAGCTTGGGTCAAAGTCCAAGCGTGCAAAGCGAGTGATCTCCTCATCTGTGAGAGTGGAGGGATCAGTCTTGTCTATGCCCAGTCTCTAAACAAATAGAGAAAGTTAATGCAGAGGAGTCAGATTTAAGTAAAGACGTACAAATCTGTAATGTGATCACTTACTTTGAGTCTGTTGACCTGGATCGGGGAGAACTTCCTCTGCCCTCCACTGAGTGGGACCAAACGATTAAATAGAGCCTAAGAAAGATAACTGTCACAATCTTGTAATGGACTTGCAGACACTGTATTTTCATTCTTCCCTCACAGAGAGGAAAACCCACCTTATCAGACTGTGTGGCCTCATGGAACATGCGGGCATCGATGGCGGCAGCCACCAAATTGTTAGCAGCTGTGATGGCGTGAATGTCACCAGTAAGATGAAGGTTAAACTACAAAGACATTTACAGATTGTTAATTAAACTCTTTGTTGTCTAATTGTAGATCTAAATCTCACAGTTTCAAACATTAAGACAGCAGTAAAGTACCTCCTCCATCGGTATGACTTGAGAATATCCACCTCCTGCAGCACCACCTGTTGACAAGACAGAAAACCACAGTTACACGACAGTACCACAACTACAGTCTGGAACATGTCAGCCTGGCAATGTTTATTCTTTCAAAACTTACCTTTAATACCAAAAGTGGGTCCCTGAGAAGGCTGCCGGACGCAAGCAAACACATTGAGCTTCATGTGGGCTCCCATGGCCTGGACCAGGCCGACAGTGGTGGTGCTCTTACCCTCACCCAGAGGAGTGGGTGTAATACTGCAAACAGAAAATCACGTCACCAACTCGCTCATCAACTTTACTGCAGCCCGCATCTGACCACACAAATCGTGGGCTGTGGTGACTTTTATTATTTATCCATAATGCAGCTGTCCATTTTTATTTAATAAGCGGCTTCTCAAAACTAGACTAACACACCCAGACACAGCGGTTGGGGTCTGACACCCTCCTGCACAGTGGCCTCGCTGCACTGCACATGCTTCAAAGTTTCATCTTTTAGTAAAAAACAGTCAACAATGAAGTGCTTATTGATTCAGTCGAATTTCCAACAAGGCTGCTCTCATTCAGATATCTTTTCTATTTCTTTTCTCTGCTATTCATGTAAAATACTTTGACTGAAAATCTGCCCATTAAGACGGCATGTCAACTCATTTTCACTTAAAAGCATTTCCAGCTCTAATAAAATCCTACATACATGCATGTTGAGGAGCCACAAAGAAAGCTAAAAGCAGCAAACTGTCTTAAAAGTTTACTCACAGTCCACAGCGTTGCATGTCCAGTCCAACTAAATGGTTACAAGGACGGCAATCGAGTTAACTGGGAAAGTGAAACTCTAACCTTAGCTTAACTCAACTGTGCATGAAACCGTGCCAATAGCTGGTAGGCTACCATATGTCTGTTTTTTATGACTTCATGGAGCCTAAACTGCCACTTTATGTCAGCAGGTGGCATGGCTGTACTTTTTATAACTATAAAACACTTACTTTCCTTCATCTATATCATACAATAAAGTGTTTCCCATAGAAAGTTCAGACATTAGATTAACCTTTTGTGTAGATGCACACTATTTCAACTTGGTTTCTTAGCTGAAAAGCAATACATTTCTGACAGGATTTAATGATGGGACTGTGGGCCGAATAGCTTTGGTTGTTTCTCAACGTCAGAAATGAATCTCTACTCATCCGTTTTACAAATGTGTTTGATACAGACAGCGCTGCCATACAGAAGAGAGGAAAATAAGAGCTAAAGCAACACAGAGGAAGAATGTTCGTATGAGGGTACGTTTAAAAAGGTTTTTTCCAGGCGTGACAAGGCTTGAAAATAGGACAGTTCTGAAAAGTGATGCAGAGCCGCGTAATGCAGCCAGCCTGTGACAGTGGTTTTAATAGAAAGTAACATGGGTGAATGCTTTTACATGCACTGGCCTTGAAATACAGAAACAGTTTCAGGACATTTATTTGATTCTTTTCTATTCGCATCAACAGAGTAAACAAATGGCTGATAACACATACCCTGTGACCACAACATATTTGCCGTCAGGCTGGGATTGCAGCCGTTTGATGATATTCAGCTGGACCTTGGCCTTAGTCTTCCCATAGAGCTCCACCTCATCAGAGAGCAGGCCCACCTCTCTGCCTAGAACGTCAATAGGCTTGGGCACGCAGGAGCGAGAAATCACGATGTCACTGTTAGAGTTAAGAAGAAGCAAAGAAGAAACTCAATTTTTCATCCGAGGGAGGGAGGAAACAGCATAGAGTGGGATACATTTAAAGATCTCCTAACATGAGGCAAAAAATTAGTGATTGCTCATGTAAGTGATCAAATTTAAGTGCACATGACTGCAAATAAGGGGACAAACCTTGGCACAGGCTTCTGAAGATTGAGTTTGGTGTAAGAAATGTTCCACTTCCCAGGTTGGTGGTTCTCCAGGAAACGCTTTGCACTAACCACTGTGTTCTAAAAACAAACAAAAAAACGCCCATTCCATTAACTTCTAGCTGCAACTATAATAAATTATCAAATCTCATTTCTCTGCAATAAAAAAAAAATTATTATTTAAAAGAGAAGATACAACCTTGTCTAATAGCAATAAGAATGCTCTGATAAGGACTATAAAACATAAAAAAAAAACACAAGGCACTATGGAGGAAATTCAATTACGAGTTAACTGGATGTCAGCTGTGTTAATAGACCTCACCGCCATCAGCATGGCGACAGTCATGGGTCCCACTCCACCAGGCACAGGTGTGATGAAGCCAGCTTGCTCTTTGGCTGAGCTGAATTGGACATCTCCCACCACCCGCTTCCCACTGGATTTCGTCTCATCTGAAAAGACAATAACGCCTGACTTCTACTGACCGACTCACAACAAACTCCAGGCTGCCCCAACCGCGGTAATACCTGGAACATGGTTGATACCACAGTCAATGACCACGGCTCCCTTCTTGATCCACTCTCCTTTCACCATCTCTGCTTTTCCAATACCAACAACCAGGATGTCTGCTTTACCCACCTGGACAGAAAGAGAAATGGATACTGGCGCTTGCCTCAAGAATAAGAAAACAGCCAGAAGATGGCAGCAGATACATGCTTTTCCCACTATGTCCTCAGTGATTATGAATGATTTAGTAAGTTTTAGGCAACAGGTTAAAGTAAAAGTGGCTATGTAGGCACCAACGGACCTAAAGAGAGAATGTGAAGTTGACATAATGATTTCCGTGTAATTAGGTGCATCATTTGGAAACAATAAAGCAGATAGTCGATGACTTCATACAATAAACACACAGCTAAATGTTTTATAAAGCTTTGTAATTGGTTTGGTTTTAATAATCAGTCCAAAAAAGGAAGTCAGATTCTGCAGGAGTTAAGAAACTTAGAGAGTCACACAGAGAACAAGAGTCCTGCCTCTGTAGGTTCACAGTCCGGTGTTGGGAGTTAAGAACAGGCGAGCTGAGCCTGACAGGGTGCAAGTGTGAGGGAGGTCAGAGAAGAACGGAGGAGCAAGGGCATGGAGGGACCCATAGGTGGAGAAGAGGATTTTGTAATGAATGAAAAACATGATCAGAAGCCAGCAAAGGATAAAAACTTCAAACATCTATTGAAAAATAAATATACCAAAGATTCAAATGAACCAAACTAGATCAGGAAAGCCTAATCGGTGTCCTGCTTGCATTGGTGTAAGACATGCAACAGCTGAAGAGGATTATGGTGGCTGTGGTCATATCAGAAGTGTACCTCTCCAGCAAGATCTGCAGTTTTAGAGTGGCAGGTGGTGACGGTGGCGTGGTTCCACAGCAGCAGATCGTGCATCGGGGCGCCAACAATCTTACTGCGACCGATCACTACCGCTCTCTTCCCTGCCACAGACACACCTGTAGGGAAGCAGTCGTGTCACTCAGGTCAGGTCTACTTAACTGCATTCTGTATGCTTTCACAGTTATTAGCTGCAGTGCTCACCTGTCTGCCTGATCAGCTCCATGCAGCCATTTGGCGTGCAGGGGATGAAACAGTCGGTCAGATCCCCACGTGACAGCTTCCCCGCGTTGATGCTGGTCAGTCTGTAAATGGACCAGAGAGCGCAGCTCATGATGTCCAAAAGCATCAAGTTTTAACCAGACTAAAAGGAGGAAGGGGAACTCTGCCCACAAATTTTGCACACTTTTGTGAAAGTTTTCTTGACCGATTACCCGTCTATGTCTTTTTCTGGAGCCACAGCGTTCATGACCTTCTCTGTGTCGAGCTTGTGCACCGAGTCTAACGGCAGCTGTACGATGAGGCCGTGGACGGATGAGTTCTCATTCACCTCTCTGATGCTGTGAAGAATCTACACATAGAAAGTCATCCATCAGACTCTGAATGTTAAACTTCTCTGATACCTTATTATCTCTAAAATAACCAGTTAATTGTAATAAGTTTTCAAACGTGTGTGTGTGTGTATTAAGGCTACAATAAGATGTTCAATCAACTCTCACCTCTTCCTCTGTTGCAGTCTTAGGAAGTCTCATATGTGTCGCATTGATTCCAATCTGCAAATACAAACAGTTATAGTCTTTTGAGCAACAACAAGAACATATGTACATTCATCTATGCAATTCTAACATATGTATATATGTAAGTTCATTGCTTTTTAGTAGCCCCCACCCCTCCAAAGTATCTATTTATCATGTCTCATTTGTTCCCGTAAATCTGAATACAACGGGAGTCAAAGGCAGACATTTTATTCCGATCCCTCATACGTCTCACACGTATGACAGAACTGACAAAGTTGATTCTGACCTTTAAATATCCAACTCACCTCTGCTGCTGCTTTCAGCTTCATACTGATGTACAGATTTGAATCATCACGGTCTCCAACCTGCAAAGGACACAAAGCATCGTCTTGTGTGCTTATTTGAAGAAAAAATAAATAAAAATGCCCTCGTCCACACACACAGTCACAGAGCATGCAACAAATGTGCCTGAGCACACTAAGACAGTCCAAACCCTTACCTGCCAACTGTCTCCAGGGGAAAAAGCCATGAGAAAGCAGAAGATTAGAGAGAAATCACGTTTTTAGCCTCACCAAAAATTGCCATATTCAGCCTACCTGTAAAACTACCAGACCGGGTCTGAAGTTGGGATCCTTGAGTTTCATCTGCTCCACATCCTTTTTTAGACGCGCCCTCACCTGCCTTTAAAAAAAAAAACAGACAATATATTTTACTATTTCATCTCTGTGCAGTGATAGATAAACTAGCAGCATTCATTGTGTTTCCTTGAAATAACTAAATATTCTCCACCGAACTGCATGCAATCTAGCTATCCTGGTAACTGGTAGTGATTTTTCACTCTCCAGAAGTCAATTTTGATAGCATGTGTAACAAGCTGACAGGCACTTCAGGTGAAGGCCTTATTCTCTGACCACTGTCTTGTCTTTATCTTTATTCTTTTTACTGTCTGGAGATAAGGACAAATTCCAATACTTTATGCCAAGTGAGGTGATAAGCCACAACTGAGACAAAGATTACTTCAATTCAGCGGAACAGATCAAGGTCAGCAGTGTGACAAAGTTGACTTATTGTGTTAAATCCTGATTGCATTTTTAATCTTGCACAAGTAACCACTGTTTTTTGCTTTTTGCTCCTATCCACTGTGAATGAAAATGAGAGCAAATCGATCTAAGGATATAGGAAGCGTTGTGTTAAATAATGTAACATTGAAAAAAAAAAAAAAAATCATATTCAGACACATTGTCTTTCTTTAGCACCTGAACCTCATGCAGTCTCCTGTACAATAGCTGCCTTTCAAGTGAACTCGGAGCATTACCCTGTAAAAGTTGTGTATTTTACTCTAAATGGTTATTCATCTATATGAGGAGTTCAGACACCATCTAGAAGGAACCACAACATATTTCATCATAACAAGACTTCTTATCTCAGTGACAGCTGATAAAAGTATTCCTGGTCACTGAACAACTACAGCCATATTATTATAAATACGAGACATTCTACAATGACTGTAGATCATCCCAACTGTAGATTGTTGGGACAGCGGGACTGTTGAGTCTGTTCAGCTTCTTTGAGTTTGATTAAATAAGTTGTATAATGAGTCCAGTGAGGGGCCCTTAACAGGTTGCCGGTTGCCATGTCTTGTGACAGGCACATGCAACTAAGTGTCCAGCACAGTGCTGGATAAAAAAGATCTGTTCCTTTACCACAATTACTTTCCAAAGTCATAGTTAACAGATTTTGTGCAAGCATAAAATGCAGAATATTTTACCAATGAAAATGTTTTTAAGCTTAGAGTTTACATTTCTAATTAACTCTGTTTTGTCAGTCTCTCCACTTGAGGTCAGTGGACAAAATAGGACAAAGATCAAGTAGCACCACCACACCTCTTACATAACCCTGCGCGATATGCACTCAGTCAGTGAATGAACATAATCAGTTACCTCTAAATAATTTAGTGTAAACGAATGCATTGCATGTATATATTCAGGGAGGAAGTATACCCTGCTGAAAGAGCAGTCTGTCTGATCCTGGTTAGCTATGGGCAGCATCATGTGCAACTGATTTTAAAAAGTTGGAAAAAAAAAGTTTTTTTTAAAAAAATCAGTATTCTGCCAGCATGGAGAGGATAGGCGTTTCTACAAACAAAAACTTAAATAAAAATGTTCTTAAAGTCTGGATAATGCACACAAGTTAACTGAGACTCTTGTGGTATTACACCAACTCTTAAATTACTGTAACTCGGCAAGTTAGCTGCTTAGTTAGCCAAACATTTCGTAAGTCCGATTAAATCCGATACGCATGCAACGATAAACGTGTAAGATAAAATGTGAAACTTACGCTGAGACCTCTTTGCCGCTTATGACTTGAGCTGACATTTTTTGTCCAATAGTCTGTGTTCCAATGTGAAGGTGTGCACAGCACGCTGAGTGACAATAAGAAAAGCGTGGTGTCAAGCACTGGATTTACAAACCTAAGTTAATTCAAAAGAGCCTCGGTATGGTGACGTAGTATACATTCACGAAACCATCGTTACGCTGAAAAATAAGCGTAGAACGTTCAAGAATAGCTCTCAACGTAGAACGTAGCCTTCCCGAATGTACCATTGGGACGATACTAAGGGGGGCAAAGTGTCAACTGTATCAGCCAATCATATATAGACTTAGAAACGCCAGCGGAATCTCTTGACCAATAGTATTTCTAGTTACGCTCTACCACCCACAAGTGAGAAATGGGCGGGACTTAATGGAAATGTAATTCCGTTGCGCATCAACAGAGGGCGGCAGTATAATTGCTAACCGTTTAGATACAAATCGTCATAAAACGTCTACGAGTGTTTATATAGGTCAACTTGACGTGCACGAGACTTTGTTTGGATCATCGCAAAGGTGTCACTATTTGGATATTTCGTGGAAAATGCGAGAAAGCACCATTTAACCCAATTGAATTCAGTTCAATCAGGCTTTAATTCCGACGGAAGACATGAAGAAATACAGAGAGCTATGGAGAGTAGATTCAGTGTTTTGAACGACACAGAAGACCTCTCGCGATTTTCAAACCCTGAAAACAGTCTTTACGCCGAAAGGTAAGTTGATTTCGAGTGCTTCGTTGAGCTCGCTGACTTTTAAATAGCTGTTGGTCCCTGGATGATAGTTGGACTTTACTCGTCACTGCGCTGCTTCGTTCAAGTAACACTGCACGTATTCGCTTAGCCTCTGTTTACGTTCTCTCTTTCGAAAAGATCCAACCCAAATCACTCAAGCTCACCCAGTGACGAAACGTCTAGGTCTAAACCACGACTAACGCCTGTGCTCCATGTCTCTTTAGATCTAAGACGCTGTTTGAAGAAATTCGTGCTTCCATAAACAACAATGATGAAGAAGACCGCGCCTTCTGGAGGCCTGTGCTCCCTTGGGGTGGCGTCTTTACCATCAAGGCAGGACGGAAGGCCATATCATGCATCCCTCTGTACGTGGAAATTCAACTGAAAAACACCTGCACCATTGATGGCTTCCTTATGATCCTGTATGTGATTCTGCGGGACAACCAGGGCTTTCACAGGGAGCTGGCTGTTTTCCTGGGCAAGCAGTTTGTGGACCACTTCCTCTACCTGATGGACTCCTGTGACTACACCACGGTGAAGATGCTGTGGATCTGGAACAGGATGTCTAAAAGACAGTATCGCTCTGAGATCCACCAGACAGCATTGGAGATCGACCTGTTTGGGAATGAGCATGAGAACTTCACAGAGAACCTGGACAACCTCATGTCCACCATGCAGGAGAGCCTGTGCACCAACTGGAGCTGCCCGACCCGCTTCCAGGATTTCATCAAAGCCACCATCAGCATCAGGTAAGATGCGCAACCTTTCCCTTGTTTATCCTGCCAACGGTAGCAGATGTCCTGTGTTAGGTGGGTTAGCTGATTGTGGTCAAATCTGACATTTTTCTTCCAGCCCCCCCCACGAGCTTCCTCGCAGAGACCCAATTCAGTCGGCTGTGGATGAGTTTTTCTGCCCCAAGCTCCTTCTCTGCTCAGAACCGGGGTGAGACACAGGGAGGGTGTTTGTTGTGTTGCCATCATATTTGTGCAGTGTTTTAACATAAGCTAAATTTCTCCTCAACAGGTGCGACGGCTTAAGGGAGTTTTCTCAGAGGGTTTTCTGCCATGGCCCCCCACCCTTTGTTATTCTCAACATGCAGCAGTGGAGGTCAGAGGATCTGTCCTACGTCCCCTACCATCTGGCTCTCTGTCAGCACAGGTACGTAGCATCCACGGTGTGTTCCTACTGCTATGTTAGCTTGCATGAAAATAGTCTCATTGTAGGTTATTGTTAACTAAGAATGTATCTCTCATTCTTTAGGAAAAACATTTAGTTCCTTTTAACTCTAATTCCCAGTAGTTGTTGACCTCTAATGACTCAAACTTCTGTACCTAATTTAGTTTGATTAATGGGAATATCATTAAACACAAATGAGCAGGATATGAAATGTCACCAAAGTGTCTGAGGAGCGAATAAAATGGATTCTATTTTTCTGTCACAGAAACAATCCTCAGCTGCTGTTTGTACAATGATGGCAGAGTTGGCCGTCTGAACATTGAGAGATAAAACAGGATGACTTTGGTTTTATCTGTAAAGAAGAAAGAAAGCTAACTTTAGAAACGGGCCAAAGACAAAACATCAAAAAAGCCAAAAATACCTTTTTTTGCAGCTGCTGTTTGTACAAAAGTAAGATGCTGGAGATTCTTAACTTTTACAAAGTAGCCGCATTCAACCCAAGAAGTCGTTTTTCTTATCGATGTACTCGTGATATGTTTATTTTCAAAAGAATTTATGCTACATGGAAGACTGTAAAAAGGTAAGAAAATGTATGTTGAAATGTAAAGATGGACTAGAATAATAATTCAGCTTAAAAAAAATCATTTAATTGGGCACTTTAACATCCTGTTCTTTAATGGACCGAATTGTCACTCAGCAGTCTTTGTGATGGTCTTTCTCCACATATCTGACCACACGGCGCACCTCAGTAGTGTGGCCAGTTCCTCATCCATGACCTTTAACATTAACCTACTATTACTGTAACATAAGCATTACTTTAGCCCACACTCACCTAACCTTAGGTTACATTGAACCCTAACAAATCCATTTTTTTTATATATATATATGTATTATTCTGTATGTCTTTGAGCCTACTGTAGACCACCTAGAAAACTCAAGACGGGGGTTTTTGCAGAACCTGAGGTGGCAGTTAAGGGACCAAATGTGTAAAATGCATATAAATGACACAGAGAAAGTGGCGTGCTATTTAAACACATGTTGAAAGTGAGGTTCCTGGAACTGCAGAGGAAACCTATTGGAGAAATCTGTCAATCCTTATGAGAGAAGCTCTTCCTTTTCTCTGCAGATACCTACTAGAGGGCGCCACACTCTTCAACAAGGAGGAGCATCACTACTCTGCAGCCTTCAATTTGGATGGGTGCTGGATGCACTATGACGGTCTGAGGAGTGATAATCTGATCCTGCTGCACAAGCCACCAGAGCTTCTGCTGCTGTCCTCTCTGGTCTACATCCGCTCCTCTGACAAGTGAAGACCTCTTGTCAACAGATGAGACAGAGAGCAAAGCACCTCTGTGATTTTTCTGAGAAAAAAAACCATATTTCTGTGTTGTTTATTTTTCTGTTTAGTTGGTAGAATTAACAATAATTGAACGCCCTGAGTATGCTTCCGCTGTCGGCTGCTAAGAGCGAATGACACGATGCGTTTCGCTTCAACGTTTACTCGAAGCTCACCGCGCAAATCTAAAGTTCTTTCTTTTTGGGCATGCTTGGAATCCAAGAAAAATAATGGACTATAATAGTTCTGGGTTGATATACATGGATGATAATGCCAGAGTAAGCTTTCTACACAGCCGCTAATGAAGCGGTTCGGCTGGTGGGTTTGCTGTGAAGTAGCCCTGTAAAAAGGCTGCAAGTTTGCTCGAACATCATTCAGCACTTCCAGTAAAAAAAGTCTAGTCTTCTGCGTTTGTTCCACTTTACATTCATGCATATCAGCCCCTTCCTAAAAGTTAAACTGGTGCTCCATTTACACTGTGGTCTGAGGGGAAAGAAGCAACCAAACAAGATCAGAACCTGATCCTATTGGAAGCAATGCTATGAAATGTCTGGTAATGAGCTTGTTAAGCTTTTACAGTTTGAGTTTTAAATGTTTAGGTCAGTCTGAAATGTGGTGTCTGTTATGACACTAAAAACTTAGGTTTGTCTAATTTAGGTTGTCATAGCACACAGCATGTCCATGCTGGTAAAATACACTCTTGCTCAGCTTACACTGCAGTCTTCTAAATATTTTGCTAACTTGTAAAGATTTTTCAACTCAAAGACTTACTGTTATCACATAGTGCCTCTGCTAAGGGAAGCCTGTACAAATGAGTGGATCCTGTTGAGTATTAATCTTGATAAAGATCAGTTTTTAAATACTTTTTTTTTTTTTCCTCTACACATATTGTCTTTAAAATGCAAATACAAATATTTTAAATACTCCTCTCTGTCTGGATTCATTGCTGGATTCATTCATAGGTGAAAGAAGAAATGAAGAAGAGCAGACGGTACCTTTTAAGGCAGGCATTTATTTTAAACTGGGTAGAACTGCACCACACAAACGGACTAGAATGTATGTAAAATGTCTTCAATCAAATGTGATAAAATGTGAAAAGCTACAATTTTTATCTTCTGATTTTTTTTTTTTTACATTTTTTTTTTTAAACTACACCTAAGTTATCTTGTACTTCCAGCATTAATCCACAGGATATAAAATTCAAGATTATCACCTTACCCCAGACACACACAATGGGAAATGTAAAAGAAGCAGTGGTCATTTTGGCTAACATTGACATCAGTTTCACAGGAGTTTCTCTCAGACACAAACACAAAGAGTGGCAGCCCGGGACCAGGTGTTGAATCATCTATCTGCTTTCTCTGTACAAGCACTTTGGTGAGAGTGGTGGCAAAACATGACATTAGTTAGGCAATTAAAAAACAAAAAACAAAGTATAAACTCAAACGTCCCTTCTTTTTGCAGATTTCATGTTTGCAGATTTTCTTCTTCGCATTGAAGTAGCAGTTAATACACACCACAGAAATCACAACAATGTACATAATGCTAGATGAATCATGGCCGCGGCACTTAATTACGCCTGCGTGATTTGTGCCGTTGTAAAGTTACCAACAAAATATTACATCAGACAAAACGGAAACCGGGTTACAGAACATAAATAATTATAAATATGAAAACAGTCACGTCATAAAATGACACATCTGCAGAAACGCTTGCTGGGTTACTTATGCGTTTCTCTTACAACTCACCAGAATTAAAAAAAAATTAAATAAAATGTACTCACGGTGATGCTGACAATCTGTAACAAACCAAAAGTCCCATCAGCCTGACCAACTTTCAAGGCAAATGTCATTTAATGACTCATTCAACACATGAAGTTTAAAGGTGGCAAAGGCAAAGTAACGAGTAAATTTGTGTAGTGTTTACAAAACTTGCTTTAAAAGCATTTACCTCTAATGTGGCCCATCAGAAAACATATGCCATGTACAAATGAACCTGCATGAAAAACAACATGACAGCACACGATGCCTGGCAGGCTGAGGCGAGGTCAGTGGTACCATTTGATGTTTCATCACACACCCACACCACCAGCCAACATGCAGTGTGGGGTTCCTTTACAGCAATATGAGACGCCTTGGCTTTTTAAAGAGACCAAACATATTCATCCAAAGAGGAAACACAAGTCTTATTGCATCATCTAAATGCCATTAGCTTAAATCAAAACATATATACAAATTACAATATGTATCAAAGAGTTTGGTAAGTGCAATGCAGAGCTTTGTTAGAAGTTTTCGCTTGTGTGCAAACACTGGTGCACATCTCAACTCAAACGAGACTTGAAGATGAACAGTGACTCAGCAAGACACACCACACCCAGCCTCCCCCAAGTCAAGAGCCCCTGCTGTTGCTGCACATTGCTTCATGTGTCGTCAGGCGAGCCAGAGGCTGCACAGTGACACCCTCGGGGGGGATTCTGCCGTGGGAACAGACAGGTAACAGCAGGAATTTGGCTCGCACAACCCTTGGAGCTTCATCTTCCACATTAATAACTGCATGGAATAATGCCATGCTAATAGCTAGCAAAACAGATGAGAAAATGTTGCTCAATGGTACACAAGGGAAGGCGCTTCCAGCACGAGGGTTGTAACTGATTCAAAGAAAAAGAAAAAAAGTTTTGGCACTTCACACGAAGCTGTGAACAATTACCTCAAACTGGAGATCTGACCATATAAGAGCGTGCACGGAATAACATGTTCCTATCCTGCAACAAAAAATAAATCAATCGGGCTAATCTTCAGGCTTTTAAGGAAATATAAGAAATTTGTGGTTGTGCAACAACCTGCTTTCCCTTTCGGTCCAAAATAAGTTATCTTATTGCACGGTGAGGGGGGTTTTAGATTTTAGGCATTTTTAAAAAATGCACATGATGCAACAAAAACATTTACCGTAAACACAATAACGTAGCAGAGACCAAACAACGGTTGGCCAGACTGAAGCAACACAAACAGCTGAGTCCTAAAGATAGCACCAGTCAGTAGTGTATACAGACCAAAAGATGACAGGTTGATTTCAACCGTTATGAAGAGTAGCAAGATGACCCCTGACCCCCAGAAACATGGAACAGAAGCAGGAACACAGGGATTTTTGAAATGGCTGAGGATGAAACGGAGACGAGTGGCAAACGGAATCAAACTACATACATTCACACACCCACATCAGTGACCCAGTGCAGATAAACATGTACAGGCAATGCACTAGAGGATATACTCATGTCTATATATTTCATTTAGACTATTTACACAAGAAAGGCAGCCCTTTTTGAGAAAAATATAAAGATTCCAACTTTGCTCTTCTTTTTTTTTTTTTCTTCTTTTTTTTCCTGTGAAGCACTGGTTTGGATGCAGAACTCTGTGTCGCTGAGCTTGAACAAATCAAACAGTCCTATCTGACATGCACGTACCCCCTGGAGCATACACACGGACATACACGCTACACAGCCAACAACCACATGTTCATACAAAGACACAAGCAAACTGCGATGTTCTACAAAATTAGAACTTGTAGTTCTGGTTGCAGAAATAAAACACAAAGACTTAAGTTTTAAACTTAATTAACAACATGAAGGAGAACAAAAATGTCTGCTAACATAAAGTTCTGAAACGTAACCGGATATTTTCCCACGATCCTCTTGGACATGGCTCTAAGTCTTCCTTGGGGTCCAGCAGCAGAAGAGCGGTTATCTACGTTTGTGCCCACAGCCATCCACACAGATTTCTTATCCACATAACGTCACGCTCTCCGTCATCTCTGCAGCCATGACCGCGGTCGTCCTGTGGCCAGCCAGCTAGTCCTGCACATCCATCCAGCCAGCAATCTCCAATGTTCCCGTAGGTGTGCAACGAAGTTCACCTGCACCTGGAGGATGGGTGTGGGGAAAGAAGAGGAGACAACAAAAAAGAAAAGTCTTTGTGTCTAAGTTGTTGGGGTTCTAGCTGGCTGGGCCATGGGTCAAAGGGCAGTCAGACCAAAGTTACAACGGCAGTACATCATGCCGCTCGAGTCCAACCAGCTGTCTGAGATGGGATCATAGCGCTGGACAGTGTTCAGATAGGATGACCCGGAGTGGCCTCCTACCACATAGAGGTAGTTGTCCACAATGGCAGAGCCCACACCTGCAAGACAATGAGGCTACAGTCATATGTGGCCAATCGCAGGCAACAGTCACTATTTTCTGGATGTAAAAAAGAAAAAACCACAAAGGCTTCGACCCATTTTGAACTTGGATATAAACTCACCAGTTCGCGGTTCATTCATTGGCCGGCATGCTGTCCACTGGTTCTGATGTGGATCATACCTCTCAATGCTGGACAGGTGGGACACTCCATTGTGTCCACCCACCACAAATATGAATCCTAGCATGACACCCACTCCGAAGTTGATCCTCTTATCTGCCATGGGGGCTACCATTTCCCAGGCATCCTTGCTCGGGTCGTACCGCTCCACACTGTAAAGCAGACGCACTGCAATCAGCGAACAAAAGACTGGAAAAGGTGGTTAAAAGTGGCTTGGAAAGGTGAGTTTCTGAAATGTTTACGATACAAATCCACAGTGAAAGTGGCAATTTACCTTTCCTATAATGCAAAACCGGAGTATGGAACTTTCTTAGCATAGAAATCTAATTTAAAAACCAATTGTTGGGTTTTTTTTGGATCAAGCTGAAAACAAAATAGAACAATACTAATTCACAATCAGGTTACACACATTAAAGACACCAAAGCAAACCAGAGCTAAGGTAGACAGGAGCCTGGGACCTCTGGGACGCTGGGACTGTTTTGCAGAAACAGCTAGAACATACAAGCCACAGGGGAAGCAAAAAAAAGTCCCCAAAGATTGTGTGTCCAAACACATTCTCCTGAGGGGTTTTCGGTGTCAGGGAAACAAGCAACAGGGATGCAACACAGAGCCAGGCACCATCTCAATGAAACATCAGCTACCACTTCTGTTGTGACTCTTCTTCCCTCACTAACAGGCCCCTGGCTATTTTCTCAGCTGCACTTGATATTCTTCACTTGAATGCTAGTTCGGTTTAAAAAAAAAAAAAAAAAAAAAAAATCTAATAAGACCCTGAGTGAGAATCCCAGGTTAGCAGGTCTAAAAGGTCAAGAACCCCATCAAAAGGATCAAAAAGCAGACAACAACCTTATGTTACTCTTTCAAATGTCATCTGTAGGAACACAGTCAAAAACAATTGTTTGGATCTTATGTGGCTTTCTGCTGTCTCCTGATTACAGAGACTTAAACAGATTAAACTTAGAAAAATAGCAGCATGTCAAACAATGAAAGAAACTGTACAGCTGCAGCATAAAACGTTCCAGTGCTGGGTCATCCATGAGGCAGCACAGCAAACAGAGGCACACACCTGTACCCTCATGTAATACACCCTGCGAAATGTCCCAAAAAAGTGCAGGATATGAATGATAAGCTTGGTGTCATTTATAGACAATTCACATATAGAGTGGCATGTTCATGTAAGCCTGACTGCACTATGAAATACATTTGCATGTTATTTAGAAATGTTCCATATGTGCATGTTTCAAACTAGCTTAGCTGTAACATGCTTTACTTTAAGAAGTAAACAGCAGATTAGAATCACTCAGTGGTATTACCTATTCATGTGTGCTGGACCATAGCCTCCAATAGCATAGATCATGCCATCCAGCACAGCAGTGGCAAAGCAGCTTCGTGACTTTGTCATGGGTGCAACAGGTTGCCATTCCTTCAGCTTGGGGACATATTTCTCCACAGACTGAAGGTAATACTGGCCGTCATAGCCTCCCAGTGCGTACAGTTCTCCAGCCAGGACCACCACCCCAAGCGTACTGCGACACTCAGCCATACGCTCCACCGAGGACCACGTGTTGCTTTCGGGGTCCCAGCTCTCAACTGTGCTCTCGTGTCTCCGATAGCTAATGCCCTGTCTCATGTGTGTGGCGATGCCTCCCACCACGTACACCTTGTGGTCCAGCACCGCCACTCCAAACTCATATCGGGGAACACTAAGAGGGGCCAGTCCTATCCATGAATCTGTCTGAGGGAAATACATTTCCATGCTGCAAGAAGAAGAGACATAATTAAACTTTGAATAACATAAAAAAAGGCAGGATCTTTTTTTTTTTCTTTTTTTTTTCTTTCTTTACACATTGGCATATGTCCATCAATATTACCTTTCCAACGTGGCAAACAGTCCAGCCTTGCCTCCAACTGCAAGTAGCACCTTCGGCGCACACCTGGGCCGTGCCGACAACACAGTCTGATAGGACAGCCGGTGTTCAGGCATAAAATGATATTTCAGGGCCTCGTTGAGCAGGTGCTTGCATGCGTGGTCATCTCGTATAAGGTGGTTGGCTTCATATAGGCGAGTGAGGAATTTGACGCTGAGAAGTGGAAGGCGAACACAGTGCAGCAACTGAGCGAGATGTTGCTGTCTCTCAGTTACATCACATTTGATCCACGACTCCAGGGCGTAAAATACAGTCTCCTCTGTGACCACCTTAAGGCAGTCATTGGACACAATTTCATCCAACTCAGCTCTTGTCAGTTCAAAAAACTCCTCTGTCTGACAAACCTCCTCAAAGTTTTCACAGATAAACTTAGTTGCAGCCAGGCACAGGTCATGACAGCCATAAGTCTCTGCAAAGCGGGAGATTCCTATACAGTTCCCAGCATCAAGCTGGCTCTCTAAGAAGGAGCAGCACTCCTTAAGTACAAGCTTAACCTGAAGCAAATTGGCAGCTGGCAGCAGAGATTCCACCGTTTCCTGGGAGATAAATACCGTGCCAGTGTAAGCATACTCCACAATAGCCTGGAAGAGAGAGTGAAAGTCACGGTTAAACAATGTTAGATTAGTTATTCAGTACAGCAACTGTCTTGTGGGTCCAAACATACCTGCAAAGCAGTCTCATCAATGCACTGGAATTCCACCTCAGAGGTCTCCTTTTCTGAAAGGTTACCCGTGAACATGGCCTTGAAGTAAGGACTGATGCTGGCTAACACCACTTTGTGGGCATGGATCTTGGCATCACCCACACGCAGAACAATGTCACATAGTTCATGATCCTGCCGCAAGAGCTGGAGGCCTTGCAGCAGCTGCTCTGAGTGGGGCCGTGTTAGACTTGCAAACATATAGGACTGGTCCTGCTGGTCCATCTGAAAACAGGAAACCCACACTAGGACAGTGTGTACAATTTGAAACTTATTACAGACTGAGAAATATTGTACATAATAAGGAATTGCCAACAACTATACATTCTGCAACTGTAGGCATGAGCAGTTTACGTACTGTTTAGTAGGGAAGTTATTATTGCATACAAAATGAAGACATGCCCGAGCAGCCGGAAGCATTCAGTGTCATTTTGAAGTAATACAGCAGTTATTTCTGAAAGTCTCCTTCAAGGCAGGGTAAAGTAGTATTATCCTCCAAATCCAATGCTAACGCTGCTTAAAGTCAACGTATTAGCAAGTAAGCAAATTACGAGAAATAGCCAAAGTCTTAACTGGACTAACTGTGTATTCAAGCTTCATTGACACGGGGTCAGAATAACGTTGACAGTTTATATACTGTGGCCTGTCTTGATTTTTGAACGGAGGACATGGTAAGATCAAAACTCGCTAGCAACCTGTTAGCAGTAGATGAGTAGACAGCTAACATGCTAGCCAACACAGTGAAACCTCCCCCTAACCACCCAGCCACCCCAGTAGCTTTGCTCTTATTTGCACGAAACAACATTTTACAACGTCATTTTACAACAACAGTTTCAACCACACCAAAAATCGAGGGTGTAAATTACTGCTTCACTGCACTACAGGTTAGCTACTAAAAATAAACACGGTTCATGTGCTGGCTGCATCATTGATTGATATACAGTAACATGGCTGACACATACAAAACGTGACGTTACAGCAAGCTCTCAGATAACAATTTATACGGTCAAATAAAAAGCCAAACCTGTGATTTATGGTCCGTGTGGTGTGCCAAGGTAGCAACCGATCGTGCAGACAAGTGGGAACCCCGGGCAGCTATAAAGAAAACAACCGACAGCCAGCCAAGCTAGCCATGAAGCTAACAACGAGCTCTTATAACAACGAGCTATTCGGACGGAACACCCACTTCCGCTGCATTCAGAATAAAATGTTGTTTACAGCTATATTTACAAGGAAGAGCAAAGTCAGTGCCACGATATGAGAGTATTTTTATAATAAACTTGAAGAAGAGATTAAAAAAAATCATCTGGCAGAGTTTTTCTTTTGATGACAATCAAGCATAGACACCTAAATTAAAAAAGGCTGTTGTGAACCAACAGAACTATATCGGCAAAAAATATAGTTTTAGCTTACCTAATGTAACATGCGTATCTGCAAATGTAATGTTATTGTGGGAAAAACTCTAATATTAAACGTATTACATTATTACAGAATAGACAGAGTTGAACTGTATAATGCATTATAATAGTTTTATTATTATATCTAGTCAAGATTAAGCTAACTTTAACAAGTGTTGCATATTTTACGAGTACATATATATTTATATTTAAATTAAACAAATAAGTAATTATAGCTGTCAAGTAGTGTCGGACAAAAGTACAATAATTGCTACTTATGCAAGTAATTATAATATACTGACAATAATCATGATATTTATAAAGGAAAATATTGATATGTAGTCAGTAAATTACTATGTCAAGACAGTATCATATGAGTTGTTGACTAAATTAACAAGACAAATGAGACAACTGTGGATTTTAGAAGGACCAGGAATAAGTTTCACCTTATTTCTACCTTAAGAGGAGATGTGGAGGTGATGAAGAACTACAGATAGCTGGAAATATAAATAGATTTCCGATAGCGTTGAAGATGTAACACTGAGGCTGTCCACAAGAAGGGACTGAATTGATTATACTTCTTGGGGAAGTTTAGGTCTTTTATTGTTAGCCTCAAGATGCTGCATATCATCTATACGTTGTTTTGTTTTGTTTTTTGTTGAGAAAAGTGGCATATTGGGGCAGCATCACCTGAGCAACTGACGAAAAGAATTTGATTAGACCGATACAGAAGGCTGGCTCTGTGCTGGGGACTGCTCTGGAGCTACTGGGGCTGGTTTTAGAATAATGCACAAGCTGCTAAATATTATGGGCAACATTTCACAACCTTAATTAACATTTGTGTTTTCAGCAAAAAGGCTTCTTCTGCTCATCTGCAATACGGGAGGTTATTACTGCCAACTGCAATACTTTTACAAAATTACTCTTTATAATGGCAGTCTTACTTGTTTTTCTTATATGTTTAATTGCTGATTTATCAATCATTTGTTAAACTGCAACAATAGTTCTTTGAATTTGGAGATTGTTCAAGTACTATTCTATCTTACCCATATCTGAAAATAGGTGAATTTGTCCCAGTTGGCATTCTTTCTGATGACAAATGTTAGACTTTATGGATCTTTTGTTTATCTTTTTGTTTACCCTTTTGTGCTGTTAACACATTATTTCCACCTCTGTGCAGTTTACAGTAGGGTTTTTACCAAGAAACACACATAATGAGCTAAATTCTCCAGTGGCATTTATGTTTTTCCAAATTCTCTCTATACATCTAGATGATATTGTCATCAAGAATTATTTTGTCAACCATGACTGTGTAGTGACAATCTGATAGCAAGAACCCTCTTCATAAATAGATCCTATCGTATAAAAAGCTCTATGAACATGAAGCACATGTGTAGAACAAAGTGTAGAACAATAATTGCATTTTCTTTCATTGTTAATTCAAGGGATTTGGTATAACTAAATTGAGAAAATGTGTTGCTTTCTGTTGGCACGACCCTGAAAGCAAATTTTTCAATCATCACTCAAAAAGTCCTCCATTGTGTTCTGCCAATAAGGGTATGAGTTTGTGTGGTGATTTGTAAATAGAATTACATCAACATACGAAATATTATGAGATTAAAAAAAAAATCTGTCATGTTTTGATTGAATTCTTGACTGTGCTCCATACACGCTGCGCAGCATCTCTGTTATGATGAGGATGATGAGGATGATGATGCCGCCTGGAGGAACCTGGAACTCGCGTCACCATGGAAGCACTCAGTTTGCGACATGTATTCGCCATTTTGCTGCCTCGGTGTGTGTATGTGTGTGAGCTTCTCTCGGTGTGAATACCTCTGTAGCTCCCAAACACTGAACACTTCAGACGCCAGCTGAAAGAAGAAATGTCTGCACTTGTAGACAGAAGTGTGGCTGCTGCAGCATGACATGGATATTTGGACGACGCAACAGTAGATAGTTTCGGCCACGGTTGTCGAAGAGGACCAGAGAGAATGCAAGGTCTGTTCTCTTTCTAACTTTGCTAGCCCACACAGTCAGCACCTAACACGGTAAAATTGAGCGGAGTAGCGGGCTAGCTTAGCACCGTTTGGTAGTTTGCTATGTAGCTACGCTAACTAATGACGCTGATTAACGGCTGTAACGGGTAGTCAAAGATGGGCTCTAAGTCCATTGACTGTATTACTTCGCATAAAATTGACAAAGCGCTGGAGTGGAGACACTTTCTGCCTACCTAATGTTAGACTATCAGAATAGTGTAACGTACACCAGTAAAGGTTAAACCAAACACCGCTCGTTACCATCGTCCCTGATAGCCACAAGTGGTTGTGTTCATAAGCCTTTATCTACCGTATCACTGTTATCTGATGTGGTGTGACTTAGCAGTAATATGCGCTCTCACTTTACATGCATAACTCTGTCAGTCTTATCAGTTATATAAAGATATTACCTGACGTTTATTACGGTTCTCCAGTGATGCAAAAAAAAAAAAAAAAACCACAACATTTCAGAAAATATGACTTCACTGAAATCAGCACATTTGCAGGAAACATGACACTGATCTGGAATGGACAAAACAAACAAAAAAAAAGACATCAATTGGATTAAAAAAAAACACCACAATTCCTGGAACCGAAATGATAACGGTAACACAAAGAAATGCAATATTTCTAATAAAAATAAATAAGAAAAACAAACAAAAACATTTAAAAAACCATTTTGATGCACTTGCTCGATTTTTTAAATTTTTGTCTAGTCCCGTCAGTGCTTTCTGTTAACTGTTCATTTTCCATGTTCTACATTCACAGCTTGACGTCCAGGACTGCAGTTTTCCATCATCAGCTCCGCATAATGAAAGCACAACGTAAAGGGGAGGAACATTACTGTCCTCACGGGATTGTGTTGATGTTCTCAGATTCTCAGATTTGACCACCTCCCAAAGAGCACCGATAATGATACCTGGATTGATCTCCCAGGAGTTACACGAACAGCTTCTGGACCCGAGGAATTACCAGAATCGCACTAATGGCGTGGAGGAGCTCAAACAGATCCTCACAGAAGTGGACATTAAGTCAATTCCATCCAGTAGTATTGAGGAGTTCATCAATTTTCTTCCTCGGCTTCTGGATGACAGTAATTTTAAGGTGCTGTGTGGCACCTTACAAGTTTTAAACTTACTAATTCAGAAGCTGGAAACTGGTGTCGATAGATATTTCAAACATATAGTTTTAATAGCCCTGAAGGCTTTAGGGGACACTCGCACTGTCACCAAGAATGAATATCTTAATGTGTTTCAGCAGCTGATGAAGACTATTGCGCCTCAACAAGTATTAGATCTAGTAATCGGCAACTTGAAACACAAGAATTCTAGAGTTCGTGAAGATGTTCTTAACATCATTATGGCAGCTGTGCTCACTCATCCTAAGAAAGATTTCAACATCCCCAAGCTTTGTTTTGAGGTTGCACCATACTTGGCAGACAGCAAAAGGAAGGTCCGCCATGCGGCCCTTGAGTTGTTTGTTGTTTTTGACTATTGCCTTGACACAGGCAAAAAACAGCCTCTAATGAAAGCTGTGGACATGGTGGAGCTCAATGAGGATGCAGATGGTCTGATGGCAGCTGTACAGGCGAGAAGAGCCAGGCGCATCCTCCCAAAAGTGTCCTCAGAGGGGGTTGTGGAGTACGGTTTAGTGGTGCCCAAACCTGGACAGTGGTCCTTGGGGCAGTGTGGTTCTGGGGCTGATCTGGACTGGGTGATGAACGGAGGGCGGATAAGCAGTGCCAAGAGCTACAGAACTGAGCCAGACTGTGACCGATTGTGTGGCTACGGCAGCTTAGGCTCCCTCACTGAGGACCTTCCACTTCAAAGGCGGATTGTAAGCGCGGGCAAAGGGAAGAACAAACTACCCTGGGAGATGTCGAGTTTCTCGTCCACCGAGAATGAGCAGCAGCAATATAGTACGCCTAACGGAAAGGGTTCTGAACAGGTGAGGCCTGTCATCACTGTCAATTTGCTCCACTCTCATTTACATCCTAATTATCTCGAGGTTTCACATATGTTTTGATCATTTTGTTTATTTTATCATTATTAACATTTTGGTTACTCCAACCAACTGATAGGAATGTTTGCGCTTTTAGTTGTCATAGAGTGGCCAAAGTGAGGCAGCTAGTCATTCAAAAGGGTCTGCTTGCCTTTTGTCTAATGAGCTTCTAAACCACACTTGCAGAGGTTTTAGGAGCACCAGACTGTGTTTGATATTTAGAGGCTAGACAGTTATGTTTTATTTTTTGTTTTTCTTACCCCAGTCAACCCAAAGTGTTATGCACACGGTAAGAGTGGTTATGTTTGTGCCATTGCTTTTTTTCTGTGCTTTTCAGCCTTGCGTAGTTTGCAGTTAAAAGATAAAGATAACCCTGTTAAAGTTAATTCAGTGTAATACATCTGGGGATTTAAAAATGTTTCTGTGGGTCAGAAGTGTGTATTTTCAATGCTTGAAGAGGGTGAGTCGAACCCTAAGGCAAAAAGCAGAGGAAGTCTTAGAACTTGCACTTTCCTCAGAGACTCTCTTACCTCTCATGTTGCAGCACGGATAGACAGCAGCAGAGAGGACGAGTCGTAGCTTATCTTTTACATCTTTTGTTTGCTGGTATCGGTCACATCAGTGCACCCATACGCA
Source organism: Leuresthes tenuis (assembly GCF_036924035.1). NCBI lineage: Eukaryota > Metazoa > Chordata > Actinopteri > Atheriniformes > Atherinopsidae > Leuresthes > Leuresthes tenuis. The sequence goes on from NW_027325369.1 coordinate 25,325,272, forward strand.
CATACCTCTTTTTGAAAAAAGAACTTATTTCTGGGTAACGCTGGACCTTTGTCGTTAAATATGTGTTTCTGTATAAACAGTGAGATGAATAAAGATCTCCACAGGGTCACTGACGGTGTTCCCGGTGGAAATAGAACAGAGGACTTATTTCCGTGTTCAGCAGCTGTTGCTGCAAAGATCCGCAGAGATTTGTTTTATGAATAAGCTTTTTTAAAAGAATTGCAGAAAATCCACCACTCTGTTTGGTTGGAGGACATTTTATCAGCTATCAAACACAACAAATCTGCTGCTATCAGCTTCATTCTAATAATATCCATGTTGTTGTTATGTGGGGTTTTATGAGGTATTAATTGACCATATTTTGTTTTGGGAATGTTTTGCAGCTCAGAGACTCTATTTGAACAACCTTCTGTTTGCAGCAGTGTTTGTTTCCCAGCAACCGCATTAACACACAGCTCACTTTCCAAAGGGACCGTGGCACATAATTGGTAATATCACAGGGTTATGCTTGTAAAACATGGCTCGTTTAATTCTCTGCTTTTGATTGCACTCACGCCAAGTGCTCAGCGATGAGTGTTGATCAGATTGTAGGCAGGAAGACTAACCTCAGCCACACTGTCTCATGTCAAAGGCTGTGGCATGCACTTATTAAAAAATCTCTTATAATTGTGTCTTTGCTTCTTCTTTTGTGTATGACAAAGGTTTTACAATGACTCGAGGAGTCACCCACAGTCTTATGTCTGAGCTACATATCAGCTACATCTCTTTGTTCAGGCTAGTGGGTGGAATTACACTGAGGCTCTTGTTATGTTTATGGATTGTTTTAACCTGGTTACTTGAACTTGACCTGTTTTTGTTGCTGCTTTTTTTTCTTTTCTTTTTTTCCCCATTCACAGGTGAGAAGTGAGGATTTGATTGCTCTGCCCAGGAAGTCAGAAACCTACATACCCAGTTTCAGTAAGTGCCAAGACTTGTCTCAACATTGCACTTCCTGCAAAGTGACAAGCACAGTTGACTGGTCGTCATGTTCAACTTCAGCCCGACTCAATTTAGAGCAGCTTTAGGTTGGATTAGCATGCTGAGTCAAAAGAAGTCACCACTCCACATGTCACTAAAAGCTCTGAGACGAGCATGGCTACAAGCTGCTTGGTCAGTCTCACATCGTGCCATAGGAGACCATAACTTCATACTACTCACTAAGTATTCTAAATGCCTCAGTGCTAGTAAATTAACTTTCAATAATCACAGAAATTTCCCTCAGACTTGCCTGATATTGCTGCTATTGGTCATTGTCAAAGACGCTGCATTATCTATGTGAAACAGTTGTTCCCCTGGTACAGCCAGTTCATAGCTATACACTCTGACATAGAGACTGACTGTTTAACTCTAAGAGGAGAAAGTCTGTTGGAAAAAGGAGAAGCTTAGAAAGCGTTTGGTGTCGCTGCTGCTGTAACTAATTAAGGATTGTGGATTTATAGCGGGTTGTCAGTGCTGTTCATTTAAAGATGATCTGCTGGCAGCCGTTCTAATCTGACCACCCTTCAGGTTTGTTCTCAAGCAGTAATGAAAAGGAACTCAAAGATGCAAATTAATTGGCCAGATTTCAAATGTTGAAACATTTGAGGTTATCTGGACAGGTCGGTGGTGGTAATCCTCAAATGAACAGTACCAGTGTAAGAGCTCTTCCTAGAACATTTAAGTGGTCTGTTTTAATGAGGTTAAGGATGGTTCGGATTAAATGATAGAAAGAGAACACCGATACCATTTGAACTATTTCAAATGCCTGATTCACAAATGGAGGAATTGGATGAGAAAGTGACATTCAACCCTCTAAGATTTTACAAGGTGATTGTTGCTGTCTTGAGTTCTTTGCCAGATCAGGACTGGACGCTATTTGAAAAATATGACAATTTTCTTTATGATATTACTGAAACAACTTTATTTGTGAATAACTTAGAAGAATTGGGTTGATTTTTGAAGGTGGGAGCTCCCGCAGAGAAAATAAATGTAATCATAAAATTAATTTTAACATTTAGTTTGTATGCACCAAACTCTGGAGGAGCAGCTCTCTGACTGAGGGGAGATTAGGTTGAGGTTATTTCCTCTTCAAAAACTGCGTTTTTATCAGCATTGGAGAGGTGTTTTTAAAGATGAAGGTGCGCAACATGACTTTACTTCTGTCTCAAGAGTCCTATCCAACTGGCAAACTTTTTTGTCCTGTTCCTTGAACATATTACTAAGCACATTTACATGACACTAGTCCAGTTTGTCTGACAAAAACTGGACTTTTTACATGAATGTGAACATGTTAGTCTGCCTAAAATTATACGAGTTTAAAATTTCAAAACTGAGCTAACAACACTAACGTGTTGTTGGGGACTGAATCACTCCAACATTTAAATGCTTCACAAGGCCTTAATTGCTCTGTATATGCTCCAAAGTTGGTAGAGTTAAGTGTCTATGAATATGACTTAAAAGCAGCCTGTTAAGATTACGTTTCAACTTGCTGTCGCTTAAAGCAATTTTTCAATGAAATCCTGATATTATGCCCACAGCATCATCTGACAACATCAGCAATAAAGTAGCTTAAAGACCTCGTCTGTGCAGTGAATTCAGCTGTACTTACTTACATGTACGATGATCTCCCACAGAGAAGGAAGCGGCAGAATGTCTTAAACGTTGCTCCATACAGTCCACAGCATTGCAACATGGGACATGCTCGTGAATTTGATTCCATTCCCGTGCATGTATACTGGGACGATGATCCTGTTAAGTGGCACAGTTTTGCCGTAACCAAAGCTCGACTCTGTCCATGTAACCATGCTGAGTGTGGGAATGCACAGCTTACGGTTCTCTCACTGGCAAAACTCCTTGTTTTGTCACTAAAGTTCCTTACTTGATTTTTGTCCTGTGCTGTGACTGTTACAGATGAGCTCATCACAATGTTAAAGATTAGAACAATTCAGTGCGCAGCTCTACTTTGCATCTGTGTTTGGTTTTTAGTAAAATGTGAAAAACATTGTTTCTGTCTAGGTTCTGCAGAGCCGCAGAAGCCCCAGTGCTCCAGGCGGAGGGAATCTCCTGCACATCTCAGAAGAAGTGGAAGCCTCAACTTAGACACTGATATCTTTAAAACCACTAACTTCTCTGACCCTGATGTTGGTAAGAAGCCTTATCTTATAAGGATTGATCATCTAAACTTCATTTGTCCAGCTGAAAAAATAAAGAAAACAGAAGATTTAGTCTAGAGTTTGACTGATTGTAAATACATAACGGCCGAGGTGATGATAATCATTTGAAAGAAAAAATGAAAAAGCTGATTATTATGTCAGTGCTCTCATTTTGATGGAGCAATAACGATTTAATATGAAGAAAATAACTGTGGAAAGCAACTGAACAAAGAGGAAGGGTTACTTTGTTTTCTGGTCATCGGTGGATCAGAAGTTGTGAGACGATGTGTGTGCAAGGGAGCAGCATTTGAACAGCATTTGAACAGTGAGTGTTTCCAAGGCTTGAATCAAAAGCAGCTGTCACACATGCACTGGAGTCCTGAAATATCCTAGAAATGTTCCAGAGCGGTGGCATGTGAGAACGCAAATGTCCGCGACATTTTCTCTGGACTTTTCCCACCCAATCCCCGGAACATCAATATGTATGAAAGTGTTGGAAAGTATTCCAGAGCACCTGGTACTGCTGAGCGAGCGTGCGTGCGTGTGTGTGTGTGTGTGTGTGTGTGTGTGTGTGTGTGTGTGTGTGTGCTGGTGAGCTGCTTTCTGCTCACTCCGTGCTGAGGACAGATACAAGCAGTACACACAGCAGCACACTAAGGAGCTTCATCTGCTCCATGTGTTGTAAAACAAACATCATTTCTGCATCACATGCAGCCTCTTGCACCCCCCGCTTCCCCCGTCCTCGCATTTCAGACAAGAGAGCACGTCTCCAGCAGAAAGCTTCCTGTTGTGATGTGCTTACCTGAACAGCAACTGTGGACAAAGACCAGATCAAGTCGTCCACCATTTCTCTCCAACATCTCCAGTGTTCTCCTTGACAGCGGCTAAAGAGAAGTTGAAGCAGAATGTAAACGCACATCTAATTATAGATATTCTTATCAGGCTTTGTCTCCATCCGAGTGTCTGCATAGCCTTTTATTAAGAATGCATAGTCCTGGTGGAAATACTGCACATATTTATTGATGTAGTAATTAATCATGTGCTTGGTTTTCCTATCAATAAGAAAACATAATATGCTGCCTACTGTAGCAGCGCATGGGCCATTATTCCCTTTTTGAAAAGCATGCTAGTCTGGTGCTATAACATTTTAAAGATTGAATAGGAAGTGGTGGGCTACTTCATGTGTGGAAGTATTTATCCAGATGAACGAATCAGATGACCTGTAGTTTAGTCTCACTTAAAGTTGTATCTAGCCGGCCATTAACCATAGCCATTAATGTTAACAACTTCTGAATTCACTTCAAATCATCCAGAGGATTGATGCAATGCAATGTTTCACAGTGGCACCCAAAGGACGTATGCTCTCAAGGAACCCCAGCGTCGAGCGAACATTTTCCCTCCCCTCAAGCTCTACCACACCCGGCTCCTTCCTTCTGCCGTCCTACCCACTGGCTACACACCCTGTGGGCATGCTTACTCCGACATTGTCCCGCCGTCACGTGGACTCCTCCGTCTCTATGTCCAACACCTGGCCCAACAAGAGAGAGAACAGCCCTCACCAACGAGAAACCAGCCCTTGGAGAGAGACAGCAGGCACAGCAAAGGGTAATATAACAAAAAGACAAGTCCATATGCAGCTGGTTTGTCTGTGGACGATAAAAGGGTTTTGGCCTTGGTTTTAATTGGCTGTGTGCTTATCTTTCCTTTCCTAGGAGGATTCTCTAGCAGGCACTCTCCCAGGCCTCTGCGGGCTTCCCTTGTGAGTTCCTCTTCAACATCATCGTTCCGACGGGCTCTGAGTAACACCAGAGCAACCTTCTCTATCTCACCAGTAGTCCCTCCAGTAGAACAGGCCCATTCTCATAATGGCCATGGATCTAATATCTCAGGCAGTCCTCACAACCAGCAAGACCCTGATAGCATCAGTGCGTGGCAGGATCTACAGGCGGATGATCCTCTGGACATGCAAGAGGTCAGGAAATCTGTCCTTATCTTGTTCAGGGTTTTAAAGTTAAGCGGTTGTTTTTCCTCTCTCATGTGTATGCGCTACCTTGCATGTTGCTCACAGATGCTGAATTCCCTGCGCTCATTGCGTAACAGCGCTGCCAAGAAGAGGGCCAAAGTGAGCCATAGCAGTCCAGATCCAGACAGCCCCGACTCAGCTGTGAGGGTGGACCTGGGTTTGGACTCACCGTTATACACCTCTCCCGTGCTTACCAGCTCAGCCAGTGACAGTAGGCTTTCTAGTCTGAGCTCAGCCGCCAACTCCAGCTTTAATGGCATCAAAACCAGGTCAGGAATGGACATTTTGTTTCAGTTTATTTTATATTTTATGATGGATTAGTTAGCCTGGGTTATGTGCCTTTTCAATGCAGTGTACTGTGTGTTGAGACATCAGACATCATCTTTCTGTCAACAGTCCCAGAAACGCTGCCTCTTCTGTAATGAAGCCTTGTATTGCAAGAGTACCCTCTGCAAAACTGAGGACTTCTGTGTCCATAGACTTCAGCAGCCTTCAAGGTAATAAAGGAATTCAATTGTTTTGTATATCATGCTACCTCGTGTTGCATCTGACTTTGTTTAGTGTTTATTTTTTATTTTTCTAGGAACATCCCAGAGAAATGCACTGTCATCTGAGGTGGGTGTTGTTGGGCAGAGAGTCATTTATTCCAATGGAACAATCAAAGCTGAGGAAGAAACAACAGGTCCGTCCCCTCCACTGGTCAAACCTGCTTTCCACGAATCAGTCAGAGCTGTGAAGCTTGCGAAAGGTTAGCCAGTTTTCTCCTGGATGTACTATGTGATAACATCCTGAGTACTTATCTGTAATAAAATTAAGTCACCATTTTTTACTCCTTTGGTTTTTAGGATCCCAGAGTCACAGCAGCAGTAGGAATTCACCAGGCACAGAAATGCCCGAGGCGGTGATAGGAAGAGGTCAGTCTCTGAAGATCAGTTGAAGCTAGAACTCATTGTTTGATTGCACCGTACAAGTGTTGTAGCACATTGCTTTTATTTTGAAAAATATAACACTTAACCCATTGCGATAACACTTAAACCTGAAAGTGCCCATATTAGGCCCATTTTATTTGTTCAGAATTTTATTTGGGCATCTCCTAGAGGGAAAATGGCTCCTGTTTCTTTACCCCCACCCCCACCCCATTTCCCAAAAAAGGCCCAGTCTCCTCATATTGCCCAGCTTTTGTAACACTGCACTCCTTTTACATGCACATAAAATCTGTATTATTATTTTGGGGAGAAAAAAAGCATGATATGGGCTCCTTAAATATGCTATATTGTTTCCCTTTTCAGTCAAACATTCAAGTTATGTCAACATTTGGATTAGTTCTATCTAATATCTCCTTGGTGCTTTTTAGGCATGTTTGGCACTGCAGTGTCCTCCAGCCGTCCAGGAGTTGCCTTGACACTTGAGCAGGGGGATATGCTGGCCAAACCTGCTAGTGATCCCTCTACAGGCATTTACAGCAGTCACCTAGACAGCGATGACAGCCCACATCCTGATGAGACTAAAGTTAGTCACACTTTGTGCACTGTTGGTTCATGGTATTTCATAGAAAGTTTCCAGTTACCAAAGTGTGACTGTTTTCTTTTTTTTCCACCAATACATGCACAGGAGAGGGGGTATAATGTGAGGTTGGGCCGAAATAAGTCAAGGTTACAGCGTCTGGATCAACTGGAGGATCAGTTAAGTCAAGGGGACCAAACCAGAGATAAGATCCGCCACCGTGTCAGACAAATGCTGTCTGATTCACCTACGGAGGAAAACAGAGAGTTGCTCATCAAAGGCAAGAGAAACTTTTAGAAACTTGAATCAGATTGTCTTCTTTGCTCATTGTGACAACTGTGATTCTACTTGTTTTGAGAAATGATCAGTGTTTGTTGATAATGTTTGCAGTCAGACTTGACAGGTTGATCTTCTCTGTTGTAGATCTGCAGCTGAATGGCAGCCCGCTGACATCCACCAAAACAGACCCTGTGTCTGATGAGTCCCCCATCAGTCCCACTAGTCCTGCCAGTCCACCAGGACTCCAAAGTCCCATAAAGTGCTTCACTCCACCCCACCACCCAAGCCCCCCAACGATACCGCCTAATCCAAAACATGTTTCTCGTCTTCGAAGGGCACCCAGCCTCAGCAGAACCCGGCCCTCGCTTTCCCACAGTTCAGGTCAGTGGATGTAAAAGCCCAAGACTTCATACAGTATACGTCACTGTATCCTGTCTGAGACTTACTCAAGTTGGAAAATGTCAAGCTTCATCGTGTTGCTGTGTTTTCTCTGCCTGTCATCGCACTATTGGCAGTTTAGAGATGTCCAACTACGGTATAAATAGACGAAGCAGCACTTTTCCAGGCTGTTGTTTATAGAAAATGTTGGAACATCAATTAGGCTGCCAGTGCCATCAGAGCATAGCTGAATAAGATGTTTCTGGTAATGTGCCACAATGCTTTGTTTTGACAGCCTACTGTTAATGCACCGCCGCCCACTTTCACAGCTTGTTTTTAGACTGATAGAGATGTAACACGAGACCAAATCTGTGTGTCTGTGTTGTGTGGTGTCTGGCGGTCCGTTTAGATGAGCTGTCCCATGGTACTGTGAGCCAGAAGAAAAATCGCACGGAGCCCCAAGAGCTGTGCCCGCTTTCAAAGCCTGACCTGGCGCTGACACAGAGTTTCAACCTTCTAAACTCCGAAGACTGGTGAGAAACACTCAGCCCATCAATATTTATCATGTTGTTGCTCACATCTAAGGTTTCTTAATACTTTCACCAAATTGGACGGGAGTAGAGAAGCGGACAATGTTTTAGTTGCTTGTTTCTGCCACTTTCAGCATTTGTCATATTAGCCAACAGAAAATAATGGCTATCATTTGTTTGTTTTTCCCCAGGGAGAAGAAAATTGAGGGTCTGATGTTCCTGCGCTCTCTGGCCCACTACCACTCAGACAGACTTCAGGGCAGACTTCATGATGTTTGTCTGTCTCTCATTCAGGAGGTAATGTGATAGTAATAGTGATAAATCCTTGAAATTGGTCTTTTTTTGTCATTGTGCTCACTCACCTCAGCTGTCTGACTCTTCACAGCACAACATTTTGTACTGCCTGACCGTATAAAATGGACATGGACTTATACAGGTTCTCATAGGCCCATGAAAACTTCCAGTGCTTCTAAAGCTGTTTGTGTTTTTTGTCATAAAGATATCTTCAGTATCTCTATCTCTCTCCTGTTGCTTTGTGCTTGAATGATTTTGTTTCTCCATAAGTAAATGCTGTTAATGTTTCATTTAGGTAAAGAACTTGCGGTCAGGTGTGTCCAGGGTTGCAGTATGTACACTGTGTGACCTGTACACACACCTGCAGAGGGCAATGGACCAGGAGCTGGAGGGGACAGTAAAAGCTTTACTGCAGAAGGCTGGGGAGAGCAACGCCTTCATTAGGCAGGATGTGGATGCAGCACTGGACTGCATGGTGCAGAACTGCACCCCAACTCGAAGCATCAGTGCTCTCCTCGCTGGAGGACTCAGGTCTGTAAACACACAGAATAAACTGTTGTTTCTCTGGACTTGAGCTATTCACAGCACTCAGCTATTAAACATGCCTAATGTTTGATTGCTGTTTTCTCCTCCGCTCATAGTCATCTTAGTCCTGTGGTGAGGAAATGCACTGCTCAACATCTGGCTAATCTTGTAGAGAAGGTTGGTGCTGGGCGCCTCCTGTCAGGGGGTAAAGATCTCACTGACAGAATTTTACCGGCCATCACCAAACTCTCACAAGACTCCTCACAGGAAGCCAGGTATCTACTCATCTTGTGTTTAGTTATAACACTTCCGTGCTTGTATAGATTTGTCTTTTTGCCACGAGTATTTTGGTGAAGTGTTTGAAGTCCTATGACATTGTTTTACCCCGCAGGTACTTTGGGCGTCGAATGCTGCTGTCTCTGTCATCCCACCCTGACTTTGACAAGATCCTGGAGAAATATGTCACCACTAAAGACCTGCCGGCTGTCAGAGACACTGTCTTCACTCTCAAGACAAAGGTACAGTTTCTGTGTTTTTACTGGCACACTGGTCTTTTTGTCAAATGTCACATGAGTATTGTCATCTAACCTGAAGGTTGCTATGGTTTTAGGGTCTTGGTGAGATGCCCCACGACACTCAGTCAGCCAGGGGGAGACGCTCCCTCCCAGGCAGCAGCACAGTCAGAGCTTCATCTCTCAACAGAGAGCCACTCAACCAGACCAACAGGTGGGTGTAGATGTGAAACGGTACAGCAAAGCATCTGCTGGTTTAGCTTTCACACGCTGTAATGTACGTATTGAAGAGTAAGGATTTTGTACTGAACTGTTTGATGAATTTGAATCATCAGCAGGGAGTCTAACAGCCACTACAGCTGTAGATCACAGACACAGAGTATTGCAGACAAAACTGAATACATCAAGCAGATCTCAGGTCTGCTGGGTTCAAAAGACTTCAGAGAGAGGATCAAGGGCATCGACCAGCTAGTGGCTGACTGTCAACACAACCCCAACATGGTCATCAATAGTATATTCCCGGTTAGTGTCAGTTTTTTTTTTTTTAAATCCCATCAATATTTCCATTCTCTTTTTTCTGTTTGTAGAAGTTTGTTTCAAAGTGAAAAGATCACTGGAGTGTTTGCTCTTCTCTCTCTGCTTTCCTGTGTGTCAGGTGTTTGATGCCTTTAAAGCCAGACTGCAGGAGTCCAACAGTAAAGTCAACCTTTACGCTCTGGAGTCTCTACAGAAAATAATCCACTTGATGAAGGACAACTTGTCCCAAGTGGTTAACATCCTGGTCCCGGCAATTGTTGACAATCACCTCAACTCCAAAAACAATGCGATCTACTCTGCTGCTGTTGAAGCTATTAATGCACTCATGTTGAACCTCGGTAATCATTTTGATCATTTTAAATTCAAGAGTTCATTCTGATTAGGAGAATGATTTGTGTTTGTCTGATTTCCTTTTTTTTTTCTTCACAGACAACATGCTTCTCCTTCAGCCTTTCTGCACCAAGGCTCAGTTTTTGAGTGGCAAAGCAAAGGTGGACCTCATCGAAAAGGTTGCAGGTACGCCTGATGTAGCAGCTCTGAACACTTCAATCATTTGGTTATGGCTCTGACTGCTTATTCCCTCTCAATGCAATTTTGTTGTTTCTCATTATCTGTGTCCAGGCCTTGTAACGGAGCTCTACCCTCGCAAGCCCCAGATGGTGGAGCAGAAAGTGTTGCCCTTGCTGTGGCACCTCCTGGGGACCTCCACCCACAGCGGCACCATTCACGGCAGGGGCGGCAGCGTGAGGGGTGCTACGGCCAACTTGTGCCAAGCCCTTTATGCCCAGATGGGGCCAAGCCTGAGTGAGTGCGCTGCCTCCCAGCCTGCCAGTGTCCATAAAAGTTTAAATGAGGTCCTGAGGACCTTTTCTTAAGGTAAAGCAGAATCCAAACATGAGCAAATGTTGGAAGAGAACATTAACACTGACCTTACTTGAAGACAGAGATGTTCTACATTTCTTATAGTGCCTGCACTTTTATATCAATAACAAACAAAAAAAGTCCTTGAAAATTAGGAGCTCTTATTTTTATCTCAGTGAGATTTCCTCTGCTACAGAAGCATTGTAACATACCGACATCAGGTCTTACACATTCTCAACCTGCTCTTTGCACTTTGAAAAGTAGCTCATTGTCATGGCTTTTGTTTTTACTCTCCATAATGTACTGTTGACAAATCAGAGACACTATTGCAGAATGTAAAACTGAAATGCACAAAAAGAAAGGGAAGAAGACAGCGACCCCAAAAGTGTATATTTTTGCTGTTTCGTCAGATGTGATGTGATATTTTTGAAACATCTTACGTAGTTTGAAGATTTGTGAACTGAGATTAATAAGGATAGTACAAAACACTTTTGTACAGCTCAAATGTGTATTTGCACAGTATTAGCGTAATCTGTATGTATGCTGTATGATGGTACAGTTATAATTTATCTATTGTGTAATGGTTTAAAAGTCATATTAATGATGTGCTGAGTTGGTACCGTCTGTTTTTTTTAATTTTTTTTTTTTTTGCATGACCAAAATTCCCTGGCAGAATCAAAGCTGTTTGTATTTTTGCTAAAGAGAAGTGTGTGTGTGTACAAGGATGCCTAGATCAAGGTTGGTTTCAGAGACCTGCTCTTTGATGCGAGCAGAATGAAAGAAAAAGGAGTTTTACTCCGGTTGTTGCCTGAGAAACAGTGAAGGCCCTGGTCTGTTTCTGTCTCCGTATAGTGCCAGTCTTCAAAGTAGCCTTTTAACTCAACTGTTGTTAAATTATATTGAACTTGTTTGTGAACAAGAGGAAAGAGATATATGAATAAACAGTTTTATTTCTTTAAATCCAACTTTAGCGTGCCTTATTCAAGAATTGGAAATCGGGTAGTGGGATATTATCCGTAGCTATTAACCACATTTGTCACATTTTCTTATGGTTGATGTTGCACTGACTTTTATGAATTTCGCAGATACTTACATGTGATGAACAGTGAAGCTTCACTTTAGAGGGGAAAGAAAAAAGAAAGAAGCTGGCTGAAGCACAAAGTAGAGTTAAGAAAGTTTCTCATGTTCTACTGAATTAAATTCTCTCAAAGAAACACACCGTATTTACATTTAAAGTTATGCAAGTCGTTTTTATTAATGGGTGCAGTTTCTGGCACACATAAGATGTTTTTTCTTTAGGTTTTCATGATGCACCATGTTTCCTAACATCATGCTGTTCAAAGCCAGTGGTAATGGTAGCTTCCACCCTGATGTCTCCTCTCATCTGCACATTTTTTATGTATATATAAAAATAATGACAAAATAGCTGACAAAAGAATCTAAGTAACTGAACTCTATCATTGTGATTGCTTTGTCGGCAATGGAAAATAATGGCCTGGATGCACTTTCAGGTTTTTACTTAAATAAAACAGTTGTTTAATAAACCTTTAGCTATGAAAGTAGCTGCCATTTAACAGAGCCGTGTACAGAGGTTTGCGCCAGCTGCATTTGGATGTGCTCATAATTTCCTGCAGTTTGCTGAGCAACAAGCATTCTACCAGGCACATCCTCTGTGTGACTCGCATGTTGACAGTATAGGATTTTTTACAGCATTTCAGTAACGTGGACATTTGCTGCTACTGAGTCTCGTAAAAAGCCACAAGGAAGTCTCGTCGTCAAATTTGGTATCTGAACTGTACACAATCGGCACGTTTTCTCAACAACGCACACATGACCGAGCACGTTTTGTACAATAGGTCTCCTGACGCAGTCGCAGAGCTGTAGGTAAGGAACACTCAGCTTTTATTAAATCCAATCTGTTCCCTAACAAGCTTTAAGCAAATGTATAAAATAAGACCGGGCACTCAAGATATCAGAAGCACTTCTGTGCTGAACACAGTGGTGTCGTCTAAAGGGTCGAATAGATTTGCTAAGCAAATACGCTAAAATGACGCAGCCAACCTGGCAAAATATGAAATGAAGCGTAAACTCAGGAAATCTCATGAAATGTGCTTTTTGTCAGCCAATGGCCACACTCACCTGGATTCAGTTACTTGTAAAAGATGCAAAAACAGACTGAAGCAGAGTTTGCTGATGCCAAAAAAACAGTTTTAAAACTTAACACAAAATGAATTCCCTCACATCGCCGTGCAGTAAAACATCCAGTCTTTTTTTTTTCCCTTTGTGCTATGAATGAGGGTTTCCAGTCACTGAAATGTTCTCTCGGCTTCACTGACCAAATGGAAAAACAGCCCCTCCTCCTGTGGATCTTTCCACTCCGTTACTAAGGCAGCTGGATCAATGCCATGGCAACCTGGACTTTGTTAGATGTTGGGAGAAGATGAGCGCGTGGTTGCCGTCCTGAGCACCTCACTCCGTCAGGGACCAGATGTTTTGGGCAGGTCCTGGTTCTCAGCCAAGTGGAGCTTTTGTCTGGACACACACCTTAAGGTCATACCGAAGGACTTTTAAAGTGAAAACAAGGCCAGTGTCCACTCCTGGAGTGCTGGCTGATTCTCAAAAATAAACAAGCATTCGGTTACGAAAGGATACATTGAGGTGCTGAGCTCCTCCAGCTGAGGAAACAAACGAATAAATGGATGAGAGGTGCAATGAAAAACAGCCAAAAATAGAACATGATGTGGTTGTACTGGGCTTTAATGTCTGATCATATTACAAAACAGCCTGTGCTTGTCAGGTCAATATTTTAACTGAGCTGTTGTCATCTGACAGCAGGGTTTACAAGGCAAAGGATCTGCCTCCTCCCTTATCTATAAAAAGGACAGACACTTCACTGCACATCTGTTCTGTGGAACAATTATCCAGCTATGGCACAGCTCTCAAGTATTCCAGGCAGCAGTGTCTGTAATGCGCTGAAGGCTTTTTCTCACCTCCCTCACACATAGTGCTGCAACTTCCCCGCAGTGAGCATACCAGCCCCAGGCGTGGGTAACCAAGCACGCTAACAATAGAAACTCTGTCCAAAACGGCTCATCGCTGTCAGTGCAGGAAATCGTCTCACTTTTCAACATTCACGTAACGATTTTAACTCTGACACTGGATTTAGTTGAACCTCTTGTCTAAAATGGGTTGCTCCGTGACTCATGCATAACTGGAAAACCCAGAGTTAAATCCATCTTACTCTTTGCGGAGAAACTGCAAACACATGCTCAGTGGTTTCTCCACCTTGGCATGAAGGCAGTACTGCAGGAAACCCAAAAAGCCATTTCTTGTAGCTTAAGAATGCCTTTAGAAGTGAAACGTAAAGTTACTGAATGGTGAAAGATGCCTGCAGATTTATGACCTGGGGTCTGTTCCAAAAGCAAACTCAGTGAACAATCTTAGACTTCCTGTTTTAGAAGAAGAGGTAAATTAACTCTGTGTTTCTATGGCAACTGCATATGAGCCTGACCTTCTCGCAGACTGATTATCCTCAACAAACTTTGAGCTTCTCTCTCCTGTTAAGGGATCTGATCTAAATCTGAGACCTAGTTTTGACTCATACGAGGGGGAGTTTGCAAAAGTGTGTTTAACACTTATACGACCAAGAAAAGACTAACTGCCAGGTCATCTTTTCTTCATGCCATGTGTATAAATATGTAAGCGTGATACTTCCCTGCCCTCTCTCTGAGGAAAGGCATGTTCCTTCATCCTGCATGCTGGTCTCTAAGTGTTAATTGATGAGAGTACCTGCTGTGTCCAGTGCCTATGCAGCAGGAAGCCTTATACTTGCAGAATGAAAGCTGTTTTAGGCCTATGAAAAGACTATTTTCAATTAGACCTCTTTATGACCCCTTTTACAATCTAAAATGACTCTACATCTCTAACTCTTCCCCTTGTGTTGAGCCAAAAGCTGCCCCCGTCTCCCTTCATTCACGAGCTTCAGATCCAAGCACTTATTGGAATATCTGCAATGGCTTTAAGAACTTTAACAAAACTTCTTTGTGATCAGTCATCAGTGAAAAGAAGACTCTTATAACACGGTGATCAGGCTATCAACTAGTTCTCCTGCACCAAAGCAGAGTCTCCAACATTCCCTGTGTGAATACTTTTTGGCATAATTAAAATCATTCCTATCATAGCTCGAACATGTTGGAGGTAATTTGAATATTTGTGGGCAAGGAAGATTGTGGTGAAGCTGGAATTATGTGTTTGAAAGCAAGTCATGTTGATGAATTTACACATTGTGAAATACAGTGGTTGAATGCTGATGAATACGAATTTTTAATCTAAAAGAAACCATGTCGAAAAATGTGACTTCTGTCAATGTGACATGTCAGAATGTGACTTTAAAATCAATGATCCATATGATTTTAGCCAGGTAAATTAAGGACTGAACCACGCTGACTAAAATGTAAAGATTTGGGGGGGGGGGGGGGGGGGGCAAGAGTTGATTTAACTAACATTAATTAGCTTTTCTGGAACTCATTGTTCAGACTCAGTCTTTTAAATCTGCTTTTTTTTTTTTTTAAAAAGAAAACTGTCGTGCATCCCGTCCTTAACCCACATCTGCTGTGATTCATGCTTACATTGCAGAGCAGGTGTTCCAGGTTGTGGTCGGAGGCACACTTCTTCTGGTCCTCAGAGAGCTCCTCCACGTGGCTGTCGAGGCTGAAGTGCAGTCGCGCCAGCTTCTCTTGCATCTCGCGCACATGTTCCAGCTGCTCGAAGGAGCAGACTTTACCTGAGAATCAGACCGATGCAACTTCTTATTTTTCAGTTGAGGGCTCTTGCAAATGAAAGCAGCTTTTTTTTTTTTAAATAGTGCCACAGCTATTTGATTTCAGTCTCATTTGTGTAACAAAGCCACTTGTCTTTTATTTTCGTACTGTAATAGAATATTCCCTCGGAGGCCTCACATCAGGGTTATCTTACCGAAAGCCTGTAATTTGCCTGAGTGGAAGTCGTTGAGGAGGTTGAGGAGGCCTCCTTCCATCTCTCTCACGTCTGAGACGTCTGTGAGGAAGGAGTGCTGCAGGGGGGAACACTGGACGCCTTTACTGGGCCCTGCTGGCTGCGGGGCCCTGGGCTTCTCCCTGTGTGGTCTGACACATAGAAAACATGACAGCTGGATGCTGTTGGGTTTTTTCTGTTGTTGTAGTGGTAACTTATGTCAAAACGGAAACCGACCATATGTTATGTTGTTTAACTGTTTCTTTAGTTGTTTTTTATGACACAATTCTCTGTGAGGTTTTCAGGTTACATAAAGACACAAACCTGGTGGTCTTTGGGGGAGCTACGACTGCCGTGAACACCTCTTTCGGCTGTCCTGGAGCTCCTATGGATCTTTTATACTTGTTTCTGTTCTTTGGGGAGGGAGGCTGCGGCAGGCCAAGAGTGAAGGTGGCACTTTTGCTCGCAGGAAGGACGGAGAGCTTGCGGGGGTTGATAGGGGGAGGAGGGGGCTGTGGAAGAGACACCTTGGGGCTGCGCTTCTTGCGCTTGTCTTCCATTACTGTTTTTATGTTAGGGAAGCTCGCTTTGGACTAGATGAGGGGAGTTTGCACAGCCTGACTGCTGTGCAGGACGTCCTGAAACAACAAAGGTAGGAAATTTAAAAAAAAAACAAAAAAAACAACAGCCTTCCTCCTCCTCCTCAGAGAACTCTTGACTGTGCCAAAATTAGTACTGCAGCCCAGGATTGTGCACTCTGCACATTTTGGGAGGCTTTAATCATTCCAGCTGCATCACTAGCTGGTAACAGCAGTATATTTCCAAATCAACAACAATTTAAAGAAAACATGTCAGAAAAAAAGAGTTTACATTACATCCATTTACATAAATGGGTTTGTGTCTCAGTGAAAGGCTTTAATGGATGCAATTTAGAGGTTTCGTTTCAGCAGATATTTTTAGTCCAGCCATTATAGTTAACAGAGCTTATAAAAGGTGTAAATTACAGGAGGGTAAATACGACTTTTAATCAACTTTTCAGACCAAACATATTATATACAACAGGATTGGCAAGGAAACCCATAAAAACTAAACTGCTATGGATTTTTAGCCAGGAGATCGCTGATCTAATACGCAGTACAGGACCAGCCTGCAATATGATCCAAAAAAGCTTTCAAAAGGCTTGATGTTATATCAGTGAATTGCACTCTCACTTTGGGCTTATGCATAGTTAAATGGAGGACATAACTTAGAAACAGAAACAATATCTGTAGTAATAATATTATAATAATACAGTAGTATTATTAAAACGTGTCCAAGTTGGCTTTGCAATGATTTCAGTGTCATAAAACAAGCGCATCGAAGCACGAGCTTGCTCGTTTATTCCCATGGCGTGTTACTGTTGGGTGATGCTAAAACATGAATTACGCTTTATCCTATCACAATGAATAAAAACACTGTTATGACAGCATTTATCTCCAAAACACTGCACCAGCGTCTCCTCAAAGTACAATCCAAAGATGGCCACTACTCTAATACACAATGGCAACTTTGTCCGTCGAAATCCTCCTTTACTGAGAGTGTATCTGCGCTGCAGAAATTATGAATGAAGAAAAAATAGGCAGCTCGCTGTTTTTATACCAAATGGTTAAATTCAGCGTGATAGAAGACGTGCAAATGGATTTATTGTCTACGGATGACACAAACAAGACTTACCGAATCAATTACGCACCAGCGAGCCAACCGGCTGTGCGCGACGTCGCATTCCCTCTCCCGCGATTTTAAAACGCTTATGTATACGTTGTATAAATCAAGCTTTATAAATCACGTTAGAGTTAAATGATCCCCGCAGCAGATGCTGCGGAAATTACTGATGAAATGTAACGCGCGGCATCGACGCGCTCGGTTCGGCTCGTGCGGAGCTGTTGTCTTTATCTCTCTTAAAGGGCCAGTCCACCCCTCCGTGTGCCAGGAGGAGGAGCAGCCTGCCGGCGTCCCAGAGCAGGGAGCAGGGTGCAATTCACTGTTGAGGGTATCCGGCAGGTGATGATGCCTCCCAGCAGATATGCTTCAATCTGTATATCCTCCTGTATAACCCAGTTACTCTGGACCTGAAGGTACCACTAACAGACCACACGGTGGCGCCATTGTCCTCCACTTTGCCTCACAATCTTCATTCCTTTCTCTACTTAATCAGTTTTTCCTGTGCTAGTGACACCTGTTTATACAAAAATAATACATCCACAACTCGTAAAAATAACTAATAATAATCCTTTCCACTATCCAGTGAAATAACATTATACTCACACCACCAAGTAAAAAAAAAAGGATGTTTTCAATGTACAGTATGTGAAGTCTGCACATGCTAGAATAATTGCTTCTCTGCTTCCAATCACATAGTGTCAATGTCTCTATTGATTTTCTTGAGAGAAACAAAGTAGAACTCTGATCTCTAAGACGTTTTAGGCCTTGTTGGGAGGTAAGGTCAAAAGTAAATGCGCCCCCCTTGTCAGAGTGCAGGTCTAACATACTCACACAAAGGTGCTGTGTGCCTGTACCTTCAGGGGAGAATACTGATGTTTTCAGATTAGAAGCTGCATGGTGGGAATTAAAGGATACAGCATTTTTGGATCAGTTCTACAAGCTAAAATTATTCATTTCCAAACTTTCCAACCATCTGACATCAAATATGTATATTTAACTGGGACATTAGTCAAATTAAGCACATTTATAAACACAATGAAACTAAACAGCTTGGTCAAGTAATACAAAAATATTTCTTTTTATTATGGCAATTCAGAACAAAAATGTGACACAAAATGCAGGTTGTAGAAAAAATACAGAGCTCTTTGGCCTGTTTGTTTTGGTCCAAAGTGAGCTCGGTCAACTAAAACTGGAGTCTTAACTGATTTTCTGGTCTGATGAACTGTTTGAGTATGAATATGCCTTTCCTAAGACTATTCTGTCTCTGAGGAGCTTGAAGAAGGCATAGTAGTTGCTGAAGAGAATCAGGGCCAGCGATATTGTCTGATGCCACTTCTCCGAACAAATCAACGAGTAGAGCTGGTAGAATATCATGGCACCTTCTAGGATGATGAGTATGTTCAATATTCGTAAAGGCTTGTTGAAGAAAAACTGGGAAAGGAATGGGACAGGATGGGGTCAGCAAACAAGATGCGTCTCTGTACATAGCTGCTTATATGTCCGTTCATGTTGGGATACTCACATAAAAACGATAATGGGACACATCTGATGGAACTGCAACGTTGTAGTGGCCCATGGCCTTATAGACATTCTTACTATGTTTTACCAGGACTCCCTGTGGCCACATGTACTCTTCTGTCCATCTGTGCAATACAGAAAGCAGAGTGAGCTCTGAAGTAGACTAAAAATTGATCCGAACTGACCTAAAAACACAGTAATAAACAATGAGGAGAACGCACATGTGCTGAAGGACGTTGGAGCAGAGTGAGGGGTCCACTTTCTGCCAGCAGCCGAGGTGAGCTGCAGCTTTGTGCAGCAGATCACAGTATCTGGGTGGCAACAAGTGCCTCATGAGAATGACTGATGTACTGACTGACACCAAAATGAACAGCTCACAAGACCACCGCTTATCCACATACTGCGTACTCTGAAGGAGAATAAACAGGCAGAAAAAACATGAAGGCTTTTGATATTAAACGAGGTCATGTTTAAAAATAAGCTGCATTCAGTTCAACAGCATCTTACCTTTACAAACCACACTGGTACAAATGCCACGTAGTAAGCACTGAGCATTGAGCTGACCAGCACCTCCTTCATCCTCCAGTTAAAATCCATCTTCAGGTACTCCACCTCCTTGCGGATGAGGTCTGGGGAGAGGCAGCAAGCATGAGTGGGCATGGCCTGGACACCATACAGCTGGCTGGTGTGCTGCTTCCACGTCTCCTTCAGCACGGTCAGGTAGTCTCTGCCTCGGCTCACGCCGCCCACCTCTTTGGAGCCAATACTGGCGATGGGGGACAGAGGACCCGCTCGTCTGAAGTCACAGCTCAGCCAGAAGAACGGAATATACATCCCAAATCTGTTTGAGACAAAAGCTACAGTTGACTATCGACTTTTGTGTGGCTCATGGCACGACCACGGCTACATCAGTGACAAGTGGGAAAAATAAGAAACAGACTGAATGCATATTATGCTGGTGAGTGTAATTTAATAGAACGGAGCCAGAAAAAGGAGGTTCATTCCTGAGCAATAAATTCAGAATCTGATCAATTTTGTACATATACAAGCAAAGTGTTTGTTTTTGTAAAGCTTCATTAACCTCATCACAACACAGACTTTGCAAATGCAGGAACATCTGATCTGATCAGACATGTCAGGAAATGGGCGATACATCACTGAAGATCAACTTCAAATTCCATTTTGTTATTAATATTTCACAAACAAAAGCTGAGCAAGTCAATACAATGCTCAGGAAACAATAAAAAGCAAAGCATCAAGATTTAAATCTTATGTTCCACTAACTGTTAGCAGGAAAACTGGCTGATGACTGGTGAGACAGCAGCAGGAACAAACACTGTGACTCTAAACAGGCAATCAGAGGTAAAAGGAAGGCACTGGAAGTCAGATCCTCGGATGAAAGGAGACTTTGAGTCTCCTTCAGCAGTTTGGTGAATAAAAACACAATATGAATCCTACTTTTTCCTGTGAATACTTACGGGTAGCAAAGGAAGAGCAAGCTGAGGACAGAATAAGTTCTGAAGAGGTAAATGAGGGAGCGACACAGGCTCCAGCCCGTCAGCGTAAGCACAGCAAATCGTGCCGTGACTAAAAATATCGAGTGAGGGAAGGAGAGTTTGCCACTCTGTGATGCCTGTGGGGGAGGAAGAAAAAGGGGGGACAGAAGGGAAAACTGCATTAATATACTGTTACAATTACACAGTCATCCAAAAATAAAAACACGGTCAAATATACACAGAATAGTTCCAGTATAACCCATCGTAAAACAAAGAAAACATTGCATCTACATCACTGTTCTATCTAAACACGCTTAGAGCGCTTTAATTAACAGCCCCCGAGAATCTGTGGACTACAAACATGAACATCTGGGTAGAAACTGGGGTTCCTGATGTTTATATGTACCTAACTACCTGAATAATTCATGTAGTAAAGCCTGAAAGCATATACAAGTCTGGATGTCTGGTTGTAATTCAAAGAGGATTCATCCATCAATAATAAACTTGATTTGAACATGTGTGGAGCAAAGTTTAAATATTAAACACCCCCCCACAAAATGCAAAAATATTGCTGTTACATGGACTATAAATGGGAGCTGTTCGTTTATCAGATCTACGGTTCGTCATAACAGTGTACAATAACTATTTTTGCTCTGAAATCCATCATATCACAAAGTATTCACTGCAAAGTCACATCTGGATTCCAGTCGTCTCTGTGACTGGCGGAATCTCTTCTGGCTGTCTTCTCTTCATTTTTAAGAGTAGTCACATGTCTGATGACACCATGTGCATTCACTCTAAACAAGTTATGTGGGTTAAGTCTTTTACAGTAAAGAATGAATTCTTACCTCTTTTACAATTGCTGCAATTAACCTCCTTGCCAGTATGATGACTGTGAACACCAGCATGTTATAATCAATAAGATGAAAGTTCTGTAAATAATAAAGGTTCAGGATTATCGCTCAGTTCAAGCTACCAGTGATCTTTGCTGATTTAATGTATAAGCAAACAGGAAGACAATGTTGTTGAACAATACATGCAAAATCTATCATTTGTAAGGCCACCATGGGGGGGTTATCTTTCCTCTGTTGCTCAGGTGTGCAGGAAATCATGTCACTTAGAAATTAAATAAAAACTCACTGACTTGCAGTAATCAATAAAGCAACTGCCAAAGCAATAATAAATATGATCGTAGACACTTAATTACTCACCAGTGAAGTGTGTGAGGGAGGGTGTGACGGGGGGTACCACCACACAGTCTTGTAGATGTTGACATAGTGAACAAAGAGGGCAATGAGGTGGCAGAAGAAGAGATGGAGCTCGAACAACACGTTTCGATCTACAGACAACTCTGGGATCTTGCAGTGCTTTAGAGGAACCACAGTCTGTGCAGCAAGAGGGGGGCTGGACATGCACGTCCCTGAGCCGTTTCTGCAGGGAAAACAACTGTCACGACAGAACCCGAGACAAGAGGCAAAACATCCCACACGTGACACAGGCAGCAGTACATGGGACTCACCTCGTACGGGATCGCACCCCTGTGACCGGAGAGCTGGTCGTGTGGTTGCCATTGCTGACGGAGCCTGGCTCGTTGCTTAATGGAGGTCTGCAGTACGTGGTGCGATTCGCCCCTCTCCTTCCACCGGCCATTGCAGACACAACCACGGTTTATTCAGCTTCGTGTCTGACTTGTTGAATTCTCTGCCTGTGTGTCCACCTTTTAACACCAAGCAGCAGTTCGGACACATTGAGACATAAAAATGACGCACCCGACATATTTATTACATGGTTTGAGTAATCTATTTAAAGTATTTACATAAATCTGCACCAACTCTTATTCAGGATAGAAATAGGCAATGCATCGTGCTTTTTTTTTTTTTTTTTTTGGTCTCTGGATGAATAATTCAGAGCTGAATAAACAAAGAGCGAGTCACAGCGACCAAAAACAAACACAACCTTGCAACCCCAAGAGCTCACTGCCAATGCAAATACTTGCAGAGCCAAGCTTACAGAGTTACCTGCAATTTTTCACCCTCATAAATATGCATGAAGTATGCAACTGGCGTTAAACAAGTTTGTACAAGCTGCATAACATCCCTCAATATGGTGCAAGCTTTGCGGAAGCTGTGAACAGCAAGTTAGCAGAGCAGCTATGTTATGTGCTTCTTTTCCGGGTCTAAAATCTTTTGAGAGCTGTTGGTATTTCATATATGAGACACAGGGAGGAGAGGGGAGAGGAGGGGGACTGCATGGACCAACACAATGAGGTACAGACCCCTGTCTGTCCGCCAAGACCATGCTTGATTTAATATCAAGATTGAGGCCTAAGCTAACAGCTAGCTTGCTAACTAACTATCACCCTCCCAAACGGACGAGACATGAAAATGTGCGCTTACCAGAGTGACGTGTCAGCTAGATGCTGCTCGGTTTGGTAGAAAAGAAGCTAAATGCAATAAATTTTAAGAAGATTTATTGAAATACTGGCGTGTTTTTCACTGAGGTCCGCGAAGAAACTCATTGTTGATGTGAAACTGGTCGCTGGCTGGTAGGTGGGGGCGCGGATCTGTTAGCGCGAGATGTGGGAGGAGAGTCGTTTAAAGGGACATTCCGCCAACAGTAGGACAACAGAAGATAACTGACTAAATAAAAGGGGGGAAATAATACAAAGAGTCTATTGGGCCACCGCATATAGAATAAACAACCTCGGTTCGCCTTGAAATTTCCTGGAGGAAGTTTCTTCCAAAAGGAAAGTGCTGAAAAAGTACACTCTGAAGCACTTGCCCCCAAAAATGTTTTCTTCTATTGTCATGTACTTAAATAACATTTCAAAGGAAAATATTGTAATTGTTATTCCATACTTGAACAGTTTTGCTTACTAGCCCCTTTTAAGATACATATGTGGAACAATAATTTATCAAAATACCACACAATATCTGAATCTACGGTTTCTATGGTAACCTTTGTGTGATATTGGGTTGTCTAAGTTTCAACTATAAGTTAATAGCTTCACCAGGTGGTGAATTTTCACTCTGATCTTCTCACGTGGTTTCATATCACCAAATGTCCTAACGACACAACATCTCGCCAAGAATAAAAATTAAAGGAAGAGGTCCAGTGCTGAAACACAACGCCTGAGATTTATCTGGCATCCCTGTGAACATCAGTGTTTCTCAACCTTTTTTAAGTCTTCAGGAGGTTGCACACCTTGATGTTCACAAAGATATTCAATAAAATGTATTTTTATGCACATCATATCAATGGTCCAGTCTAAATTTGCTAATTTGATGTTATTAAAAAATGTCATAACCATATTGCAACCCCCCTCAAAATGACTTTATGACCCTACTATGAGACCTGACCTTCAGGCTGAGAAACTGTGCGTGAAACTATATAGTAGTTTAATCTTTCACAGCTACAACTGCTATGTACTGCTTTCGTACTGACATGATGCAGGTCAGCTGAGTGCTTTCCAAGGCTCAAGGTTTGTGGTTTTTACTGAAAAACAAAAGTCTGTAATAAATGTAAAAATGTTCGTGTCTGGATGGGTTTAAGTCCCACCCCATGCTTCGTAATTTTCATTTTTCAGGTTTAACTATGGAAAATAGGACATGCTTTTCTTTGCTGTTGAAATGTTTGTCACTGTCATGTTTAACTGTGCCACACCTGTGTGAACAGCTCTGCCCAAACAGACGGCACATCTGCTGGACAGTACCAGGCCAGTGTTGGTTTTACAGCCCAAAAGCTTAGCTCACTGCCTCCTATTCACAAAAGAACACATTTTTGTTCTTCCCTTGTAAAAATTCAGATTTAATCCATTGGAGGAAGCTGTCTACTGCCAATCAGAAGGTCAGTCGTAGATGGACTGTATTGGATTGACTATATAGTGCTTTCCTTGTCTAGTTGACTAGCCAAAGCGCTTTTACACTGCAAGCCACATTTACCCATTCAAACACACACATACAACACTTCTTATTCTACACAGTGTTACAGGCTATGCAGTGTTTTTTTTTTTTCTCACATACTGATGGATGCATCGGAGGACTTTGACATGTGGCCAAGGGAAGCTGGGAATCAAACCCCTGGCTTTCCATTTTCCAATGGAATCCCAGCTTCCCAAATCCACATGCTGAAAGATCCTTGAGCAAGCCACTGAGCCTCTTTTATCCTCCAGTGGATTCATGGTGTGTGTATGAAACAGAAAAAGGACTGTTTAAAAAAAGACACGCTCTGTGTGTGAAGACTGAATGTTTAATAGTATTTCTACTGAGTAACTAGACACGAAAAGGGCAATATAAAAGCAACCAGACATTGAGAAAGTCTAGCCTTATTAATGGTTAACTTTACACGTGAAAAAGTGAGACTCATAAAATTGTAACGAATGCAGGATCTGGTATTTTCTAAGCTGCTTTGGTGCCCGTACAAATGTGAAATGTCACAAATCATCTGTGTGGACAGAAGTCACTCAAACGTTGCATGAATTTTAATCCCGTTTGTCCTATTCGTTGGCACGGTTACAGCACAATTGAGCTATTCATCTTGTAACTGCTCACATGCACAGGAATCAAGTTGACTGAAGCGTGTCCAATACTGTGGACCATGTGAGAAATTGTACAAGCCGTTCTGCCACTTCCAACTTCCTGTTGGAGCCCTTTGTG
The DNA here is from genome assembly GCF_036924035.1 of Leuresthes tenuis. Taxonomy (NCBI): domain Eukaryota; kingdom Metazoa; phylum Chordata; class Actinopteri; order Atheriniformes; family Atherinopsidae; genus Leuresthes; species Leuresthes tenuis. The sequence continues at coordinate 25,350,246 of NW_027325369.1, forward strand.
CATCTAAGTATAGCTGAACTCGCAGCACGAAAGTCTCCCAGGTTACTTGAATGGTGATTTTGTCAGATGATGCTGCATTTAGAGAATCTGGATTTTATTAGAGCAGTAATGGTCTGGAAATGCATCGAGTGATCAATCACAACTTGAAATGCTGAGCCATCAATTTGTGCAGGTGGGTGCAGCTTTATCTGGACTCTAGCTCGGTTAATATACGTTTTTTGTACATGAGATGCAGCTTTGGCAAAAGGCACATTTCAATCTAATAAATCAGGCTACGACCATATCTGAAAGTCTTAATCCAGTTTGAAGTAACTAAGATTTGGTCAGACCAACATGTTTACATTTATTCCAAAAGGCTAGTTTTTAGGATTTACCAACTTTTTTTTTTTTTTTTTTTTAAATCTCTGGTGCCAAATAAGCATACAATGCATTTTAAAATTGTGGGCAAGTGGGAAGAACTTACTTACTTAGAGAAATCTTTAACCTTTACCAACTTACCATCCATCTATATGACAAAATATACATACAGAATTTACAGAAAATAATTTTATTGTCAGAAAATGAATATTTACATACTGCTGTAAATTACATTTCAGTGTAAAAATACTAAAACTGGGCATATCCACTGAAAAATAAAATCATACATGAACGATTAGAAAATATAGCACTTTGAAAAAAAAAAAAAAAAAAAAAAGTCTTTCAGTGCTGTGGAAACGCCACACGTGTGGTATTTTCTCCTTTACGATGAAGGCCCCCCTCATTTCTTCAACCAGACAAATTCCACGAGGGACAACTTGTGATGGAGCAGCCATCAGTCTCAGAGACACTTCAGGATCTCTCGCCGGGCAATTTCAGCAGACCTGTTACAGACAAACAGTTTAGGCATCTTAACCGTGAAATGCACAACCAAGATTTAAAACCACTTCCCCCCCCCAACTGACCTTAGAGACCCGATACGCTGGAGCCGATGTAAACAACTGCATCTACGCAGTTCTGACAAACCTATGAGGAGAAAAAAAAATGAGATCCGGGACACACGAACGCATTCAAGCAAACAGTGAGCAGCACATGCAACAATAATTCTACTACAAAAATATCATGCAACTCAAGCTGAAGGGCTTTTGTCCATTAATGGAATGATTTAACGCTTTGAGTGCAGCTATTCATTTTCATTAATCTACAGTCTACAGACATAAGATGGAAGTAAGTATTGAGTGACATTAATTAACAATTATTTGTTTTATTTGAGCAAGAGTTGCATCACAACCATATGATTGTTTTGTGCGGCTTGTTTTGCTCGGAATAACTACAGACAGCATCATTTTTTACTTCAATGGTTTTGATATGTTTTGGATGACTTGCATTACTTGGGTGTTTTGCACATAAAGAAAAAATAAAAATAAATAAATAAAAATCTAATAAATGAGTGTTGGGTTAGTTTTACCTTCTTGTGGCGATCTTTAGGCTTTTAGAATCCTCTCCTCTGCGATTTTTTTCTTTTATAAAAACCAGCCAGCATGACTTTGCATCAAAGTCAAGTAAGATCCCTGCAAGCTTGATTTGAAATACTGTTGAAATTCAGTCATTTCAAGTGGCTGAAGGTACACTGCTCTCTTGAGAGCTTGAAGAGATACACTAGCTAAAGGTTAATGACAATACACGTTAAAGCACTGCATCATTGTCAAGTAAAACATGTATTTGGCAGCACATTACCTGAAGGAAGGATGAGCTTTATTTTGTGTTTTGATGGTGGCATTACAAATGTCATTTAGTTTTGAGAACAGACGAAGAGGATAAGCTCATTGGCAAAACATTGCTTTTTTGGGGGGGGATTTTTGAAGATCACCTTGACTTGTATACATACAGATTATTCAGCGTTGTTGGGAACCGCTGAGGACCAATTTCACAAACTGAAGGCATTCCTTTGGTACAACAAAGGCAAAATACCAAGTTTAGATTGATTAAAAAGAAACTAGAAACTTTATTGAAACACGCACTGCAGAAAAACATTTTGGGATATGTTTAGTATCCTATTTAGTCAAAAAGGTACACAAGCATAATGCATTTTGGAGACGGCACGACTTAAAGCATACACAGTTTTCCTAAGGTTATGTACAAAATGCTGAGTTGGCTGCAGCCTTCCTTACACAGAGCAAGGATCGTTAATCCTTCAAACTTTACAAGAATTGGTTGATCAGTGATAATTTTGCAAGGTACCAAACGACATTTAACGTACCAATTGGAAAAGGTGGCAAAAAAAATAGAGGCCTATGTTCTTCGTCAAATGATTTTTTCTCTCTCTTTTTTTTTTACAGTATTTTAGGAGACTAATCCATACAACTCTAGATTTGCAATGCTACAACAAGACTTTTGATGCTAATCAAAATATTTCAAGGCTATATTTGCATTTGTATCTAAATGCGCTTTATTTATAGTAAACTAACATTGAGTAATTATGAATAATTTTTTTCCTGTCATGAGGGACTTTTGAAAATGCAGCCTACGTGATGAGTTTATCGCCACAATCACAGTTTAAAGGACCCAATAAACTGAAATAACCATCAAATAACACTAAAATGTCATTCGTGTTCCGTCGTTAAGATTTATCCCACTAAGAGCGTAACTACGCAACTGAAACATTAAATGGAAACAGATAAACAATAAAAAATAACTTTGCGCTCGTGTTTTTCTCCTCTGGCACACCGATACATCCAACAAAAACGTGTCTATCGAGTCTTAAAAACAAAAATAAAATAAAGCATAAAAAAAGGGGGGAACAAACAAGAGGGAAATTACTTTTGAAAAGTTTAGCCAGTTACAATCGGAGACAGTTGCCATAGCAACTCTCTACCAGTAGTCGTTCAGTATCTTCCATACGGATGCTCTCTATATGATCCCTTCGCCTGCCGTGATTGGGGTGCTTTGCCTCCAGCCCCAGAGCCGGACCATGAGTTGTCCCAGTCATCTTGAGCTAAAACAAAACAAAACACACAATTAGTAAAATATTAAATGGTATGTGCACTTTGCAGTGAGTCATGTTTACACTCTTACCGTATGGTTCATATGCTGTATCCTGGGCTTCACCATGTCCATAATCGTAATATTCAGTATCCCTAAAGTCAAATAATTAAAAGGTAAAGAAATAAAAGATTATAATACATTTAAATATAAATAAAAGGAAGGCATCAATCAAAGTTCTGACTTACGCTGGTGCAGACTGCTGACTATAATAACCGTCATATCCTTCATAGGCTTGCTCTGCGTAAGGCTCTTCATATGAAGACTGGAAGGAAAACAAAAACAATACAGAGTGAATCACGTGGATTTAAAGACAAAAAAAAAAGGAGCCCACTCCACACTCATCTCAGCACATGAAATGCTAACTTACATATTCATCATAAGCATCAGGTTTGGGACCCTGCGATCCTGACGGAGGAACCTGGTGCTGTTGGTGGGACATGGCTGCAGAGGGGAGCATCCTTGGAGCCCCTGTTGCTGGCGGTCTGGAGCGGGAAGCCGAGCCTCCCCTGGAGGGAGCAGAGGGTGGCCCACCCCTGCCAGATGGTGCCCCTCGAGGTGCGCTGCCTCGCCCTGGTCCTCCACGTGGCGCTCCGCCCCGCATTGCTCCTCGAAGGCCCCCACGAGGCATTCCTCGCCCCCTGAGGAAGATGAGATTTGTAAAATAAGGTCCAGTGTTTGAACATGCTTAGTGCTGGAAGAACAGAGGACATAAGTTTTAACACTTCTCAGAGTGGCTGCACATACAGAACTATTACAGCTCTTACCTTGGTCCTCCGGATCCAGGTGGTCCACCTCTGCCTCTTCCAAGACCACCCCGCCCCCTCCCTGAACCATCCTGGGATCCATTCAGGAAATGAGGATCCATGTATGGATCTTGTTCACCAGGCTCCTGTGGGTCAGTTAAAGACAAGACATCACTTTCCTGTCAGGTACATTATGTTTAAACACCACAAAAAATATAAATCCCCCTGGAGCCTTACCGGGATAAGAAACTTCTTGACCTCATCCATGGCATGAGCCATCCGCAGATAGGCCTCCGGTATGGGGGCTGTGACTTCAATAAACACATGCAGCTCCATGGCCAGGTGAGCATACTTTGCCTCACCACTCTTCCTAAGCTCTTCCTCCTGAGACCCAACAAGCATTTTGAATCAACAAGCGATACATTACAAAGCAAACCACTCAGAAAAATGCTGCAAACCAAACCTCTATACAGACCTTATTTTTGTCCCTCATAGAGCCTTTCCCAAGAACAGAGATTTTGGCCCCGGTCTCCTCCTGGAGTCTCTTGATTGTGCTGCCCTGAGGCCCCAAAAGCTTCCCTACAAAGTTGACCTGAAACACAGAACATTCCAGCATCACAGAATAGCATTTCAAAGTCACGCAGCCCGTCTCCTGCAGAACTGTTCAAGCAGAAACAAGGGCACTACATGCATGACTTCACCGCTTCAAAGAAAGTGGGCTTAGTGGAAGAGTGTGCTCCTTTTAGATACACTGAATTAGGCCACATTTGTTCCCAGTGCGTCTATGCTTGGTTTCACAGAGCCTTCACAGTGCAAGAGACACATTTATTATATAAACTCTCAACTGGTAACTGGAGGTTTTCTTTGCCTTGAGCCTCCAAAAGACTTAAAATGAGGTAAACACTCACCCTGGGATACTGCTTGGTAGGAATAAGTACTCGCTCTTTGAGTTTCAGACTCTTGGTGGCGAACAGGTCCAGGTATGCCTCCTTCTCTGGCTCTTTTTTAGTGTCACCTTTCTGGATCCTTTCAATCTCTGCAGGCAAGAAACATTTTTAGTATGTGGCATCAACTAGCTGCACATGTAAAACAGCAGCCATCGATTTAATTCAAGGAGATATGCCTACAAAAGCCACCCCCCTCTCCATTGCACGAGCATGTTGGTCATTACCAAACACACAGCTGGTATTTGTGTTTTTGGAGGACAATCACTCTCCATGCAGGAGCTTAGCTGCAGAGGATAAGCGCCAAACGAGTACAAGAATGGCGGTGGCTCTGCTTCAACCACGCTGACCGTTTAGGGATATAAAGTGTAAATCTAATTCAAAATAAGAGCTAATGAGTTCAGCCACGAGCACACTTCAAAGATTAAAATCAGTGAATTCTCGTTGAATGGGAATCTGACCCACATCGCTGCCAACCACGTGTGTTAATGCGCCATTGTTCAGGGCCGTTGACTCACACCAGAGAAAAAAAGAAGTAGGCCTCAAGCCGAGCCACCGTTAACGTCTATTAGCTTAAACAGCTAACAAGCGCCCACATTACCTGCAGTGATAAGTTTCATGGCGTGTGTGAAGGAAGAATCCAAGCTGTCCTTCTCAGCCAGGAGCTCCGGGAGGTACTTCGAGTCTTCCATTTTGATTTTCTTCTCTGCTGGGCTGGACTCGGTTGCTCACGTTAGCTTTCGCTCGACTCCACAGCAAACTACCACGATTGGATTAACGAACAGAGCCTCGCTTTATTTTCCTTTTATTTTCGCCTGCTTCAACGGAGCGAAAGCGAAGAAGCGTAGCAGCGGTGTCCGAGTGTGAGTTGCAGAGCCCGACCGGTGTCTCTCCGCGTCTATCGTTGCACTCTCCTCGGCAGACAAAGGAGGGATGGCGTAGCTGCATTTGAGGGAGATGGGAGGAAAAGAGTCGTGAGGAGACGGTGACGTCACTGCGCGAGGTCCCTCCGCTTAGTTTTTCTCCACACTGGCAGAAGTGGATCACTTTCAATCTGTCAGGCCAAACCTGACGGTTAAAATTCATATCCTTTCATTTTGATAAATTAAGTCGCGCATAGGTTCGGTCTTTGAAGCGATTCAAATATAGAAAACAGAGAAATTGCGCGTTTTTTCTTCAATTAAGACACGCACTTCTTTGACTGTAGGCTTACGACGTCTTGTTTCACATGTCTGTCATACAAGCCAGTCAACCCTAGTGTTTAGTGCATGTTTGCAGGGGGAAATAGCATGGGTGTGATGTCATTGTAGCAGTTTCACGCGACCGAAACCTATTGTAAAGGATCCACCGCTATCACCCACAGTGTACTGTTTAGTTGATCATGGTTTGTCTTTATATCACCAGAGCTCACGTGAACAGACCATTCAGTGTGATCCGGTATCAAACCTGAGAAGTACAAAATCTTCTTCTCCAGCCAGAATAATTCTGTAAATTATTGTTACGCTTTTGGATGGACGTTGCTACTGTGTCTGCGATCTTCATAAAAAATCTAATAAACTCTGTCCACAAGTCAGTATGGTGTCATAAACTAAGCTTCACTCAAATTTACAAAACAGTGAACGCCCACTTCCTATGAGCTGAGCATGGACTATTGCACCAATAACCAACACTAAAACAAAAACAAAGCTGCCATTTTAGAAGATGCAAGAAGTATTTTTATTAAAATTAACCTCACTTATTAGTTTTTAATGATTTATAGACTTTATAGTTTAGTTAATGTTCCTATTACTGTGGCATGTGGACAGATTTACATCAGATCTGTGACATAAATTTAAGTTTTTAAGTGTTGTTATGAATTGTTTAGATATTCTATTCCATTTCCTTTGACTTTGAGAAAGTAATTCAGGCCTTTATAATATCCAGGCATGACAACTGTGAAGCTGTTTATGACACCTGAACACCTTGATTTTCAAGAGAATTTGCAGACACTTTATCTGGAATCTTTTGGCAGCTGCTATTCATGCATTTGATTCAAAGTGGAAGATATTCTGCAGACATATGTGTTTTCACATGGCACCCCTCTGGATCATCTCTAGAATATTTTAGGACTCCAGTGTGTGTGTGAAAGCAGCTTAATAGTCCTTATCGTCGCAGGTATCAGCCAGTCTCTCCTTTCTAGTCTGCCGCTTGTCCAAAAGGCTGCAGCTGGACTCCAGATGAAACCACATTTGGCAAGTTTTTGCTTTTTTGCACTTGCTCTCAGTTGATTTTTTTTAAGTCATTGTCTTAGGTCCTTATTACCTTTCAAATATTTTAATTTAGCATGTTCTGAACAGGCCACTGGTATCAGATGGACCAGATGTACCCAGACTTTTGCTGTAGCAACGCCTACACATTGGAACAAGCTGCTCTTTGATAACAGGACCTCAACAACACTCAATGTTTTAAAACTAATTTTTAATCTTTGCCTTTGGAGTTTTAGTGTAGTTTCATCATATTATTTTTGCTTTTTTTTTTTTAGATTTACAGACCGTAAATCCCCACTGTGAGCAGGAAATGAACAGAGGTGACAAACTTTCCTTATTTATCATGGATTGATGACTGATATTAATGACAGGAGGTTCAAATTTCCTTTCAACTAACAATACTTGTCTTAAATTTCATTATGAGGACCTGAGCTCATATTGTTCCATGACATCAGGTCAGTTTTTGGATACAAATTAGACTGCAGGTTGAATTAATTTGAATGGTATATACCATTCAACATAATGCCGTTGAATATTAACTAAAATATATAGACTAGACTAAAAAACTAGACACAAAGTCTGAACAGTTTCTGTTACATGACATTTTGTCACAAGTCTGTTGCTGTTTGCGTCATAGAGAACGCATCTAACTTCTAACTTTAAGATTTATCCACTGCCTTACATCCATTAAAAATGTGACTCACGTCACAGAAATCAGAAATCTCTACCTTTCTTTTGTTTTGTTCTAATTTGCAATGATGTTTTACTTTATTCCCAGCGAGCACCAGGCTTTCGTGATCATGAGTTGTTGATAATTATATAAATTATGAGGTATATAATATTTGCTCATGGCTAATTCATGTTTACTCTTCTGTCCCCCAGAGTTACCACACTTTTAATATGAGGCACCAGTGACCGTTAGATGAAAACCACAAGAAAAATAAACATATGTTGGTTTATTTAAAGTAATCCAAAAAGGCATCAACCCAAATCCCAAATGTAATATACATAGAATAACAATTGTAATGAATAATGTATACATTGGGCTGACAAATGCAATAAAAAGCATTCAGATCATTCTAAATCAGTGTTTTTAAAAGATACATAAAAGTACACACTTCAGTTATTTCTATGAAATGTAACTGCCTCTCATTTACATTAAAGGTTTTAATGATTTCTGAGATGATGTTTATTATAATAGAGTCTTTAGAGTAAAAAAAAAAAAAAAACGGTTTTCTTAGTTAAGATTCAGTGCATTACATAAAAAAAGGCCACTTCAATTGGCTGTGATTTGTAGGTCCATTGAACCAAAAGTGTGATCTGCCTCCAGAGGTATCCTCAGATATCAATGATGGCAAATATTTCTGGTTTTTCCTTATCGTGGATCTGCATTGCAGAGTACGTGATGGCTTTCACCTCAGTTCCCTTTAATGAAAACACAGGACATAACAGCGTTAGAATGAGCTACCTTTTCTAATCACCTTGATGTAGAAATTATTTTCTTCAACAGGCTTACCTGTGGATGCTTCGCCAGAGAGAATTCTTCACCCCATCTTTTCAAAAGCAAAATCAAAACCAGATGTGAGAAAGCAGCAGTAGGCAGAATTTTCACTCCATGGTAAAGGAATACATCCAAAACTAAAGCCACTAAAACTCAATGATCGCATCTGTATTCTACATTAGCACACCAAACGCATCTTTGTACAGTTTCTACCCTTTCAAGATGACCTCAGATATTTAAGATGTCGCCCGAGATATAAATCACCCACAAAGAAAGGGAAGTAAATAACAACAGAAACTTAATGACACTTAAGAGCAATATTAAGAGCAATGGATGATGCCATATTAAATTATGCACCAATAAACTGAATTTGTTGCCTATAAAAACCTGTAATAATCCACAACTGAAACAAAAAAAATAATTCAGCTCTTGTTTAAAACCTGAAGGATTGTTAAATAAAAATCATTTGACAGGTTAAACCCTCAGCTTTTATTGTAAATGACTGACTTTGTCCTCATATCAATCAAATTTAAAACAAATTGAATAAGCATGTCTTCAAAATTTCAGAAGTTAAATGACTTGATATGTAGTTCAAGGTCATGATGCAAGAACTTTAATACACACCAACAACCACCTTTTAAAAATGGTTATGGGTAAAAGGTGCCCAAACTTACCCAATGGAGCGAATCTTAAAATGCATTCTGTCAATATGCACAACTTTGACCTCCTAAAACAAAGACATGACACAAGGGTGAGCACATGATAAAACTTAAGACAACAAAAACATTTATGCAAGTTATACATCCCGTCCGCTTGGACTATACTTTAGAAAGGACCCATAACCGCTTGTGTGGCGGCGCAGTCGGTCAGTAGATGGTCCTTTAAACTGTTAAAATAACATAGCCACAGGTGTCCAAGACAACCTCCAAATGTGGTTTAATAGACTGGATCTAAATGACTTGACACCTTAGATTGTGAACAAATTGACCAGGATGCATGTCAGAACCAGATGTGAACAGTTTCACTGTTAAATCATCTGTGTCTCCATCTATCCAGTTATGAAAGCAATGTGTCAAACCTTCCACAAGTGACCAGCATATACTCACCCTGGGGATAAAGAAGAGATCTGCACTAAACTTGTATAACCAGTCATCTAAGAAGTGGAAGAGAAGGGATTCCATGTCATCACCTTTAAGAAAAGAACAGACACAAAGCATTTAGACCTTTAAGCAGCATGATGTTAAATACTGATTAGTTACAATATAAAAAAAAAAACTACTAACAAGTGAAACAGTCAGCATAGTTACATGCATAGTTGAGTCAAGCTATGGTTAGAGTTCGACTCGGCCATTTAACTGATTCACACACACACGAGAGCGAAATCAAGTGATTAACCCAAGTATGTCTGACACTGAGCCCTGTTCAAGACATTCTGCTGCTTCCTTATTGGGAGATGATCACACAGTGTAAGCATTCCCAAAATCACTGCAGAGATGTTGTCTTTAAGTTACTTGGATGTTTACTTGAAATAGAGGATGAGAGCACCTTTATTGGAAACAGTTGTATTAACACAAACTTTCACTTTACTATTTATGCAAAAAGATAAAACTATGGAAATTGGAGCATGAACAGGACTATCCATTCAGAATAACATTTACAAGCATTTTAAATGTCCAGTTTTGGTCTGACTAACACAATAATTAGTTTTGTGTTTCATGTAAACAAATTTAGTTATGATCTGGTAGCAAACACATCTGTCAGGAGTTTGGATATATGGAGCAAGAGAACAGACAGGTCTTTGAGCTAGGGTCTTAGCAGAGGGAATAACTGACAAGCATGAAGATCAGAGCTACTTTGACTTGGGGGTGGCTACAAAACTATCACCTACCAAAGGCAGTCCAAAGAAAGACAACGGATGAGGCACAGACCGATCATATGAAGTGATGTGGGAAGCAAAGATTGGGCCGTGTTGTACGATGCCAAGAAGTCCTACTGTTGCATGAATTGCTGGATACTGTAATGTTGGCTATGATAGAAAGGTGTGTGAACACAGTGGATTGCAGCTTGCAGGTTATGGGTCTACCCTCAAAAGCTGCAACAATGGCCACAGTGATGTTCTGGACAATGTCCAGCTGGGAAATCTTGTACTTAGACATTGCTGCAGACCACATATACATCTTCATTGTGTCCCCAATGGCTGTGGTCAGGTAAAGAACAGGTGTGACTACGGTTTATGTTGTGCTCTCACCTTCCGATTGCACCTCAACAGTATCGATAGGCTCCACTGTCTCTGTGTCCGTCATGTAGCCGAACATCCCCATGGCACACTGCTCAAAGGCTTCCTCCAAAGACTCTCCCCAGGAGTGAATTCTTGGAAGGTAAATGTAAATATTAGTAAAGGTGACACAGAACATCAGTCTATTTCAACCAAATAAGACACACTCACTGTACATCTGCTGTATGATCCAGGTCTGAAATAATAAAACACAGGGTAACATGACGAGTTAAATGAATGTTGCTGATCAATTAAAAAAAAAAAAAACTGGCTTGTTAACCTTTTTACAAATATTATTTATAGTATGTTTGGAGAAGCCAGACCTGATTAACGCTTTGGATAGCTAAGTATATGTATAGAACCTCATTTAGATGAATACCTTCACTGAATGAGATCGGGAATCTAACTATAATGACAGTCACAGTGAGCAAAAGTTGAGCACTGGAAAGTGTTTACAGCAGCAGGAGCTAAACGAGCTAAGCTAGCAACATTTTTTATCAAAAATTCAGACTTACATTCATATTTCTTGTTGATTGGCGGGTATTTTGATTTGGTAGCTATCTGTGCCTCTGTCAGGTCTAGTGCACGGTCATCCATTGCCACAATGAGTTTATTTGAAGTTTTAATTGACAGATCGAGTCTTTCCACACCATGTCAACGCGCAACGAGATAAACTAGGCTCGTGCTGCATTCGAGGTTCCTCAGAAGTGGGAATTTATATCTCCAAAGAGTGTAATTTTCGACTTCCACGCTAAGTTTGAGACGAACGTTTATAGTGTTACTTTGCTGTTAACAGTAATACATCCCCAGCAGTTATATTGTTCGACTAGCTGAGAGAAAAAATATAATAAATGCGTCAAAAGTATTTTGTCTGATGTTTTAAATCATTAATGCTAATAATGGAAAGAATTTGCGTTTGAAAATGAAAGTGCCTCTTAAATTAAATTACGTTGGAATACTTAACTCTGGATTGAGCAAAGTCTAAGAAATCCGACTTTTGTGGCGTTTTCTATGATTTTCCAAGTTGGAGTTTAGAAGTTCAAGTTCCCTGTTACCATTAAATGCAGCACACCCCCGAGCCAAAGAAGGAGGTTCCGGATGTAGTAAGGTGTTGTCGTAATAACTTCCTGTCGGCTTTGCTGACTGCTGATTGGCTAGCTGTTTTCTATGGAGTTGGCGCCATTGCAAGGCTACGTGCTGTCTTATGAGCGCTCTCCCAAAATTACTTATTTTTTTGCCATTATTCGTGATCTAGCTACGCCACGATGGCTGATAAAGATGGTAAGGGCGTCCATTTTTTTGAAGTAGAATGCTGAATCTGGATGATTGTCGTTTAAGTTGATTGAAAATCAAGATTCCGACAGACCGGTGGCCGTTGGCGCGCCAGCCAGCATCTCCTTTCATTGTTAGAGCAACATGCTAGCTGCTAGCACCTGCTAACGTTAGCTACTAGCTTGCTTGCCAAATCGGGACTTTAACGTATTAATGTGGAGTACAGAGCTCCATTTGGGTTTAGATATTATTTGAGTACACTAGATTTTGTTTTACGGGAGCAAGGTCAAGCATCTTGTGCTAATATTATTTCATGAGGAAAATAAACCGGAACGATGCCCACAATGGTAATTTATCAAGTAAAATACTTTCCTGACATAACTTTAGCATTAGCAACTACATATTTTCTACTGAGTTCAGATCAATTATATGCTCAGTGTGTTTAAAAATGGTATGATTTAATAATAGTCGTTTATTGCTTGAAAATTATTTTCATTCATTTGCAGCTGCATTTGATGATGCTGTGGAGGAAAGGGTGATCAATGAAGAGTACAAGATATGGAAGAAGAACACCCCTTTCCTCTATGACCTGGTCATGACTCACGCCCTGGAGTGGCCCAGCCTCACAGCTCAGTGGCTACCAGATGTCACCAGGTGAGAAGAGAATGTGTTACATCTTGTTTGATTTGAGTTGTGATTAGAGATGAGAATGATCCATACAACGGTTATGTCTCTCCACAGACCAGAGGGAAAGGACTACAGCGTGCACAGGCTGGTTCTGGGGACGCACACTTCTGATGAGCAGAATCACCTTGTGATTGCCAGTGTTCAGCTCCCAAATGATGATGCCCAATTTGATGCCTCACACTACGACAGTGAGAAAGGCGGTGAGAGAAAATCTGTCAGAAGCCTTTGCTAAAGGCCGTATGGATAATGTTTGTTCTCAGTGGGTATTCTTGGCAAATATCTTATTTTTTTTGTACTTCTATTTCAGAATTTGGAGGTTTTGGTTCCGTAAGTGGAAAGATAGAGATTGAGATCAAGATCAACCATGAGGGAGAAGTGAACAGGGCGCGCTACATGCCTCAGAACCCTTGCATCATTGCCACCAAGACCCCCACCAGCGATGTGCTTGTCTTTGATTACACAAAGCACCCCTCCAAGCCTGGTAGGAACACTTATTCTGAAGGGTTTCAAAACATTGTTACTGCAGAAACGTTGTACATTCCTATAAGACTGGTTTCCTTTAAGACCCCTCTGGAGAATGCACCCCAGACCTGCGTCTCAGAGGCCACCAGAAGGAGGGCTACGGTCTCTCCTGGAACCCAAACCTCAGCGGATGCCTCCTAAGTGCTTCTGATGACCATGTAAGAAACTTTTCAGAACATCCTCATTAATATTGTCTCTCTTGTGTTTCTCTTAATTTTGTTCTTAATTTTGCATGATTTTTTCCATTGATGTCCGTGAATCTTTTAGCAGCTTTTTACATTTTGTTGTGCATCTTTATGTTGCACAGACCATATGCCTGTGGGACATCAGTACGGTGCCCAAGGAGGGGAAGATCGTGGATGCCAAGACAATCTTCACAGGCCATACTGCTGTGGTGGAGGACGTCTCCTGGCACCTGCTCCATGAATCACTCTTTGGATCAGTGGCAGATGACCAGAAACTTATGATGTAGGTTGCTTCCAAGATGAATCGCAAAAAAAAAAAAACAGTTGTTCATTTCCAGCTTTCTCTAAACAGTTGGTGCTTTTGTCTGTTTTGTGGAACAGCTGGGATACGCGGTCCAACAACACCTCCAAACCCAGCCATGCAGTGGACGCCCACACCGCTGAGGTCAACTGCCTCTCCTTCAATCCCTACAGCGAGTTCATTCTGGCCACTGGCTCTGCTGATAAGGTGGGGCGACTCTCTGTTGAACTGTTGGGAACAGCCTGTTGTAGTTTGAAGATTAACCAGTTCATGCCTGTTGGGTTTTTTTTATTTGTGTAGACTGTGGCTCTTTGGGACTTGAGGAACCTGAAGTTGAAGCTTCATTCATTTGAATCTCACAAAGACGAGATCTTCCAGGTAAGACACAAACTAATCAGCAGTGAGAACGTTTTGAATTTACTTTTCAGAATCCGACAGATTCCTTGAATATGAAAGCTGCATGTTTTTACTTCTCGTGTTTGTGTGATCCATCTTAGTACTTGATGTTACGTTTGAGTCGGCCTCCTTTTAAAGTCCACCTAGTCTCATATAATGGCTGTTCTGCTAGTTTTGCTCATTGAAACTTTTACCTGGGTGCTAACTTGGCTGCAGAGTGCAAGTTGAGGTCTCTCAGTAAGGAGTTGTCCGCTCACAACACAGCTCCAAATATTTCAGCAGCTGGTAAAACCCAATGTGTTCTGCTGACAAATACGTCTGCAGATACTTGTCTGAAAAGCTGTCAGATGTGATGATTGTCTTCCCTCCCCTTAGTTGATCAAGTTTACAACGTTATTAGTTCTTGACTGATTAGTCGGGCTGGCTGTATTCCTTGAGTTTGCCGGTCAGGGCAAGAACAGCTAATGTGGTTTTTATATCATTCATAATCGCACATTAATGCAATGTTTAGGAGATGAATTTTGTACATTGTGTTTTTGTAATTAATGATTTCCAGTGAGTTCATTAAATCCAAATTGAGCCCATATGCACTTTTTAAAAATGTTTTTCTTACCCCTCGCAGCAGTTTTCTCAGTACTGTGAGCAGAACTTTTGAAGCCACTTTGAAATGAGAAATTTCCACACAAACATAGAATAATGACACAACTGTTATATGTAAATATTCTATTTGGAAAGTTCAGTTGCTGCCTGTCCCCACCTCCAGATCCTCCTTGTTAGCGTTTCAGTTTCCTCTTCAGCTGATCTCTGGTCTCGCCTCGCTTCTCACTGAACTGGTAATGATGGGCCTTGTTCCAGTCTGCAGCCTCGGTGCACTTTGTGTTGCGACATGTTGTGAGCAACTACTCCATCTGCTGTAGGTTCCAGTTAGAGGTTTAAGGGAGAGTTTGTTCAGGAGACGAGACAGTTGAAAGACATCTTGATCTGCTGAACGTGATCAAGTTGGTCAGCAGCAACTTAACTTGCACGTCCGCATTCTAAATTGCAGCCTTTGACTCATGCATGCGTGGTTTATTCCAGGCTTGTGGTTATGTGATTAAGTATAATTGCTATGAGATGTGACAGCCAGATGAAACTCATTGAAACAATGCAGCTTTCATATCTTTGGATACTCTGAAAACAGCTGCTTGGTGCCATTTATTTGTGGGATGTACTTTTATTTCATTGAATGATCCTGTTGTCACAGTTATTTCTGCCATGTTTTTTTTTTATTCTGTTTTTTGTTAAACGCTGCAAAGGCAATTTTAAGAGAATGTAAATTCAGAATCTCACTTCATTACATTGCAGATCAGATTTTATTTGAGCTTACTCTTTTTTTATTTCTGTTTTTACACTGTTTTGCACTTATTTCAGTTGAAGAAATGAAATATTGGTTTAAGAAAACTTCATTGGCAGCGGTATGTGGGAGTCAGGCTACATTTGTCATAGATCACGTGATTTCTGGGAGGATGATTCAAGCTTTAAAAAGGGCTTAATATGAAATTGCTCGTCCCATTGTGCTTTGAAGCTTCAGTTCCTGTGTCCCATCGCTAATTTAAGGGGTCCATTGTAAACAAAGAAGTATCTCAGAAGAAGAAACAGGCAGATGGCAGTTAGAAAGCACTTTAATAGCAGAAATGTTACACCACATCTTCTCTTCTTTGCAGGTTCAGTGGTCTCCCCATAACGAAACCATCCTCGCCTCCAGCGGCACCGACAGGCGGCTCAACGTGTGGGACCTCAGTAAGATCGGAGAGGAGCAGTCGCCAGAAGATGCTGAGGACGGTCCTCCTGAGCTGCTGGTGAGTTGGGAGCGTAATGATGGGGGTGTTGGTGTGAACGCGTTGTCTGGCTTTTTAAACTGAATCCTGCTACACCCCCTAATTTCTCCTGCTTCGTTTGCCTGCAGTTCATCCACGGTGGACACACAGCAAAGATCTCCGACTTCTCTTGGAACCCCAACGAGCCGTGGGTCATCTGTTCTGTATCAGAGGACAACATCATGCAAGTGTGGCAGATGGTAAGCGCTTTGATCTTTAAAAAAAATAGAAATAATCACCGGCCGCACCATGAAGAGAATGTTAATACTAAAGTGTGTTTATTATAAGAATAACAGCGAACATGATTTGTGGAAATTCTTCCACAGGCTGAAAATATCTACAACGACGAGGACCCGGAGGGTGCTGCAGATTCAGAGGTCCAGGCATGAGTCCGGTCTTCACACGTCTTCTTCTTTTGACCTGCTTGTTAAAAATGGATCAGTTTCCCAGTGCTGGGTGTGTGCGCAGTAAAATCTTTTAAAATGCTTTTTTAGCAGCAGTGTTTTGTAGAAAGGATGAAATGCATCGTGTCACGACTTATTTAAAAGAACGTCTGTTTTGGTCAGGATTTTTTTAATTTAATTTTTTTAGATCTTGTAGTTTTTCAAACTCGACTCTGGCTTGTATTGAACGCTCACAGACACAGCTGTCATCATCAGGTTGGCTCTCTTTCTGGACTTTTATTTCTTTCATCATTAGCTGTGCAGAAGACGTCTCCAGTGATCCATTTTTAACACGACTGTACATACTGTAGCTTTTTCTTTTTATTTGCTTGATATTTGTAGTGTGAATTTTCCTGATTGTGTGTTGCCTCTTGTGTGTTTTTATTTTGTTTCTCTGCGTTTTGTTTGTGTTGCTTCTGATCTCTTGTGTACCTAAGTATATTCATAATAAAAATATTTACAGTAAAGTTTTGTACTCTGTTTCTTGGCATTGCGTTTTAAAGGCTGAGAGGAGTCATGTGCCGTAAATCAGCCTCTATTAGCAAATATGTTAAATGTACAAATTGGCCTCATTCTGTAAATTAGAACAGCTTTGAGCTCGATGTAAATGCAGCGGTTTGGTTTGTAGTTGAGACTAATTGCTTGTAATGGAGAACTGTTGGCTTTCCTCTGCAGGGGTGTTCCTGGATTCATTGCTGCCTCTGAAAGACAAAAATAATTCATTCTCAGATTTTCCACTTTATTATGAGTTAAAGCTGTAAACCACTGCTATAAATTTACCTCAGAAATGTGAGCTCCATTAAGAGGCCTTTGTTAAGATCCTCCAAATCCTTCTTCGATTTAGTTTGAAGCTCAAATTCTGACTCTAGCTCCCTCAGAGTTTCTTTCAGTTTCTCCACAGTCTCCTGGTGAAGTGAAAGAATGTCAGATTTGGGTTACAACACATACTTATTATATCTTGTGTTCCAGAGTCGTCGTACCTTGTAATGTGCTTTGCTTTCATCCTTTTCTGCCTCCAAGAGAGCGATCCTCCCCTCAAGACAGGATCTCTGCACCTCCAGCCTCTGTACGTCCTCTCTCAGGGGCCCCAGGCTGGCCCTCAGGTCCGCTGTTTGCTCCCTGCAGTTTCTCAAAGCTTCCTCCCCGGCCTGCCTTCTTCTCAGCAGGGCCATGAGGCGGGGCTCGTACCAGCCCTCCAGCGCCCTCACGCTCCCGCTGAGACGCCGCTGCAGCCGGATGGAAGCCTGGCGACACTGACCAACGTCACTCATGGCCCTCGGTCTGCAGGCCTTGGAGGCCTGAACCCTGAGGGAGTTGAGCTGGTTCTGGTGGGCTTCCTTGAGCTGGGACAGTTCCTGGGTCAGACTTAGGATGTGGGCCTTGAGCTCCTCCTATGAACAAATGAAAAATCACCCCTTTGTCACAGTAACAGTACTATAAGTTTTGGCTAGAGTAAAGTGACTGGAGATGACAACTATCTATCAAATTGAAAAAAAAAATAGATTTTGGTCCACAGATCAGAATGACCAGCCTTGGGATTACAAATGCTCTCTGCACATGGCCCCTAGAAATTCAATGAAAGCAGGTAATTAATTAAAGGAATGGAAAATGTTTATCCAGTCTATACTGATGGCAACATACCAGGAGCGTCTGATCATTTCATGCAGGTTAAACCATTTCTTTAAAAAACCCTTTCTGCTGTGCACTTCCTGATTTAACAAATGTTCTAAGTCCTTTCTGAGTAGAACCTTTTAAGTTTTTAACATTTGCTAAATGTTGTAGTAAATTTAGGGGCTTTGGATCTTAGTAGCATTTTTAAATTAAAACAAGAATTTTGTCCCGTGTACCTGAAACTTCTTCTAGTGATACATGATTAGTAAAGAAAACCAGAGACTGAGACTTTCTTATGTCACTATATATATAATGATTGTTTTGTAAGTGTCAAAATGAAATGATCTTGATTATCCAGATTTGTATTTTGCTCCAAGGTTTCCCAATTCCAAAAAAAACAGTTGGGACACTGTATAAAATGTAAATAAAAACAGAATACAAAGGTTGACAAATCTCATAAACCAATATTTTATTCACAATAGAACATAAAAAATAAAAATAAAAATCATCAATTTACTACAGAAAAAAACATGTATCAGAAAAGTTGCTTTTTCCCAGTAAAAAAAAAGCAACATGATTTGTAATATGTTTGGTTTTTCTGTTGAACTTAGGAGCAAATATGCACAAAGCAATGATTTGTCCATACCTGTGTAACAACAGACTGATCCACCTCGTACTTTTGTGCAGCCAGCTCCACTTGGCTCTGGATGCAGACTCTAGCTGTAGCGAACACTTTCCTCTTCACCTGCTGAACCTCCTCATACACAGCGATGTAATCCAGCTGAGCCAGGGTGAGCAGCCTCTGCGTCCCCTCGAGCTTCCCTCTGAGGTGCTCCACAACCTGCAGCATAGGTTCCTGCAGATCAACGAGCTCCTGTATCAGCTCGTCTCGCTGCTTCTCCAGATGAGACACCTCCTGGATGCAGTGCTCAAAATGTTGCCCCAGAGTTTTCTCGTCCACCTGGTCCAGCTGTGGCGTGTGGTGTTGTGTGCCCTCATACAGGGGACAGATAGTCTCTGCTTTAGAGTCAGTGTGCATGTTTTCTGAGATTTCTTCTATGTGTGAGTCCTCTGTAGATGTTGTGTCTTTTCCATCCTCCACTGATCTTTTATTGTCCACGACAAGCTGAGAGACAAGTTCAGAGGAGACAAGTCGACGGCCATTAATCAGCTACTAATCAACACTAACTGATTAGATTCTGGTTTTCATTAAGCTGATAATGCCTGATAGCTGCTAACCTCACAAAGTCATTACAGACTGTAATTTCATCAACAAAATACTATGTCTTATCCCAAAGGGTAACAGCTCACACTAACACATAATTTTACTTACTTTTCTGGACATGACAGGTCAGACTTTCAGCTTTTCCCTGCTGTGTGTATGTCTCCAGGAAAACAGTGGCACACTTTGTGCTTATAAATAACACAGGAGGCACTGAGGGGAAACTCTATCTAAGACTCTATCATACCCCCACATGGGAACACAAACTTTGCCAGTTCTGGGAGCAGACCGGCCTACGTGCTCCGGATGCATCGGTAAGCACATGTCTGGACCAGCTTGGGTGCCACAGAGAGCTATATTTATACAGTTTGACAGCCTGGCAGCAAGCAACAACTTTTCTTAGCTCTCTATTAAAAACATCTGGCCTCTGACAATTGTGCAGGCAAGGGTTTTGCAACAATTGCAGGCCAGTGCATCCCATGTTGGCTTCAGCTCCTTGTTAGTTTGCATGATCTGAGAACAATATTTGTTTGAAGTATTTTGCATGCCGTCCATCAAACCTCACACAGACTAATGGAAGCAGCCATAAACACAAATTACACAGCAGGGTTTTGTGAAAAGACCAATATAAGACATGCGGGTGTTCTTATAGGAATATACTGATTATTGTCCATAGTCCACATTAGTAACACACAAAAATACTGTAAAAGAAGTATTTACCTCATAAGGGTAAAGTAATGATCAAAGCACCATATGTTGATTCAAACTACAAAACTTCAATTAAATGGGAGTAGTTTAGAGTGCGGTGAAAGCCACGCTTGACTATTTTATTTTTATTTACTTTATTCTGTTAAATGAATACAAAATAGTTTTGTAAAAAAAAAAGCCAAAACATTTGCACACTTCTCGAAACAAATTGATTTAAAATAATATCTTTTATCTAGATTCCCAGTGAAGTCTTTATTTTGCTTGTTCAATTTTTCTTGTGTGTTCTGTTGTCAATTTTCTCAGTAACAAAACCAAAACTACCGAATAAACCCAATGCTTTACCATTTTAAAGGGGTCCACTTGTAAAATTAAATCTAAATGAGGTCATAATGATATGACAAATAGCAAAGGTAATATTCTAATGAGTAGAATTTTTTCCGTTTTATTCAATATTATTACTTAAGATTTGTTTACACAGAAAGTGCGTCAACAATGAATTTTTAACTTTAAAAATTAAAGTCTTTTAAAAATCTTTAAAAAAATGTTTTACCCTGCATTAGGGCCAATCCGCTTGTTGTTTCGTTTCTCCGCCGCTAGATGTCCCCACAACACCGACCGCAGCCTGCAGCTCCCACCTGAGCGAGCGCCCTGCCTCCTCCAGGTGGGAGCTGCAGGTCGAAGGCAGTTTCCCTTCATTCCCCCTGTGTGGTTTCGTCCAGTGGAGCGTCCGTAGACAAACAGCACCTGACAGTGACCGACAAACTGGAGCTGAAGCGCTGGAAGCAAAACAGGTCCGGTTGTTTCGTTAAGTGCGCCGAAGTTTTCACGGAAATGATTCACCTGAAGTTTTCCCTCGGACGCTAAAAAGTTTGGAGTTGGAGAGGAAGGACGCAGCGGAGTCACGCTTCAAATGGAGAGTGGGTGAATCAGTCTATCCGGATCTCTGAAGTTTTACAAGGTATGATCAACACTTTGGTTTTGTAGTTGTTAGAATTTTAATAAAGAAGTTAAGGCGAATGCGGCAGGTTAAGCCAAACAGTCTATATTTACAATGTGACTCATTATAGGAAATAAGATATTCTTGCAAAATTAGTTACATTCAAAAATGAATAAGCTTCTAAGTAGATTTATGTAATGCTACAGCTGCTTTAATATAAACACATGTAAGTTTATCCGTGACGTCGACAGAGCAGCCCTCACGTGTAAACACCAGTCTTCTTGGTAATCAAATAAAACGAGGAGCAAATAGATGGCAAGAGGTTGAGTAAATGCAAACAGGCATGCAAAAAAAAAAAACAACAACAACAACAAAAAACAACCTAGGTGTGGGAGATTTTCTGAGCTTGGCCTTGAGGGATCCTGAGCGGAGGTAATTTAAGACCTACAGTGTTTCTCTCAACTATGGATCTTATGACAATGACGACAATTGTTTCCCATTACCGACCCAGCCAGAAAGGACTGTTGCACTGCAGGATGCCTGGAGACTTGGTTTAATCTTTGTCAGTCAATGGCAGTGTGCACTGCTTGTTGATTAACCTGACAGAGATAAAAGGACCACCTTAGGACTCCCACTCTCTGTTTGTCTGCACATCTCCTGCCCTTTGGACAGGAATTGAGCTCCAAATCGAAACTTTTCTAAAAAATCTGCAGCTTTGGTGGGGGTTGTTATTTTCACTTCCATGGTTTCGACTTTGCCTCTTGCACCCTGCGGTAGGTGAGGCTGAGACAGAACCATTTGTTTAGAAAGGGCGTGTTGCATACTGGTGCTCCTTCTTCATCAGGCCGCTATGCCAAGGTTTGTACCCATGGAGATTACAGGTTTGTTTTGCAAGCACGAGAGTGGCAGAGCCTTGTAGGTTCAGCAGAAGATTGAAATGTGCCCTCAGTTGAGATGGGATGATAGCAGAGAGGCAGTGAGTGAGGAGGAGATGCACAGGATGGGGATTTTATCTAGCAGTTCATTCTCTTCTTGGGAAACACTTGAGCTTCTCAGTGGTTTGCTGTGAGTCAGCTCAGTGGAGGAAAGGTCAAAGGAAGGCAACAGGAGGAACAGTCAGACTCATGACTGACTGAGTGTTGTCTGTGTGTCGTGTGGACCTTCGATGAAAAAAATGGCTGAGTGGGAAACAGTATGCTATTAATCAGAGGGTTTAGCTGATGAGTAACTCATCAGTAGTTCTTTATCAGCAGTTTGGAAATATTGAGCGAGTGGCTGTGAGGAGTAGTACAACATGAACATAAGCGCGGTTTTCCTCTCCACTTAAACCCCATGTCGCTTTATTTTCTCGTCTTTTTGAGAACCCACACTGGTTCTGCTCTCAACTCCTGACCGTTACATTCCCACACTACATTTTTGCCTGACTGTTGCCCACTCAGCCGACTCTCAGACTAAGTAAGCACCAAATTGAAAGGATATTGTTTTGGCCCGGGCCAAGCAGAGACACAGAGATGCCAGGGTGTATTTTTAAATCCGGCTGTCCAGCTGTGTTTGTCTTCTCTGTGGACTGGTCACTACTGCTGCACAGCACTTTCTTTTTGTCCATGTCTGACTTTCCAGTTCGGGGGTCTTAAGCTCTACAGAACAGAGGCCGCAGTCCAAACCTAGAGACCCGGCAACCATTTGAAGCAAAGCAAATGAGACACTTTACAGCCATTGGATCCCAGTAAGCTTGGTTTTAAACCAAAAACAAGATCTAAAAGAATAAAAGGGGAAATCTTATTTTTCCCCGGCAGCACTCAGAGATGACAGTCAGCAGGGACAAACCGTAACTTTGTAAGAGACCACTTCACAATCTAATTTAGCATGTTTACCAGAACAGATGATAATCAGCTACTCCTTTAAGTATATTTTTAGCAAAGTTGCCAAATGTTGCCCCCTTCCAGCCCCATATTTTCATTTGTGCCTGTATCTGTCCCCTTTTACAGAGTTAAATATCAGCCAGTACAAGCACACAACCGCATATATTGTTATCTCTAAATGACTCCCATGTGCCAGCCATTATCCATTTTCCTCCATAACGGAGTCTCCTGAGCCACTGTATGAGAGATGTGTGGCAGGGAGAAGGTGGGGGCGACAGGGAGAACAAGAGCAGGGGATGAGGGGTGGAGGTCCTGTGTGTGTGCATGTTCGGGTGGGGAGGGTGAAAGCAGATTTGGAAAGAAGAGTTCTTCAGACGGTAATTATCAATCTCTTAGGAATGCAGCTGCTGCTCGTACAAGACAAGCTGCTGCACGGCTACAACAGTGCGCCAGCTTGCTTTACCCCATCCCACATCGGCTTCCTCAAACATACACACACTGAACTTCTAGAACTTCAGAGAACCTTGGAGAACTTTGTTTTTTGTTTGTGTCATTATTGCCCTGCGGTGTTAGTTGTGTTTATTTTTATCACTCATTACCTACATGGAGTTTTACTGGAACTGTATCCTCTCTGCAGCAAACAAAGGGACCACATAATGTCAGTAAGGGATTATCTTTCAGCCCAAGTCCTTTGTCGCTGTATGTTTACGCTGATATGTTGGTAGGAAACCAAACGGCAAAAAAGTTTTGGACACCCTGGACTTTTGTTTTGTATGCCCAGAGAATAGAGGCCAACTCCTTGTATGGTGGGAAATCTTACATAAAACTAGCTTTCCAATTTCTTTACTTGTAAAATGAATCCAACCTCCTTAAGTCCTTGGAATTGAGACTTTCCAGTTTTTCATTCATAGTAGCCCCATGATCCATCACAGCATATGTCACATGCATTAAGCACTGGCAGAGGAGTGTGCAGAGCTCCGGTTCAGACAAGGTTACTTGAGTTTGTTCTTGGGCTGCAGCGCTCTCCTTTGTTTGATAAAGCCCAGAGAAGACAGCCAACGCCCTGACTGATGCCTGCAGGTGCTGCACAGTAACACCAGTTTTGCTTAACACTCTCCATTTAGTTACTATGGTAAAATGTAAAAACTGTTATTTTCCACTGTAGCTGTTACTGTAAAGCCGACCCCCCCCCCCCCCCCCCTTTTTTTTTTTTTTACTTTGCGAGAAGTCTGGCACAGACAGAAAGCATCACTCCAGCTCCTGAAAAGGAAAGTATTAACGTTCTAATTGTGCCAACTAATTTCACTCTGCCTGATTGTATCCTTGTTCTCTGTCGGCTGAAGGAGTCAGGCCATGTGAAACCAACAGCTTAGGTGTACATTTGAATGGCCTATTGGATAAACTGAGCTCGTTCTAATTCAAACAAAGGTGGCTGTCTGTATCACTGCCACTCCCTCTTGTCTTATCCCCATGAGGCAGTAGCAGTCTGCTCTGGCAGCTTCCCGGTGTGACTCAGTGAAGTCAAAGTTACATTTCCTGGAGCACCCTCCTATGCCCCCCAGGCCACTCAATACCTGTAGAATTCCTAATGCTCCTGTTTGCTAGAGCTGCTGTTTTTTTTTTTTTTTTTTTTTGTTTTTTTTACCTTCTTGAAGCTTTGGGGTTTTTTCAACTCTTGAATGGATGAAAGATTGTTTCAACCAGTTTTTCATTAAACGTTTCGATCTTTTTTTTCACTTCACCAGAAAATTGTTTTAAATCAGTCTTATGAAGTCTCTCTAAATTGGCATAAATCCCACTTTTAAAGGCATTTTGTATAAAGCTAATATTTGAAATGACTGTATTTGCAACTGAGCTATGACACTGAGCTCTTTAGGGTGTGTTAAGTAGTGGCTTTCCCTCTTTCCTTTCCACATAGATGAACATCCCTGGTGTATGATACTGAATTTGCACTGTAACCAATGCAGCAGTGCTTCGCTTCAGGCCAGGCAGATGTCTGTGAGTGTTTTACATTGCTTTAACTTTGACTTGTCTGCAAAAGAAGAGTGGAGACTCAGATTTGCTCTGGAATTCATGGCCTCCAGCTGCAGAGCTTATAGGTGTCAGAAATATACAATCAACCCACGTTGTCTCCAGATACGCTGAGTCTTTTCGGTCTATCTCAGTCAGTGTATGTATGTCTTCTCTTGGTGTTTATCTTTTTTTCTCTGTGTGCACGCTGCTGTCAATGTCAACGCTGCAGGTATTGACACAATCTCTTGAGGTTTTTGGGGTTAGATTGAAATCTACTGTTCAATGTAAGATCTGGGTTAGGGTTTTAGGCATCTTTTGTAAAGGTAAGTAAACAGCATGTTGGGACACATGCATGCTCTGGCAGGACCGAGGCGGGGCTTCAAACCCACAGCAGCCTTGGTGTGTGAGGTTGGGACAGAGTGAAGGAACACAGATAGTTAGTAAATCAGTTTATGACTCAATCATGATCATCATGATAATATGTTTCACATGTTCGGTCAAAAGATCAGATGCTAAATTCTTCTTTTGTGCCTCTGGTTTGTGTTTCAACTTTTATAAACCGGGAGGTGTAGCTAAGAGTTAAATAATTGCTGGGACAATAAAGTAGCTCTATAATTAAGATGTCAGTGCTTTAGGTCTGGAAATGGATTGAGTTCAGAGCTCATCTGCGAGATTGTGACTTTTTAGATTTTAAATGACTATTTAGCATCTTCAGACAAATTGCTCAACAATAGCGCCTCATCAAACTGATATTGTAAAGAACTGGAGCGTCATTCCATTAGATTTGTTTGCAAAACTGGAAATTACAGGTTGTTTTGTGTAACCACAGCATCAGTGGCATGAGTCACCTCCATAAAGTCCTGACTTCACAGACAGTGGTCCTCTGGGTGGTCTCCACCACAACTCAAAGCTCACGGTCCTCCGGTGATGGAAGTAATATGAGTAGTTTTTGGATTAACAACAGCCCATGGGACATAAGTGTATAAACCAGCCCTTCTTCTCCCCAGAGAGGCATCTGATTATTGGCAACTGTTGCCAGTACTGATGCATGGATCTTAGTCATGTCGAAATAACAATAATTTGGAGCAGGAGAAAACACAGGGCTAAGTACAGGGAGAGGCCTGGTGCTTTCTCAAGAAGATGGATGCGCTTCTCTGTTATTGACCTTTAACTGCAGCTCCACAATCACTAAAACATTTCAGATGTGGAGAACAACACCAGCATGTCTACATAAAGATAACAAACTGCCTAAAAATAGAAAAGGATGTACTTCAAATACTTAATAAGCCTCTCAGATTTAAGTGTATTCTCCTGGCATTGGTTTAGATATATATATATATATATATATATATATATATATGTTGTAAAGTTGAAATATATCTTTCTGATGAAATGGGTGTGCTGTTGAAATAGATCCCATGCTTCTAATATGTTTTTGATGAACAACAATGGAAATTACTTTTCTTAAATGCTTATTTCCTGCGGCATTGTTGAGATTAAAATATCTCAGTAAGTGTTGGGTGAATTTTTATGTTTCCCAGAGGATATGATCTAAAGTCACACCCTCAAGATGAATCCCTTTAACGAGTAAAATATTTGGACACGGACAACTTGCATTGTTTTTATCAGCCAAACAAATTCAGACCATCTTGTCATTCACCACAGGCCATTGTAATTTCCTCCCATCAGTGTGAAGCTGGAAAACGAAGTCTGAAAAAGCTCAAGAGACACACCGCTGCATGCTACAGTTTCTGATGCTGCAGCAGGTTTGTCGTGCTAACAGTAGAATTTGTAAACTTTACACACCACGGTGGGCTGTCCCATGTCAAACCCTACAACAAAATCCCATGTCCATACCGCTGAGGCAACTGGCTTTATCAGCTCAGATGCTGTGTTTATCATTACTCAAGCTTGTTGATGGTTGGCAAAGCTCACAGCTGGAGGCGCCTCCAAGGAAACAGCAACAATTTGTGTTTCTGCCATAACTACAGCTGCCGCTTGAATGACATAAAAGGAAGCACTAATATCTCAATTTTGTGTTTTCTTTACGTAATTCAAAAGCAGAGACCTTTAATTATTCCAACAATGACATATCAGCCCAGCCCTGCTTTGGATTATGGATTCATAACTTGCAAAATAAGGGACAGTCCCATCAGCATCTGCTGTGCTTTTTCAAATGATGGATTTTCAGTTAAAGAGCAGGACTGAGATACAGCCACCACTGTATTTCCTCCAAGGTTTCCATTTTTCCAGGTTTACTTCTCGGTTGCCTTCAGACTGATTATATAAACACTGCCACATACATAAACCTAATAACCTTCATGAAAGGAGCCAGCAGGACTGTTGTTTTAGAAATTTCTGTATTCTATGTGCCACATTTCCTTCACCAGTAAGATTCTGACTTTGCAAAGATTTGACTGATATGTTATGACCAGTTATGACCAGTTTACAGATGTTTAGCATCTGCTTACCAGTCTCCCATATTTCACATCCTAATCAGATTGCTCAGAATTACTAATACAGAGCTGTGATAGCGAGAGGGCTCTTTGGAAATGCTGCATGTTCTCTGTAATCCTCAGAGAACATGATTTAGGTTTCTGTGGTTTAGCTTCATGTCTCGTCATGCGGCAGCATAGTGTTCCCGATGGACTGAAAGATGTTTGGTTGTATTTCTCACACATTAGTTACATAGGATTGCAGTGTTCTTCTTGCTTGACTGAAAAGCAGCAGTGCAGCCAGCGACTTTTCAAAGAAAAAGTACTCCTCATCACAAGGGATTCATAATTCTCTCATTCTGGCTTAACTCCCACCCTCCTGCAGTCTTACAAGCCCCGATTCCTGTCATCTTAAGAGCTTGTTCCTACATTTAGTCTGTGATTTGGAGATAAGTGTCTAATAAAGTGCACGCCTGGAAGAAGCCCAGTCAATGTAGGCTACAGATCCACAGGGCAAGGCTGGGAAATCTGCCTCAGAGTAGGGAAATTGAGCAAGGTGAAGGGTGGGTGGGTGGGTGGAGGAAGGAAGCAAAGAGAGGGTGATAAGCTCATACAAGCAGTGGTGAAAGAACATACAGACATTGATACAATGATGTATGGATGGACACAGTTAGCTATAAATGCCTCAATGCACACCGGTGGCTGTTTATTTTTCTGTTTTTAGCTCTTCCTAGGCTGCTGTTGTGCCTGTGTGTGAAGTTGCCTGAGCCCACGGGTGCGGCTTTGTGACTTATGACTCCGTGTTAAGGAATGAAGGGAGCGGTGCCAGTTCCTGCGTGCAAGACTGTGAAGTTTGGTTTTAGCGGAAGGAATGGGGTCTGTGTTGGTGAATGAGCCGTGCTCACAGACTCTCACAAACGTACATTTTCCTCAAAGAACTAGACACACGTCTGATTGATTTATTGGGCCTTTTCAGTGTTTAACGGGTCACACTTAGAGTTTTGTACTGACAAGATTTTCTCAAAAGTACCAACAACCAAAACTGGAGGCGAATGAGAAAAGTGACTGTTTGATATTAAAGACCTCAAACCTGGTTGCAAACTGTGAACGGATATGTTCACTTTTGAAAAAGCTGAATTTGGCAACTTTCAAATATGAAATGTTATGATTTCTGTTCACACAATAGCAAGGTTTGTTTTGATTCAGTGCTTCTACTTGCACACTATGACGCCATTACTTCAACAAGAGATAAAGCCAACATTATGTCTGCTTTTTAATCAAAATTTATTTTGATACTGGCATGAAGAAAAGCAGTGGCCTTACAATAGGTTAGGAATCATGGGAAAAATCCAGTATTAAATCATGTATCTTTCGTGCTTAAGATGAGGATTTAAATGTAATGTCTGTTTTTTTCTTCTTTTTCAGTCATGTCCAACCGTGACTCGATGGGGTTTGGGGACCTGCTTCCCCAGGATGTTGTTGAAGTTTTTGCCCAAGAGAAGCACAGCAAAAGAGGCCGAAAGAAGCGGCGTCGCACTCTTGGCAGAGCTTTTAGCTGGTTGAAGGGTAAGAGGAGGAAGAACCTCAGCGCTAATGGACAGGGCCTGGGTCTCGGTCCTGCGCTGAACCTGGACTTGGATGGACGTCCCGCTAGGCATCAGGGTGGATTCAAGGGAGGACAGAAGTCTGGAAGGCAGGCTCATCCACAGGGAAACAGCCACGGTAAGAGCCTACAGCGCTGTATTCTCCAAAGTGTTTTTCAAGGAGTTTGAATCTTAACTTCAACTACAGTCGTGTATAATTTAATCAAGAGTTGAAATGCTATCTAGATTGACACTACACATACAGAGTCTCTGTATGTGTAGTGTCAATCATCATATCATACCTTTTTTGTATAATGTGATAAGGCTGTTATTTACATTTTTACTGGCACGAAAGAAACAAATGAGCTTTTCCCAAAAAGAAAAAGACAAAAACAAAACTGTTATTTAATGAGGTATTTGTCAGTTAGATTAAGTAAATTATTACCATAGAGTGTTTATAAAAGATGGGCGTTCCCATTATAACCTCTCCTGTTGGTTTATGGCCAAGTTAGATTTTTTCCCCCTCCAAAGTATATTTGAAGACCGACGCTATGAAAGTACTGGTATTTGAGGCCAGCTACTTCATTATGGAAATTCTTCAAAAGTACCAGCAGCACAGTGCTCAAACAGTAAGTTTAGTTGATGACATTATAATGACTCTTTGAATGGGAGTCTGTTGGAGGCAGAGGTTTTCTGTAGTTGGCACCAGGGGAGCCTGTGATTAATCAATTTGTCCCTGATTAGTTTCTGCAGCTGTATGAGAGCAGTACAATATAGTATTGTGACATCTAAGAGCCTTTTCACACCTGAGTCTGAACCAGCGTTTGTGTTTTGTTGCACTGCATACATTTGATGTGATCAAGTTTGTTTTCAAATGATAATTATGCATATTAATGTCCTGTCGTCATCATCTACAGTACATGGGCTACACCTTGCTTGATGTGGCACTGATTTATTTGTAAATGGGCTTCTCACTTTGATTCTTACTTAGGTGTGTAGTCATGTCTGATGTTACAGTGTTACTATGAGCTGCAGCAATTTCAAGTGTGTTTCTTTACTCTCTCTTCCTTTTTGAAATATCTAACAAGCATTTTTAATTGTTTTTCCTCCCCAGATCACTTCTAAATCATGTTTTAAAGAAAACTTGGTCTCAAATTGTGCTACCATAGCTAATTTTTACTTAGGATTCTGACTGTAGCCTGTTGTAAAGCTGAGATGTCCAGAGAGTTTTTTCACTCTAGAAATGAGCTGATTTAAAGCGCAGTTTGATCTGAGGTAAGACCACTTCTTTTCACAAGACAAGGGTTTGACTGTTTTGTCTTGAATGGGGTCTGCTGGAGTTTTCACTCACTTCATTTTGGATTGGATCAAACTGAGAAGTAATGTACCAAATGACGCTGTGGTGAATTGGGTGACAATATGAGTAGGTATAAAGTGCTGGCAACCAGTTTGAAAGCCTTCTCACTGACTTCCAGTCACGTGTGTTTGTTCTCCGTAGGGATGTTTGAACACTGGCTTCCTACTCGCCTTCTGACCTGCAGCTCTCTTTGTTTGCTGTGCAAAAATCTCTTTTCTGCGTCACCATCACTTACCTCTCAGGTCCTCGGATTAAATGGAGGATGAAGGGCTGCACAGGACTGGCAGGAAGAGCTATGTACACACATGCGTACACAGTCATCAACTGTAGTAAAAGCATACACAGAGTGAGTGCTTAAGAAAAAACAGACTTCACACTCTAGCAAGAAAATTGCAGCAACACTGAGACTTTTCCCAGAGCTTCAGGTCGTGTTGGAGCTTGTAGAGGTGTATTCGTATAGCAGCAGGCTGTGCTATTCCAGTCCTGTTCCTCATTGTTAATTTTATTGAATGTGGAGCAATGTGAACTGTCAGTACGAACATCTTATTCCCAGATTAATCGCATCTAGATGCAGTTACACAAAAACATTCCACAAACACAAGCAAAACCTTGTTTTGTGGATTCGGGCTTATCCCAAAACTGTGTTTCGTTGCTCAGGGCTATTTTACGTGTCTTTGTTTGGCTTTTCTTATGGTCGTGGCAGCTTTACAGACAGTGGAGGCTCCACTTGTTTATTTTTGCTGCGACCTCTCATGGTGGAAGCCCAGATCTCAAGTGGGAAAGGTGTCGGGGATTTCCGTGGGATCCAGACTCATTCAGACTCAAGTCATCAAACTGCACCCACAGGAGAAGATGAATATGTGGCAACATGTCTTCAGTCATGTTGGTGGATTTGGTAGATGATAAATGCATTGAGAAATACGTCAGCACTGAATAATGATGTGTTTGTCGTACCATTACACAATTTTTGCACTTTATTGTGCTGCTCACGATTGGTCACAACAGCAGAGTTTTGTTTGAGAAAGCAAACTTAGAATAGAGATAAGGGGTTTCTCCTCTGCCAAGGTTGACTTGGAGGCAAACTCCCACACTGGGCAGAGGTCAGGAATGTTTATTCTCTTTCATACTCATGTGCACAACAAGAATGAAAGAAATTTGTCATTTTCTGGCTTTATTTAAAAGGTGGAAGCAACGGTTGTACACAGATGGGATGATAGCCACGGTAAATATTCTTTCAAATAGCATATTAGTTGCTTTAAAATGGCATGCCTTGAGGTTACAGAAATATCACTACAAAGCCTGAAGCTCTGGCTGTTAGCTGTGATTTATGTGCCTGGCATGCTGCTATTGAGCCCTCAGAAATTATCGAGTTGTGTTGATGCCACAAAAGACCTCGGCAGACTCCCCACCAGACACTTTGTCCGATCAGAGGAGCAGCTGAGTTACGTCCAAAATGCACCAAAGAAGATTTATTACAGCAGCAGTGTAACGCTTGCCCTGAAAATTGAATGCCTCCAGCTGAGCCTCAGATGATGATCTGTATTGATGCCAGAGGGGCCTCCTGCCCACTAAATGTCTGGTATGGTGGGCACACCGCCAGTTAATTAAAAGCCATGCCAGCACCATTACAGTGAGGAAGGTACGGAAGGTTCTGTTTTTCCCTACACTTGTACTTTTACTGTTCCTCATTGTGCTGAGACAGTGGTACCCAGAGGCTGAACTGAAGTATGTGTGTTCAAAACAAGATACAAGGCTGACAGTCAATGCTACATAACCTTCTGGAGATGAAATGTGTTGTGAACGTTTGTGCAAATCCTATTTAAATAGATAACATGTCAAAGTTTTTGTTATCTCTCAGTGATCACAGTGACCTGAAAGCAGCTTTACAGATTCCTCTAGATTGTCATGTGACCTCTTCTGTAGCTCACCGTGGATACTAAGTGTGCAAAGTCAGATCTTTATGTTTTGAGAGTCGAGAATTCCAAAATTTTCTAGAGAAACAAGCTGTAAATTACATAAAACAAATAATTCTAGAGCTATCATCAGCAACTATTCTAGAAAACATCTTCCTGGCAAAAATACAAAATATTACCCAATCCTGAGCTTTAAATAATGTGGACTTGCTTATTTTTTTCATTTGCAACAGTGGATAAATTGGGAAAATACTAGCAGATTTATTTACAGATGTTGCAGATGCTTTTATCCAAAGTGACTTTCAAGTGAGGCAAAGCATCCAAGCTTCAGTGCAGTAAGAATCCCTCTCGTATACATGAAGTGTTAAATCTATTTAAATGACTACAAGTAGTGCAGATACAACTATATGAAGACCCCAATTCCAAAATTGGGACACAGGCCAGTGCAAATTCCAGATGTGCGAGTTGTCGGTTTTTTAGACACTAGTGCACCTGCATCCTACCAGAGATGCAGGCTTTTGAACTGAGTGCTGATAAGTCTGATGGTACTGCTTTTCTTTAATCTGGCACCCATGATTTCCTTAAAGAATATCAAATTTCAATCAATCTGATCACAGACTTTTTTTCCACTTTGCTTCTGTGTATTTTAGATTAGCTTTGGTTCAGAGTTTTGGTTCTGGCAGCCGCGTGGTGAGCTGCAATTAAGTTCAGTAAGTTGTTCGTTTTGGTTGATCAAACACGCTGGTGTG
This sequence comes from Leuresthes tenuis, assembly GCF_036924035.1. Taxonomy (NCBI): domain Eukaryota; kingdom Metazoa; phylum Chordata; class Actinopteri; order Atheriniformes; family Atherinopsidae; genus Leuresthes; species Leuresthes tenuis. The sequence goes on from NW_027325369.1 coordinate 25,383,028, forward strand.
GTTTTGACCATTTGTAGATGTTTTACTGTGTAAGCAGAGAGGCCTGTTTGAAGAACATTGCCGTAGTTGAGGAGAGTGATAATCTCAGTCCGTACCAAGACTTGAGTGACTATCTTTATTTGGAAGATTCTGAAAGAGGTCATTTTTATGGCGGTAACGTGTTGAATTAAATAACTGGCTTGGATGATCAGCTCAGTCTTGGAGATGTAGCATTAAAGGTAGCATTTCTCCATCCATGTTGAAACGTCAGAAGGCCTCCTCACAAATGCTTTTACATGCATGTGTGAAAGTACCGAGGCAGCATGACGGGTCAGAGTTGATCCGCTGCTGATACTATTGATATTGAACCAGCTAGGAAGGTGTATGAGGGCAAGCCGGCTCTGTTTGTAAGTCTGACATGTGTGAATTACCAAAACGGAACAGCGGTGGTTTAATGAAGATGTCTTGTTTTTTTTTTGGAGTTATTTTTTCTGCCGATGATCCAGAATCGAAATGTGAAAAGAGGCAAATTTGTGCTAAAACTGTGGCACAGCCAGCGAGGTAGTGTATATTACAAAGAGAATGGGGCTGCAGCCTATCCCAGCTACAAATGGATATATTCTTAGGGAAACATTATACAGCAACTTAATTTTTTAAAACGATTTTGGTGCATATTTTATTTATTTATTTATTTATTTTATAAAGGTTGACCTAAAGGAGTACAAATGCCACAGTATTAAACTCATGTACTGGATTTTTGTAAAAATCCTTTAGAAATATGAATACTTTTGTAATGATTTCTGATCTTATTACTGAAAATGTCAAAGATCAGCAAGAAAAAAAGGTATATTATGCGAAAAAGCAACCTCCCGTCAACACATCAGAAGCTTAAACTTGTTTTCAGTTTTACTTAAAGATGAAAGTGCAGGTTGACCCAGATTCCCTGTCAAACTGATCATCTGCACCCTGTGTAGTTTCATTTTACCGTTTGCTCTTATGAGAATACATTTTTGTAAACGCAGCTCATGCAGTTCTGTGCTGAAGCATGAACTCTGTCGTCCTGGACTTTTCATTATGGTAAAGGCATTAATTCTGCATTGTCCTTTCTTGTGACTCTGTTTTGTTTTGTCTTGGCCAAAAAGCAGGTTACAGGTTTATCTACTTCCAGTTACTTTAAGAAGAATTCCCCTCTATTTTATTGTAAGCAAGCTTGTTTAAGAGTTATTTGGTCATACAGTCCTAACAAGGTATGCTCATAAGGTCACCTGTTCGCTAAAAAACACTCCCTGAGAGATTCTTCGCATTCCTGATCTTTTAGATATTTCTTTGAGGAAGCTAGAAATAGGGAGGCCTTTGTGTTTGTGTTTCGCTTGCATGCCAGAACCACGACATTTGACCCATTTAATTTGACTTCCTTTGTTGAAAAATCGGTTAATGATACTACTTACCAGAAGTAGGATTGGTAATCCTGAACAAACTGACTGTATCTCCTGCTTTGCTGCATTTTTTGCATTGTGGTGTAAAACCCTGTCAGTTAAGATGTTTGAGTAGCACCAAACTGCAGCTGAAGACATTCATTTTGATTCAGTCGTCCAACAGATTTGCAGATTTTATGGTTTTATAACCAGGTTTGACTGTATGTGAATTCTGCTAAATTGAATTTAGCAGAAAGTGGAAAATTTGGGAAATACTGGAATGAATTATATAGAACTATTCAGAAATTCAAAACACTGGTTAACTCTCCACGATTATTGTTATATTTGTATATTGCCGCTCTGTCAGTCAGGACTTGGTGGGGATTTAAATGATTAAATTATTTGTGTTGACAAACTAGAAAATCTGCTGACATTCAACTTCCTTTTCCATGTTGTTATCCCTTATTCCTCACTTATTTATCTCATTTTCTGCATGCAGAGCCTTAAGATCACAGTCAACGAACCGTGTCTTGAACTTCCCTGTGTAGATAAAAATCTATACACGGTTAACTGAGGGTAAATTATGTCAGTCACTTTCTTCCTCCTCCTGTATCAAGCAGGAAACGCACTGTAACTAGGTGTTTAGTTATGTTACCTTAATTGATAGTTTTTTCTTCATGTACACATTTGTCCAGGTTACAGGTTAAGGAGAAATGAACGGGATTCAAGTCCCCTTAAGATCAAAATTCTTTTCAAATCAAATTCTCTTAAAGGATTTTCTTCTGCCTACATGTCATTACATGGCCCAACAATGACTCAACCTGCTCTCACAGGTATAAAGTAATTTCCCATCCTCTGAAACAGTTTGTGTGAATATTAATAAAGGTGCCAGAGTGGATTAGGAAAAGTGGGTGCTGCCCTCTCAGCCCGGTGGACCTGACCAATCAGAGCAGACTGGGCTTTTCTGCCACCCCTCCACTAGCTCTCGACTATCTGCGTCACAGAAATTTCAATAGAAATGTATTTTTCTGACTGCAGGGCTGTAAGAGCCAAAGGTGACTTCAGCCTTTGACCAGTTAACTGAAAAATGATATTGCTGTAAAAATGCACAGCTAATATGTCACTTTTGTGGGTTCAATAACTGTCAAAGGCAAGGAAACAGTTTTGGGAAGTTACTTGTGATAGAGTTTAATTCTCTACATTTCAAGGCAGAATGTAATCAGCTACCATTTTGTACACTGTTGCCTCAGTGTGAGGTGTCCCTCTGAAATATGCTCTCATCACTTCGCTTTTTATGTAAAAAGATCTACTTGTTGATTTTGGTGTGTGTTTTTGTAGATTCAAACACTACAGTGGAACAAGGATGAGTTTGTTTTTTTGTGATAACTTTGGCACCTCAGGACCAGAATACTGGTATCTAAAAATCAGTCTCAGTCTCAGAACAGCTCAAGCTAACACGAGTTAGCAAGTTGATGCCAGCACTATGAGACTTGGCTGCGTGTAAAGTAAACAGTTATGCAAGTGCTCATTTGTAATCACAGGCTTTTTAAAGCGTTTAATAGAACTTTAATACAACAAGTGAAGAATCACCACATCCAAATGACAGAGGTGAACGTATTTAGGTCACTCAAATATTGAAGAGGTTTATGAAAAGTTCCAGTTTGCCCTCTAGTCCCATTTGAATTATACTCTCGAGTTTCACTTGATTAACTTCCTTTTATTCATTGTAGTGTTCTAAGGTTTGGTGTCAGTGTTATTGAACTTGGCAGAACAGCCAAAAGGAACAGTTACCGTTTATGAAATCATACATTGTTTCATTGTCAAGATAGCAGATACATTACTGTGGCTTTGCACCAGCTGCACAGGCTCATGTCATGAAAGCAAAATGTTTGCCAACGCACTGTGGCAGGCAGGTCTACAGAGAGGCTGAGAAACATGTGCTTGGACTTTTGTTGGTCACCGCTCATGGCTTCTGCAGTTTTGTTATCAATGGTAGACAGCAGACACTTGTGATAGTCTTGTTAAAGATAACTCTGTTGGTTTTAACTCACTGGTGCTGCAAAGCTGAATAAAGGCCGACACGCTGCTGGATTTCAATGCAATTTTCTTCTCTTGAGAACAAACTGTTCTTTCTGGATAAATGTTAGGACTGGAGCCATGTTAAGCCTGAGCTATGCTTGTGTATAATAGACCCACTTAGACAGTTTACATCAGCACGGTGATGTCAGGGAGGCTCTACCATTTCATCGATGTGGAAGGCATCGAATAACAAACAATAGACCACAGCCATGTCACAGCTCTGTGAAGCTGGTTTATAGCACTGAGCTAAAGTGAAGCCATCTTTCCTTACTTTGAGTTCATGCGAACACTTGCCCGTGAGCAAGTAATACATGGATCAGCTGAGGCTGATAGATAATTACATTAGGTTTACCTGCATCTGGCAATAAGACAAAGTATTGCATACATTCAGAATCTTACCCTCTTTGAAAACCATGCAAGACGAAAATGTTCGGGGTTCACTAAGTTATCGGGCTTTATCCTCTGGGGAACATTAATCCAGTAGCCAGTAGTTAATGCAACCAGTTTCCTGGAAATTCAATATTTAAATCATACCAAAATATGGGCCAGCCTTGAGCCTTGCTGCTAGTTTGGTTAAGATGATGTAGTAATGAACTGACAAACATGGTCTGTCTCTGCGTTTTTTGTAGATTAACAACAGGGCTGCTTGAAAATTTGGAAACTCTTTGGAGTTCTCTGTCGGCCTTAATATGACCATAAACTTCATGTTTTTTTTACAAGTTCTTAAAGTAGACAAAGAGAACAAATCAAACTGTTGTCGATGTTGAATTACTTGACTGACTTTGTATTTGTTATTCCAATCAATTTAATTTATGCTTCTTCAACCTTCTTCAGTCAGATGACCTGTGTGATGCATGTCTCACTTTCTCCTGGGGTTCACTTTACTGACGCATGTCCTGACGCTTTCATCTGGTGCTTGCTGGTCAAATTCAGAATTAATCTGTCGATTGGAGGAGTCCAAACTCTTTAGAAAAGGTTTTGTAATATTTTCCCTTACTCCCTTTTTTTCTGAGATCCTGTGGAATCTTCTTTGTTGGTATCATGATACACGTCCACAAACTGTGAAGATCTGATTTGATAGAGCCCCTCTGAAATTAAAATGATATTCTGTGCTACTGGGTTGAAAATGTGTGTGAGGCGCCCACTTTTTTTTTAGAATCTGCAGCGTCTGCAAAAACTTTCATATATAAGGAATTATCTATTTTCATGGGTGATTCTAAAAGTTCTTTTAGAATCAGCTTTTGTGACCAGATGTAAATACACTTTTAATGCATTCCCACAAACTTTCTGTGTAAAGAAAAAGCAACTCGTCGGGTTAGCAGACACAGGTGAGGTGGTAATTCCAGTCTTGCTTATTTTCTGTTGCCACATAAAGCAGGAGCCTGTGACATATCTCGTGAAGTGGGCACTAGCAGGCCTGAATATTTTCCACTGTCCTGCACATTTTCTAATTTGATTCGATTTGTTTGACTAAGCCTATTAAACAGGGATATTGACGTCATGAAGCTGGCACTGAGTTTGCTCCTCCTTGATCTTCAAATGATGTGAAAAGATAGATTAAGACAGTGGGGAGGCTCAAGATGTAAACTTGCGTGATGATATTAATGATAGTTTGAAAAGGGACCACCTGCAAAGTAATGTGTATGTTTTAGAGGAATCTGATACATGCTGGTTTCCTGGTGTACCAATTGTGTCGTCTGACAGTGATGTAGAGTGTTACCCTGCCACATGACGCCAGCATATCTGTTACCTGGATCGTGGTTATTGTCTCACCATGCTTTTTTTTCTTTTTTTCTTTTCAGCTGTGATATATGTGTTTATATTTAATTCAGTGAACACCAAGAGCGTGAAAACAGTCAATGAAGCACACAAGCTTTGAGCAGGATGCATTAACTTGTCTGTCTGTCTGTCATACTTCAGTTTTCAAAACAGTGAGCTTTCAGCCCTTTTTCCATAAAGCATTTGGTTAGACGTGTGCTGCTTAGAGAAGCTTAAGCCCGCTCAGAGCTGCACAGATCGTCTCTGCATGGTTATCTGACTGTTTGTGCAAAACAAGAAAAGGGGCAAGTTAGGGCAGAGGCGAGAGGTGTGTGTGGTGCATTGTTTGATTCCCACATCAGTGCCAGTGTGTCTATGTTGATGCTGAGGATAAAGGCAAACTGCAATGTGTTATTTAGTCTTCTGAGAAACTGATCAAATGCAGTCTGCCGTCTCACTAGGATATCTACATTCTAGGCAGGAAAGATTGTCACAACAAACTTTTTGATTCACTCCCGTCTGGGAGAAGACCGCAGTCCATCAGGACCAAACCTCACGCCACAACGGTTTCCTTTCTTCTGTAGTTGGTCTCATCAACGAGGCCTGCCCCCCCCCACCCACCACCGCTGCTCTCTTACACAGTCTTGCTTCCATTTATTCTTCACTAAAGATCACTGCCAACATATCAACAGAAGATAACAAAAGAAATTTGAATGGATTAATGACAAGCATATTTAATATTTCTGCTTAAAATTACTTTAAGGTTAACCAAAAAAAAAGCATTAATTTTAAGAAAATGTTTAGATTATTTTTAATACATTTTATTCCCTTTATTATTGTTTCCCTTTACTATTTCATACTATTATTGAAACATCTCACAGAACACTGTTCCTAACATAGAGCGGATGGCCATAAGTAGCATTTCTTTTATGCCACAAACTCTCTCCATCGCCATGTGTGTAACTAAATATGATTTTGTTTACACTTTTTATTGATGCAATCCACTTTTATTTACATGTAATAAGATTGTATAATCCCCTCCACTTGAGTTGACGGGGAGGGGGGGCTTTATTTATTTATTTATTTTTTTCTAATATTGTTTTTCCCTCTTTGGAGGCTGAAGTCTGAACCTTCAGTGAAATGGTCCGGTTTAGCATTCAAATCCGAGCTGTAAACGTCGGTTTAGGGTTCATATATAATCACGGCCTCTCTTTTAATACCTCCAGCTTTTGCACAGTCTAGCAGTGACAGATGGTGTCATTAATATGGACATAATTACAAAGTGAATTCAGAACCAGAGATAATGTGGGCCCCTTGTTAAAAGGCAGTCATGCCCCACCCGTCATTACAAGCTTCTCCAGTTAAGTCTGTACTGTCATGGTATCTAGATAAGTGTTGTGCTAGACTGACTTAGCTTCACATATGCTCATCAGCTCTCTGTTTACAAATGCAAGCAGAGGCTTTGACTAGCAGCCAATCCTGTTAAACTTGTGTTCCTTTTTGACTTGTTACTGGATTCTGGCACCACATGTCGTTGATTTATTTTCTCTCTTTTTTTTTAAAGTAAACTGCTTTTGTCTGACTCACTCTTGCTAGGATCACAACCATGGGAATGTTTTCCATTTGCTCAGATGTCATACATTCCATGTCATGTCTGCTCAGCACACAAAGAAGTGAACAAACCCTACGGTCGCCACAGATGAGTTTGAAGTGTCTGGATCAGGAATGATTGTCAAAAGAGAAAAGCTGACACACTCACAACAGCAGACGTTTGACTCTGCAGCGAGTTTAAAAGGTTTTCAGGCTTCTCATTATATCAGTCATTTGCAGTATTCTGGCTGCATGTTAACAGACTGATTTTTTTTTTTTTTTTTAACTAAACAAAAAGGGAAGTTTTTTTTATCCACATGTGGAACCATGTGCTCTGGAACTGTAGGCCTGTTTTAAAACATGTTTTTAATCTAGTTTTAGATGTGGATCAGTTTAGTTCACCTACTCCCCCTTGTGGCAAAACAGTACAGTTATCTGCCTCTTGATGAAGTATGAGAAAGTAGGGAAATTGACCATATTATTACATTTCTGTAGTGAAAATGATATATGTGTTAACAAAGCTGTGGGGTGTTATTTATTTACAGAGCTTAAGTTGTTGCTCAGTGTACCCGTGACGCACTTGTACCTTAAATCCCTGACAATCCCTTGCTCCTTCTTTCCCGTGATGTTTACGTTTGATATCAGTTCGATCTGAGTCCTGACTGACCAATCTGGGGCAAGTATGCCTGCAGATGGGGAGCAACAGTGAGATGCTGGGTATCTGTTTGATAGTAGAAAGGGGTGGTAGGAATTAGGCTGCTGAGGATTAGCGTCTGAGCTCTGACTGTCTATTGGCTGCAGAGGCATTTTCTGCTATGCTTGGACGTATACTGACAATAACAGCTTGATCAAAAACAATCTGATCATGCTTGTTCCGGGATGTTTATTCAACTGATTGACTGCAGACAATTTAAAGCAGATTTTTTTCCCAGGTTTTTTTTCTTTCAACACAACTTGAGCTTATTTTTGGTGGACTTTTGGTCACTTTTATAAGATATAAGAGAGGCAATGGTGGTGCTCCTGACTAATAACTCAAGCTCTAACTTGTACTGCTTTCCAACAGTTTTAAAAAGGAAAGGTGAGTTTAAACCACATTTATCACTTGCTTAAGTTGTTTGGTCTTATTTGTTCATGAGTCAAGTCAATCGCCCTGCTCAGGATGGTGAAACATCTTTATTATTCATGTTTAACCAGAAGAGGCAGGAGGAACAGGCTCGCCTTAGATGGCAGTAAAGCTATAGTCCCTATAAACCACTTGCAAACCACTGTCCGTTTGTAGTGTTTACTCTGCTGACATATAAGATGCTGTGATTCACAGGGCAGAAAAAGGACAAGTGTCAGTTCAGTGTATAATGCTGTTACAGAAGAATAAAGAAAAAATTGGCAGCAGTCATGAAGCATGTGGCTATTGAAGCTAATTCCAGCTTGTTCTTACAGAGATCATAAAGACAGAAGAGAAGCTAAATGTAGAGCAGTTGTCATTATTACATAAAAGCATTGTGGCAGGCTTACAGACCGCTGATCCCAGACTACTCCCTGGAAGTGTGAGAGCACCTTATATATCACACCACATGGCAAACAATACATCATTATGATTATTTTATTTAATCTTGTCTGACTCTGTTATTCTAATCAAATGTTCATAGATTGCATCCTTGATATTTCAGGTATTTTCTAATTAGCTCTTGGTAATTGTCATTGCTGTACTGTCAGGGTTATTGGCTGTGACGGCAATATAACAAATGTCCTCATTAAGTGATACTTGGGCTGGAAAATATGTCAGCATATGTTGCTGATGGTAGATTTTTATATGATAATCCCAGTCACAGGAGTTTAATCCCACATAAAATAAAAATAAGTTCAGCGCATTTGATTAGTACTCGGATGTGTTAACCTCCAAACTAATTTACAATTCCTGGTCTTAAATGTCCCTGACAGACACCTGAATGCTCTCCTGCTGTTCACATGCCCCCCTAAACCCCTAACTACTGTAACTGTAACACAGAGCTTTGAGTTGATCCAGGCTGATCCCTCCTCTCCCTTCTTTGCTTCCAGCTGTCCCAAAGCGGGGTGATGACGACAAGACCCCAGCACCCCCGCTGCTCCAGGAGAATGTGTTCATTGAGAGCAGCAGACCCAAGTACCTGGAGGATCTCCACAGTGAGGCCCTGGAAGGATTGAAAATGATGCAGCAGGAAGGTATAAAAGCACTCTTGTGATACACTTTGTACACCTGTAAACTAAATTACAGCTGTTTATAACTGTCTGCATGTTGATGAAGATGCTGTGCACTGAAGAATATATTACTGCTCAGAATTTGCTGTGAATGTGGACTCTTAAATGTTATCTCATTGCAGAAACCAATAATGGGGTAGAGTACCGGGATAATGAAAGCACCATTGTAAGTTCTGCACACACAAGAAATATTCATTATTAGTAGAAGTGATTTGTTTTCCACTATAAATATTTTTCTCCTTTTGCTGCAGTCAAGTGTGACTGTCCAAACAGATGGGGACAGCGGCGGGTTTGTGACAGACAGCACCATTCCTGACTCATCCTCTGTTGTCTCCATGCAATCATCAGTGTCCACGAGATCTTCCCGCTCTGGACTGACCCGGCAAGGTGACTTGACCGTCAGATAAAGCATCATTTATATCCTCTCGTACAACATATTCCACACTTGTATGAAACATTTACAGCTGAAACAATCCATTACTTTGTTTGAAATTTAAGGATTTAATGAAGATTTTTAATATATGATAATGCAGTGTCAATAAAACAACCCATTTGTATACATTACTTAGCTCACTGGAATATTAAGTGTAAATTTATCTTTAAGATTCTTAGATATTTAAGACAAAACCATTAAACATAATCTGTAGATGGATTCAGATTAAATACTGATTTACCATAAATGCCTGTTGATTGTTAACATCCTCCTCTCACATGTATTTATTTCTGTCCAGGATCAACATTCAGACCATTAAACTCTGGGAAAAAGTCAAAAAAGGCCAGGACAGGGAGAAGACACAGAAAGACCGTTGTGGGGATCCCAAAACATGTTCAGAAAGAACTGGGTATGCTGCTGAGCTTTTGAATGTGTAAATTGCAAAAGACATCTGCCTTTGACATATTCTTTGCAAACTAATTATTTCTATAAGAAAATAGTTCTAATTTCTTAATTATTCATGTCAACTTGTACTAATTACTCTTGTTTTCAATCAGGCCTGGACAGAGCTGCCTGGGCACGGACTCAGAGACTGGATGAGGAGCAGTTTTACAACGGTGAAACTGACACCAGCCATACCTCTGATGGGCCACAGTATGCTGCAGAGTCAGCAAAAGAAGCTGGTGCCAGTCTCCAAGCTACTAACATCACCATGCCACTCAGCAAAGACAAACTCAAGCTGCTTGGTGCCACCCATGCTGGTCATAGGGATGACCTGGCCCTGCTGCATCGTCTGGGTCCTCACTTGGAAGGTGGGCAGAGACCCCGGTCTTTGGCGGTACCCTGGATGACTACTGCCTCAAGCTTCCAGCAGCAGCCACCCAGCCCTGTTATGTCCATGTCCCCCCAGGCTGCTTACCTGTCAAAAATCATTCCCAATGCTGTGCTGCCACCCTCCATTGAGGTGGTGGAAATCAGTCGTGGACGGAGTCGTAGCAGTGTGCGCACTGTCAGCAAGAGCAGCCTGGTGCTGTCCAGCCCAGCTCCTTCCCGCGCCTCTTCAAGAGCCTCTTCATCCAGAACCATTTCTTCAAACATCACCTCTGTGTCCCGCTACAACATTCCCAATGTGTCCGACAGCTCCTGTTGGAGCAATTCTGAATCTTCAGAGACCTTGGTATCAGACTCTTCAACTATCTCTAGTAGCAGCACCCCCAGACAGAGGATGTCTCAGGATCAGGATGCTTCTGCTAAGCAGGGCAAGGTTATTAATAATTCCTCCAATTTCACCACCAACGGCACCTCTAATGGCAAGCTGATTATTAAGGAAGACAAGGTTGAGAAAGATGGACAGTTTGTTCGTAGCCTCTCTGTCATCAAGCCCAAAAGGGCTCCACCTCCTCCAAGCCGCTCCTATTCCCTCCACAATAGGATGAAACGACGGTCGCGAGATCTGGCAGAGGCTAGGATCAGTCCAGGAGAATCCTCTCTGCATAGCACCTCAGCACCAAGTGAGGAAAATGAAAAGAACAAACTTGCATCATCTCCGATGCCCTCCATAAGAGTTGACAGCCCTGGCTACCATGCAGACACCAGTTCTCTGGAAGACTCAACTGCCTCTGTCTCATTTAGTCTCCTGAAATCTCAACTGCAAGAACCAAAGAGAGAGGATGTTAAAAATAATGGAGAAACTGTGTCCAAAGAAGCTTCACATGAGAAGCAGGAACCACTTCAGGAGAATAAACTCGACAAAGTAGTCTCCCCATCCAGTGGCTACTCCAGCCAAGATGGGACATCCCCCATTTCTAAACAGCCTCACAGCTCATCTCCGAAGCATAAGAAGGGCTTCTTAGCGAAGCTTCACATGTTATTTCATGGGTCCACTTCTGTTCCATCCCCTCAAACAAAGCCAGAGATTTGTGAAAAGACTGAAATCACAGCTGAGCCTAAACCTGATTTAGTCGACAGCATCAGCCCCTCTGTACGAACCTTGAGAGAGCTCTTCAACATCCCTCCCCCACCCAAAGTCCACGCTCCTCCACCTCCTCCCCCCGAGGTATGGGCTCATAATAAGCGTACATTTGAATTGCTCTTGGGACCTCCAGCTCCGGACAACATACAGGCCATCATAAAGAAGAATCCAAAGGACAGGAGACAACAGAGGCTGCCCCCCTCTGTATCTACAGAGGGCTCAGTGAAGAGCTTGGAGGGAGAGAGAAAACACAAGAATCCAACAGTAACAGTGGACACCGTGAATGGATCAATAAATGTGCCGCCGTCAATGAAAGTTCAAGAAAGTAGGACTTTGAATGAAGAGATTCACAAGGAGAATGCTGATAGATTAGTTCAGAATGGAGATTTGAAAGGAAATGATAAAAATGAGATAGTCAGAGTATGTGATATGTTGAATGGGATGTTAGTCAAGACCGTAGAGAAACGTGAGGAAACGCTGGCAGCAAAGAGAATTGAAGAGGGTCAGAACACATCCACCAGACCTACAGAGGTGAACACTAAGATTGACACATCACCTGTTGCTTCATTAGTGCGCATTTCTCCATCGCCATCTTCATCTGTGGCGCATCATCCTTCCCAGCCCCTCACCAGACTGACCACTGAAGCTGCTTCTGGCACAACTGTACAAGTTGTATCCCCCGAGTCGTCCTGGCCCCCGCCACCTCCACCCATGGCGCAAGTTGGCAGCAATGGACCTGATGAGATAGATCTCCCTCTTCCACCACCACCAATGTTTGGTCAGGAGGTGCTAGTCTTGCCTGTTCAGGTACCACCAAAGCAGTCCCTTCTTGGTAATGACTTATCTTGTGCAACTGTGTCCGTTAAACACGGAGGGGGAGCAGAAAGTGTCAAGGTAATCGCAGGGGCTGAACCACAGAAGCACCATATTGCTCAGGAGATGGCGCCTACCACCCTGAATATCCCTCCTCCCCCACCTTATACAGCTCCCCTTGCACCAAAAACAGCAGTCGTGGCTCCTACGACTGAAAAAGTCTCTCTGCCACTAAAAGAAGTTTCTCCACCACCCCCTCCTTTGAAGCCCAAACAATCCACCACTCTTGTCCATCAAGAAGTCCCGCCACTGGTTACAGTAGTATGTCCTTCACCAGTTACAGAAGTCACCCCTCCTCTGGTTGTAGAGGTTTCCCCTCTGCCCTGTGAAGAAGCCTCTCAGTCTGCTGAGGAGGCAGCACCTGAGAGTAAGCTTATGCCACCACAAAGTATTCCTCCTCCACCACCACCCCTGCCATCACAGCTCCATCCATCGGAGCAGATTGATCCACCACAAGAGAACATCCCTCTGGAGCCTGAGAGTAACATGGATTCATCTAACAGTATTCTCACGCCTCCTCAAAGTATTCCACCTACACCTCCAATAGAACCTCTCCCCCAACGTTCAGAGCTGTCTCAGACAACTGATTATCCAGCAACAGATGAGGCGCCTCCTTCACCTCCATCTGAGTTTAGAAACTCACCTTTACTAAAAGATGCTGAAGAACCTGCTTCTTTGCCACCTATTAGTGTTCCTTTGCCCCCACCTTTGCCAGATCAGGGTCATGCCAGCATTAAGCAGTCTAGTTCTCTGAGCACAGAAAACCAAAGCCAAGAGAAGATCTCTTCAGCTGTTGAGCCTGCTCCCAGCATCACCCCCTCCCTCCTGCACGTGGTGAAGCTGCAGTCGGTCGACAGCAGCCCCGAACCCCCTGAAGCTCAAGAACAGACCTCTGCTCCCGTTGCAAATGAGGAACCTACTCCCGTTTTCACCCCCTCACTCCTGCAAATGGTCAAGCTGCGTTCAGTCAACAGCAGCCCTGAACGCCCTGAATCTCAACAGCAACCCGAGCCCGAGGTCACAATGAACCAACAACAGCCCAGCAATCACGTCCCAACCTCATCATACAGCAGTGAGGCTCCTCAGAAGCCCATTAGAAGATCTCTGATTATGATCTCTACCACACCTGCTTCTCCACCCGTCGTTGATACCTCCCAGCCAACTTTGCCCAAGTCCCCGTCTATTGTGGTTTCATCTGAATCTTCATCCACATCTGTTTCCCCTGTGAAAAAGTCTCCTCCCACCATTTCTCCCTCCATGAACCTGCAGGAGGCCATCCGTCTGAGGACAGCAGCCAGATCAAAAGAGAACTCTTCATCTCACCTAAGCCTGCACTCTCCGGGCTTCCCTAAATCCCCTACTAGCACTGCCAGCTTTATCTTCTCCAAGAGCAACAAGAAGGTGGTGATTGAAACAAAGCATGTGATGGAGGACAAGGAAACCAAACAGAAGAACATTGAGAGTTCTCCTGAGACAAAGACGATCAGTGAGGCAGAGTCAACAAAGACAGGAGCCAAGGTGCCGCCAGCTGTTGCAAAGAAGCCTAAAACCAAGTGTAAAGGGACTGAGACCAGTGAAGGTGTGGTGCAAACTGAAGGACAGGAAGCAGAGCAAGAGAGTATCAGAGGTAAGAGAAATACAAGCAAATGAAAGTGAAGAACTGTCAATGGTTGTTACATTTGACCCAGAGGGGGAATAAGCGCTCAGAAAACTTCCCATCCGTCCATACAAAATGAGATATTTCCATCCAAACGTTCAATCAACAGTCACGTTGTGGTTGAAATTCAAATCAGTTTTTTTTGTCCCACCCTTTTGCACACCCCAAAACTAATCCTGTCCACGTTTTCAAACTCCAGATGCTGCAGAGGAAACAAGTGGGACAGCAGGTACTGTTGAAGGAGCGACGTCCTCAACATGATTGCAGAGGCTGGAGAAGACCCGAGAAGGACATAATCAACACTGAATTTTACTGCAGGTCTTTGTTTGTGGCAGGCAAAAACTGGATTTGGATGGATGAGATGCTCATTTCAGAAATTTCGTTTTCTGGAGTCGTTTGAATTTTATGTTAGTGGTGAGGGTCTTAATATTCTTAAGTACTCATTTTGCATTTAACAGAGTAAATATTGTATATTTTCTTTGCCTGAGGGTCTTCTGAGCTTTACTGTTGCAAGAGACGGGGCTACATCTCCCTCTAGTGTCAAACAGTGATTATACCACTGACAGTATGTCCTGCTGAATCAAAGCTTTAGTCTGTACTTGTACCAATGGGACTTTTGGGGGCTCATCTGTAAATATAGCAATATTTTGTATATTTAACATATCCAATAATGATGGATCTATTCTACGGAGTTCTGTACATTTTCCAAGAGTCTCCACACCAATTATTTGTTTAAAAATATTAATTATCTTAAGTTATTATTCTTGTCATGGTCAGGAAGGTCTCCGGAGACAGAATGTCCTTTTTCCAATGTGTTAAATCCTAACATGAGTCAAGTGTTTGTATGGATACATAATCAAATCCAAATTCATGATTTAAAAAAAAAAATAAAAATCCCACAAGCCACTTAGTTTTTTTTGTGTAATTGAGACAAACGTGCACATAAAGCAATACCTGGAACTTTGTTATAGAGCACATCTTCTGCTGCTTTTAGTTACTGACGAAGGAGCAATGCTTTTTCCCCTCAGTCACAAGTCATTCTTTTTTTTAACCTTTCAAAATGTTTTAGAGACTGTAATGGAGGAAATTATCATTTATAAAGAAAATTAAAGATTTATGGACAGATCAAATGGTCATTTCAACA
Organism: Leuresthes tenuis; assembly: GCF_036924035.1. NCBI lineage: Eukaryota > Metazoa > Chordata > Actinopteri > Atheriniformes > Atherinopsidae > Leuresthes > Leuresthes tenuis. Next base: position 25,398,163 of record NW_027325369.1, read on the forward strand.
GAAGAGTTGTTCTTATTTGCATGCATTTTCTTATTATTAGCCTTTGAAGCATTTATAGCTTTGTTGCCAGCATTAATCACACTGACACAGCTGATCCTAGTCAGCTGCTGATGGAATTAACTTTAAAGATCAGAGCAAATAAGCTCTGGAAAAAAAAGAAAAGTTTTAAGATGAGACACTACAGATGAAACCATGTTTTTACAATGTTGAGATTCTAAGTTTTCCAAGTCGTCCTTCTGAGAACTATAGGTACTCACCTTGAAGTTTCACTGATAGCCATTCATTAACCTTTATCCTTGTCACTTGTAGTGTCTACTTATATAAAGGGTAGTTCAACTTTTCTATTAAGTAATGACAAGATAGTCAAGTAGATGCATTTACACGTTTAATTTAAATGAGTCAACAAAAAATAGTCTTAAAGCAAATGACTCAGTTGTTGATTTAACTACCTCCATGTGAAATACCACGTCTTTTCCTCTTCATCCACTGAGTCACCCAGACTGCTGTCACTCTTCAGCTCCACCTTGAAAGACGTCATCCCATCCTTTTGGTTTTGAAGGGCCTCACTTTCTGTCTGATTAACATAGAGCATCTGATCTTCAGAGGGCTCCAATATATCCTTATAATCATCCCCTAATCCATCCTCCCTAAACGCAGTGAAATTCCATAATTCAGATGCACTCTCCTTATGATCCAACTCTTGTAGATCAGGTGCAGTCATCGTTCCAAAGATAGTTTCACTTTCTTCAAGCTGCTGCTCCTTGTTTTCACCATCATCATCATGCTTTAGTTCAGCGCCACTTTCCCAGATCTTGTCATGACTATTCAGACCAGTGTAATAATTTTCATTGATCTTGTCTTCTCTTAAGCTGCCAACTGCAGAGGAACTGACCGGTAAAAAGCCATCCTGTGCCGTGTTCCGTGGATCTGAGACCAGGAATGGCCCGCTACTGGCAGAGCCTTTGAAAAATTTAAAGATATGTTTTTGACAGATTTTAGGCTTTTAAATTGACTTGAGATCGTAAGCTTATATATTGTAAGCCAACAAAAAAATCTGAATAGGAATAAGTGCTTAAAGACTAACAGACCTTCCACCAAGGCCCTGCGGGATTTAGAGGTGACACATTTTGAATCGCAGCAGTCACATATGGAGTCATGGCCAGCAAGAGCCCTCCACCTGTTAAGGCAAAGATATTCTTAAGACACAGAAAGTGAGGAAAAACCCCCAAAAATAAATAAAATACACTGTTCTAGTTTAAAATTTATGTTGATAACGCTCACCTGTGGTCTCTGTAGGTGCAGGATTTGTGTGCAGGTCCTGAGTCGTCTAATGTGACTAATAATTTGCAGTGGATGCCAACCTAAGAAAGAAATTACACTCAGCCACAGTTGGTCGTGCAATTCCACACAAATCTAAATTTTCCACTCTCACCTCAGTGTCGGGGTCTGCTGTAAACTGGAAGGCCTTAAGAGAGAACCTCAGGGTCTCGTCTGTCCGAGAAATAAACTCGGAGGACCCAGGCTCCTGCTTGCTGTCCAGCATGCAGCTGCGGATACAAAGAACAACATAAACACCATGGACAAACCCAAAAGATTTGAGATAGCTTGTCCTTCACTATACATACCCAAAGTTGCCCATGATTGTGTATTTTAGGGAGGATTTAGGGCCACTGGATGGTGTTGCATAACAGCGACTGATGTACATTTTTTCTCCAGCGGGAAGGTGAAGAGCAGAGACTTGGATATTAACCGTTTGTCCAAGCAAGTACTCATGAGTCCTGGCTGGAGCCCTCCAATAATCTAAGAGTCAGTTGGACATGTCACACAAACATAAAACCACTTGTTTCAACGTATCCAAACAGAACGGAGTACAAAATTGAAACCGCATTTTACGCATACCATCCATTAAAGTGACCTCGAAGTCCATCGGGCGTCTTTTCAGCTTTTTACGCACAACCACAGTTTGCCATGTGGGCTGCACCGCAAGCTGGTGTATGGGATAGTCTCTGTAGGATTTAGGAGCTCTAAGTACAAACCAAGTTTTAACACAATCTGGATGTTATAAATAGCAAAGAAACAAGTCTAACCTTAGATAATGGCATTCAATGACGACGTCGATCGGGTGCGCTCTGCTTGGGAATCGTTTAGGTGAAGGCTCATAATGCAGCACGTATTTGTAGATCAGGAAACCACGAGGCAGCTGTGCGTCAGAAAAGCAGAAATTGATATTTTAAAGATTAAGAGACGTCGACACCCGTGTAACTCCTCTTACCTTGCGCACTCCATTACACGACGCCAATGGATAGGCGAAGAGCAAGTCACCTTGTGGTCCGAGATTGCCGTTGCTTTTGCAGCTGCTACCTATTGTCAGTTCATGCTCATCTGCACCTAGACCATAAAAACCTCGTCTCACCCGCACGACAAAATCCGACGTGGAGCAGGTAACAGAGACATCTGGGTCATAAGCAATGTCCGACTGGATCTTTTCTTCAGGCTGTTCTTGGCGCATGGATATAGGTGTCACCGCTGTCAAAGAACGGAAGAGCTTGCGCATAGGGAGCTTAGACGACGGGGGTGTGCTACTAGAGAACTTTTGACTGAGTTTTCGGTCCTCTGTAGTTGACAGATTGATTGGTTTGGGTTTTGATGCACCAAGTTTGAAATCCCGTTTCCTTCTGATAAACGGCAATTCATACGCGGAGCTGAAGGGGCCAAGCGTTATAACAGAAATACACAAAATAAAGATATACCACTTTGTTTTCATCGCAACAGACTACTGTCTTCCTATCTTCCACTTTCAATCCGCGCCTAAAAATACCGCCGCAACGGCTGTGGATAATTAGTGGCGATGGACTTCCAGCCTGTTGGTAAAAAGGTGAACTTACGCTTCGTTTATTTGGCCGATTTTATTCCTAAAAAGTCAGATGCTGTTTTCATGAACGCGTATTTTTAACTTTGTTTAAGAAACTGTTTTAAGCGACAAGATTTTGATTATAACCAGCTTAATAGAGAGAGAGATTTATTTGCATCAATACTATGCTGCTGAACTAGCCAAATGACTGGGCGTGTTTTGGGGTTATTTCAATCAAATCAATTTTTATGCTTTAACAAACTTTATTCACAGACTTAAAATTACAAATTTACAGTACATCAATTCCTTCATTTGCTGGTTTATTGCTCATCATCGTCAGTCCAGGAAAAAAAGTATCAACAATTCATACATACAGCAGCATTTACACATCAAGACCAATTGGAGATGTAATGTGATGTGATTAATTATGTTCATTCAGTGCAAGTTCAAAGCCCTACAAAAGGAAAACTATGCAGCAAAACACAAAGACTGCTTTAAAAAGCCTCTACAGCAACATAAGGTGGAATGGGTGAAGACAACTGCCCCGACATAATTTAAAAAAAAAAAATTTAAAAAAGGAATCTGGGCATGAATTGATGCTTTTGGGAGTCAACATTCTGTAAAGGCAGCCTGTTAATGGCACAAATTCTGCTTTTCTCAGAAAAGGGGAAAAAAAATCCACCACTTTGATGTTCTCAGAGTTTTCCACTGGACTTAAAGATCACTTTTTCACATAGTCAACAATAATCATTGTTAATAAATTATATATATATGTGCTTTCATAAGAAAAATTATAATCCCTTGGCAGTTTGTTCAAATAAATAGTTAAATAAAGCATTTTTCCCTCTTGGGAAGTGAGAACATGCAAGATGAAATGACCTCATGCTCAGTTGACTTTGCTTTTAAAGAACATTTAGACATATATCAAATTTAATGGAAACTTAAATATCTTAACAGTAAAAAGTTTTGCTCAAATAAATTAGACAATCTGAGTCACAATTTCATCAGAATATCTCATTGTAACTCTATTCGCAACATGTGGTTGTAAGGCAATGGTTCAGAAGACCTACAAGACAACCTTTCAGCCTAAGGAAATTCAAGTTTTTAATCTTCATGAAAACATTACCATAAAGCTCCACATGACTCCAGTTAGAGGAAGAGTGAACTGAACATCTCCTTCGGAGCGGTCTCTGACAGTACAGTTGACACATGGTAAACATTCTATGGTAACATCACACTCCTGTCTGCATGAGTGGCAGTCAGATCTTGTAAACCAGCACATAAATAATTCATGAGCCAAAACAACACAAATCACATTTGAAACCAGGCTTTGAGGATGTAAAGCAGTCACAAAATGAAGGATTCTAGTTCTAAAGTCCAAAAAGACCTGAATCAAAATCAGAAAAGCTCCAGCAACATCTCGGTAAACAAAACGTCTTTGGAGAAATGACTGAGGTTGCCATATAGACAGAAATCAGTGCCCCATTTCAGCTTGACAATGACAGAAAAGCTCTAGATAAGAAAAGAACAAGAGCTAACCTGGGACACTGGCTTTACACTGACAAAAAAAAAAAAAAAAACTGTAGATTTCTCTTCCGTTAGTTAAAAAGAAAAGAAAAAAAAAATCAAGACAGAAAAGAGAAGAAAATACTCCATGCACACACACACACAGGCTTGCCACTAGAGGGTAGCACAAACCTGCGTGATTCACTGGAGGTGGCTTGTTAATGCTGATGATCTTAAGACAGAGTATTGCTCTGTGGTCTTCTGTGAGTCGTAACAAGTGGTGGTCTCTGTGTAAAACGGCATTGCTACACACTGCTCCCAAGCTCTGAGATTTCAGACTCAGAATCCCTGTTAAAAGGTAGGAGAACAGTTCAGACTTACACACAAAAAACTGTCCAAAGTGGAACAACAAAGCAAACAGTGTGATGAATACATTGTTGAAGTTGTGCTGCACAACAACATTTGAAATTTGTGTATTACACCCCCCAACTTACAACAGTTCCTGCAGAAGTTTGCGATTTCCTTGCCTCCTTTCCTCGTCTATAGGGTAGGTCCTCAGTATCAACAGTCCGATAACAATAAGAACCACGGGCACGGGAGAGACCAGCACTTTTAGGGTTAAACTCACCGACTCAGGCTGCAAGCAGTCACCGGTCACATAGCCAGCAAATCTGTGAAAAAATGCAGAAAGATGGAAGAAAGTTTAGCTGATGTAAGTACAGTTTAGAGATTATGTGATTGTTGCCCACATGATTACAAGAGGTAATCCAGTATACCGTTACATTGAAATATCAATGTAAAGCACTGTACAAAAGTCTTGATCCACCCTTAATATCCTCATATACTGCCAGGTAAAATGAGAAATAGATGCAGCAATTTATTTAAATATGTGTTAACAAAAATGGAAATACAGTAGAAATGGCAAAAAGAGTTTGTACAACTCTAATGAGTTTGAAAGTCAATATTTGGTATGAGCACCTTTATTCTTCAACTCAGCTTGAACCCTATTAAACAAACTTTCTTGTCATTTCTTGGAGTAGTTTAAGTAGGTATAGTTCTCCAGGCTTCTTGAAGGACATCCCAAAGCTCTTCTTTGGATGCCGGCTGCCTTTTGTTCCATTCTCTCTTAAGATGATCCCACACTGCTTCAATAATGTTGAGGTCCAGGCTCTGAGGAGGATTCATCCCTCCATAAGACCTGTTGCCACTGATTTTCAGTCCACTTCTTGTATAATTTTGCAGACCTCAGCCTTTTCTCTGTTTCCCTTCATTAAGAATGGCTTCTACAGCCACCCTTCGTGGAGACCATTTCTGATGAGGCCTCAGAGAACAGCAGATGGATCAAGTGAAGGTCCACATGCATTTCTCTGGTCCTGTGTCCATAAGGACATCACTTTCAGTTTCTGTTCATTTGCTGCATTTTTTCCGTCTTTTGTCCTCCACTTTTACAGTTACCTCAATTTTTGCAAGTTTTCATAAAAAAAAGTCTGTGGAAATCACCTTATTGGTCTGTGTTAAGTAGACATTTTTTCTATAAATGCAAGTAAAGAAATTGGAATGAATTATGCATCTTTGTTACAGGCTGTTAGTAATAATCTAAAGTGGTTCTTTGCCAAGTTGTCTGTTGAAGTTGAAGGTTCATCTCTTAAGTTAGGTGTCTTTTTATGCATGAATGATCTATAGGTCAGTGTCAGGTTGCCTAACAAGCAAACACATTCCTCTCAAAAAGGTTGCAAGGTACAAGGACAGAACAGAAAATTAGTGAAAAAGTAGCCAGCGTTCAAAAAAAGAAAGACCTTGAAAGAGCATGATAAAGCTTGGAGAACTACTGCTCAAGACAGTCTTGTTCAGTGGAAGGAAACTATAAAGATATGAGAGGTGGCTTCAAGACCTTTGCACAGTGTGTATGAATATTAACAAAAAAAGAGATAAATACTATAAATACTGCTTACTTCAAACTGAGGGTAGAGATACCTAGGGACAACCCAGAGGCGAACTTGATGAAGAATACATAGAAAGAGTAGAAGAGAGCTTCATGACCATGGATGTCTGGATTCTTAACTTTGAAGTCATCCACTACATCAGGAAGCATTGACCTGAAAGAACAAAAACAAAACTTAGAAGGAAGCTCAATCAACAAAAATCTCCACCTTCACCCATTAAAGCACTCAGGATGAAACCGTGCTTACCAGGGCAGGAGGAAAGCTGCTGCCACACTCACACCTGCTGCCACTGAGACCAAGTAGGAAATGATCAGGTTGCTCTCGATAGAAACGATCAGGATCATGAAGGGTATTGCCCACTGCAGGGAGAGAAAAAGGTCTGAGAAAGATCCTCTCTCATGTGATGCCGCAACAGAATTTTTTTCACATCTTCTAGATAAAGTGATCGGACTGAGATAGTTCAGTGCACCCTTAGCCTTGATAAATAAAAAGAAATAAGTCATACCGTGATGCCAAAGTAAGCCGCTTTCTTCTTCCCGAACCGGGTCAGAAACCACTGCCACCATGGGATAGTTAGAGTCCCAGAAAGCTGGAAGAATCGTGAAAAAGAATCATCAACACTGCAGTTCTATTAAAGCTCAATATACAAACCATGACAGCACAAAAACATGCACAGAGTAAATGAACAAAAGAGCAACAATACTTTTATTTGTTTTCATTCTTTCAGATAAAATTGCCACTTTCCCATCAGTGTGTAAAGAAAACAAGCTGTTAGGGGCTGAAGCAACAGCAAAGTGGAGTAACTCTACTGCATGTTTAATCTGTCCGATAAAAGTTGATTTGTCATCTGTAGAACACTGCATTCAGGTCCTCGGCCTGTTCGAAGTGTCCCTGCAACACTGTAACCAAAAAGGCCGTTTCAAGCCTGGTGATGTGTTGTTTCAGTTACAGCTTCAATCTGAAAAAAAACATTTCTATCACTGTGCGTTCAAAACACCCAGAAGCTGCTATCTCTCTGCATAGAATTTATCTAGCATGCCGTTCATGGGAAAAAAACCTTCAGACTTGGAGTCTGTATGATACTTGTATCATTTGTAGAAAACATGTCACTATCAGAACACTGAGATCCTGTCTTCTGCATTTTTGGTGATCTGTTTTTTTTGCAAGTTGTTACCTTGTAGAAAGCAGATGATCACCTCATACGTACATCCTGTCATACTCTGTGTTATATGTATGTTACATCATTAATGTCTATGGCAAACTGTCTTTGATGCCACATTTAAATAAGATAGGATAAAGAGTCTAAATCTTCCCTGGTAACATTGTTTTAATAAACCTGACTTATTTGTATTTCTAAAGTATTAACTTTAGTCTGCGTGCATCTTTCTTAAAAGAAACAAAAGCCCCTCTCATTTGAAATAAAATCCTAACTAGGCTTCAATAAGGATTGAAATGTGGGAACTGGCAAGAATAAAGTGAGCAGAGGAGGCCAAGTTAAAGGTGAGGTTTAACTTGACCCTGCAGGGAGGGACCTCTGGGCCAATCTTTGTCAACCAGAGTGAAATGACCACACGAAAAACAAGCGTCCTGAACTTCAACTGTGAACAAAGTTTCCACTCCCATTTTTCTCTGCCAATCAGAAGGAAAAGCAGTGGAGCAGAAAGCAGTCAGGAGGAAGAAAAGATGGACACAGGGCATGGTGGTTGCTCCTGTGGCACCAGTGGAGGGTTGCCAAGGCAACCAAAGCTCCACTGTATGCCCATCTCTCCCTTGATCTTCTGCTAATGCAGAGTGAGCGTGTGGGTGATGAGTTCCCAGGATTCCAAACAACACCTCCTCTCACCCTGAAAATCTGCCTGTTTTAGCCTCACAGTCAACTCTGTCCTCGTACGAGGAAAAACAAAGAGATGAGAACAGGGCAGCAGAATATACAGACGTTATCCAACACTCACCATGATGACCAGCAGAATATTCTGGAAGTCTTTCCTGTGGCCGAGAGCGTAGGTGATGAAAAGGGCAAAGTTTCCCTCCAACAGCTGTTAAAGAGTGAAAAAGTTCAATTTTGAGGTGCTACCTAGAGGCAGTTACCCAGCACACACATGAAAAGCGACATGCCAAAATATTCAATTATTTCTTTCAGTATGGCCTGCTGAAGTTAATACAAGATGCTAATGATTACCATGAAGGCCAGAGATGTGAAGAGGAAGCCGATGACCAGTTTGACGTACGGGCCGTGACTCCCGACCACCCACAGACCCTGACAGAAGGTGAGCGGCTCCGACTTTTTCCGCCCGCTCTCTACAATCCAACACAGAGGGGAGGAAAACAAAGATAAGGGAACTGAAAATCTTTGCAAGCAATCTCGAAAGAAACTAATGCACAAAGAGAGCAATTTCAATGACAGAGTCTGGTATTTCACCGATATGCTGTGCATTTTGCAGAAAAATGTAGGGCCTGCAGGAATCCATCTTTTTTCCTGATACTTTTTCAGCAACACCCAATCATTAACTGACTGCTGTCTCTAAAAGTAAATTGCTTTGCAACACACCATTAGGTCTCAACTCCTCCTGAAGCAGTTCCATGACTTTAACCTTGGTTTTGAGTTCTTAAAATTATAGATCATGAAACTTTTACATTTTTTTAAACAAGGTTACAGATTCTCTGCGTTTACAGATTTGACAGTTCTCTTCAAAGCTGTTACTGTGTGCCATGTGTCAGCAGAACACAGACTTAAAAAACAACAACATTGAATTAATCATGAATGTTGGATTTCATCTTAGATCAACACCTCTGCTTTAAATATAAAAACTCCACACTGGACAGGTGAGAACGTCCTCTTGAGGTTTTGTACCTTTTTGCTCCTTCACACCCAAAAACAAGATTGCGGCACATAGGATGTAGATGATGCAGATAACCCCTGAAGCAATCAAGTAGGCTTGTTTCTGGGAACAGAAAAGAAAGCATTAGCATGGACAAACACAGGTTACACTCTCCACTGACACAGATGACATGGCTAGAATCGACTTCGAATGGCTTGTTTAGCGCTGTTCTCCTTTTCGCAGAAATCTTTAATTAAACATAAATAGAAAACAGGAATTTGGTGCACAAACAAAAGGTTTTGCATGGTTTCTGAAAACCAAACAGGGTAAAAACAACACGTGCAAACAAAAAAAAAATGTACATAGTTGCACTTTTGGTAGAGATCAACGAGCTTCTGGTTGTTGGTTTTCTAGCAGCGTCCTGACCTTTAAGACAGGTTCACTTATTTTCAAAAGCATTCCAGCAGGGACAGCATATTAGAGGTGGACTGGCCACAAAGTCCCCCTTTATTATGTGAACTGCCATTTCAAATCCTTGACTTCACCTTTTCGTAGTTATCTTAGAGTTCTGGAGCCAGGAGTGACCATATTTGGAAGAGGATGAAGAAAGACTCATACTTGAGACCTAATTGGAAAAAAAATAGTCATCTCTCAGGACTAATGCCTGCTCTCAAAATGACCATCTGAACCCTGATCAGAAGGAGTGAATTCTTCGTGCTTATCGGGTACTAGTCTGCTGAAACCATATTTGCTCCAGACACTGAGAAACTGTCAGTGTTTCATGTCTCAGTCAGCTACATCCACCTTTATATATTAGCCTCCTTTATCCATTCCCAAAACAGCTCTAATGTGTGTTTAGGGTCATTGCTCTTGGGAAACATTGTTTAGTATCTAATTTTAAGCGGTTTTGCTTTTATTTGGGGGTTTTGCTAAAGACTTTAATTGCTAGTCCTCCTTAATGATACCACATTGTTCAATCTATTAGTTCTACTGGCAGCAAAACAGCCAGAGAGCTTTATTTTACCATCAACACTAAGTTTTTTATGGAGTACGATAACCTCCTCCAATCATCTACCTGGTGCTTGTGGCCAAACAATTTGATCTTTGTTACATGTGACCATAAACTTTCCTCCAGCTTATTTCTTTTTCCTTGTGGTCAGCTGCATGTTTATTCAAGCTTAAATGGATCAGTTTTGGAGCAGGAGCTTCTTTTATAGCCTCTAATGCCTCTTTTGCACCAACCTAGCATCAACAACCAGTGGCACCAAAAGGACCCCTGTTGAGTGTCCTTGTGTTGTGAACAAGGCAAACAAAAAAACAACAAACAAAAAGAGGAACTCTGCAGCGCAAAAAAAAGAGGGTTTTTAAAAAAAAAATTTTAATTTTTTAATTTTTATTTTTTTAAATGGTATGGAACAAGAATTACTTTGTGTGCAGTTCGAGTTAATAGGAAATGAGAACTTTATCATAGGAGTGGTGCTAGCAGGGCTTGGCCTGCTGGTTATGGAAGAAGATAGAAATAAGCAGAAGCACAAAACAAGGAGAAACCACATGGGTAAAATTGTGGATTCTTATGTTATGCTTAACAGCCAATAACAATTATCTCTCTCACTGATAGATCGGTGCAGATCAAAAAGATACGAGACAGGTGTTGACAGACACTCGAGAACCAATTTCGTTTTGACAACTTGGATCTTCCAGACTTGTGGCCAAAACCTAACAATATATTATATCTGTATGTAAATGGTTTATCTCTGAATTTACAGTTGCTCAAAAATTGCTCCAATTTCCATTGTACCGTGTGTTGGTAAAGCCAAGAAGCGCTGTCAAATAAACCATTCCTATGTTCATAATCTCTAACTGAAAGCTGAGTGGCCTTCACACTATAACAATTTAACTGGGTGCATGGGTATTTTAGAGTCTGCAATTATTTATTTATCCATTAAATATTTAGGAGGTGCAATGATTCTCAGAAAACTAAAATGTCTGATGTATGAACTGTAAATTCTACATCTAATTCTTGTTAATGCCACCATTTGACACAATGCAAAATAATAGAGACTTACTGTTTCATCCAGCGATACTCTGGTAGTGTTGACTGTGGATGAGTTTATGCTGTTAGTGTCTTCAATTTCAGTGGGACAATTGGAGACACCACCTACTATCTGTCCTTGGATTGCAGTGCCCAGCACTGTGCCCAGTACCTCCACCATCATCCCTGAAAGAAAAACAGGCCTGCACGGTCAGCATATGATGGAGAACATATGATGGTGTAATTGCAATCAAGCAGGAAGTCTGACGTACGATAGGCGGTGGCAGAATCCCGCTCTTTCTGGTCGCTGCTGATGAACATGGTGAGGGCTGAATATGGCACGTGGAAGCACTGCAGGACACAAACTCACAGTCAGAGCAGTGTACATTGTGTGATGAAGAGGCTCAAATGCCTGATGTGTATCGACATGAGGTACAAACCGTTTGCATTGACTGGAAGAGGCAGTAAAATATCAGGTACCAGATGACCTTCCCTTCTTCAAACGGGGGCACATACCAGATCAGGAAATAAGTCAGCACTGCAAATGGAGTGGAGCAAAGGATCCTGGGTGGAAAGGAGTAGAGAATTATGGAATAAAAGTTTGTAAATCAACTTTAATTTTGTGCGTTTGTGGTAAGCATAGGGTGCTCACTGTTTGCCTCGCTTAAGAATGGGTTTAATGAAATCTGCCCACTGTTACTGTACCATAACCCCTCCTTTTCATTCATTCCTGCCCTGCAGTCACTTATTTTCTGCTGTCTCCCTGCTGCTTTGTGAATAATCCCCTTAATCCTTCCTCATTAGAGCTCATGTGTGGAGAAAGGGCTCAGTCAGGGCTGCGTGTGGAGCCCAGGGTGGACATGGGCCGCTTTGGCCCACCTCACTCTCACCCCACTAGTGTCAACAGTCTCTTCCTCAGCTCTGTAAGCCCGCCGACGTACCTCCGTGCCAAAACTCAATCAGGCAGCTGCACCACTTCAGCAGCTTGTTTTTACACAAACAGCAGGGCAGCTAAAACTCCCAGTGGAGAGAAGGTCAAACCGTTTCTCAACTTCACTTCTGCTAGCTCTTGCTTATGGTTCTGTGACGGTAGAGAAACATGACAGGGAAATCCCCCGTTGCTGTTATAATTAACATAACTTTCAATGTGAGCAATAATAAACCATTTTTGTCTTATTTGTGATATTAAACCAAGTATTTTCTCACAACCATGTGACATTTTATAGCCAACACAACAAAAAACAGCTGCAAGATTAAAGGATATTGATCAAAAACATTAGCTGTAGGCCTAACGTTAAAGTCCGGTTCATAAATATAACAGCAAATATAACATCTAAATCAATATTTTAGCCTCAATTCTGTCTCTACGCTGTCACACACAAAAGATTAAATCTATATTTCCCTGAGGGGCATATCACTAAACACACAGAGAGAGGTTCTTTATTGGATGTGACACTTGTTCACTCTGTCATATGTCCCCCCACTCGCACATAAAGCATCTCTTGATTTTCTCTCACGCCAGAGCAAGCAAGGTTAATGTGAACTAATCTATCTGAAAAGAAGAAGCCAGGTTGAAGTAGTTTCACACACACAGAGTGAAGACCTCAGGCCACTAAGATGTTACATTCGGAGGTCAGTGAGACCCAAAAATTTATTTAAAAAACAGAGTTTCAATTTCAGAAAATTTTACATGCAAAGAAATTCATATGTAGACAAAGCTAAATGTCCTCAGAACAAGAGAGAACATAAAAACTCCTCTGTTGGATGGTTGTTTCATTTACATGTTGCCTTTTTTTGACAGTGACCTCCATTATTTAATTCAAGCATGGCTTTTGACACAAGGTAACCTCTCTCTGCTTTTGCCAGACCTCCTCTCAGTTTAGGGAACCACAAATACATGCAGCACTCATTGTTCCCCCACCCATTGGTTTGAATCTGGTGGTGTGTTGTGGGTTGGACCAATCGCTGCAGAAGCCGGCAACACCCCCTCCCCCTCCCTTCTCTTCTCTGCTTCAACTCTCAAAGCGAAAGTCACATACAGCCGGCATTTTTTTTTTGTTGCACCACACTCAAGAAATCACTGAATAATCATGAGAGAAATAAAAATGGTAAAAATATCAGTTCTGCTCCTCTGAAAATTAGATCATGACCTCAATCAACAGTTCCTAAAAGAGGTACTAATATAGCCGTGCACCACATTTCACAAGCAAGCAAAATGTCGAGGTCATCTTTCTTTTCAACTGGACTTCCTTAATGAGCTCAAGCGTGCGAGTTTGGTTGCAGGAGTAATCTGATCCTACGAAAAAAGGAACATCTGACTTTTACAGCCGGCACATTTTCCACCTTTGTGCTGCGTTCTCAAAAGCTTCAAGTACAAATCAACTAAAACATACAGTACATCTATCCTTTTAAGGGTTGCAAGAAGCTTTTGGCAAGAGGCAGGAATATATATACCCCGGACAAATCGGCAGCTGTAGCACAAAGCTAACACGTGTACACTTGGACTCACAAATTAACCTATGTACAGTGACGCAACGTGCAAACCAAATATAGTGTCATAAATAATGCAATATTCAAAAGATTTTTTCCAATCTGTAGCTGTTTTAATGGGGGAGTTATTCCAGTAGTTCAGCTCTTAACAGAGCTATCAACATCTATCATGTTGAGTTTTTGCTTTTTTAATACAGGCAGATTTCATCCTTTCACCATCTATTACCCCTTAGCAGCCTCTTCAACCTTGTTGCCATGGTTACCACTAACAGCTTGCAAATTGCTTGTTCGTCACTCCATTTGCCTCACATTCCTCCCTCCACTCAACATCTCAGAAGCTCATTTCTCCATCATCTCATTATCGTCTTTCCTGTGGGAACCTGCTCCAGACACCTACCAGGGCATCATGCGGCCGATGCTGGTCCATTTACTCCGGCTCACCAGGAACCCCACAGTTGGGTCTGTGACAGCATCCCAAGCCCTGCCCACGAACAGGATGATAGAGGCATAGAACGGATCAAGCTACAGGGAGAGAGGGAAAAAAAAACAAAAGAGTGAGGCTTCAAACTAAAACAAAGAGGTCGCTAAATATAAGATCACATATGGCTTAGTTGGGGGAATGGTTCAAAGGAGCAGTGACACCAGTGAGGTTATGGAGACATTTAGAGGCTTAGAATACAACAGCAACTGTTTATTGAAAGCTACTGTGATGATCTCATTCCTTGAACTGAATGGCCATTATCTAAGTTCCCTCTGAGAACAGTGGAAAAGACTAATTCAGCAACAAAGCAAACAGCAGGAGTCTGGGTTAATGTGCCTGACCAATTATAGCAGGGATGAAGGCTGTTAAAGTGATATGAGGTGGAGAGGAGCAAACATCAGGAAGAGGAAATGGGTGAGTGTTGCAACTGGCAACAGCAAAGATACTGGACTGATACTACAACTTGCAAATAAATTACTTCTCTTTTCAAGAATTTGCTGCTTGAGGTTAATCATACAACTAATGAGACAATGTCATTTTTTTCTATTTTATTTCATTGTGATCGCCCCTTTTATGTGCATCTCTTGTCAATCACCTGCGCCACGTCGAGCAGGTAGATCTGGAGGAAGAAGCCCAGTGCACTGCCTGTGATCTGGTAGGGAGCTCCTCCGAATGCATAGCACAGTTTGTTCCAAACAGACAGACGATTTCTCTGGGTCCTTGCCTGGAGGAGAAAAACAGATATGTGGCGTTATTTTGGATACGAAACAGTCTGCACATCTAAAACTCTAACTCTGACCCCGGGGGGTTATGAATTGACTTTATCTAATTGCAATTTTCTGCTTCAAATTCCCTTTCCCATGCGTCCATCTGTCTGATACCGTGTTACAACCAGTCAGAATCTCACGGGAAACTATGAGGTTACTCTCGTTCACTCAAACCTCATCACTACTACATCAGCCATTGGCTCCTGCGATAGGATGTTGGAGGTAGTGTGACATTTTATGCTGAGCAGTCAGCAGACAAGCTCGAATATCATCGCCAACCAATCACCTTTAAGAGCTTGATGATGCAGGTGAGGGGGATCCAAGACCACCACATATACAAAAGCTGACTCACATCTTTCTAAATGCAAATTGCTACCTTGTTACAAATTAGAGCCAGCAAGATTATTTCCCTCTTGCCAAATTCCCAAGCTTTTCATTACCGGACTGGAAAAATAACCATGCTGAACTCAAAATAAAGGCGATATTAAAAGTAATAAAGATAAATATATGCTTCTTGATAACCTTTGATGACTTTCAGTGTGTCCAGTCAGACTTTTACAGGAGAAAACCCTATCGAACATAACACTAAGATGGTTTCAAGGAATATCGGTTTAACTTTACTGACTTTAAGGGGGCACATTTAAATTCCGTACATCACATCACACAAGCTGGACACTCGGAATATCTGGCATTTGACTTTGTAAACTGCCTAAAGGGAAAGAGCAGCTTCAACTCTGAATCAGTAGCATCACGTCATATTTCTGCAGCGCGTCTGTCTGCACCGGATAGACCAAACCTAACAGTTTTGAAGCAAAATGTCAGCGTAAATGTAGTCTCTTTAAAACCGGCACGTTGGCTTCGCAACGGAGCCCGAGAACAGGCGTACAAACGCGGTGAAATCAAATTCAGAGGACAGGAAAAGACACAAGACTTGAGGTCTCAGGTGCCGAAAGTAAGTAACAGACATTGAACTCCTGCGCCCTTTTACGCACCAGAGGAAAAACGGATGACAAAGACAAACAATTAGTAGAAAAACGTGCACTTACCTTTACTGTCTTGATATCTGTGCTCATAGGTTTGACCGTCAGCAAAGTCGCCGCGTACTGCTCGGCGCCCTCTCCTCGTGCCATTGCGCGCTCAAGACGACAAACTGATTAAACTTGGTCCGATACTGATATAATTTTAATTCATCAGAAGAAAAAAGCCACCTCACAGCATCGTATTATAGTGCTTCGTGCTCTCTGTGTGTCTGACTCAGTCTGTCGTGCTCCATCTGGCCAGCTCATTCATTCTACAACGCTGTATACGTCATTCAGACACTCACGTGACTATCGTATGTTCCACCGCAGAAGAAAGCACTAAGGAAGGAGTTATGCCAAGGTTGAGAAATGGAAATCATGTTATCAGGAGGTAAGCATGTTAGGAAAATGAATTAAAAACCTTTACACAAAATAAGAAACATAATATGTTCACTGACATGTGTAACTCCACACACTTTGTGAGAACTCATAAAACTAATGTGCACTGGTCCTTAACACAGCTGAGCAAAATTAGACCCTGACTGAAAGCATACAGGTAGATCTGTTGTGTAAAGGGTGTGCAGTGTTGTCCATTGGATTTTCTGCAGATTTCTTTCCCCAGGACCAGCTCAGGGTTTTTCAGAGCAGACAGCAGTATATGTGCAGTAGTCCACCTCTACTGTTCAGCTTATCCCAATTTATTGCACCCACCTATTGATTGATTTTGAGTTTATACTATGAAAATGCAAAGTCTAAAGGGATTTTTTTGTATTTCAAGGATGTATTAAAAAGATGTTGAACCAATAACACACAGAAACGGCATAATTACTTCATGAAGGCAGTTTTCTTTAATTTATCATTTTGCTCAGTTGCGGACTCACACAAACACAGCAGAATGGTGCTTTGGATGAGGGGCTGTGCAGTTGTTCAACCTGCTCTTTTGATAAAAGAAATAATGGCGGCCATTAAAAAAAACCAAAAAGCTATCTCTAGAGCCAGTGTTTGGTTTGTTCACTATGGGTTACTGTGGAGTACATGAAGTGCATGGAGACCTGGTTATTCCAATGGAATGAAAACACAGCAGTTCTTGCTTTACACTATTCCACACTATGTAGAATATATGTATGAATATTATATTGCATTTATACCAATAGATCCCTCTAATTGTAGCACATTAGAATTGGTGAAATGACTTCAGTGACAATGAAAGTAATGAAAATAATTCAACTAGAAAAATGCTGTTCCTGCAAAACAGCAGTGAGAATGCTGATAAGCTGAATGGGGAAAGCTGACCATGCTAAAAAAGCGGAACAACTTTCAGTTTTAGGAGTCATCAATGGTTTTACTAATTTTTTAAAACTGTGATAGTTCAGCCTCTCGCCCGATGACCGCTGAGATCGGCTCTAGCCCCCCTGCGACCCGACCGATGGATTAAGCGGGTATAGAAAATGGATGGATGGATGTGATAGTTCAGAATTGGTAGAACATTTTAAAAAGCTGCATCATTCAATAATGGCTGAATTTAATTTTTTCAGCATTCTCACAATTAAATATTTTTTTTAAAAAAAAGATCAAATTGTGAGGATAGGACTTTGCCGCAAGGGGAGGAGTTAAGAGTGTCTTGCTGAGCATAAAGGTAAAGCTTTTGTTTTACTGGTTCAACTACAGTGAGTTCCAACTCTCACTGACTGTGAGAAATATGAGGTCATGGATACAAGCAGCTGAAATAAGTTTCCTTTGGGGGTTGTCTGGGCTCAGTCTTAGAGACAAGGTGAGGAGCTGGTGCATCTAGGAGGGAGCTTGGAGTAGAGATGTTGCTCATCTGCAAACGAGTCAGCTGAGGTGGTTCAGGAATTTGATTAGGATGTCTTCGAGTTGCCTCCCTTTGGAGATTTTTCAAAGCATATTCAACTGGGAGTAGACCCCGAACTTAATGAAGGGATTACAACATTTTAAAAAATCCAACAATGAGAAATCAGAATATTTTGAATAACTTGAATTGGACCAAATGTATATAGCCACAGCTACAAGATAAAAATCAGCCTACTAATGCAATGAAGTCAATGTCACATTAAGTTGATTGAGCAATTGCATATGAATGAAAATGAATGAATGAAAAAATGGCGCCCAAACAGTTGTAAAAACAAAGCAATTTTATTGCCTTCACCTAACCAGGAAGAGGTTAAAGTGTTTTAGTGTTGTTGAAGGGAAAACGCGTGAATGATTGAAAGCTCTTGGCTTTACCGCACCATCCAACCGCCTTATGAGCATTTTATGGCCTCTTAAAAAAAACAGCTAATATATGTCTAATTTTCCTCCTGCTACTTGTAGGAGGAAAGGTTCAATTCAATGCAATTATTGTCTAATAAGATCAAATTAATTTAGAATCCTAATTAGTCCAAATCATATCATGCAAGTTCATGAAAAGGGGCCTAGATAAGGAAAACAGCAAATTGCATCAAATCTTCTCATCGATTCAGTCCAGACATTTTCAGCCTCATCATTTTTTGTTTTATTCTTTTTTGCATCCAGACGTCTGAAGGGGGTGTGCCACATTGATCCTACTGTTTGAAATTAATCAAAAGTAAACATCACAAACAGATGTAATGCTCATTTTACAGACATATTCAGAGTGTTAAGTGTTAGGCTAAACAAGAGTAAGAGGATGCAGTTGTGTCACGTGTCATTTTTAGTTTGCATCAGTTTAAATTGATGCTCTGAGGGAGTCCCTCCCACCAGAGGGACAACCCCATATATAGAGAAGTCAAATAGAGGATTCAAGTGTATGCAAATTTAGGAAATGAGAGAGACGGAGGGAGAGTAAAAATGTCAGAGTGAGGAGAGGTGCTCGGTGCATCATGGGATGCAGCAGCAGTCTGGGCCTATAATAGCATAATTAATGGATGGATCAGGGTTACCACAATCATTCCTAACTATAAAATGTCTAATCTTAAAGGTAGAGAAGATGTCTGCCTTCTGAACCACTACTGGCAGCTGTTTCCACAATAGAGGGGTCTGTTAAGTAAAACCTCCTCCTCCCTTTCTACTTTTAGAAGCTTGAGGAACCACAAGTAAACGTGTAGTCAGAGAACAAAGTGCTCGGTGGGGAAAATACCAAACTTTGAGTTTGTTAAGATTTGATGGAGCGTGGCCATTAAGAGCTTTATATGTGAAAATAATACTAATATCCTCGATGAATGCTAAATATTTCAATACTAGATTTAAAAATAAGAATGAGTAAGCAGATATATGAATTCACTCTGAACATATACTACTAAATAGTTTAATAGCTCTTCCTTGAAAAGAAGTGACTTCTATCATGTAACATTTAGCCAACTTTTGTTTTCCTTAGAAGTAAAATGGTATGACGAGCCTGTTCACACTTTTCAAGTTTTCTTCTTTCAGTTCAGCTTGTACACTCATCCTTTTGTCCTTGCAAATATTTACTCTGCTGTTTTATTTGTTTATGGCCTCTTTTCTACATTGGATTCACGGTACCTCTCATTTCCTAGTCTAGATAAACAAAAACACTCTTATTCTCAGAAAACCTGCCTAGTCTTCCCACACTAAGATCTGGCAGAAATGTTTGAACATGATTCCAGATGCTACTTTATACATGGTCCTACTTTTCTTCCCCAGCTGAACTACACACCACTGAATACTTCAGATTTGATGAAGTCTTTCAAAACCTACAAGTGGGAGGGAGGTGAAAGTGTTGAGGACATGTCTGTGGGTTATAAATGCAAAACAGAACTTGGTTCTGACTAATTCAAAAATCCTCAGTTAGAGGGGAAATTCAGACATGCTGTTCATCAGGTTCATGTCTTTTCTTTAACTGCAGCAACAACAGAAGTAATGACCAACCTCTAAACTCAGTGTGACTTTCTTGAAAGGTGCTGTTGCTTTTCTTACACCGTGGTCTGGTTTCCTGTCACAGAATGCTGATCCAGCTGCAGTGGAACAAAGCGAACACGGTTAGCCTGGTGTGAGTCTCGGGGACTAATCTGGTCTCATGACATACAATAACCTGAAACATCTTAATCCTGTGGATTTAATTCCAGCAAAGCTGAAAGTGCCAAGTATAATAAATTTGCTTATGTAAAAGTGTAACTGTGACTACTTGGTGTACTTTGACATTATCATAAAGATTTAGTTTGAATTAGTTTTTGTTTGATGTAGGTGTAATAGCCCATCTTTTGATATGTCAAATAACATTCATGGCACAGTATAGATTCTTTGTTAGATACATCTGGCTTCACTATTTATTTTAACACCAAAATAACAATTTTGTAGTTTAAAAAATTGTTTTATCACTTGGATCAGGACTGTTATTATCACTGTTGAAATGGACATATTTTTGCATTTTTACCAACTTCATGCTAACCATAGAAATGAAAACTGAACTGAAAAGTGCTACCTTTAACCTACAATGTAATTACAATGTGACTAAAAGTTTACCCAAAGCGAGTTGCAGGAAAACCCCTTAATCATGAGGTGTTCACTTTCACAAAACCAGAGAGGGAATGTAAATAAATGTTTCATTTTAAATGAAGATTTCTTCCATGTCTCACGTTCAGATGTGTTACAAACTTAGATTAGATTAGATGCTGCACCCAAGGACACTTTAAGTAATGGTTCTATGGGAACTGCAGCACCACCTACTGGCAAGGCCTTGTAACTAGAACACAAAGTATTAAGAGATTTATTTATTCATATATTGATTTATTGAAGTTGCGGGTTCTGTGAAGTTCACTCCAAATGTAACAGTTGTCAGTGTCTTACTTCTTTCTCACAAGTGGGCCACGTAGGAGCAAAATTTCACCATTTACACAACTCAAACCTCAGAAATTTCACAGCTTTTCAAGCTACAAAAGGTCAAAAAGCTATGTACTGTGGATGCCCAATGTATCCTACTGCTTGAATCTCTTAATGTTGTTCAATGTTTATTTTGACATTATGGAAATAGTAATTTTGATTAAAAAAAATGATTTTTTTCTGCCTCTGCACCCCCAAATCTGTCTAACTTCCACAGTCTATGTCTACTCCTCCTTTCTGATGAGCTCATTTCATGTGAAGGTCACCAGATTTGCCTCAGTTTTGGGTGTGTGGATTTGGGCCACTTCATGCTTAGAATGGGCACATTTAGCCTGATTCAGAACAATGGACCTTGTGTCCAGACCTTAATTTTGTCAAGATACAGACCTGGTTCAGTTTTTCAGCAAATAGACTGTTCCCAGACTGGTTCTGAGATATTGTTCAAGCCTTACTTGAGCAGAGTTATTTCCTCTAGCACAAGATGGCAAAACCATTATGCCAATCTGTGTCACAGTTTTAGTCAGAGAGCACTGAAAACACTGATGTTATTCAAGCTGATTTGAATATTTTTCAGTGGGATATCTGAAATTTGATGCATCAGGAATCATGTACAACAAATGCCAATTCCATCTTTGTCATATTAGACCTGACAGCTCACTGAATTCTACTATTTAGACAACTGCTGCCTTTACCCATGGAGAATGTGGTTCATGGGTTATTTGAGGATAACTTTCGGGTCCTTGGATTAAGGAATTGGATGAGGTGGGGAAAGTACTTTCTAGCTGGGTACTAAATGTTTAATGAATTATCTAGAAGTTTAGCTTTTGACATCAATCTTCTCCTTTATGGCTGTTGTGTTCCTTTAGGCATAACTGGACTTTAAATCTTGTTCACAGAAAAACAGAAAGGACAAAAATGATTCATTTGGGAATCAATGTAGAGGTTGATAGGTTTGGCAGGATGTTAGCAGTTAGATAACTTAGGTATGATGATATATAAAAAGTTGAATAACATTTCTGATATGTCATAAGTGGGCTCTACTCAATCCTTGGACTAATGTGACCATTATTGTTAATTATTGCTTCAGAAGCCATAGTTGTTAGCTATTATTGCCCAAATGAAAAGAAAAGAAAAGTAAAGAAACAATATTCCATATTTTTTTTATTAAAAGTACTAGATAAGTATGAGTTTTTAGAGTTTTGGTTAATGGAAAGGGAAGAAAATGAACAGCCTTCAGATGCCTCTTTATTAAAATGGATCACAGCGCCATCAACTGCGCATCAATCTCACACGGCAAGAAAATAAAAAAATGGACCTGATAAAGCTGAATTCTCATTCATCTCAGACTCCAATTAATCATTGACTTATTACTCTATTGATTTATGATTTACTATTTTATGGTGATGCATATCTATGAGCTGGAAACAGACCAACAACACCAAAAAACATTCAAAGAAATTAAACAACATTTACAGGTTTGCCTGTGTCTGGATTTTAGTTCAAATTTGACAGCTTATATCATTCACAACATATCCCACATAGAGGGGGGGGTCTCTTAAATGCATCAGTTTAGCTGTCTGGCTTTCCAGAGCTTGTTTACCCTTACCCCTTAACAAAAGGATCATTATCAACAATTAAATACTTGTGTTTGTCTATATTTAAACCAGTTAAATGTTCTCTCAGATATAGATTAATATATATGAATCTGTACATCTGCTCACAGTGCTGTCAGTAATAGCTGCTTAGAGAAGATTCTCAATTATTTCCACTGTGGTCTGTCATAAGACTGCTGCTGACTTATTGAATTTGTTCTCCTTGCTATGACGCATGGGTGCTGGAAACCATTCCTGTAGTTGAATGTGTCCTACATTCACTCATATACTGCAGTTAAGTATAATTTCCAGACACTTTAATGATTACATTGAGTATGTTTTTCTTTTTTTGGCTTATGCTACTTTTTCTATCTATGAGAGGAATTTTTGGTTCTTTTTACTTCACCTTCTTGACAGCACATTTACAATCTTGTGTCCATCTTATAAAAGAATACACTGTTGACAAGTTAGATGTACGTCAAATGTAAAGATATGAGTCAAATGAGCTGACCAGCTGCACGTAAAATGCAAAGAACATCAATATATCAGTAATGGTCACAGAATCTGCCATTCTGCATGAGGAGTACTTCAGTTTTTTACTTTAGATTATTGCTGATAATATTTTAATTGCCCTTTTATTCAAATAAGTTCCTTCCTTCTCTCCTTTTTCTTCCTCTGGGCATCCCGGCAGTAGTGGGTGGAGAGGTGTGGCAGTTCCATGAGTATTTACAGTTAACAAACACCAGATGGCAGTCTGAGTCTGTCCATAGCTGCTGCAATGAAACAGCATTTGAATAATTCATCCAGGTATAAATCTCTTTGTCACTATTGCTCTTACACACGTTAGCACATGTTTTAAGTTTTATAAATGACCTTGGTATGTTCTTTATTTTCAAGTGGAGGAGTGATGTGAACTGAGCAACTTCTATCTTTAAGTATTGCACTGGTGTAAGAAAGCAACGTATGTATCTAAGCAATGTATCTAAAGATTTAAATAAATGTTCTACATTTTCTACTGCAAAGGTCTGTCTGGGAACTTGAGCTGCATATCCATATCTGCTCTTTAGTGAGGAAATGACCAGATAAGTGATAGCTTATAGTAAAAGCCGACATAATGCATGGTGTAACAGATAGAGATCGTTATGACAGTTGCAAGCAGGTAAAACTTGTACTCTGCTTATAACGTTCTTACGTTATTTTAAGGACGGAGGTGAAGGAGTGTCTGAATGGGGTGTTTTGCCGCCAAGGGAGCAATAACGTTGGTGACTTATTTATGTTGTTTTTCTCTGCTGCGTTGCTTTGTCCCATGTGTGCTGGTCTCATCTCTGAACCCTAAGAGCAGAGGGTCACAGGTCAGGGTTAGGTGGTGTCATTAGGGGTCGTGGGGAAAAGAAGGACACCCTCTTGCGTAACACGTGGATAATTCCAGACAATCTTTGAAAAAACATCCAAATTCCTGCACTGCGTTGGGCTGGATGCTTTCAAGCGGCAGACTTGGGGTTACATATTACACAAGGAGGGTCAGCTGACCCCCCAGAACCTCTCTTTTACCATCCTCACACATATGCTACTATAACAATAAAGAACAATGGTGGGCTCTTGAAGTTAAGCTGGGAAATGACTTGGTGAGCTGGCTATTGTTGGTGTTAAGCATTGTTACCCCCACAATGCCCCTGCTGAGGACAATATCTCCACGTTTTAGTGGAGGGACAGAAAAGAGAAGAAGGACAGAGCAGGGGACTCATCTGAAATTTATGGGACCAGAGTTTTCTAGTTTTTGGCAGGAGGAAATATTCCCAACATAGCAGGCTGAGGGTTGGTTGACTATGTAATTATGGGATGTGCAGTTTCAGGATCTTAAGGCTGAGATCTGTGGTTAAAAGGACTCTTACTGACATTTGAAGATGTTGAGCTTACTTTTTGCTTCAGAGCAAAACTTTTTCTACATTCAAATGATATTACAGGATTTTATATATTTCATCCATTCAGTCAAGTTAAAGTACAACTTTTTCTACAAGACTTGACCAGTAAAGCAACGTTATTACAGCACAAATAATCTTAAATTGTGTAAGATATAAGTTTTTATACAAAAACATACTGGTTTGGTGAATCATAAGTATGTTACAAGTCTCCAAAAGCTTGAGTGCAAACCCTAAACTTAGTCAGTATTCAATTTAGATCAAAGGTTTAAGATTAAAAAAGTGAGGATTTGCTAAATATAACAGGAACTATTCAAACTCTGTTGTCTGATGAAGCTCGAATGTGATCAAAAGCTCCGAAACAGCTACCAGTCGGGCTTTGAAACTTTTTCTTGTTGACTTGTGTCAAGTGTTCTCCAGAAGAAGACTTTCAAGTCTGTGAAGTAATCATATTGATTACTCAATTGTTGGGTTTTGTTTCTGTTCAGTTTCTAATTCATATTTAGAGGTTTTGTTTCTGGAATTTGGGTCTTGTGTTTGGAGTTCTAATTTAAAAATATATATATTTTTGGACTTTGTGATCTGACTGCCTGATTTCAAATGTGGAAATCCAAAGCACAACAGTTTGGCTGGCTGATGGTTGCAAGCTGCTGAATGTATTGATGCACGACTGCCCTCACATTTTAAATGAAAAAAAAAATTGTCTTGACCTTATCAAACAGCTGATGTTCAAATGCAGTCATCAAAGCTGTCCAATGGAGGCCTTGTGTTTGACCTCATGCTGGTCGCTGAGGGCAGATGTCCATCACTAATCTGTTACTAGAACGTGAATTGAATTTGACCAGAGTACTGGAGGTTTTGTTTGTCCTCAGACATGATTAATTAAAAAAGGAGACATCCACGCTATGGACCAAAATGATCAATATTGTTGGCAGGAGGTGAAGGACGGGGGTGATGTGTCATTTTGACCTGCTGTTCCCTGATCATGAGACGTTGGTGAACTTTAACCTTTTGCTTGCCAAGCGTTTAATCACATCAGACAATACACTGAAAAATCATGTCTCTTCTTAATCATCACCTGGTTCAACATGATTATATTATTTTCAGGTCGCTAAGAGCACATGTTTTACAGGCTTGTTCTTTTCACCCTGGAGAGCTTGCTGCTGAGGCCTGGAAACTAAAAATTTAGAGCAAACAAAATGTTTGTTTAGGACATGTTTGCTGGTGTTGAAATATACTCGCTAAAGTTAACTCACCTCACCACCACTCGCAGATGTCTCAGCAGCTGAATCGTGATAGTTTACTTGTTGGGGTCTTTTGTTCAAATGTAGATCATATAAAACTAGGCACTCTGACCAACAGTGAAAAAAGGTTGTAGTTTGGAATAGAATACACCTCTGAACGACTGTAAATATCTGGTCTTTGTAAGGGAATGGAGTATGGAAATGTAGGGCTATTTGCATTGAATTCTGGTCCTTTGTGACACAAATTAAGTCTTGGTTGTTCAAATTAACAGGTTTTCACACCAATGCAGCTTTGTGAAAGTGCTCCCCTTAATCTATATCTTCTCTGATCTAAAAGTAAATATCTAAACGATGTTATCAAAAATCTTCATAGATCAATTTCCATAATCTGTATCAAGGCGGATAGCACGACCATTTTCAACTGGTCTGAAGCAGCATATATCAAGGAAAAGAAGCCATTTCTCTGATGAAGTGGTTGGTAAATACTTAGCTCTGTTAATTTTAACAAGATTAGTGGAAAGTGGGTTAATCTTAAAAGTAATCTTTGGTGTCAAGCCTGACACACGTTTTCTTTATATCACAGGATCACGAACTTCTGTCTTTATTCAGTGACTGAACAAGACATCAAACTGGTCTGGACATGACCCTTGAGGCAATAAACTGACCCTGATTGTCTCCAAAGCATTGTGAAATATTAATTTATTCCCATCTGGGAAATATTATGCTAATTATGATGGGGGGTGCAGTGATGGAAGATGTATCCATAACTTAAGTAATGTAGCCATGTAAAGTGCACAAGGTAATACAGTAATTCAATTAATTTGAAGACAAAAATTTTCTCCCAAGTTTGGTAAATTATCAGAAAAAAATAGTGAAAAGCACTGATTGGGATTCTTCTTACTGCTGTGGTTTCCCTCTGCAGTCTAAAGACATGCAGAGACTAGTGTCCTGTCCAGGATGCAGGTCACCTCAAACTGAAACTAGATGAAGAAGATAGATGGATGGACTGACTGAATTTCAAGGGATGCTGTGTCATATAATGTTTTTTTCCCAATAAAAGTTGACCAACATTTTCAGTTTTATATCACAGAAAGCAAAGAAGAGCAACCCCTCACATTAGTGGAGTTGCAATTGGACAATATTTTTTTTATTTCTGCATGAGAAGCAAAATTGGTTTGATCGTCAAGCCCCTGTCAGTGATGTAATAATGTAAGTAGGCTGGTTTATTACTGCCTTGCAAATCAAGATAGAACTCATTTTGACCCATGTGTTTAAAATCTAACAATAAGTTATAACCTTTTAACCATCTATTAGACTTAAATAGTCTAATAGGTGGTTAAAAGTGAAACTGAAATAGATTGAAAAATCCATCTTGAATGCCTTAAAGTAAAAATATTAGTAAAATACAATGTGGATCCTTAATTAGAAAAATAACCACTTAAAGTTCCATAGTGCCCCTGTGCACAATCCCTAATTGTTGTCTGTCGCCCCCCCTCCCAAAAAATCCCCCCTTTTTTAAAACTTTTTTTTAATCTCTGATAACTATGAAACTGATATTGAAAAAAAGTGTCTGTTATTGGGACCATAACTGGAGATGCAGCCGGGGCGGGGCTGCGCGCCTCCCCCCGCCTCTGATGCAAATAAAGGGGCTTACCCGGATCTACCGCTGCAGATATTTCTGAGACTCCTCCCTTCCTCCCTGCGCTTTTATCGCCTTATAACAGGATACCTCACTGGCGCGAAAAACGCACTGTGTGGCTCTTTATTGTGGGGTGGATCTGGTGCCTGCCGTCTGCGCCCCGGTGGTTTTCGTCCTTTTTAATTTATTTTTTACAATAATTACCAGAAACAAAAAGGGTAGATACCAGTATCCGCATCCAGGAACAACGGGGGACAGTTTTTAATTAATTTTCAGTGGACTGTTGTTGCCTCTTTGGCTGCCAGAGTAATTTTCAATGTCCTGAATAGCGCACAGGCACTCTACAGAAATCCGGTGAGTAGTTACATTTTAACGTCTTACTCGTAAAAGTTTCTGAAATTAAGCTCTGTCTCTAAGGTTAAACCCTACTATGTGATTACGTAGCAACCCACTTTTCCTTTATACCGATACACAGCAAAGTGGAACAAAGCGCTGCGTACAGGAAATGGTTCACTTTTACGCAGTTACATTTTTCCCCTCTTTCCTTTTCAGAACTTGCTATTGATTGTATTAACACTCAGGCATATATAAGCCATATGTAATCATATAAGGGTAATAACCGTATGTGCATTAACGGCTTCTGTCCATCAGTGCAAAGAGCATCTGCAGGATGCAATCAATTATTAATGGGGTCCCATTTGTAGAAGTAGGCTATTCTGGGAATGTGATGTTCCATTAGATGGATATTTGATATGTGATGATACATCTAATGGAGTAACTTGTAAGAAGAATCATTGCTTATCGCCGATATTTTCTCCTCTTGTGCAGGACCTTCCTCAGAGCACTTTGGGGTCATTTTGATAATTTCTGGGAATAACCGAGTGGATATTTTTCAGCCTGAACATGGAGTTTGATTGCTATCAGCACTATTTTTTGGACGATTTCGACACTGAGGAGGATTATTACAAGTCAACTGCGCCGAGTGAGGACATATGGAAAAAGTTCGAACTGTTGCCCACCCCTCCCATGTCTCCCACCCGGACTTTCTCACACCTCTCGTCTGAAGACAAGTTCAGCTGGTTGTCCAAAGTGTTGGGTCAGGACGAGGACTGCGAGGCTCAGTTCATCCCCGACGCGGACAAGTTATTTGGCAACCTCAACGCCCATATAATCCGGGACTGCATGTGGAGTAGTTTCTCTGCCAGCAAGCAGCTGGAGAAGGTCAGCGGGAGAGTGTCGGCTGCGGCACAGACCGGGGTCTCCCCGGTGGCACAGATTTCGGTGCGACCGACCAAAGTGCTGTGCGCCTCACCGGGTAGCCTTTCCACGACGACGGACTGCGTCGACCCCGCCGCTGTCCTCACTTTCCCGGCAAGCAGCTGCAGAAAGCCTGCGTCGTCTGGTTCTGAGTCTCGCTCCGATTCTTCTGGTAAGGAAGCAGTCATGGTTTAAATTGCCCCACCCTGTCATGCCTCTGGATTATATTGCCCACTAACAATGGGTTATTTAAAAAGCTGGGCTGTGTTCCACAGGGGTCACCCCGAGCACCACAGTCAGTCACCTTTTTGCTGAATTACTACTCATACTTTCACAATGCGCCACATGCTTGTTGTGAAAACTCATGCCATCTTTTGAAAACCGCGCCCCTATCACTTTTACTTGAACCTCCCTCGTTTCTTTATCTTCTGCTGCAATACAATCAGGGTGCGGTAGAGGGGCGGGGTGACCCAGTCCAAATGATTTATTGCTGCTGCACACACCCCGAAATTCTTACATTTCCATACTGAAACTGTTCAGCGAATAAAGCTTAATTAATGCCAACTTTAGCAACCAATTTTCTGCTTTCCCTGCTGCTCTGCCTGAGTAGAAGTGTTTTGCTTGTTGGTTTAAATAATGCACTTCTTTGCATTTAGTTAATGATCCAGTTTGTAGGAATGTTGATCCCATGAAGCATGACACTGCAGTGTCTTCATGTGAGCCTTTTCAGCATGTATTCATGAGTTATTTTCCTGTGTGATGACAGATGATGAAGAGGAAATTGATGTAGTCACTGTGGAGAGCAAGCAGAACCGGGTCCGACTGGTGAATGTCCGAAAACCAGTCACCATCACAGTCCGTGCAGACCCCTGCCCCAAACGCTTCCACATGTCTGTCCACCGGCAGCAGCACAACTATGCCGCCCGTTCCCCAGACAGCGACCCAGAGGAGGAGGAAGAGGAGGATGATGATGATGATGATGAGGATGATGAGGATGACTCTGAAGATGAGCCTCAGAGCAAGCGTATCTGCACAGCATCCCGCCCGCAGCCAAGTTTTTCAGCTCAGTCCCTCTCAGATACTCCCCAAAACTCAGACGCTGAGGACACTGACCGCAGGCGGAACCACAACTTCCTGGAGAGGAAGAGGCGGAATGACCTCAGATCTCGTTTTCTGGCTTTACGGGACCAGATCCCAGGCCTGGAGTCAAGCAAGACTCCAAAGGTGGTCATTCTGACTCAGGCAACGGAATACCTCATGGAGCTGCACGGCAGGGAGAAACAGCAGCTCCAGGAGAAGAAGCGCCTCAGGTCCAGGCAGCAGCAGCTTCTCCGCAAATTAACTGAACTCAAGCGCTCTTGAGATTCTAGATGTATCTGAAATAAACTGCCTCATTCACAGTGAACAACTTTACCCTCAAGTTATTTGTCACTTTTGAAAAGCTGTCATTTTTATCGCGCAACATGCCTAAATGGCTGTGAATTTTCTTTTGAATGAAATCCTTCCTGTGAATCCACCGCTCTGTGAACCTGCTTTGGGGAGGAGCAGTTATATCATTGTGCTGTTTTGTTTCTCTTTGCACAATTGATTTTTTTTTCTAGACAAAAATACATTTCCTTGTGTGCTGTGATGTCAAATTGCTTCTTTAGTATGATAGCAAACATTTGCTCAAAGTGAGCGGGAAATTCTCTTGTCTTCATTTCATAATTGCACATAGAGCTTATGTGTGAATGCTGTTCCGTTTAGCAGAGTGAATGAGTTTGGTCCTGTTTTATTCGATCAATTGATGTACAGATCCTCCTGTAAATAATAGCTTATTGAATCTGGTGAGAAGACAGAACCAAGAATTGTCGCTGTGCTACCAGGTGTCTATTTTGTTTTTAAAAAAAAAGAAAAATGAAAAAAGTTGACAAAGTAGCACTGCTGTACTTTATATTCACACGTCACTTTGTGATTGCAATGCTTCAAATTTTGTTTTTTAAACATGCTACCATCAACAGCATCATTAAATTTTTATACCATGTTTGCTTACAAATCTGATGTCTTATTGTTTTTATTCAAATATTACACAGTGGTCAGTGCAGATACAGTAGTACCCTACAAAGCCACAACTTACGTATGCTTAAGTATGCAATGAGTATCTCAGAACCTTTCAGCCTTGCCATCAATTGGATTTGCTCTCATCTCAACCTCTGTTGGTCTCCATAGAAACATAACTCAACCTTAACTCACACCCAAGTGAAAGCTTCATTTGAGGCAGAGATTACAGTTTACACAGATTGAAGCCAACACATCTTGATCTGTGACTTTGCAGCGTTTTTTCCACTATAAATGTGCATCTCGCGCAGCAGCTGCTGGTCTTCAGGAGGTTCGATCGAGCCTGTCCTTCAGACTTGCCCTTGAGGAGTGTAGGTGTGTGTGTGTGATACCATTGTGGCTCCTCTCCTCTGCAGTGGCTGTTGCTTGCCGGTTTCCTGATGTGCTCTGAATTAGGTCACACTCACATAAATACTATTGGTATCTTTAGAGCAGTTCCCAAGGTGTGGAGCTACAGTGCAGATATGCAGTCAGGGACTCTGGACTGGTTAGTTTAAGTGGCTGTAAAACTTTGTTTTGTCACATGCCTTTAACCTTTGTTGTGTAATCAGATGATTTGTTTGGTGCAATGTAATGATTAGTCTTTAGATACGACCGGTGTCCTGCTTTGAAAACTGCTTGAGGTTTACTCCTTTTTTTTGTGTCAAAACATAAAACAGGGCAGAGCACAGAAGCAAATGGTATTTAAATTTGGCATAACAACATAGAACAATGTAGCACCAAATGTGGACAGGGGAGAGGTGACCCCAAAGCAGGATCCTGAACACCCCACAGTCACTGGGAAGGAAGCCTGTTTATTAGAGAGTAAGCATCCATGTGATGTTGATGTTGTGGAGAGTTGACAACTTGCTATCCATCTTCGAGGAATTCCCCCAAATCCAAATACATCAGGAGGTCATTAGGACGTTTTGAAGTTTGAAACAGAATAAAGAAAGCAAGTTTAAATTTAAAAGTTAATTAAAACATTATCAGTAGTAGTAGTGCTAATATAAATACGGTAGTACTAATACAATAATATGTAAAATACTTGTTTTTACATTATATATATGTAGCTTTGTCCACCGAATTGTACAGAACGTGAGGTACCTCCTGCAATGAAATAAGCTATTATACTGTTTGTCCACTGTTAAAAGAGCAGTGTGAAGAATTTCGTGACTTCTTGTGGCGAACTTGCAGACTGCAACCAACTGAATGCCCCCCCCGATCAGCCTCCCGATCCGAGAGTGTAATCTAAGACGATGGCTAGAAATGTAAAAATATTCTCTCCAGAGTCACAATTTGATGTGTTCGCTCAGGGATACTGTAGATTCAAGGAGTTACAACATGTCAGACACAATTCTTGTTTTCATATGATTTTGCACACAAACCCTGGATGACTCAGCTTTGAGCTCCTGTCATTTGTTTGATAACTGAAAGCAGCCATGTGGTTCAAGCAGGCAGTCCAGCCTGACAAACGAGGCAGGCACACCCTGAACTCCAACCGTCTTGCACCTTGCTTGCTTTTGTTCCTGCTGGGACTGGCTGGTGTTTCATGTGTTTATTTACTCAGCCCCAAGGGCACTGTTTTCTGGCCCAACGGAATATCCTTTATTTCCATTATCAAATCAACATTTGGTCTCAGGAGGCTCTGTTGAATGAGACACAACGGATGATAGAAACTCTGCACCAGCTGATTTTTCCATTTTTTTTCTTTGTAATATTTTTTAAGATAGGAAATTCTGAGTTTTTTAATTCTCAGATTTCTTTAGTAAACTGTGTGTGTGTGTGTGTGTGGGGGGGGGGGGGGGGGGGGGCAGTACTAACTTGATGAAACCCAGTTACAGCGACTGCTCAGATTGTCATGAACTGCTGTTGTGTTGCTTTGCACTTTATATTGCATCAGGAAGTGAAAGTACATATCAGATGGCAGGTTTTGGACCAGATAGGATAGGAGCAAAATGTCTGATGTGTTTCCTGTTAACTAACAACCAAAAAATTAATTTGCAAAAGTAAAGTAATGGGGATAATAAGTGATATAGTAAAGGTTAGCAGATTCTCTTCAAGACATGCGCTTTTCATTTGACCTTATCTAAGAGTCTCAACAGCAACATGCACAATGTTCATTCCACAGCATGGTGCAAGCATGGTGTTTTAACATACTATGCTTCAGAATTCAGAAACAACAAGTTTAAGGATTAACTGGTAGAATGGTGTCAGATCACATGCTGTAGTTGTTAAACTGGAGATAACAGTAATGGAATGAGGGTCTTGACCCCATGTGTGCAAATATTGACAATGCACACTCTGCAGATGCTGCTCTTATGTTTCAACTTTTTCCTAAAGAAAACAATGAGGAAAGAGGATCTCTTTGTCTGATGGGATGTTGTGTGCCACTCTTGACGGTTAACTTGCCAGACCAGATTTTCTGCTACGTGCAGTGTGCATTTTGTGCTCACTTGTACACACTTTTAAGAGCGTGTTTTATTATTTTACATTAGTCGGCTACACTTCTTTGTAATTGAAAAAAATGAACCCATGTAGTCCACATAAACGCTTGCTGTCCCCTAAACTACATATCTTGTTTGTGAATAGAGATGTGTGTGATTTGTCATAGTCTGCACATTCCCACAGTGTGAATGGCTCTACTGGTGGTCAGACAGAAGTGTGTGATGTGCACAGTCAGGGTGGGACTGTGGAGAATTGATGATTTGGCTGGGTGGAAAGCAGCCTCACTGTGATTTACAGGTCAGCTCAGTCTCGCTGATCTTTCCTTCTCTTTTTTTCAAAAGTCAATATTCATATGATGAGACCTAATAGCCCAGTTTTTGTTAGATCTGGCGTAGCATGCACAAGATAATTTTTGCAGATCATTATCTACAGACTGAAGGTGTGACTGATTTAAATTGTGCTTAATAGAGCAAATCAGAAAAGCTGTTTGACAGGATAAGATAAGAATACAACTTAAACAACTGTGACAGTTAGACATTACAGATGACACTTTCACTTATCACTATGTGAAATGCAAAAGGGTTTGTCCAAACAATGGATAAAGAATGTGTTTGTGCACGTGTACCTTTGGGAACACATCACCTCAGACCAAATTGAAAAAAGAAACCCGTACATCTTATCTTTGGCATAAGAAACACAACCAGTCCTACTCGCTGCTCCGGCATCTCTTGCAGATAAACTGCCTTCAAGACACGTGGAAGTACGTGGGAATCTACAGTCTGTTAGTGTAGGCTTCCTCAGCGGGGCTTTTAATTGGGCATGAAAAGCATATGCATTTCTGGAAAGTAAGATGGTCCACTTTCGCAACCGTTAACATCCTCTGGCTGTTGCTGTGAAGAATCTCTTACCTCTGCAATTTGAAACTGAAAAAAGTCAGACAAGTTGAGCAATACTTCCACCCTTTCGCCTGGGTGTGTTCTGACTGTCTTGATTTGTATAGTGTGTATGCATTGTGTGTTTACACTATGGGGCAGAGGAGGAAACAGACCATAAACACGGCACTGGTTTGTGATCTTCAGGCCTTAGTACAATTGGCTGCTTATCTCTGACCCACATGCTGGGGGTTATATAGGATATATAAAACAGGTCGAGGAGAACTAGGCAAAAGGATAACCTTCTGATCTCTTGTGGGAATGAGCTGCAGTGGACTTTAATAAGCTCCCATTGGGTGGTGGATTCAAGTTGAGCAGATAGATTTTGGGAGGTTTACATGCTCAGAAGGATTCAGTCTTCCGAGGGGAGAAGTGGACTCGATGTCATCTCTCGCTTACTCAACACTCAACACACACCCTTCCTCTTATTCTATTTTCAAGTGGCTGATGGTCAAGGAAGATGTGGAAAACACAAGCGGGAAAAGACGCAGATACACACATCTGTTTCTGAGAACGCACACCACACATGCACACACAAAGGCTTGTAGAAAACTTTCCCTGGCCACAGTTGTCAAACTCCCTGCCTACTGACCCACATTCCAGCCTGGTTGTGTCACTGGAACTCACAACCAGGCAGCCACTGTATTCCAGTGAAGCACCGAGAAACCGCATGGATAAGCTGGCATGCAAGATATCACTTCAGTCTTCCCTACTCTCCTGTTTCTGTACGCCCTCATTTCTCTGTCAGCCCCCTACACTTTGCTGGCCCTTGCCTTCCCATCAGGTACTTATCTCCACTATTTGCCGATCTAGGTCAGTCTTCTTCTATCGCCCCCCCCCGTGCTGCTCGCCCTCCCCTTCCTAAGCACAGTGTTACATAACAGTGATGATTCAGTTGGAGCAGGCTTTATATGTTCCTCTCTCTGGATACATCTGGCTCCAGCTGACTGGTGTCAAACCGGTGTTTTTCTTTAAACCTCAGCTAGGCCAACACATAGGTTTTCCATGAAACCAAATGGATGCCCACACTCTTACAAGTTCCTGTGTCTGCGTTGCCAGGATTTGCCAAACCTTTGTTTTGGCTTTTTGTGTTCCGCCTTTCAACAAGCACCTTTTTAACTCTCCTCAGCAAAAGGCTATCTCACTTACTGTAGAGTTAGTGGTTTCAGAGATAAACTCAAAGAGGTAATAATCTAATCTGGTGCTTATCCTAATCCTGTTAGTGTAAACGCTGGTACCATCTGGGCCCAGACATACCACAGCTCTGATTATAATGAACCCATCAAAAGGTCTTCAAACCATCTCACTGGCTAAGCTGTCAATGGCTCACATTCACCTCTGACCTGCTTCGAACAAAACCAGGAGCAGGGTGGATAGACTTTCCAATAGTAAATGAGTAAACAAACAAAAAAGGCAGGATTTATAAGTAATCTGTTTCTAAGGTGCCTTTAGGCCCTGGAGAGGCACCTGTAACTGTGGAGATGTAACCACGATGCTGGTTAATGGATAATCTGTGGTAGAGATGGGGGAATAGGACTCTCCAGTGACAGTCCCACCATGGCAACCCCTCTTCAACTCCACTCCTACCAATACACACACATACTATAAGCAATGTGGGTGAGACAGGGTGAGGAGTTTGGTGGGGAATGTTTGCTTGGCTCTAAATATTTATGTTTATTATTGTTTTGTACATATGCACAATACAGTACTCCCACTGAACATAGGACCTGGTCATTGGTGCATTATTAGTATACACAGACAGCTGCCACAGATGGATTGTTCTTCCTATTCCACTAATTTGCAATCTGGTTGAAGTCAACTCAGGGGATCAACAGGCTTTGCAGGTTTTTTGTTTGTTTGTTATGTTTTGATGTGAAGTGGAAAGCATAATTTCCCCTAACCCCAGCTGCAATAATCTACATACTGACCACCAAGTAACAGACAAAGTTAGCAACTGAGTTGAACTAAGTGTGTATTTACCCTCAGAAGTTGGTGGGGTACATTATACTTCATTCTGCAGGTGGACAGAAACAAAATCTAGATTGATACGAATGTTCCTCCATGTCTGTTTGATGCTTGTGAGTTTTAAAAGATTTGTGGATATTGATTTTAAAGAGGATGTGTTGTTATGCTTAGCACTTGTGCTTTACCCAGTGCAGCAAATAAATAAATACATTCAGGAAAAATAAGCTACATCCATTGTTTAAGCTGCATAGTTGTTTTGTTTTTATTGCTAACTAGCGTGAAAGTATTTGCGAGCAGCTGTCACAATAACTACAGGTACAAAAAAAAGGTGTTTTAGATACCTTCAACTGGGGGTCAGGTACAGAAAGAGGTATTCCACATATGCACACCAAGAATTTGTGGGAATGCAGTCATCCGCACAGAGCCTCATGAACACTCTGATGATCAAATTTACATCACAAGGACCCCTAACGGGGCATCATCTGAACTCAATAGCTGTGCACAAATGGCAGTGGTCACATGAGCTGCTATTATAGCACCCATCTTTTATATTTGTCATACTAGTTTTCTAAAGCTTCAAACATGCTAACACGTTTTCATTTTGGGAAGCACAAAACTTCAAGTTCCTGGGTTTACGCCTGGAAAACCACAATTTACCACATTTAGTTTGGACAGGCAGAGAAAGGCGTTTTGTGTCACTTTCAGTAAAAGATCCACCAAAAACAAAAGTTCTTATTCTGTCTCTGAAATCTTTGTATTTTTGCTTTTCACCATTGCCATTCTTGCTTTCTAGAATATTTCATATCAAAGCAATCAGCTGATTCTTGTTTACATGTTTGCATGCACAGTTGAGTCAAGCTACAGCTATAGCACCACTTGGCCAGATAGTTGGACCGCCGTCTTTGTCCCAGTGTGTATGCACAGGAGAGGAAAATCAGGGTTTTATTAAGCCAAGAGTCTGGAAATGCTGTCATTGACTATCAGTTGACACAAAGTATCAACGGGATGCTTTTCAGTCACAATTTCTGATGCGTTCTGACAAAAGCAGCGGTTTTGAGAGACAATTCATACGATTTGGGTCGGACTAACATCTCTATGTGTTTTAAAATCTGGGTTTTGGTCAGACTAACACAAGAATTTTAGCAGTAACACTGACTGGTACATGTCTGTGAAAGGACATTCACAACATGGATTTAGGCGTGTTGCCTGAAAAACAAGCTATGAGCTCAGTGATGTATGTTGTAACACTATCTCTTCAGTCAGAATCAAGCAGAATGAAAACTTTCTGTATAAAGTTAGGCAATCCACTTCAGTCAGAATCAAACAGAATGAAAACTTTCTGTATAAAGTTAGGCAATCCACTCAGAGGTGCCAAAGGGAATAAGAATATGGATGCAACAGGTTTGAACATATTTCTGACATTGAAAAATGTTCAAACCTGTTGCCACCATTGGAGATCATATCCAGCGAGTAGCGCTTCTAAAACACAGCTACCACTGCTCTCACAGCAAACAGCTAGCCTTTGTCAGTCAGCAGATGTTCCATTGTTTGGCCCTGTGGTGTAAGGTTGCCTCAGTTGAATTTGGGACTCTTTCTGCATCTTTTGAATCTAGCCCCTTTCAGTGCTGTCACCAGCAGCCGCCCCCACCCCTTCAACCCCAAGCTACTCAGAGAGGGGCTTTACCCTCCCCCCATCCCCTTTAACCCTCGACAGACCACATAGTTGTTG
Organism: Leuresthes tenuis; assembly: GCF_036924035.1. NCBI lineage: Eukaryota > Metazoa > Chordata > Actinopteri > Atheriniformes > Atherinopsidae > Leuresthes > Leuresthes tenuis. Next base: position 25,435,687 of record NW_027325369.1, read on the forward strand.
CCCCTCCACCAACACAGATACTACTCTTTTGTCTCTCTCGGTCAGGCCTTCACCAATCACACCCCCACCACTCACGCCAAATAATTTATTGACCAATTACTTCAGTGTGAAGATGTATTTGCATCAAAATACATTTAAATGTAGATTTAAATTTACACCCATGCATACCCACTCAGCATGATCAGAATGTCTGTTATCAGATGGTGAATACATGGTGTATAGATGGCTCTGTTTAGCCTTGCATGGTTCTTGAATGTGACTGCTGTGATTTTCAGGGCCCAGGAGACCACTACTGTGGAGCTTATGTAATAATCACGGCCTCTGTTTTCACCACCCCTCTACAGGCTTGTGCGAGTAAAACACAAGAAAGAGGCAGAGTAATAAGACCTAGGAAACACACAAGAAACACAGGCTTCCTGTTTTTGTGTTGAACCAATTGGAGGCAGGAAGTGAGAGGAAAGGCTGCTCTTTTGCTGTGTGACTGGCAAATTTTGCCAGATGAAGAAATAGTCCGCTCTGTCAGGTGGCACCCACTTACTAATACCACAGATTTAAAAGGCCCGGGTGACTCCGGGCTCTTATTAACAACAAATCCAGTCATGTGGCTGGAGTGGGTGCTGCTGATTGTCTGCTATGCCAAGTCCGCACATGACCCTTTTATCCTTTACCTTGTTAGTGGAAGACTCTCCTCAGCAAGAAAAAGAAGAAAGGCTTTTACATGTGTGTGATAACAGCATACGTTTGTGTGTCTGTGTAGCTGTGAGAAAGAATATAAAGATGGGATCAAGCCTAAACCAAGCAGAATCCCAGTAAGAACAAAGAATCCGGTGGTGGTAAACATGCCTGAGTGGCTGCTTTGAAGGACTGCTTAAGGTTATAATAGTCATCTGGCTTGCCTCAAGCCTTTAGGCTGTGTGTTGGGGGTGGGGCCTGATAAAGGGTAGGGGGTAGTCCAGGCTGTTACCCTCTTTGTTCTGGCTTGCTACACTCATGCTTTCTTTTGTCTCCACCCACAGTCTACCACAGTGAGCTTTATTTCTCCAGCAGTCTTGTGCCAAAACAGAGAGGATGGCATGTTTCTTTTTCTTCCTTCTTTCTCTCTTAGTGTAACTTAGTGTAAGTTGTTTCACATCTGACATGTTTCCAGGGCAACTGCAGGTACGGCGTAGGTGTGCCAAAGCTCCTAGAGCTCAGCCTGTATAGCCCCTTTCTTCTTCTCTCTTTCTCTTTCCTGTGTTCTTTTCGCCCCAGCATTTCCCGCCACTCCAGGGTGCATGAGGAGGGGAGGGGGAGTGGTGTCACAGCCAGTATAAAGAAGGACTACCTCCTCTAAGCCTCGCGCCAAATGCCGGTGTTATTCAAATCAAGTCAGTGGGTGCGGCCCAACTGTCTTCGTGTCCTGTTAACCCCCTCCGAGCTTCAGACTCAAACACAAAGACACTCATGTGTAGGCTCGGGGCTTTGCCTCCTTAATGTATAAGTGATGCTTCACAGATACAAAAGAATGTGAAGCTTCCACTTTCCTCCAACTCTTATAGTAAGATAAATATAACTATTTTTGTTTTATCAATTCTTTACTTTTTGCCATATCAGACTTACTTGTTGGATCTAATCTTTATCTTCACACTGTAACAACCTGTCCCTAATGCCTTTAATGTCCCTAATAATGTAAATATTGCCATAGACATTGAACATAACATATATAGTTCCAAAGTCTCACTGTTTACAGATACAAAATGCAAACGTTTTCAGATCCTCTTCCTCTTTACACGAGCAACGTTTCTTTTTCACATCCTCTTTGTCTTCAACACCTCAAGACATGAATGACACTGAGGCATTCAGAGCACACAGAGGGCTCTAAGCTTATTAAGCCTCTACTACACTCTAGTGGTTGCATGGATTAAATGCAAGGACTGCCTTTTATTTTCAGTGCTACCACACTACTTTCACGTCATACCTAGGCTAAAGATTTTTAGTTGCTCTCTGAGGGGTGTAAAGACTGAAACTTCTCTGGTTGCATTTGTGCCTCATAAATTAAATTAAAAATAACAAAAAAACAGTGTCATTCCTCTGTCATGTCGGGGTTTGATACTCCAGGCTTCACTATTGGTCGATTCGTCTGCATTTTGTGTAAGATTTTAGAGTCATATGTGAAAAACTGTTGTTTACTACCACAATTCCAAAAGAGTCGGGAAGCTGATAAAATGTAAATAAAACCAGTATTTGCAAATCTCTTAAACCAATATTTTATTTGATGTAAAACACATGAAACATGTTAAATGTCTCATGGTGAGACATTTTACTATTCCAGGAAAAATAAAAAAATTGTAGGAAAAATAGTTTTCTCTTGAATTTGATGGCAGCAACATGTCTCTAAAAAGATGGGACAAAGGCTTTGAATACGCCATCATCTATAATTCTAATGTCATCAAAAGATGATGATGATGAGAATTGTATTTCAATCATAGGGAAGTCTCAAGCAAAGCAAAAGTACAAAAGAATCAATCAAACACAGACTGCATTATTTAGATGTATGGAAGGACTGCAAACTTATTTAAATGCTTTCAAAACTTTTAAAACTTTCCTAAAACTCCATTAATGTAGAACAACACAGAACGATATGTAATTAGATAACTTACTTATATTTTGACTTTTTATTCTAGCAAAGACTAACTTAACTACTTACATTCATCAGAGCTACATTTATTTTTTTAAATCCATATGATAAAATTATGCTCTCTATCCTTTCTTCCCAATCTTCAAATGTAATACAGCATATTCTGAAGTAAAGTATTGCACTCCACTACATTTATTCTAAAGCTTTAGTCACCAGTTATTTAGCAGATTTTTATAAACAGTTTCAGTTCTTAAATGTGAATCAACTAATAAATTATTTATCGTTATTAAAGATTAAGCTACCCCACAGTGCACTGAAAAGCGATTTGTACACATGACTACCTCAATAATTATTACCCATCAAAATATTTGATTTGGAAATGGGCCTTCCTATACAATATGTACTTTCACTACACACTGACCCAAAGGTCTTTTTTCATCTTATCTTGCATAACGCTTATTTCTAAAAATAGTGATAATGAACATTGATAATTCCACCTCAGTGAAATCACATTTTCTAGTTTGGAGAGTTAAATCTTAAACTGACTGTTAATGGAAGTGAAATTTTCAAAGTATTTGTTGGTATTGATACATATCAATGGTTTAGCTTGAAAAAAAAGAAAGACGAAAGAAAATGCTTACATGTATATACAGGGAGAGAGAGAGTTTGGGTGTCCAGAGAAATAGAGATATACAATCCTGCTGCTGTTAATCAATAAAACATCTTGGCGTCTGGTGTCTGAAGAGCTTGGAGGAGAGTTAATGGCTCAAATTTAGTCCTAGCCCTAGTATTGAAACCCTCGCAAATCAAACTTCAGACTTATGTGAAATACAACAGTTAATTGATCCTCATGTTTGTACTTTTGTACATTTAATTGTAACATAAATCAGTTAAACAAGTGAAAAAATACACGAGACAATTTAAACATTTACTTTTTTCTAATGGTGCAAGCGGATGTGTTTTTATGTAGACTTATTAGAATTCAACATTCTTTATTTGCTGCCTTTTTTTTTTTTTACTACTGCTGGTTAAATAAAGATGATGTTCATGATGGATGCAGTTGTGTTTCTGTCTGTCTTTGTACACATGCCTGCTCAGTATCTCCATTCCAGAAACCATCTGTGGCTGGTAAATTATCAGTTTGTTGTGATAAAAGCAGAGTTAATACTGTTAATTCAGCATTTATATTCTTCAAAGCACAATGTGCGCTTTTATCTTGGTTCACTGCATCGCCTGCCTGTTTCTTGATGCCACAGTTGGAGGTCGGTGTCCACCCAGCCAATCAGATCAACAGTACAGTATGGGTGAGTCCCTATCGCAGTGACTCTCTGACTGTTGCCAGGCAACAGGGACTGCTGCTTCATAATTCAGTCATTGCAACGACAACCTCCAAGGATGAGAAGGAAGCATTATCAGCACATGCACGGAGGGTAGCAACTGAGCCGGGATGGACTGCATTTCCCACAAGGCATAGCAAGGTTATGTAACGAGTTCATGTAAGGACGTGAGTAAAACACAGAATATAATGTTCCTTTACAATAACACCTTTAACAATACATTAAAACCCTTTTCTATGAAGCTAAAAATGATCTATGAGAAAATTCAGGTTCTGTCTCTCTGTTAAGGGAACTGAAGCATGAGTGCATCTCAAGAATCACGACACAGGACACATTGACTTCCTCTGTCCAATAGCATGCAGTGGCTAGTTGTCATATAGATTACATCACATGCTCTGTGAAGGGAGTCAGAAACAGAAAGAGTTCAAAAGTGTGAGGATGCAGAATTGCTTCAAGTCAGTGGCGTTAGTACAAGAGAGGAGCACACAGACAGACAAACACAGAGGAGCTGACCGAGGGATTTCATCTGCACGATGCTACAGATAAGAGGACAAGCTCCCAACTTGAATTTATTGTTTTTTATGCTCTGCCTCCATCCTCCTACTCCGCAGTATCCTGCTCTAAATTTATATTGCATTTAGCTAAGTGTCTCTGCAGCTGCAGTCAGGTTAATCTCATCTGTTGACTGCAGCAAGCCTGAAGTGTGAGGATTTTGTTGGGAACTCTTGTAATAAGGACAAAGAAAAGTGAGCCTTTAGGGGACACACTGGGTCTCAGTGTGATCCTGGGAGGAAGTGCTGAGCTGTAGAAGTAAGATGAGTCTGAAAGGCGCTCACACTCTGACCGTCAGTGGACAGGACTTGGTCAAGAATGGCAGCAGGGGCAGCCAACCTCCCTGGGAAGATGCTGGAACAGTTTTGACGCCCTCCACGCCCACCAGGAAACCAAAATCAGTGAGTATTTACATCTTTTCCCATTCACAGTCTACTTACAACTACAGCTACCATGTCAGACTTATCGGCAATAAAGAGGATCCTTATTAAACAGAATACAACTGGATAATGAAATCAGATACACTCATGCTCACTTTTTTAAAGCTACTTATGTCACATTGCTCAAGACTGATAATAACACATGATAACTATGGAGCACAGACACTGTGAACACTCAAGTTTATGAAAACCCACCCTTATTAAAAACAGATAAAGGATTGATCCAAGTCTGTCCGTGAGTGCTGGAAATAAACTACATGAAGATGTAGTTGAGGGAAACACGATAGGATGCTACATTGTGTCCGTTGGAAACTGAACAAGACAAAGAGGTCGTGTTTCAGATCAGGTGGATGGATAAAGTCAATCAGAGACCTGAGACTAGAACATTGACCACAACTTCAGGCATGTGTAGGATGCAGGAGTTGTCAAAGTACAATGTTATGCCAGAGTCAATTTTCTCTCAAGGTTTCAGATGAATAGGTTTTAACAAATTTCTTGTCTTCAGCATTTATATGCCATTATGTTAAGAAGTTGTTGTTTACCTTATCTTACCTTATCTGTTTGTGGAGAGGTCAGCATATTTATTGGAAGTATCTGAGGTTATTTAGTTTGACAATACGCTGTCATGTTGCTGTAACCTCATGAAACAATGTTTTATACGGATGTTAAAGAAAGATAGTCTTGGGATAAAGGAGTTAAAGTTCACTAAAAATACCCAAAAACCTTCAGTTCAATTTATCTTTTGATTGTTTATGAGCAAAACAATCAAAAGATAAATGATATGATATTCGGATTATCAATTGAAATATGATCAAATGCAGGAGCCCCTATACAAACAGAGAGTTCGGTCTCAGCCTCCAAAGAGTTAACAAATGTCAGCCTGTGGAATGTGTGTCTGCACTATCAGGCTTTTACAAGGGAAAGTATTTCATATCACGCTCTCACTTCAATTCAGTCACATCACCTCACTCAGTTTACCCACAGCTGTGTGTCTGTGGAGTGATGAAAATTTCTCAATATTTATTTGCTACCGCTTAAAGATAGAATATAGTATTGTGTCCTACTTTCAGTTAACTCTGAACCCGATGAGATGACAAACCATCAGCTCTACTCGTTTAAAATGAAACATCTTCAGCCTTTTTTCCTCCAGCCGAAACCGGAGAACGCCATTACCATCGCCGTGTCCTCTCGAGTTCTCTTCAACATGGAAAAGGAGCAGCAGATCTTTGAGCAGCAAGGCATGGAGGAGTACATCAAGTATCAGGTGGCACATGAAGCGGAGCCTTTCAGCCCTGGACCTGCCTTCTCTTTTGTTAAGGTCTGAGACTATGAGGGGGAAGAGGTGGACTCACAAGCACATACACATACGCAACATGTCAGAACTAATGCAAAACTATTCCTTGTTGTTCCTGCGCATGTGGATAATCAAATAAGCGAACTAACACTAATTTCCATCCTCTGTGCAGTGATATGATCCTTTATTTGAACACAAATCTGTGTTTGGTTGTGTTCCCAGGCTCTGGAAGCTGTCAACACTCAACTGAGGGAGCTTTATCCCGAGAGCGAGGAGCTCTTTGATGTCGTGCTCATTACTAACAACCATGCATATGTGGGCCTTAGACTCATCAATACCATCAATCATCACAGTGAGTTAATGATACAGTGATAACTTCCCTTCTTGCATTGTACCTTATCTATAACCTGGACCTTTAAAGAGTTCTAAGTCCACACCAATGAGAATACTCCAAAAAAGAACACTGCTCTGAAACTGCCTGAAATGCTTGAATTTGTAATTGAGACATTAAGTTTCTAGACTTGAGGAGCATTTGTCTATTTGCTAGTTTGGTGTGCCTCAGACAAAGAATGGCCAGCTGGCTTGTACTTCACCATTTTTGACCAACCAGTCCACTAATAAGAGGAGTCGGACAGTTTCAGTAGGGGGACCTGAAAGAGATAAGAGATAAAATGCACTTCTTGTCAGACAAAGTCTGCAGCAGCAGTCAACATTGAAGCTGTTACACAGCCTATATCAGATGCCCCAAAATAAAGTGTTTAACAAGAATGTTGGCATAATGTGAGCCCTCTATAGCTGCAATATATAGATAATATAGTTTATTTAGAACTTTTTAAAAATAATTATATAATAATGTAAAGTCAAGAGATGACTGTCCTAAGCCGTGAAACCAACCCAAATACTGTAATATATATAAATCCTGAATCGACTTGAATTATCAGCAAGTGCCTTTTAATTTCTCTTTGATGGTTTAGTCAGGAATAAAACAGAAAAGCAAACTTTTAGACAGCAGTGGTATAAGATTCTGAGGCCGGAAAACATGTTTTATTCTCTGGACTGTATAAAAAAATACTAAAATCCAAAGTGAGGTTTAAATAATAACTGCTTAGACTTGTTTTTTAAGATTTTATGAAGTTTCATAAGGCCATCTGCTGATTGCATATAAGAGGAGAAAGGCATGGCTGGACTCCACAGCTGCTCCTCCTTATTCCCACACTGTGAGTGACTTTATGACCCAAGCTCACCCACAGACACGGATGTGTGTACATAAAGTCCACTCAAGGTGTCGCAGTATCCTCTGTCGATTAAATTAGATGAAGACAGAAACAGAATATGAACAGGCTGTTGTCTCAGAATCTCCTGAACTGTGGTGCTTTACTGTTCAGCTGCTTTGTGAAGCCCATCAAGTTCACAAACTCCCACTCAGTTCAGGGGCTCACTGTCATCCCTCTGTGTGAACTGGGACTGACAGTGGTTGCAGTGGGATCTTTCTCATGGTCCACACACCACAATATGACCACAAACACTGCTGGGAGTTTGGTTCTGGCTCTTTGCACGGGTTAACATCTCAAATCCTGCATCAACTGATGTATTCAAGTGGAAAAAATATGCTCACCCTCACACACAACTGGCAGTCAGAGTGTGATAATGTGCAGTCCAACAACATGTTCCACTGACCTGTAAGATATTTATGTTCATCATGATGATTATTATTACATTTACATGAGTAAGATGGCTAAGATGGGGTAAATATTTCTTGTGCTAACTTCTAAATTGAAATTGCTTCCTCATTAACACAGACAAAGCGACAGTCAGTGATGTGACAAATCTTCCCCAAAAAGTGATGCTGATCTTTTTGTGTAATTATCAACTGTATCCACATCATCTGATCCCTCTATTTTTCATCACTTCTCTTTGTAGAGTTGTTCATTGAGCGCTTCTGTATGACTGGAGGAAACAGTCCAATTGGCTACTTAAAGGCATATCACACTAACCTTTATCTGTCTGCTAACCCGGTCAAGGTTCACGAGGCTCTGGAGGAAGGTAAGTACAAAGAAAAATGAGCCACTCATCACTGTGATGCTCTACTGTGACATGCTCATATACATTTTCAAAAATATCTTCAGAGAAATTAAAAATCCAAACACAGTATGTGTGAAATATTATGTGTGAACCAGGTATAGCAGCAGCCACCATGTTCACCCAAGAGAAGATGACGGAAGTGTCAGAGACTCAGCTGCGTGTTGCCTTTGATGGCGATGCCGTCCTCTTCTCAGATGAGTCTGAGCAGATTTACAAGGCCCATGGACTGGACAAGTTCTTTGAGCATGAGAAAGCGCATGAAAACAAGCCCCTGGACCATGTACAGTACACACAAAGTGACACGTGTCATTATCACTTCAGTGCACTTTCTTCAAGGATAGATGATACTAGACTGAAATTCAATTTTTAACTTCACTGTACACACAACATGGTAATAGGCAAGACAAATTAAGCTAAAAGTGAAACTAGATCTAGCTGTTGATTATTAAATTCTGCCACTAAGGTGCTAAGTTTGCAATACACGTAAGTTATTAGAAAAAAAGACTTGATATGATTTTCTCTGTATAAAGTGTCACATATGTGAATGTACAAACTACAAGCTGTGATTCTGTTGTAATATTTCTTTATCTCACTTACAGGGACCACTGAAGGGCTTCCTGGAGGTTTTAGGAAAGCTACAGAAGAAGTTTTATGCCAAAGGCCAGCGCATGGACTGCCCCATCAGGACCTACCTGGTGACAGCTCGCAGTGCTGCCAGTTCCGGTGCCAGAGCTCTTAAAACTCTTCGCTCGTGGGGTCTAGAGATTGACGAGGCTCTTTTTCTTGCAGGTGCACCCAAGGGCCCAATGTTAGAGAAGATCAGGCCGCACATCTTCTTCGATGACCAGATGTTCCATGTGGAGGGGGCAGCAGAAATGGGGACAGTGGCATGCCACGTGCCCTATGGGGTCGCTCAGAGAGTTGCAAGGAAAGGAGTAAAGGATAAAGAGTCTTCGGCTGTTAAGTAGCCAAGACATCTCAGTGCAGAGGAACAGGAGTATAGAGGGATTACTAATATTGGCATTCAGCAGTGTAATATTATAACTGCTGGAGAATAAAATGACAAAAAAAAACAGTGTAAACTATGATAAACATCTTATTATTACATTCATCAAAATATTATTTTATCAACACTTATTTATTTTGTCTTCTCCTGACCATAGATATAGTTTCATAAATATGTTTGTTCAAACTACTATAAGCCATATGATTATAGTTGCCAGGTGTAAAAAATTATTTTACTAATGGGGCTGTATGATCATGTGCGTTATGATCATTTCTGCACGGATCATTGTCGCTGATATCTGGAGATGATGTAAATCCCTTTTTAAAGACAAGAGCCCTATTAAATTATAGTTCTTACAATCAAGCAGCCATATACTTACAAATATTAGAGATATAAAAGTCTACCAACTATAATTAGTATTGATTTAGGCATAAGAATGATAAACATAAAACAACTATTTTTGTAAATTCCAATCTTATGCAGATTTATGGGTTAGTGCAATTCTACAAAACGAGTAAAACTGGTGCCTTTCCACACAGTTCTCTTCTTTATGTTCTGATGGTTCTTCTTTGTCACTTGTTGCATGTTGTTGTAAGTGCACATTGTACATGTCACTGACTGATTCGTGTATATGAATGTAACTTAAAATAGCAAATAAGGTGAAGCGAAAGACTTGAACACTTGAAAATGTTACTCATGTTTCCCTTTGTTAAAAGAGTCTGTAAGTTTGAACATATTCAGCATTTGCTGATATCCATGATGTGCAATTTTAATGTCTGCTGCTTGGTTCCTAATTGTTGAATGTTCACTGTTCCCCAAGTTATTGTCTCTCTGTCTAATTCTGTTGTGTGCGTGTTATTGGTGTTCCACAACTCCTTGACTGAGTGTGAAGCAAACTCTGAGTTCAAGAAGACCAGCGTTTGCGGTCAGATGTAAAATCAGTCTAAATTGGTCCAATTAATAACTGAGCGCTGTTTTTTCTGTATCCAAACGGTATAAAATAATACTGTATCTAAAAATAATGTTTTTCCAGTGGGAAAAGTTTATGTTTTCATTTTCATCTTCACAATCAAAAATCAGAGTCAAAACAAGGGGAAATGGAGATTAAACTGTGGTCTTTCTGAGAGAAAAATCAATGGATGGAAATGATTCAAGAGCAAAATGATTCTTCCTTTTGACAGCAGAGGGCGACTGACACCAAAAGTTCAAAAGCAATCTATCCCTGCTGCTGTCATACAGCTGCTGCTGAAACCGAAACAACCACTGATAAAGCTAAAAAATGAAGGCAAGAGAAACTAATGTGTATCAAAAAGAGCTGTGCATCTAAAACAGGTTTTTACAGACCACATCTTCAGTCTGGCTACTTTGTTTTCAGAAGTTCAGGAAAAATGAATTTCTCCAGCTGGAGAATAAACTGAGGGAAATCTTCTTTGTACAAGCATATAAACTGAAATTAGGCAAAAACCTTTTCAAAATGACTTGATGAAGAAAACAATCCACTTGATGGGATGAAGATTCTCTCAGATGAGTTAAAGAATTTGTTTAGTTTGTCAAGAAATTTTAAATCATAGTTTTTTTAAAACCAGAGATCAGCTTCTTCTTGTTGTTCTTCTTTTCTTTAGTCTCTTTTTCATTGCAGTAAACTTTACAGTTTACTCTCTAGTTTAAAACACACATGTACATACACATACTGTCCATGTATTGCAGAGTTTGACTAGTTTTGCCGTATAACACACTGACAGAATAGCTTTGGTTGCATGTGTGTCAGAAAAATTCTCTCAAAATTCTCTCACCTTGGGCTGGACCAGTTCTCTTTCTTTATCACTGTGATGAGGATCCAGTCTCCGGGTATTAGAGATTCCTCCACAGGGTCACCTGGAACAGACTAGACAGAAGAGATCTCTCTACTTGTTAACATTTTAACCATGCATCCTGCTAAGGTTTCTTCTCTTTCTTCATCATGTCCGGTGAATAGTTCTGTGGTAGTAAAAATGGTCATACATTATACATTATCTGAAATGGAGTCAATCCAATGCTAGGTGGAGTAATATGCATGTTTAGGACTACTAGTGGTAAACAGTAAACTCAATTCTTCCCAGTTTCTTCAGTCTTGACCTAATTATTCAATTGTGTCTCTCCAGCAAACCTGCTGATTGTGGATGATATGCACAGTGGTTTCTGAGATCTATTTTTAAGTTCTTTGCCATCAGGAAGATAATATTGTTTACAAAGTGCGTCCCATTATCACTGTAGATTTTTTTTTCAGGAATTCCAAATCTAGGAAATATTTAATTCACCAGGGTTGAGAGTGCATCTGCCTGTGCATATGGAAATACTTCAACTCATTTGGTAAAACATCAATTATCACCAGGGAGACACCTTTATTTAATTCAATGGAATCCATACAAACGTGTTGAAAAGGGTCCTCCGGCCTCGGGAACTGTCCTCGCCCCCAGTCCTGGGCCATATGTATGGATCATATTTTGCACATATTTGACATGTTAGACAAAAATTCTTTATTATCATATTATGATATTATTATTATTACTAAAACCATATGCTGTAAAAACCTTATTGCTACCATCCCTCCCGTAGAGACATGACGTGCTCCATGGCTCAATACTGCAGCATATTTAAACAAACTCTTTGACAGTATAAGTTCTACACTTCATAGTAAATGGCACCTTTATTCTTCCAGATCTGTCCTTGTAAGTGTACATTTGGTTTTGCATGTGTGGTCCAATTTAATGGACTAATATATGCATCCAGTTTCTCAGAATCTGAGGCTTCTTCACATGCAGTCACAAACACACCTAAACGCCTCCAGTGGTCGTCTGTGGGTTTAGAGAGTGACACACGAGGTGCATTACATGATCTTAAAAACTTTCTCATGCTGGGGGAGAGTGAGCAGCTAGCTGCACAACAACCCTCTTTATTCCAGTATAAGTGTTCTAACTTTAACATGGTTTGTTTTTCTCTGAAAAAAACGTTCCTCATATGTTTGTGTCAGGCCCTTGAGCGTATTTGTAATACATAGCGCAGTGTAATTCATGTGGTGACCTGAGGGTGAGCTCTCCTGAGACGTGTTCTTTTGCCTTCTTACGGAGAGGAAGCGTGATTGAGCTGGAGCCTGTAGAGACAAGATCCAAACTATACCAGTATGAAGGTGGTCTCGCGTCATGTTGAATCATTGTTTGAGCGGACTTCATTCGAACTACAGTTAACCCTTTTTCTTCTGGAACTATTCCTAGCTTCAATAAACGGAATAAATATCTTCCCAGTAAGTTACAGGGACACAGAGTTCAGTCACACGCTAAGTTAGACCAAACATTTCAAGGAAAGCAGTGAGCTCTTTAGCTTGCTTATTATGGGCTATATCTATGTACACCTTCAAATCCCCTGTTATGACTGAACAGTCAACAGCTGTGCACACAATTTAAAGAAATTCAGTAAAATCATCAATAAAATCATTCTGCGGTGATACAAAGTATTTAAGATCATTTTATCTCCATTTTAAATGACACATGCTCGAATTAAGGAAAAAACTAAATGTTTTGTCTTGTGAGTGGGTATATTGGCCCTGAATATGGCACAAAGACCCTCGATACTCTCGGTCTTGTCGTTTCATCTCTCAGTTAAACCCATAAAATCAAGACTGTGAGAGGAAAGTATCAAAAGCATTGTTAGACAGGAAAAAGTCAGAAAGCTGTTAGTATACAACTTCTTCTAGGACTTTGCCTAAGAATGGCAGGTTTGATATGGAAATGATAAAAATCTCAGGTTGTAAAACATCTTTTGCTCAGACAGTTTTTCCTGTGAAAAGGAGTAAAGATTTGAAATTTATCTGAGATCTTCTGAACTTTAACTCTTTAAGAGAGCTGTTAAATCTTAATACACAAACCTGTACAAATGTCGAGTTTTAAACCTTGTGTTTTTAACTAGATTTACTTTGTACATTACTTTTGTCTTCCCCTTCTCTAGGATTGGGCAATGTTACCATGTTCAAATCTCCCTCAAACCCAAATTTATTTTCTCATCTGTCTAAGTATTTAATATCATCTGGTTTGTTTTTTTTTAAACATGATTTTAGCACTCCCACTTAACTCCCGGTTAGCTTTAAAACAGGTATTGCCCATACTGTCCTCTTGCAGCTAATCAATTAATCTGAGTACAGGTGAATGAAACACTACTTCTGTCGTTATGTCACAAGCAACAACCAAACTCTAATGTTCACTTCAACTCCATTAGTCAGTGAAACATTACTTCTGTCGTCACCATCAGTAACATCAACACACCAGCAGCTCTTTCCCTCTTTATACATACATAGCAAATATAACACTGCAGCAAAGAAACAAAGAAACAAACAAAGATGGATTTAATTCTTGCGATCTCCCATCGCAAACTCTCTTAAGAAAGATTCCGTTTCTAATGCACGGCGCAGAGTTATTTATTCCTGTAGTCTTCTCACACAGACTATGGACTGACTCACCTTTACTGACTGCTTTTATTATGTTATCATTGGTTAATCCAACACCACTACTCAGTTCCCAGTTAAAGGCTTGGCTACACCCTGATAGTCTTCTCTCATACAGACTATAGACTCACTCACCCTTACTGACTGCTTTTATTATGGGTTAATCCAACACAACCACCACTCAGTTCCTAGTTAAAGGCTTCTACCTGATACAAAGCTGCACTTGAAATATTAACTTTTTTTTAGGAAAATAGCAATGCCCCTACTTAGTTAAAGGCCTCTTGGTTCTAACAATTGTTAGTTAAATAATCACAAATTTTCCCCTAATATTGGGTTTGTTTCCTTAATAATCACACTATTTCTCGCCAACAATGGTAACACAAAGGGTTCCTTACCATAAATCCACAGTTAAGTCCAACAACGAAGTTGTCACCTTTCCCCCAGCCAGTGACAGCCAGCCTCTATCAGAAACTCTGCTGAGAGGACTTCAGTTAGGAGTCCTGGACTCCCCCGTGCACGGTTCCAGCTCCGATCCTGGGAGGTGGAAAGGATTTTTAGGATCCGGCTCAAAGGACCATTATGTCAGAAAAATTCTCTCAAAATTAGGCTCAGAGTCGCTGGATACGATTAACACAAAACATTTATTTCTTGCAAGAAAGAGAAAGGCAGCACAACCTGTCAGGAAGCTGGCTCAGAGTTGTCTGACTAACAAAATGGTACTATTACTATTTATATTGTTTATGTTTGCTGGCCACACAATGTTATGGGAAAAGGCATTACGAGCCATTTAAGGTTATGGGAAGACGAGTTCAGACAGTCAAAACCATTTTGCTTGCTACATAGTATTATGAGAACCAAAAGACAGGAGGAGGCCTCCCCCATCACAGAAACTCTTATTCTTGCAGCTTTTCTCATAGTATAACTATATAATTTTTTTAACAATGTGTCAGATCCAATACAATAAAGAATATAACATGAGAAGTAACAGGTAAAAAGAAGAGGGTGATTTGATATGCAGTTGATGGAATCTGAAATAGAGCTGCTTGAAAAATTAACAGCTACTCGTTGCTGAATAATTGTTAACTGACAGCCTCAATTAAATTGTACAAACAATTTTTAAGGCATTTTCATGGCAATGTGTCAACCATCTTACTGTTTACAAAAACTTATCATAAACAACTGAGGTCAGCGTTTTCTTTACATGTGCAAATAACTGAATTCAACTCACTGATGAGTAAGAAGATGGGCACACATTACCTATGCTGGAGGGAAAAACATCAAGTTCCACTGAGCCTACAATCTCTTTTGAGTCATACAAGGACAAGACATTGAAACAGTTTATCTTATATAAGACTGGGACACACCTGAGAAGCTTTATGGAAATGTGAGCAGTAGTTATAAATCAAATCTATATCTGAGGTGTCCTTAAACCGATATCTAAAGATGCCTTCTTTTATATGCTGTATTGTGTCTTTTACTAAGTAACTCAATCAACTCCTTGTTAAACAAAACTTGACCTCAAGAGTTTGCAAATGTTCCTTTGATTGTGTTTGCCAAGAGTGTGTTTGCTTGCACACAGCAACAATTTGTTTGGGCAAAATTTGTATTACTCTTGAAGCAAAGATGTACGTGGGAAAATTCATAAAAGTCATAGTAATCTATTCAGGTCAGTAGATTATATGCTTATTTTCCACATGTTTTCACCATATCACAAAGTAGAAAAATAAAAATGTGACATATGTTCCTAATGATACTTAGCAGATGAGGAAGTGGTATGTCTGAGGAGTTAAGGGATGACAGAAACATGAGGAAAACTATCACTGGCTTTTTCTAACCAGCATGAATATACACAACAAATCTAAACACTGTAACTCAAACACTGTAGTTCAAGAAGTAAGCACAATTTAAATTTGATGACTTTTTAATGTGGAAGGTGCAGCTTATATGTAATATCTGACATCTTTCATTTTCCATCTCACCACAACTTTGTGTTGTCCATGTTTTAGAGTTTCTGTGAAGACTGCAGGTTTCATTTCAGTTAAAGAGAAACAGGTCCTCAAACCACAAGCATGAGGATGCAACTCCTCACCTGGTGACACTCAGGGAGTGCCAACAGCTGTTTTTAGGTGCTATTCTCTTGAAAGATATTGTGTGAACACAACGCTTTGTAAGGAACCTATGTATGTATAAATGGCTCACAGTACCTATGTCTTGTGACTGTGCTGTGGTTATAGCAACGCAATAAAAGCCCTGTAGTGTACTTTTCTCTTTTGTGATTGTGTCCTATAGTTCTAAATCATTTGGTGAAGTTTATGAAGTTTTAAATAATATATGCATCTAGTCTGTTGCTGCGGCTGCTGTTGTAACAGGGATAGTTTTGATATGCTGAATTAGGGCTTTAAGAGAATCAAGAGAGAATGAAAGTATAAAGATTGATGGACAAAAAAGCAGAGAGTTCAACACCTGATACAGCTGCCCAGACAGCGACAGGATGGCAGGAAGACTTTTACATAAAGATCACTTTTATTTTTGTGATTTAAATGGATCTGCATGCAGGGTAGCCTGCCTCAGCCCTCTATTTCAATTCAGTTGTGCATGACTGACTTATGTTGACCACCACTGTGGTTTTTGACTTTCATACAACAGAGCAGAAAGTGGTAAGTGTTTTCACAGCAAATATTACAACTTTAGGCTTTAAGCACTATGTTGCATAACAATTATATTTGAGGTATTGAAGATATGAAAAAAAATCTGTCAGTTAGTCTATCTCAAGTCTTTCAGCTGATCCAAAATGTACAATCTGTAACACTTTATTATTTTGACAACTTGAAGCTTTTGTCTGTCAACTTGAAGACAAAGAGAGAAGTAGGCCTTACTAAAGAGCACCATTGATGACATGCTTGGGCAAAATATTGCATGATTTATGGTGGAAGCATTCTTGAAATAAACTGTTTCTGTTTGACCTAAAATCAATTTCTACTCCTCTCTGTTCTGTCTTCAGGGACCATTGAAAGGATTCTTGAGGGTTTTACAGAGGCTCCAGAAGTTACATGATAAAAAAAAAAAAATGATAAAGAAATCTTGCCCATTTGCACCTACCTGGTGACATCTCGCAGTATAGGCTGTGCTGGGTACTGAGCACTGAAAACTCTGCGTACATGGGACCTGGAGACTGATGAGGCAAACAAACAAACATCATCCTTTTTTGCATGACAGTAAAATGTGGCAGTGGAATGATGTTCTTCCCACCGATATCACCGTAAGGGCTCAATACTTTCCAGCCAATATGTGTGGATCAGCAAAAGTGGTGAAAACATTATGTGGATAAAAGTTTTTTTTTGTTAGTTTTGGTGGGTTTATGTGGTTGGGCCTGCACCCAGTGAAAGTCAATCATGATGTCTTGCAGCTAAGAATAAACAAAGATGTCTCTCACCCAAATCTGCATTCAGAACATTGCTTCCTTTTGTTAGGCAAGAGATGTCTTTCAAGTTCTTTAATGCTTAATCATCATAGCTCATATATCAGCTGACTGAAGATGCAGTCACAGTCATGCAGCAAAAAAACATGGGATTACAAGTTGACCAGCCCACATAACATCCCTTCCATTTCCTCCCAGGTTAAGCTGCTCTATTGTCAAACTCAGATAGTGTACACCTGAGAAACAGGCAGAACAAGTTTAACAGAACAAGTTTACTTATCGTTATTAACTTTTTTTTTGGAAAATAGCAATGCCCCTACTTAGTTAAAGGCCTCTTGGTTCTAACAATTGTTAGTTAAATAATCACAAATTTTCCCCTAATATTGGGTTTGTTTCCTTAATAATCACACTATTTCTCGCCAACAATGGTAACACAAAGGGTTCCTTACCATAAATCCACAGTTAAGTCCAACAACGAAGTTGTCACCTTTCCCCCAGCCAGTGACAGCCAGCCTCTATCAGAAACTCTGCTGAGAGGACTTCAGTTAGGAGTCCTGGACTCCCCCGTGCACGGTTCCAGCTCCGATCCTGGGAGGTGGAAAGGATTTTTAGGATCCGGCTCAAAGGACCATTATGTCAGAAAAATTCTCTCAAAATTAGGCTCAGAGTCGCTGGATACGATTAACACAAAACATTTATTTCTTGCAAGAAAGAGAAAGGCAGCACAACCTGTCAGGAAGCTGGCTCAGAGTTGTCTGACTAACAAAATGGTACTATTACTATTTATATTGTTTATGTTTGCTGGCCACACAATGTTTGCTTGCTACATAGTATTATGAGAACCAAAAGACAGGAGGAGGCCTCCCCCATCACAGAAACTCTTATTCTTGCAGCTTTTCTCATAGTATAACTATATAATTTTTCTAACAATGTGTCAGATCCAATACAATAAAGAATATAACATGAGAAGTAACAGGTAAAAAGAAGAGGGTGATTTGATATGCAGTTGATGGAATCTGAAATAGAGCTGCTTGAAAAATTAACAGCTACTCGTTGCTGAATAATTGTTAACTGACAGCCTCAATTAAATTGTACAAACAATTTTTAAGGCATTTTCATGGCAATGTGTCAACCATCTTACTGTTTACAAAAACTTATCATAAACAACTGAGGTCAGCGTTTTCTTTACATGTGCAAATAACTGAATTCAACTCACTGATGAGTAAGAAGATGGGCACACATTACCTATGCTGGAGGGAAAAACATCAAGTTCCACTGAGCCTACAATCTCTTTTGAGTCATACAAGGATAAGACATTGAAACAGTTTATTTTATATAAGACTGGGACACACCTGAGAAGCTTTATGGAAATGTGAGCAGTAGTTATAAATCAAATCTATATCTGAGGTGTCCTTAAACCGATATCTAAAGATGCCTTCTTTTATATGCTGTATTGTGTCTTTTACTAAGTAACTCAATCAACTCCTTGTTAAACAAAACTTGACCTCAAGAGTTTGCAAATGTTCCTTTGATTGTGTTTGCCGAGAGTGTGTTTGCTTGCACACAGCAACAATTTGTTTGGGCAAAATTTGTATTACTCTTGAAGCAAAGATGTACGTGGGAAAATTCATAAAAGTCATAGTAATCTATTCAGGTCAGTAGATTATATGCTTATTTTCCACATGTTTTCACCATATCACAAAGTAGAAAAATAAAAATGTGACATATGTTCCTAATGATACTTAGCAGATGAGGAAGTGGTATGTCTGAGGAGTTAAGGGATGACAGAAACATGAGGAAAACTATCACTGGCTTTTTCTAACCAGCATGAATATACACAACAAATCTAAACACTGTAACTCAAACACTGTAGTTCAAGAAGTAAGCACAATTTAAATTTGATGACTTTTTAATGTGGAAGGTGCAGCTTATATGTAATATCTGACATCTTTCATTTTCCATCTCACCACAACTTTGTGTTGTCCATGTTTTAGAGTTTCTGTGAAGACTGCAGGTTTCATTTCAGTTAAAGAGAAACAGGTCCTCAAACCACAAGCATGAGGATGCAACTCCTCACCTGGTGACACTCAGGGAGTGCCAACAGCTGTTTTTAGGTGCTATTCTCTTGAAAGATATTGTGTGAACACAACGCTTTGTAAGGAACCTATGTATGTATAAATGACTCACAGTACCTATGTCTTGTGACTGTGCTGTGGTTATAGCAACGCAATAAAAGCCCTGTAGTGTACTTTTCTCTTTTGTGATTGTGTCCTATAGTTCTAAATCATTTGGTGAAGTTTATGAAGTTTTAAATAATATATGCATCTAGTCTGTTGCTGCGGCTGCTGTTGTAACAGGGATAGTTTTAATATGCTGAATTAGGGCTTTAAGAGAATCAAGAGAGAATGAAAGTATAAAGATTGATGGACAAAAAAGCAGAGAGTTCAACACCTGATACAGCTGCCCAGACAGCGACAGGATGGCAGGAAGACTTTTACATAAAGATCACTTTTATTTTTGTGATTTAAATGGATCTGCATGCAGGGTAGCCTGCCTCAGCCCTCTATTTCAATTCAGTTGTGCATGACTGACTTATGTTGACCACCACTGTGGTTTTTGACTTTCATACAACAGAGCAGAAAGTGGTAAGTGTTTTCACAGCAAATATTACAACTTTAGGCTTTAAGCACTATGTTGCATAACAATTATATTTGAGGTATTGAAGATATGAAAAAAAATCTGTCAGTTAGTCTATCTCAAGTCTTTCAGCTGATCCAAAATGTACAATCTGTAACACTTTATTATTTTGACAACTTGAAGCTTTTGTCTGTCAACTTGAAGACAAAGAGAGAAGTAGGCCTTACTAAAGAGCACCATTGATGACATGCTTGGGCAAAATATTGCATGATTTATGGTGGAAGCATTCTTGAAATAAACTGTTTCTGTTTGACCTAAAATCAATTTCTACTCCTCTCTGTTCTGTCTTCAGGGACCATTGAAAGGATTCTTGAGGGTTTTACAGAGGCTCCAGAAGTTACATGATAAAAAAAAAAAATGATAAAGAAATCTTGCCCATTTGCACCTACCTGGTGACATCTCGCAGTATAGGCTGTGCTGGGTACTGAGCACTGAAAACTCTGCGTACATGGGACCTGGAGACTGATGAGGCAAACAAACAAACATCATCCTTTTTTGCATGACAGTAAAATGTGGCAGTGGAATGATGTTCTTCCCACCGATATCACCGTAAGGGCTCAATACTTTCCAGCCAGTATGTGTGGATCAGCAAAAGTGGTGAAAACATTATGTGGATAAAAGTTTTTTTTTGTTAGTTTTGGGGGGTTTATGTGGTTGGGCCTGCACCCAGTGAAAGTGAATCATGATGTCTTGCAGCTAAGAATAAACAAAGATGTCTCTCACCCAAATCTGCATTCAGAACATTGCTTCCTTTTGTTAGGCAAGAGATGTCTTTCAAGTTCTTTAATGCTTAATCATCATAGCTCATATATCAGCTGACTGAAGATGCAGTCACAGTCATGCAGCAAAAAAACATGGGATTACAAGTTGACCAGCCCACATAACAGCCCTTCCATTTCCTCCCAGATTAAGCTGCTCTATTGTCAAACTCAGATAGTGTACACCTGAGAAACAGGCAGAACAAGTTTAACAGAACAAATTTACTTATCGTTATCTGAGCTAGTTAAAAGTTATGAAATGATGAGCTGATACTAGTCTGAGAACATTTCCTCATCCGCCCTGTTTCCACTGCAATAACTAGGATCTAAACAGGTGAAAAATGTAAGTGCCAAAAAAAACCCCACCCACAATCTGTAAACTATGTAACCAACACTTCCTTGTTTGACTGCTTTGCAGACACACCCAGCACAGCAGTGCCACCACTTCAAACAAGGCTGTCAGGGAGGAGTAAAATACCTTGATGCCCTTATTACTTCTGATCTACCCTTTGACGTCAGAGAAAATGCAAATCGCCCAGGGCATAAATAGTCTTTCAGCACATTAAAAAAATACACAGTCGATTTAAGCTTTGGCTGCTATTGATTGAAAATTCACTTTGTGAACTTAGAGGTAAACAGTGAGTTGACTTGTAGAAATGGCGAGCTCTGGAAAGGTCGAGCCAGGAAACAGAGGAGAATATTCTGCAACACCAAAGAAACAAAAGAAAGTGAGTTTTAGCATGATCAGTTATTATAATCATTGACATATTCTGTTTTAGAAACATATTGTGTTAGATGTATAACTTCAAAACTATGTTGACTTATAAAAGCTCCTTTCACGGTTCTTGGTGCGAGAAGGGAGGACCCAGATGCGGACTTAAAAAAACTAAGATTTATTTACAAATAAAAAAGGCACAAGGTAAGAACCAAGGACACGGCTGAGCCAGATATCATAACTTAACTGTGAAAAATGAACTAAACAAGACTAGACAAAACGAGACCATGGATAAATAAACAAGACTATGAACTAATTAAACAAACAAGACAAGACTATGGGGCAAAAACCTGACCTGACCTGACCTGACAAGACTGAACAAACATTGCATGAACATGAAGGTAAGGAGCGACTTTCGCAATGACTGTGAGTCAACCTGGAAACTGAATACTGTGGGGAGCAGATTGGTGATGAGATGCAGCTGTGGAACAGAAACAGGTGACTTGAGTGAAACTAAGAGACAGGGGAAAAGCATGACAAGACAATAAACCAAGAACCTGAACACATAACAAAACAAAACGCAAAACGTGACGGCTCCATTATACTCAGAAATATAGATATTAAAAATGTATTACATTAAAAAGTTATTTTATTGAAAAATATTATATTTAGATAAATAAACAATATCAAATTGTCTAAAAACAGTAACAGTGAGAGGCAATTACGCATAAAATGGAAAATAAAGACAAACAACAGGAATCAATATGCAAGGGAAGAAATTTATTTAAATTCTTTTTGATGTTTCATCATCAAAGCTCATACATCAGCTGACTGGATACCCAGCCATAGTCATGCAACACAGAAGACCACATGTAGGATTACAGGTTGGTGCAGAGCGAAGCCTATAGAATACACAGAAAAACACTTCTAACATTTGAAGATTAAATGTGTATCATCAAGTATACATACACAAGTAAGCACGTTTAAATTGTGGGAATGTTTTGAAAAACCTTTATTTTCTCATCCTGCAGTGGGAACCAGAGAATCCCATCACCATTGCAATATCTGCCAACATCTTCCAAGACCCTGTGATCAGCTTTGTCAAGGTGAGAAAACACAAGGACAAAAGAAGCTGAGCTAAAACATATGCACAAATTCTGACACATTTTAACACCCACTAGCATGTAAAGTGTTCAATACTTTTAAAAGGAGAGAAAATGAACATGAACACTGAAACACACATACATTTCCTCCTCAGTGCAATCATTAATATACATATATATTTTTTTAATTCTATGATTTTTGTTGCGATCTCAGGCTCTGAAGATGGTGAATGATGCACTGAGACAGAATTATCCTGAGAGTAAAGAGCTCTTTAGAGTCCTACTCACCAGTGACAACTTACCAGACTCGCTCATGACAACCATCAGCGAAAATGGTGAGACACTGACAAACAAAAGATATTCGCTGCACATTTACAAGGATTCAAACGCATGTATGTGACGAGCAGAAAACTAGTTTCCCCAGTATGTTTTACCTTGTTTGAGCTTACTCTTTGTTGATCTTTGTCTACCAGTAAGGCATGAATTTAATGTAACTTTAAATGTAACTCTTTCATGTGAAATCTTCATCTGATTCCCTTTTACTGTCTGCAGAGCTGGATGACCTGATAATTCCACTGCCTGTGGGTGGGAGGGATTTTATTGGTGAACTACGGGAAAACAACACCCTGCTGTACCTGTCAGCTGAAAAGTCAAAGGCTGGAGAAGCCTTGAACAATGGTAAAGATTATCAAATATCAATTAGACAAACTGTTATTATACACACTAGAAGCTCTAATGTAAACTTATTCACAACTACTATACAGCACTTTAAGAGAAAAGTCTGTTTGGTTTCATGTGTCTTTGTCAGGTATAGCAGCAGCTGCTGTGTTCATTCCAGAGACGATGGAGGGAGTGTCAGAGACTCAGCTGCGTGTTGCTTTTGATGGTGATGCCGTGCTCTTTTCTAACGAGTCAGAGCTTTTTTTTAAGGACGGATTAGAAGCGTTCTTTAAACATGAAAAAGACAACGTTGACAATCCAATGAATGAGGTACAAATAAGAACAAATACAATTATCACTCAATCTGTCAGCTATCTAGATAATAAAGGCTATTAAAATGGAATTTTTCTTAATATTCTGTTTGAAACTAAATTAATTTCTACTCCTCTCTGTTCTGTCTTCAGGGACCATTGAAAGGATTCTTGGAGGTTTTACAGAGGCTCCAGAGGAAGTTACGTGATAAAAAAATAGAAGGAATCTTCCCCATTCGCACCTACCTGGTGACATCTCGCGGTACAGGCTGTGCTGGGTACCGAGCCCTGAACACTCTGTGTACATGGGACCTGGAGACTGATGAGGCTGTGTTTTTATGTGGGACTGAGAAAGGTCCCACCCTGGAGAAAATCAGACCTCACATTTTCTTTGATGACCGGATGAATCATATCAATGCAGCATTAGCGGTTGGCACATTTGCATGCCTGGTGCCTGATCATGCCTGATGTTAATTATGGGAGTCAACATCTGAATATAAGTGACAAATACATGTAAACCAGAAAAGAAATGTTCCCATCAAACAAGATATATGTAATAAAAGCATATACACGTCTGTTGTTTAATTTTTGTCATTGCTGAATAATAAAAAAAACATTTTTTTTTCGCAAAAGAGAACAGTTGCTGAGCCTGTTATTTCACAGACCACCACAGCAGCAAGTCTCTCATTATTACTATGTGCCTACCAGAAACACATATGAGTGGACGACACGAGTCTGTACATGCTGCATCGGGCATATGCTTATCTGGATGTGCCTGGTTCATATGTGAGAATCATGTTCTTTGACCCCCTCCGTAAAAATAAAAGCAAAACAGAATTATAGATATAGACTGTGAATTTACACATCTTGTGTAAAATGATATGAAAAACTCATCAATATGACTAACCGTGAAATTATCATTTTGTTGTTTAAAGAAAATTCAGTTTTATTTCATATGAAAACAAATGCAACATTTGCAAAGGCAAGAAATTAGTCTACAGTCACAAACATGCTGGATAGTGCTAAAAGTCATGGGAGGGATCAATTCACGATCAAATGATCAATCTATGACTCAGCTGTGGGTCAGTTCTGTTACATCTGCACTTTGTTGTTGTTTTTAAGAGTTAAATGACTCAGAACAGAGTTAGATTTGATAAACAACTGGCGACCAACCCAGAAGGTTCTGTGAGACACAGTAAGAGTCAGTGCATAATAGATCTATTAATTATGATAAATGTAAAAACAGCTATTCTACAGCTGAGTTAACTCTTGCTTTTGTTAGTTTTACAGAGAAAAGCAACCAGTAAACACTTGTCAAAAGCCTTTATTTGCTATACTTCATTTGACAACATTGCTTGGTTAATGATTTCAGTGAAGTTTGCTTCACTGATGGCACTTCCTTCAAATTCTCCTAAAGGGGAAACAATCATCCTTTATGTATTATTCCTTCACGATCTTGGTCTCAGATGAGAGCAGCCAGGAGTCCTGCCGTTCCTCCAGCACTGGCCACGGCCGCAGTGACAGTCCCTGAGAGACCGGCCATACCTGCAGGGAAATAACACACATGGGTTATCATTGAGTCAAATTGAGACAAAGAGAAAACTTAACATTGTATTTTTTGTGCTTACTCAATAAGTACCTGCTGACTGCAGAACAGCCACCAAACTTCCAGCTGCCACCCCTCCACCATTAGCAATAGCTGCAGATGACATCATGCCTGCAGCATAGGAGCCAGCTGCTATCCCAGCTGAGGTGAAACCCACTGCCCCCAGCACTATAGGAGCAGAGATCACTGCTCCTCCTGATATGATCACAGATTAAACTTGTTAACTGCATGAAATAATTCTGAAATTTTACAATAGATCGTGCATGTTAATATCTTCATATTTATAGGGAATGTTGTGGGGTCTTACCTGCCCCTGCAGCAACAGCAATAAAAGTCACTGAAACCAAACACAGAATAAAAAATCAACATCTCACAGCAGGTCAGCAGACATCATCAAAAACATTTTCTGTGATAGCAAAACACAGAAGATAAAAGTTAGATTTAAGTGATGCTGTCAAAAGCACATCTTTACTCACAGAGTCCCATGGCTTCTCTTCCCCTGGAATGTGGCCCCAAAGATCAGATTGCGTTTTATATAGGACCAGGGTGGGGTTAAGCTGTTTCATTTCCTCAGAAACGAAACTTAGTCAAAGAAATTCTGACTCTCCCCTCCACTGCCCTCCACTGTCAGATGATGGTAGTTACACGACAACTGCTCAATACGTCTCAGCTCGAGAAAACAGCTTCAAGTACAGAAACGATGCAAAATCACAAACTCGAACACAAGTCTAAACGAGGTACAAAACGAGGAAAGTGGTTTCAAATGACAAAAAAGTGCTGCAAAAAAAACGTGCTGCAAAGAGAGAAACAATCTGCAAACGTAAAACCAACGTGCTCTAAACCTGCAGGGGGCGCTCTGAGCGTAACAGACACACGGGATGGAGAGAGACAGAACAGCTGACTGAACCACAACA
Source organism: Leuresthes tenuis (assembly GCF_036924035.1). Classification (NCBI taxonomy): domain Eukaryota; kingdom Metazoa; phylum Chordata; class Actinopteri; order Atheriniformes; family Atherinopsidae; genus Leuresthes; species Leuresthes tenuis. The sequence continues at coordinate 25,461,671 of NW_027325369.1, forward strand.
GTGCATGAAAATACAGCGGGAACGGTAATGTGACTTTTTCTATATTATGTTTATATCACTGTACAACGCTGCACATTTACATGTAGATTAGCCTGATTAGTAAGACAAGATGATTAGAGATTGATATAAAACACCTGTTTTAATAGTACATCAAAAGGCCTTCTTATCACAGTCTCCCATACCTTTTGCAGATGTACTGTCCATTCTGTGGATCTGTGATTACAGCTTCCCCTGCCTTTTGCTGTGCAGGTGGCAAAAACACAACTTTTTAAAAGCATTTCAAAGAAGAGACGCCTGCCACTCATGCACAAGTTGATGTTGCACAACCTAGAACCAGTGCAGGTAAACAGATTCATGATTTTGTAACATAAAATGCTTGAAATGTTCAGATTATGTTCTTGTACATACAAAACCACTTCTCTCTATCACTATAACTGGCATTTAAGGTGTACTAAAATGTCCTGCAGAAAGTAATTTTATATGAACATAATTGAATGTAAACTCAATAAGAGCATTGACTTTTTCTTTTTTCCAGAGAGAAACTCAAGCATAGACACATTTTTTAAGTTTAGAGCAGTTAAAGAAAGGGAGAGAAAGTCTTTCTTTTCAAAGAAACGTCAGGCCTCTCTGAGTGACATTACATAGGTTGTTGCATAGTTTGTTGAGATTTAGCTGTCAGTACAGACCTCATATCCATTTGTCATGTTGTATCAATTTGCATCATTGTCCCAGCTGTCTTAATTAATCACACCAGTGAAGGTAAGATTGAAAAGTATGCCTGCCGATGTTTGTGGGGGACAATTACCCCTCTTCTAAAGCTGGGGCTCACTGTAAATTTTGAATAAACTTCATACCGATTTAGTTTGAATAAAGCAGCTTGTCTGAACACTGCCAGTCTCTTTGATGTGGCCCACATGCCAGATGGTTTACATTTAGTGTTTCAGTCAATTGACTTTGTGCTGTGAAACTCGACCTATGAATATTTATACAGGTCACTCCATTCTTTCATTGTCAGGACTGTCATTCAAAATAGGAATATAATAAAACAACAGCAGACACTTTATGCATTTGTAGTGTTTTAATTGATGAATTCTGTGATCATTATAAGGTATACCAAATCAGCATCTGTTTCATTAGAGGTTTAGCATTTCTATCACTCACCTCTCCATATATGTATTCTTGTATCTGAAAATGTTGAAATGATCTTCCAAGTTGAGCAAACTAAACGCCGACTTCAAATACTTAAATAATGAATTAAATAATGAATTTAGATTGGTTTGCTTATTCAGTCATGTGCATACAGCACATCGAGTATGAACACAAAAAAACTTTCACAAATTGAAGATTTATCAAACAAATTAGAAGACAACCAATTAATCAGACCGATTATGGGCCATTTCAGTTTATTTTCAGTGTCTTCTTTAAGTGATGCATTGTAGCAGATCATATATTATATCGTATATGAGGTCAGCCAAATCAGCAAACACAAATGTCTGAGAATACAGAGATGCCGATAAGATAATTCATAACGATTTAGAAGGTCTTCCTTTTCCATCATTTTTTGCGCAGAAGTCTCGTCAGCCATGATGCAGCGGCTGCAACACCACCTCCGACGCTTGCTGCAATGCTGGCCACAAGTGCAGAGCCCCCCGTCGACAGACCAGCAGCACCTGGAGAAAATCCACAACATTTTCAAGACATGGAAATGTTGAATAAATTCTAAATAGTCACTGAAAAAGATGTCACTGAATCAACATTATTATAGTTAAACTTGAAATCCAAGCAAAAACTACTATGGAGATCTAGTCTGGTTAGAGGATTAGTTGCCCAGCTAACTCATTAATACCACCTTGTAGTATGGCTTCATTCAGGTCAAAAGAATATATAAACACTTTATTAGGAATACCTTGCAGGCACCACTTCCTCTTAAAACAGCCTCAGTTCTTTTCCAAATATAAATAATCTTGTGAGATTTTGGTCAAAGTTGACAAGATTGTATCATGTCATTACTGCAGATTCGGCACAATTCTGGCTTATTAAGTAGCGGATCTTGCATTTAGCAGCAGGATTCAATTACTCCCAGTAAAGTCCACCTTCTCTCACCTATTCCTTCCTCCATGTCTTCCCTTATCCATTAGATCTGTTTGTTTTCAGTCACACAAAACAAAAATGAACAGACAGAGGTGACGGGAAGGCAATCCTTACGAGATGGCACTCCTGTCCCAGCATGCAACGTGGCATGAAGCACCTTCACATTCATGCTGATTTAGCAGAAAGTATGTAACGTGACAGTTTTCATAATGCACTACAATAGTCTTACCAAAGTTTCCTCTTAATGTAAATGTTGGACGTGAACAACTGAAGTTTCTCACGTTTCTCTGCAGGAACCAAATAACTGCACAAATAATTTGGTATTCCTGACAAAGTGCTTACTCAGTGTATACAGCAGTGCTGAGTAAGTGAAGATTTGAACCTTTAAAACCACAATCAAATCCAAATACCTGCAGACTGCAGAAGAGCCACCACACTTCCAGCTGCCACTCCTCCTCCATTAGCAACAGCTGCAGTGGACATCATGCCCGCGGCATAGGAGCCGGCTGCTATCCCAGCTGAGGTGAACCCAGCGGCTCCCAGAGCAACAGGGGCCAGGGCCACTGCTGCCACCCCTGTGGCTAATGAACAGGATGAGAAATGTTTGACATTAATGTGCGTTAAACATCAGACTAACCACAGTGTTTGGTTGACTCCTGATATTACTGTGTGTGAATCTAAGGAATCCCCTGTGTTCGACAGATCATCTCAAAACGAAGGAGCCACAAGTGATTGACATTCAATGACACTGTAATATACACCATCTCTGCGTACATGAGCTTGTTTGTCATTTGCACCTGCTACAAATGAAAAATTATAAATATTTACAATAATTGTATATTAGACAACAACAACAATACTACTACTAATCACTACAAAACCAATGACTAAATAAATAAATTTGAGAGAAACATGTCAGCAGCCACTGTTAAAAAGCCTTATGGCTGTGGGGACAAAGGACCTCCTGAACTTCTCAGTCCTGTAGCGCAGTGAGATGAGCCTCTCACTGCAGCTGCTCCTATGTCCTGCCAGGCTGCTGTGGAGAGGACATCTACTATTATCCAAATGGAATATAATTTCCTCCTCATCCGTTGCTCCACCACAGCACTGAGAGGGTCTAGCCTTCTGCCTACAACAAGTTTGTCCAGGCGCTACAGTTTTTGTCTGTAGTGCAACTCCCCCAGCAGAAAACAGCATAGAACAGTGCACTCTCAATGATAGTGTGATAAAACATGCATATCATATCACTGCAGACATTGAAGGACCTGAGCTGTCTCAGGAAGAAGAGATGGCTCTGGTCCCTCCTGTACACTGCTTCTATGTTGGCAGACCACTCCAGCACCACCCGCAGGTATTTGCAGGTCTGAACAGTCTCTATCTCCCCTCCATCAATGCAGACTGACTGGTATGGAGTTTTAGATCTGCTGAAGTCCACCACCAGCTCTTTGGTTTTGGTAGTGTTTAGGAGCAAACAGTTATTTTTGGTCCAGCCATAGAGGAACTCCACAAGGTCCCTGAACTCCTTTTCCTGTCCACTGCGCACACATGCCACAACAGCCGTATCATCAGAATACTTCTGTATGTGGCAGGACTCTGAGTTGTACCTGAAGTCCGATGTGAACAGGGTGAAAAGAAAAGGAGCCAAAACAGTACCCTGTGGAGCCCCAATACTGCATTCCAGTGTTCCAGAAACACATCTCCCCACCCTGACATACTGTGGTCTGGCAGTCAGATAGTCTATAATCCATGATGTCAGGGAGGGGGCCACACCCATACCTAGAAGTTTATTTTTCAGTATGGGAGGCCGTATGGTGTTGAAGGCCCTGGAGAAGTCAAAGAACATGATTCTCACATATGAACCAGGCACATCCAGATAAGCATATGCCCGATGCAGCATGTACAGAATCACGTCTTCCACTGCTATGTGTTTCTGGTAGGCACATAGTAGTAATGACAGACTTGCTGCTGTGGTGGTCTGTGAAAGATCCACGGGCAGGTCTACAAGTAGAAGAAGATGGTGGGCTAAGGACCTGCCTCTTTGGATATTTTGTTTGTTTACCAGCTGCTCACCACAGCCTCATCTGAAGAAGACAGGAGGAGGAAACTAATAAGCAAAATATCTTTTCTCACCAAAAACCCACGTTGCTTTTGAGGGAGGGGTGAAAATGATAATGCATGTGGTTTTGGTCTTGTTCACAACACAAAATCAAAATAGCAGAGGTGTGAAAAAGGGGGAACGCACATCACGAAATCTTACCTGCTCCTGCTGTGATGGCAGCAACTGTTCCTGAAACACAGCAACCCACATAAAGAGTCAGCCGAAACACAGCTTAATCAAAAACATTAGGGAAATATACTGCTAAACTTACTAGGGCCCATTTTTTCCTGGTGATCGACGAATTTGTCACTGAGGCGATGACGTTTGTGAGACTTCTATTGCTGCGTGCTATTTACAAAGAAACGAAACTGCGTACTGCTGCGTTCAAAGTACGTCGCAAACAGAAAACAAACTCGAAATAACGTTTAACGTTTCGATTTCCGGTGTAAAATCAAGTTTGGTTGGTTGCTTAGCAACATCAATCGCTCGACAATAGCTATGTAGTTATCTTAGATTAAAAGATAGATCAGATAAAACACCCAGTGTACTTTGTCTAATATATCTTAGGTCATTTAAGATCATTTGCAATTTACGCTGCCCTTTTAATCCAGATCCGCAGGTTATAGTTCAGAGAAGCCTTAAATGGGTTGCCGACTTATAAAAAACCCTCCTTGGTGTCCTTTTTCTTTTTTGCTTTTATGTTGGAGACTTTAAATGTTGATCTCCCAGTTGCCTGCGAATGCAGCATACGTAACAGCCCAATAGCGGTTGACGTTGCTCAGTAAGTACAATTTCTAAAAATAAAAGTCAAATTTAGATTTTTAAAACAACAATTAGCATTTTACCTGCAGTTTTATTCAAACGAAGCAGCATTTATCACTAACATTACATCTTACCGTGAGATAACAGGCTTTTTGTTGTTGGCTCAGTAGACCTGATCACATGGTAGGATTTGCGCATGCGCAACTTGTTGCGAGCTTGATGGAGAGAAGATGCACACTGCCATGATCCCCGTATAACGCTGCAGAGCAACAAACCGGTTGTTTTGCCGCAGAAACCACAGACTATCCGTCACCTTCCGCCCGCGGCTGCATGTCGCAGTCTGACACCAGGAGCCCGATGTCAGTGGCGAATGCGAAACACACTGTTCTGAATCCGGTAAGAGGCTTATTCTTATTGGTATCTGCATCAGCCCTCTCTGTTGGTATCATACAGTGCTCCGTATAATCACATGTAGTTTCTAATGCAGCTAAAACAGAGCTCACACAGTCTGCACAGTGATCCAGAGCCAGCAGGGGGCCTCTGACTTTATTCAGCAGTCTTGCTCGTCTGCAGTACTTTTAACATCACCTGTCCGCCTCAGGTGATCCCATACACTGGACCCATACCTGGAGGCCTGCACCCAGGGGAGATCATCATCATCCAGGGCACTGTGCCCCCAGATGCTGACAGGTAACATTTTAAGAGATGAGATAAACAAACAGAGGAGGTCCCACCTCACCGAGTTATAATCTGAGAAAACATATGAAACACTCCTCTTCACGCTCACCCTCAAACACACACGAAAAAAACAAGTAGAAAGTAGCATGTGTGAAGTTCTCACTTCCGTTTCAAGTTAATTAAGCATAATAAACTGATGAATTGAAATAACCAACTCCCCCCTCAGTGCACCCACCGCTGTGGACACTGGAGCAATATCTGACCACAGACAAGATGTCACCATGGGTTATTAAAGACACTGAGTTTCCAAACTGTCAATCTTGTGCAGACAAAATCGATTCAAAGACATGGAATCTATCATGGTATTAGTTTGGATGGATTTTCGCTCACCTATGATTACAACACTGGTCACAGACGTGTAAAAGCCGCCTCACTTGTCCCAGAAAAGGAGCAGGATAAGCAGACCGAAAGAGGCAACCGCTGACCCTGGTTTTTTTTAAAATTACAACTCTACACATCTTCACAGTGCTTTTATGTCTCATACTGGTTGTTTTTGTATTTGCCTTTTTGTGTTGGTGGCTTTCCATCTCTCATTTTGTGTATCATATCTAATCTTTTAGCAGTTCCGTGGCTCCACGGTCATTTTGATTCAAGACTAAATGTAGTTTTCATTTCTAAGGCATAAGATTGGATTATAGAATTGCAGACGTAATATCTTTAAATTACTCAATTGTTTTGTGTCTGTAGTTGGTAATTTTGCATGTCTTCATAGTGACTTTATCTCATGAGCATTCAATTTAGATTTTTTCCCCCTTTTTTTGTGATATTTTGGTCACTTAGGAATCTTTTTGTTAACTGTCTATGCCTGAGATCCATCTGTATCACACGTTTTGGTGATTGTTCATCTCCTTTGTGTGACACTTTTAATATTACATGTTTAATTTTTACAATTTTAAATAACTCTGTGGCCGTCTTGTGTTTCTGCTCCTTTTGTTTCACACTTTATATGTCATGTTAGATGTTTTGTTTCATGTTTAAATTAATGTTTTATCTCAAGGCACTTTGAATAAGAGAAAAAAAGAAACAAATCTAATTCAATCCAATTTTGATCAAGTTCAATCCAAAATAATCCGTCCATCATAGTTGTTTCAGTATAATGCAAATTCTTGATTTAAAAATAAAGATTAGCCCAGCTAAAACAGCCAACAACTTGCATTTTGTGGTCATTTTGCCTGTCTATGTGGTTATTTTTTGATAGTTTTTAAATCTTTTTGTGTTGTTTGCATTTAATTTTGATTGTTTTGTGTCACATTTAAGTCATTTTTGCATCCCAGTCTAGCTCTGAGATCAATTTGTTTCTCGATTCAGTCTTCTATTGCGAGGATAAGACTGGGAGCCTCCTGACTCTCTCAGTAGTCTGCCATGTCTTTGACTTCAGCTGGAGGTGGACCCTCAGAGCAGTTTATAGGGACCCTGTTGATTTAGCTAAACTGAAATGATAAAAGTCTCAACTCTTTAACAACAATGGGTTGTCTCTATACAAGGAAGGAGCATAAGATAAGAAATGATTATGGTCATGCATGGGATTTGACGAGTGGCGCTTACACCCCAACAAACCTACAGTTAATCGAATTATCAAAATCCTGTAACATGCAGTGAACTTGGAGCTGTGGTTCTCAGTGGGTCTGGGTTCCAGTGCAGTAATCCAGCCTGTGTGTGTGTGTGTGTGTCCTCTCTGCAGGTTTCAGGTTGACCTGTCGAGTGGCTGCAGCACCAAGCCACGCTCTGACGTCGCCCTCCACTTCAGCCCTCGCTTCAAAGGCTCACCCTGTGTGGTGTGTAACTCCCTGCTGCAGGAGAACTGGGGCAAAGAGGAGACGCTCCACCAGCTGCCCTACAAACGAGGGGCCCCCTTCGAGACCATCATCCTGGTGCTCGAAGATGTCTTTAAGGTAAGTTAACCCATCATCAACATCAGAAAGCCTGTGGAGCATGTAAGGCTTAGAAACTTAATTGTTATGGTGAATAATTGGGTTACCTTCACCTGTAGGTGGCAGTAAATGGTGCTCATCTGCTGGAATACAAGCACAGAATCCCTCTTAACAGGGTCGACACATTTTCTATTTCTGGGAAAGTCAGGGTCCACGCTATTGGCTACATCCCAAACTCAGTAGGTACCTTCCCATCATCTGTTTTCTTCATTTTAATGTCTCTCGAATCATTTCCAAATATGTCTGTTCTCTCTTAGGCAATATATTCAGAATCAGGTGACTTGGTGAGTCTGTCTTCCCTCTCCATCCTCATAAAACTGCTGCTTAGATGTTTCTAGTGTCTTGAGGTGCTAATAAAATTGGATCACGTGTAGTAAATGTTTATTAGCTTGTGCACTGCAGGCTGGTTGTTCAACATGTTGCATTCAGATCTTCTAAATTGAAGTTTTTACAGCTTGTTACATTTAATTTTTTCTGCTAACACAATAGTCACTAAGCAATAATAATATGAAATCTGCCCATTTTGGATCAATCCCCTTATTTACACCATATAAAATACTGCTCAAAGCTACTGTCATACAAGCTCAAATAATACGAGATGATTATCTGTGGGGAAAAAGAAGCGTATTAACAGTTATTTGTTGTTCCAGAGCCTCCCTTACAAAGGCAGCATACTTAAAGGACTGGGTCCAGGACAGCACATCACAATTAAAGGACAGGTCAGCTTGTATCCACACAGGTAAAGTGATAACTGATGAAACTGACCCTCATCTACAAGAACTGAATAAGATAAAATCTGCAAATGGAAGAGTAATTAAAGGAAAAACCTGGACGGTGGCTCTTATACTGAGAGTGGGCACTTTACAGGCAGGGAAGAGTCACTACGAATCTGAGACCTTCTTCCCTTTAACCTGATATGAAACATTCCTACACTGATGGGAATGGTGTCTTCCAAGTTTACAATGCCTCCCTCTGCAGGACAAAAATGACCACTGAACTGCTTAATGAGTAGGAACATTTCTGTTGGCTTTCAGTATCAGCAGATCTGAACTCAATTGAAATTTTCGACTGATGTCTTCAGCATATTTATCAAAATACCAATTAGAAAATATCTTTTTGTAGGATGGTGCTCCACCCCAGCTGCACGGATCCTCAGATCCACTGAGGTGGCCCTTTCTGTTGGTTTTTCCTTTAATCCACCGTCTCCATGTTCACGTAAATGATTTTTGAGAAGCGTCCTTTAAAATCTGGGCTTTAAATGGCACTACAAGCATTTCTGTTTTTTTATGTACCTCGAATCCAGTTTTACAGTGAACCTCTGCAACAGCAAGACAGAGAACATCGCTCTCCATCTGAGTCCCCGCATGAAGTCCGGCGTGTTCATCAGGAACTCGTACCTGAGTGAGTCCTGGGGTCAGGAGGAGCGGGAGCTGCCCTTCTTTCCCTTCTCACCAGGCGAATACTTCGAGGTAGGAACCACTTGCAGCCATCAAGGTGTCATACTTTCAGTCGTGTGATCTGGATTGGTTCGCAGGTCTTGAGTATTTCTTTTTTTTTTCTCCCCCTCTCAGATTCTCCTCCTCTGTCAGCCCCATCAGTTCAAGCTGGCAGTGAACGGCTCACACCTGTTTGAATTCAGGCATCGGGTGCAGGACTTGAGCAGCATCGACCAGGTGGAGATCATGGGAGACCTGGAGCTCACTGATGTGAAACTGTGGTGACTGCTGGTTAACTGGAGGGAAATCACCGGTACAGACACTGTTGTCATGTGCTAAATTAGCTTAGCTATAACAACCCAGATGGTGGATGCTGAACACTGAAGAAGCTGTGCTGACTGCAGGTTTGAATTTCAGGTCAGGTTAGCGCTGCACTATTGCAGCTATTCTAACTCTGTCCCTGACCAAAGACCTCAGATGGGTCCTCCCATGGATGAAATGATTTATCTTTTCAGCCCTAAAAAGAGGGCTGACGCATGACAGGAAGCAACAGGCTGTGAGCCACCATGGCTTCAAGTTAGGGTCATTTCCGATACTGTGTTTAGTGCATTTCTGCTGTGGTGCAGCCTGTATAGGTAAAACAGGGCATATATGTTAATATTAAGCACTGGCTTTGCTTATATGTAAATTATAAGAAAGTCAGTAAAAATCAGACAATGAATGAAACGGACATGTTCTGTTGTTTTTGGAGCAATGCCCGAGACAGAATTATTTCCTGTACAGCTAAAAGAATTGAAGCATTTCTCATTTTTACAACACAAATGTACCCATATGTTAGCAGTGGGTCTGAAACTTTCATCTTAAGCTTTTCTTACACAGCCACAGTATTTATTTATTTATTTTTCTCAGCCTGTTGTTGAGTTTTGAATGTCCCAAGTCTCTTGAATTAATTCGCCATGTAACAGTGCAGCAGGACTCGAGCACATTTAAGTCCAGGGTGAATCTTTCTGGAACCCAACACAATAACAGTTTGCATCTTTGTGAAACCTTCAGGATCTCTGTAACCCCCTTGTACCTTATTGCTCTCTAACACCATTAGAAATCATGACAGTTAAAAATGAAAAGATAAAGAAATCTAGATTCTCTTTATTGCATTTTCTGTTGTAAAAATGTACTGAAATATCCTTTGTGACATATTATTTAATGATGATTAAATGTGTTACTGATATAATTTTGAATTCATTCTTTATTAAGTTGGTTTCCTTTAAAACTACTTTTTTTTTCCATCACTCAAGTGCAGCACAAGAGGCTGTAAACCAGCAAATCCAGTGAAAAAAAACAAAAAAAACATGCTTTCATCTTGTAGCCAAAAAACACTGTCAAGGTGAGGTGAATTCTATTGTTGTTAATCTACTTAAGACCCTCTTTAAGCCAATTCCTTTCACATCACATATATTTATCTCAACTCTAAGCCAAGTCGGGTCTGTCCTTGACTAACTCATGTCTCATTATTTTGGCAAAATTCAATATAGCATAAAGCCGCACTGTTAGCTGCAGTACTTCTGCTCAACCACAAGGTGGCAGAAGAGCATTAAAGGGGGCTTCCACCACCAAACTTTCAATGGAAATTACTGGAAAAATAATGGTGTGCTTCTTTTAGCGCATCTCACTGTAAAGTCTGAGGTCACATCAGTCGGGGTGAATGAGACACTACACTGCTTAAAGAGAAGTCTTAACCTTGTTTGTGCGTCCTCAAGTGTTCAAAAACATTCATCAGACAGGCTTGTTTTCTATCGGTCCCAGTTGAATTCGGTGACCAGAGGCAGTGGTCATAAGATAAACTTCAATGCATTAATCCTTCAATATGAATGCGCTGAAATTTGATAAAAAGTTGCTGTTTTATTAATGTCCACAGGAAATATAATTTTTAAGAGTTGTAATAACCATGGTACAGTACAACAGTATCTTTTTTTAACATAGAAAAAGCAAGATGATATGCAACATGAAAACAGCCATTGCACTGTTGTGAGTCTCCCATGAAAAAAAAAAAAAAAAGGCAGAAGACATGGTCCAATCAGCAACAGGCAAATAGGCTCATGTCTTTAACAAAACAGTCAGACTCCAGCCTTCTGACCAAGTGTCGTGAACTGTCAAAACTGTTCATTTTTTGCTCAAAATGGCTAACAGAGAAATGTGCCACATTAAAAAGGCACGCTCCACTTTCTCAATTTCCAAAAGCAAATTGATTCTTCTTCCCTTGAAGTATTACAAAAAAAAACAAGAACAGAAGAGAAATATTTGTCTGAGCTGTCATACACACACCTGGAAGTCAGACAGGTTTGGCAACACAATGGCTGAGGACAACTGGTTTCATTTCAGTTCATTTCCACGCAGTTTCTAGCAGCTGGAGCTTGTAACTCAGGGGGGAGTCAGCTGATCCAAAAGTGACACGAGAGTTTTACGTCTTCAGAAGGGGGTACGGTGGTTAGTGAGGTCCCACGGTCAGACAGAGCTGAGCTTCACCAATCCTCTGACAGAGTCCTCGTGTAGTGAGTCTTGGCTGGCTGGGTTGTAGAAACCGGCCTGCACTGTGTGGCTGTGACCCAGGGGGCTGCCGCAGTGAAGCATGCCCGGAGGCGAGGGCACTTCCTCTGGGGTGAGAAAGTGGTGGTGGGCCACTTGTTCCTGGAGGGGGTGACTGTGGTTGTGCGTGTGGCTGTGTCCGTGGATTGGCAGCATGTCTATAGGCTCGTGGCAGCTGAGGCTGGGGGTGGATGTCGGAGGGGTGGGCTGGCCAAGGGGAAGCGAGGTGCACGGACCACCCAGGGTGAGGGAGGTGCGGCCGGGTAGAGGCGCTCCATTTTCGGGGGAGGTGGTCATGATGACTGGCTCGCTGCTCTGCTGCTGGAGTAGGGGCGTGGCGGCGGCCTGTAAAACGAATTTGGTGCTCTGAATGCACTGGTCTTGGTCACACTGAGAGAAAGCACCAGGAAGCAGGAGAAAGGTGAGAGCAGGGGAGGGGATGAGGACGGAAAAGCAAGAGACAAGGTATCGGAGGGAAAGGACGAAAATTGAGGAGAGCAAGCATTGAAAATTAGATGGAGGACAGGAAAAATGAAAGAACACAGACTCGGGGAAACGTGTGAAGATAACAGAAGGAGCAGGTGATTGGATAAGAGGGAGAAAAAGACAAGTAGATGTTAGTACCCTTGTGAGAACACAGAGACGCACAGAATCCGCACCAAGTTGTGTATCCCCTCCATTAGAAACACGGCTGAAGTCAATAGAGAGCTAAAAACAAAGCTATTAAGTCACGGCTTCATGGCCTATTGATCTCTGTTACGTTGCTTTAGAATGGAAATCGCATGTCTAAAACTGGAGCAGGGTAACTGGGTTAGGACAGGCGAGCCACAATTCCATACATGAGCTACAAGGAGATGAGCTCAGACCCAATCAGCCTTTTATCGCCACAGAGCAATCGTGTTTTAAGACCACTTACAGATGAAAGATCAGAAGTTGTACAAAGGTAACAGGAATGAAGAGGCCATATTAGGAAGTAAGAAGAGTATTTTGATATCTCCCTTTAACCCCACAGAACTCAAAGTCTGACTGACAAGAAGAACAAAAATTTGGCCTTGACATCTCACCTTTCTGTCTCAATCTCACTGACCTAAAAAGAAGATTAGAGATGTGACTTAAACAGAAGTTGAGCTACCTTTGACAACAGAGAAGGTGCAGTAATTAGTTTTATCACTGCTCATATCAGAGCTGCACGCACTCATCTTATCACCTTTACAGCAGGTTGAACTGAGTGAGAGTTACGAGATGGCACAGAAAGTGATGGATATGAAATAAACATGGATAACTTCATTCTGTTCTCAACTTCGTGGACCCCTCGTGCTTTTTAAACCATCGGAGCTACACTGACACAATCCACAGCAGAACAAAGAAGAATAAGTTCAGAGATTTTATCAGGACAGCAGTGATGCAGCGCGGGTTCAGTCGGGCGACACCGCAGGCATGAGAGTCTTTGCCCCTTTATTTTATAATGGAATTTAAGTTTCCATTTATATTTTAGTTGTACGCTTTGCTGATCTGGCCTGAGTGAGAAAAAAAATGGAACGACTACTTATTTTGATTCACAATATGTTGAAATGAGCAAACAAGAGGTCTGACTAAATGAGAACGGTTCCAGAAAAAGAAAAAAATCAAGGTGAGCATCGTGGGAGAATGAAACCAACAGTCGTGTAGCTGAGGGAAGGGCGGTGAAACTGAATGAGGGGGTGTGGGTGATCAGTCTCAAATCGCTCGCTATGCAATGATCAACAAGGAAATGGTGATCACGCTGAACTCCGGGTGTGAGAGGAAGCGGAAGGAAGTAAGGACTAACATAGAAATATTTACAAGGCTGAATGCTAACTGTGTAACACACAGCTGGAACCCAAACAGACTTTTTCACCAAATCTCAGTCATCTAACCACGAAGGCAGTTTTGACTTCATCAAATTCAAAATGACTGGGGTTATGTTTGTACTGCATACACCATGACGGAGAGGAGCAAAATCAAGCCAGACTGCAACCAACAACAAGATGTAAGCCCTGATTGGTCCATCATTTAATCTGTCATTTATGTATTCTTTGTGATTAATACTCTAATCTAATTATCAACTATTATCAACATGCCCTGCTTGGATTCCCTATGATCATAATAATGTCTTCAGTGTTACATCCCAAAATGAAATTGCTGTTATACCCTTATACTCTCTACTTTTACCAAGCATCTCCACACCTGCAGTGAGCTGACCCTTTCACTGAGGGAAATGATGACGACCGCCTGACAAAGCAGTGCTTATCCCCCCACCAGGTCAAATCCAGAACGGAGGGCTTCTTATCAAGGTGTAACGTGACTTCATATCGCACACTGTTACCATGGCAACAGCTTAAAAGGCTCCTGCATACCGGCCGTCGATTTAAGCCGCATCACAGACAAAACACATCACAGGGGAGCAGAGCTTTTATTGCCAAACAACTGGAAAACATCTCAAATGCAACAGTGTGCTGAAGATGGCAGGCTTAGTGTGAGACGGACACAAGTCAACCGGAGACACCATTTCTTTACATGTTCTGACATTTCTCCATGTTGTGTGACAGAACTGTGCAAAAAAAATCATTATGCTTAAGCTCAATGCATTCTGTTCACATCCATCTGAATGACTATTGAGCATGTAAAAAAGTTGAATATCTTAACTGTGGAGCCTCCCTGCTTTACAGCACAATGCAAGTACAGTTACTTTTCTACCAAAACAAATGGACATTAAGCACACCGCTGACTTTGTGCAAATAATCGTCCAGCAGCCGATACAATAGGACAACTCAAGCTGTGAATAGTGACAGCTACAGCAAACAGATGACAGGTTATTCCCTGCTTAACGTAGGGGAATGTTCCTCGGGCTTTCGGCCCATTACAGCCGCTTCATTCAGGACATTTAGACAGATGACATTTATGTTTGTCATCTTGGTGAGAATAGGCAGGACGAGGTCGAGTTTGGGTGAGAACAAGGAGATGACTGTTGGACTCAGGGAGGGCACCAGTGGCAGATGTGTAGGAGCTGTGTGAGAAGAGTTTAAATCTAGCATGTAATGTGTGAGGTAAACACTGAACAACAGAGGACTGGTTGCTTCAGTTAAGGCGTCAGAGGGATACTGAGGTCAGTGTGGCGTTTTCACAGCACCGACTATTCTCTCCCAGACTGAGACACGGCTTCACAACACAGAACATTTTACTGTACATTCAGATCATGAGACGGAATATAAATCAACCCTTTGTGGTTTCTTTGCACTCTTTCTCTCTTTGTTTAAGTGCACTGTGACACAAAAACATTTCCTGCTACACATCTTGATGACAAGCAAATAAAAATCCCTCAACCCAAGCTACGATGCCACCTCAAAGGACTCTTACTTCCTTTTGCTGACTTCATTTACAGGTAGCATAACATGACGGATGCACAACTGAAAACATGAGTTTCATTCCTCCTGATGAACCGGATTTACATTTCCAGATCGACAGCAGCACAAATGTGTGCAGCTTGCTATTGTATAAGGTGCGGAAAACTTAAAAGTGAAGCTTGATTCAAAAAGGCTGACTTCCCCTTGGTTTTACTCAGATCTAAGTTGCCCAGGGCAAGTTTTTAAAACAAAAGCTACAGTTCACCACTTTAATCATGAACAACCACACACAAAGCAACATGTGCCACAATGTCCAGAGATGCTATTCCTCAAACTGAAATCATTTGCTTTAGTTCGTTCCAGCTGACTTTCTGTTACAACATCTGGAAATTCACTCTGTGAGACAGCCTGCTGAGAAAGATGCTTTGACGCTGCGGGGCCCCGCCGGAGCCACATTATGGCTCAGGGTGACACTCGGTCAAACAGCACTGCAGCAAAGCCACTCAGCACCAGCGGATTCCTAAAAGCTGAGTTGGATTCAGTGTCTCTGAAGTGCTCTTTGAAACAGTTTTCATCTTTAATAGTTATCCATTAATCCAAGATTAGGTGTTTTATAATCCAAAAGGATTCATAAGACACAACATGTGCAGATGTTTGCCCAGTTGTTTGTCATTTACTGTGAGACAGAGCAAAAGGAGTCTTAGAGGAGATTAGGGCTGCCAGTGATCATTCATTTAAAAGTGCATCTACAAATAATTTTCTATTAGTTCTATTCTATTAGTGTAAAGTAACTGAAAACCACAGCAGGAACATCTTCACCACATACTCACCACATACCGACTCAATTCTGCTTTTTTAATTCAAAGAACTTGTCCCGGAGTGAAGCGTCAGGTCAGAGTCTTACCATGTGGCTTTGCTGGGACTGGGTGGCACCGTACGTCGTGATGCCGTTGGTTGGTGGTGCCAGTTGAGGTGTGTCTGTTTGGATAAAGCCCCGTCTGTCAATGAGACTAATAAGAGAAAGAAATTATTCTGCAGGCTGATTCATAAACATTACATAGCAAATGCAAGAAATACAAAAATATAAAGCAACCAAACTGATATCAACATTTAGATTTTGACAACAAGTTAACATATTCATCCAGGTTAAGTCAGTCTTACTGTTGGTGGACACAGTTCCAAAGGTTCAAACGACCTTGTGGGTCAGTGTTACCACACTGTGAATACTTTAAACTGCTTTATTCAAATCTTGACCATGAAGGAGATATCCTCTCATACATTCAAATAGACCCATAAAATCACAACTTGGTAATAAATCACAGCGGCCCTGCAGAGGAGCAGCGGAGTGAATCATTGTTTCTGTCCCATCGTTGCTGCAGAGCCCTGACGCAGCTGGTTAGACAACAACGTGCTGAACTCTGGTATGCATATGCACATGTGAGAGCTCATGGACCGCATACAGCGACACTGGCTATTTATCAGCCGAGAGAGGTTGATCAGATACTGAGCAACCTCTACCACACACACACACAGAGCCAGCTGAGGTGTTAAACGGGGTAATCATTAACCAGGGTATTGACTGTGAGCTCCAGCAGGTCTGAGCTGGAAACGGGAAAGAAATGCTTTCTGAGAATGGCAGAAATAAACTCCAGGAGACTACAGCAGCAGTCTGTGTTGCTGCTAATCAACTGAAAGTCTGCAGATTCAGTTAGAGGAAGCAAGCATGACCACATGCATTTGATGCATTCGAAAATATGAGTAAAGGTCCCAGATGGTAATGAAAATGCACAAAGCTGTTGTCTGTGTGCGCTTGTGAATATGAGAGGCAGCGTTGCTTGCATGGACTTGTGGATGAAGTGAAACATCTCTTTATTACTGGTGGATCCAGCTGTGCAGTGCCTGTGGCCACAAACACGCACAAATGTCCAGATGGCAGCCACCTGTGCACTGAGGGTTCTCCTCACCCCCCACTGGAATCATTACTGAAGATTTATGGCTTGTAATGGCCACTGCACAGTACAGCCAAACGCCATAATACAAAAAATACCAAAAGCCTTCATCATGGCTCTTCTTGCTTTGCATAAATGTGTGGACATATATGGATACATATTGAAGAGCTTGAGAGGGCACAGACACTGTATGTGGTAAACGAGAGATCCTTTCTGTTTGGACTTTACAGGTAAGTGCAAAGCAAAAGGCAAAGTGGCACATGCTGTGAGCTTCAGAAGGTATGATATTTGTGACATCTTGAAGTCAGCTTCATGATTGTATCTCAAAAGTTTAAAGATTCAAGTGTCTGTTCAGTGGGCACTCATTTCAGACCAGGAGAGGGAGAGGGACAACAACAGTTTCCATGATGAAAACTGAGGGCTGTTGGGCAAAACGGAGAGAAACTAAAGGGGAATGTTTACTGACATTTAAAGTCATGAGAATGTAGCTGTGACAGCTGGCCTGTGCACGAGCAGAAAAAGGATGAAATCTAATATATCAAGCCAACTTTGATCTTAGATTTGGTTAAAATGGGCCTGAAATTCTTAACACTCTTTCAGTGTCTTAGCTATGTTTAGAAAAACGCTGCAGGCGGGCTCATTTCAAAGAGCTCCTCACATCAAACATAGTCTTGACTAACAGTTCTATTTTGGCTTTGGACAAATTGAAAATTATAATGAGAGGAGAGAGAAAGAGAGATACTGGAGAGGTTTTTCTCAGCACAGTGAGTGACAGGGCTTATGTGTCATTATCTGGGTGTCTAGGAATGTGTAAATATCCTATATAAGTGTCATACCTCGGTGGGAGGGGTCCACAAAGTGCTGCACAGCAGTTTGTGAATATATTGCCATAGCTGTATGGGTTATAGTTGTCCTTCCCTCTTTTAGAAGACCACGAGCCTTTTATCTGGAGGAGAAGACATAAAATTCAAAATCACCCTTAGTGTCACCTCTAAACTGGCAAGACTCTGCTGTTTGTAGCAATACTGGAGCTAAAACTCTTACTGGCCCGTGTGGGGATTAAACCCATGACCGTGGCGCTATCAGCACCACATAAGAGGACATCAACAGACTCCTCTTTCCCTGTAGCATCTATTACATGGTAAGGTGTTTCATGCCAAAGTTGTAAAATATGAATCTATATCAATATACAGGATGAACTAATCATTTATATTTAACCATTTATCCCAGATCTGCTTCAACCCTGAAAGAAACACTACTTTAAATGGTCAAATATGAAAAGGAGGATGGAAAAATCAGGGATAAGGTTTTCTATGTTCATACTTACATCTTCATTGGTGGTCTGGTTGGAGCTGATCAGGTAGGTATGGAAGCCTGAGAGGCCCACTATGGACCAGACAGAGAAGAAACACACCACCACCTCCAGCACAGTGACACCATTAGGTTAAGGAATGATTCTCTGCCTTGGTTTTCATTTTGATCCATTTTTACATTCAGAGGAACAGACATTACTGTGTGAAAGGCCTTATGGAAACGAATACACACACATAACAGGCCAATATGGAGTCTGCACGGACAGAAAAATGCTGTTGCAGCAGCTAGCATATTAACCTACTGCCTGAGGGCTGTCCTTCGCTTGCCAATACTTCCTAGTTACTAGTTCATTTGGCCAGGGCTGCAGAACACTGCTCATTTACTCTGGTCCACATAAATACAAAAAAGATTATTCCTTTTAATTTTATAAAAACTAACTACACTGACAACTCACACGTGTACAACATCTTAGGATACATCTCTAAAAGGAGGGTATTGCTTTTAAAATGACACAAATACTCAGAAGAAACTAATTCACCATTTAGTGCCTCAGAGAGGTGCCCAAGGGCATACTCAAAGACCACCAGCCACTCTGTTGTACTTGAAAAATCAACTCACTAATCTCACTCCCCCGTTTCCACTCTCTAAATCTTTTTCTAGCAAGGACAAAACATGGCATCACTCTTCTAGTACAAAAGACCGCTACGATACTATCGACTGCAGCTCTCCTTTATTAAAGTCCTGTAGGACACAGACGTTATCAGCTTGGCTTGGCACGCGTTTCCCTGCCAGAGAAAGTTATCTCACTCAGGCACGGAGATGATGGGGGCAAAAAAAAAAAAAAAAAAAAAAAAAGCGTGCAAATAAGTCTAATTTTATTTTGTGGCTGAGAATTAGGGGTTGATCCATTTTAATTCTGAACCTGTATCTGATGTATCAGTAAAGTAAGAAAGACATCAAAATATTTTAAAGCACCTCTCTTTATAGGCTGCCATAAATAGTCAGTGTTTTGTGGTTCTTTTTGATTAAAAGATAAAACCTAAGTCAGGCTCAGCTTCCTCTGCTGAACAGTCCATGAAACAGCCTGCAGCAGGCACAATTTAAATCATAACCTCCATGATGTACAACGAGCTGAGGTTGAAGGTCTGAAACCAAACTTTTCTGCAATGACAGAATAAAACAGTCCAAGTGATTATCTCTGGTGTTGTGCTGACACAACGTGCTATCCCACAATGTACCAACTACCTATTTGTACCAACTACAGCTTGAAGGGTTCAGGTACACTTGCCATCCATCAGATCAGATCTCACTCACATGACATCTCCAAAGGGACAGGACAAAGTTGGATCAAGAGCGGTATCAACTGACAGTCGCTTTGAATAGGAGTAATAAGAAAATAAATGTGTGAAAATAAAGAAGGTGAAGTGGTCACGAAGAGGACGGCACAAACAAAACATTTACATTGAGTCATTTAGCCGACATTTTCATCCAAAGTGACAAATGAGAAAACAACATTTAAGCTTCAGTGCAGTAAGAAACACTGGCCTATTCACAGAGTGCTTAATCAATACAAATCTATCTAAGTGACTGAGTATGAGGAGAACAAGTACAGAAGTGCAATTAAAAGCAGGTTAGATGCTGCGAGAAGGGGGTGTTTGGGTTTATACAACAGAAGAGAGAGGCCTTTAGGATCAGGATAGCGAACAATTCTTTCATGTCAGTAAGCTTCTACCGTGGAAGTAAAAGTAACTTCACATGACCAGTCATGCGAGTTAAACATTACTCATCTGCAAAAAGTGTTTCCATCTCCTCTTATGCACACTGTAACTATTTGTGAAATGGAAAGTTAGTTGTTTTCATTGACCACTTTCAGAGAAGGAAGCATAGGTAAAAACGCACATATTCAACGGTAAACACCACTCAGGGTTCAGTAAAGGATATCTGGCAGGGCTGTCTTTGAGAGCGTTGAGGAACCCATTTCGATGTGAGCCTGTGGAAAGACAAAGACCGTTTTCATTTGACCACTACAAGGTTTTCAACATTAGACGCACACCATCTCATATGATGGTGCATATCAGACACCGAGCACTACACACTCACTCCTGTCCACTGTTGGGTCCCCTTTAAAGCTTACGTTGGAGTGTGTCCTCTCCAAGCACGAGATCTACCTTGGTTTATCACATCGATGCTGCACCAAAACCCACCATTACAAAAGAAAATATTTTAATTATAAAACCGTGAACCGACTGTGAATCCTAGTGTCTACGGAGCCTATAAGTGACAGATATATTACATGATTCTGACTTCTCTACCAAGGGCAAGCTTTTGCGTTACCTCAACATTTGAATGTAGCTAGAGACAAAGCTACTGAAGGTTTGTTGTCCTTTGGAGGGCTTACCAGCATGTGTTCACCTCAGTGAACCGATGTAAAGTCTGAATAAAGTAAATTCAGAGACGAGTTACTCTAAACACATAAAATAGCAGACAACTGTTTTACTGATTTGTAGGTTTGGACTGTGAAAGTGTTTTTCATCAGTTTTCATCAATCTGTGACACAGAGGGATTGCGTGAGGCTGACCCCACCCCTAATACTCGAACTTTAGAAATAGGCCTACTACGATGCATTAGCCTCGAACTAGCAACTAGTTGGGTAAAAGTTCTGCCTTTATCACGGAAATGCATCTTTCCTGGATGCCAGAGTTTGCAGAACTTGGGCCGTTTGCTTTAACTACAGAGAAAAATATGAAAAAAAAAGAACAACTGGATTAAATTTGTGAGGCGTGAAGCTGAAATGCAGCACCACAGCAGATCCTGCAACACACCAGCAATGGCAGCAGCACATCACCAAGGTTCGAGGGCTGCGTACCTACTGAAAAAAACCAACGTTTCTGAAACACTGAAAAATTGGGATTTGACATCTACGTAGTTTGCTTCTTTTAGAAAGGAACTCTGTTTGCCCCTGCGTACTTCAGCTGAACTGACCTGAGATCTGTCAGTCAGTGCGTGCTGACATGCCCTCAGTTACTGAGAGCACTGCTCATGAAACTCAGAAGGTGGATTCCTTTCTGCTTTACCGTACCCCTTCGTGACAACAAGATGACCTGAGCAAGCCTGAGGGTGCACACCTTATTGGATTCCACATCAACTTCCAAACAGTGGGAGGCCAGAGTTAGATGAAAGACAAAGGGTAGAAGTGGCTTTAGGAGATATCTCTGTAGCTGCTGGTAAAACATGAACACATTTAACTGCTACTCTAAAATCAAATGGAGGACCACAACTACCCATGATTTGGGGTATTTTCAAGCAGGTTTCATCACTCCTGCACTCTATTTCAAGAATGAACAGTGAATTCAAACTGAATGAGATAATTTGAACAAATCTGCACCCAACACAACATTAGCTATGTTTACAGAGCAAATATTTTTGCCTTCAGTCTGATTGAAACTCTGATTAGAGATGGAAAGAAGTTGAGTGCTTATATTTAATCTGAATTAAACTTTTTTGACATGTGAAATGTGAGCCTGCCGCCTACTCTATGGAAAATATAACAAAAAAAGGGAAATATGTATTTTTGTTTGCTTTTATCCAAAAGCAACTTACAAACGAGGATACAACATTACAGCTAACATCAAAGCTAACAATAAGCTACATAGAAGGAAACCACTAGTCATGCTCTGTCAGAGGTGACTGTGTAGAGAAAGAGTGCAGGCCAGGCATAGAGGGAAGTACAGAAATAGACGTGCAGTAGCGGAGGAAGGTGCTACCGGAACAGACAAGTAAGCTACAGGGTAAGTGCTAGGATAGGAGATGCTCTCTGAAGAGCTGGGTCTTCAAGAGTTTCTTGAAGATAGACAGGGACTGTTCTTGTAGAGCTCGGTAGGTCATTCCACCATAGCGGGACGACACATGAAAAGAGTTTGGATTGTCTTGAGCGTGGTGTAGGTACTGCCAGGCGACTATCCTTTTGACGACCGTGAGTGACCGAGTCGTGACATAAGCCTTTGCGAGAGCATTCAAGTAGATGGGAGGCGTTCAATCAAACACTTTTGTAGGCTAACATCAGTGACTTGAATTTGATGCAGGTGGTTAAGGGCAGCCAGTGGAACTCAACGAACAGAGGGGTGACGAGTGCTCTTTTAGAATGATTGAAGACCAGACGAGCCACCGCGTTCCTGACCATCTGCAGAACTTTATTGATAAAATTCTACACTTTTAGTAGAAGAGGCTGACAACAATGGAGACTTTCTGCAGCTCCTTCGAATGAAACCGCAAACTCAACGAGACACAGGTTGGCTTTTACTGCAGTTTGCAAATAAACAGATAAAAGTGAGAAAAGTGTAGATTTACAGCTCAGTTCAGCCACTTCCAGGAGCAGACCAGGACTCTGTGGATGAAAGTCTGAAGCAAGGACTGGCAGGAGTGAGATGTCCTCACTGAATGTAATGAACAGGAATGGACAGCGGTCAAAAATGACATCAAGATGTTCAACAGCCCCAAACTTTTCTAAGGTCTCAACGAAAAACGTGTCCATCACAAACCAGTTTTGTTTTGCTACCTCCCTCCTGTCATCTGACATTTTCCTGTTGATCAGATTATAAACCAGATTATAAAAACGGTCCGCACTAACTCTCTTGACCTGATTTGAGTCGGATTGGATCAGTCTGATCTGACGGAGGTGTTTACAAGAGGCATTTTTATCTAAATTGGACCAATAATCTAATAAAGGAAAGTGTTCAACAATCAAGGGAAATAGAATAACTAACAGTATTATTCATTAATGGTGACCCATATTTCTGTCCCCAGAGTAACACTGATCCACCCGACTATCAGTTAAACATGCAAACGCACAAAGACAGTGAGCCGAACGGCCCGCTGCCTGCTCCCAGCAGGAAGGATGGTAACGAGCCAGAACGCTGCAGCCTTTCACACCACCCACTTACAACCTGCTGGCTCAATACACACCAAGAACACAGCCAGAAGGAGTGTGTGTCTGTGCCATGCCTGGGAGCACACGGCCTTTCTCCCTCAGCTACTTACGTAATATGATGTGCGTGATGACAAAGGCGAAGATGAAGATGGTGAGGAAGGACAGCGAGAGGATGAACATGTAGAAGAAACGGTAGTTTCTCCTTCCCACGCAGTTCCCCACCCAGGGACAATGGTGGTCAAAACGCTCTGGGAAGACACAAAGAGAAAGAAGTTAGTTTGGCTGAGACACACAACCACAAGTCTTTTATTTCTCGCCACCATTTTACTGCTTGAGTGATGTTTCCCCTGTCGGAGGACTTTTGTCATTCATTTGTAAAAACAACCCCAGAGGATTAATGGTTAAGTAACATTGTCAGAGATTTATTTGATAAAAGCCTTGCCAGGTTCCATTGAGTTGAATTAAACAGAAGGATGATGTTAAAAAACATAACCCAGTTACTTCGGAGTCAAACTGAGAATGGTGGGAATTTAGGGGAAAGGGAAGTCTCCCTCTGGATCTTGTCACAACATTATTAAAATGTTTCACATAGTGTAAATGCTATTTATAAAAACTAGCAAACACAGGCAGACTTGTCTGTCTCAGGCTGAATAACTTTCACTGTGTAAAGACTGCGATGGTCAAACAAGCACTTTGATGGATCAACACAAAGTGGCGCCATTAGGGCCTCAATCTGAGAATGTTTGGTAAAGTCTGATAAGTGGCCTGGGAAAGCAAAGAGTTGTAGGAAAGTGAACTGTGTCCTAAAACAGCTTCCAGGGAGTTTAGAAAGATTGGGCTTTTCCAAGTATGTTAAGGCTGACTGAAGTTAACCATCTTAATTCAGTGTAACTGAACCATGTAGCACACTGAAGCTAATTTCTTTCAAATCTGTGAAATATTGCAGTACATAGAGGATATTCATGTCCCTGTTCTATCCAGACACACCTTAAGAGCTTGAGAGCACTGCTTCTCTCTACGCTCGAGCACAGAGGGGAATCCCACTTCAATATCCTGGTTGACAACTTGACCGCAGTCTGTGCAGTGTTTCACACTGAGTGTTTCAGTGGGAAACGCTAAAGTTTCATTCTGGTATGACAGAATCCACTGTGCAGCCCATGTTATATGGGGTGAGAGTTGTGAGACCTTTAAATGGTTTTGGGGCACACTTCTTCTTCTTGCACCTTTATCGTGATTTCTAATAAGCATTTACCCTGTGATATCGGTGTACAATAATGATTTTTACTCAGAAATCTAACGTACCAAATTCACTTTTCTGAGCCTGAATTCCATTCCAGCTCAGTTTTGTAAAAAGACAAAACTACTTCTTTCTGAATCTGCACAAGAGCTTTTCACCATCTTAGAAGCGTGCTCTGCATTTTCCAGTCAGTCAAACAGTCCACCACCATTGAGCCACTGAGTGGCAAAAAGTGGGAATAACCCGAATGCAGTCAGGTGTCTGATGACATCACGTCCATTCCCTGTATGTCCCAAAAAAAGTGACATGTTGACCCAAAAAGTTCTTAAATGAATCAGTTGAAACAGATCCATCATACCTATCAGTTTGCTGATTGCTCTGAGAGAGGAGGTGTTGTCATTTAATCAGCATCAGCACCACAGTCTAATCTCGGAGTGTGAAGTACTGGCTGTGCACAGTGGCGTCTACCTAACTAATTAATCAGAGCCATTATTAGCTTAGTGAGGTGAAATGACCTGCTTTTGTCTCCACTAATCAATGCCTGATTGAAATGTGTCTGGAAGCCGGAGGGAGCAGATAGCTACTACTAGTCAGATCTGATCACCACAAAGACTGGCTTCTACCACTCTCACTCACAAGAGGAGAACATACATTTAATAATAAATTCATGCACTTTTTCTCCCATGATATGACATGCAAACTTTAAGTGAGTACTTCTAATTTACAAGAATAAATTCATTCTGTTTAAATGTTTATCAATAACAACTTTAAACTTCATGAAGCAGAAAAAAAAGTTCTAACAGAGAGTGTGGCAGCTGCGAGCTCAGTGGCATTATCCCTCTGATGGTGAATGAACCGAAACATTGAAATGCAGCTCGCACTGTTTCATAATAATCTAATATATTCTTATTTATGTGTCAATATCCCTTTGATGCATTTCATTTAATTTCTGCATGCATAACAACATAACTACCCCAAGGGGATCACTACAGCTTCATCTAATGTCCTCAAACCATGCACATAAAAAAAGAAAAAAGTAAATTACTCTTAAAACCAATAACTGACTCCCAAACCCTCTGCTCCAATAGTCATGATTATTTACAGCCGGATTTAAAACCCAGACACTCAGACGATCTTATTCTACTGTGTAAACCATAAAGAAAGAAAAAAACAGAACATGATAGCAACAAAGGAAGTGGTCTGTGTGTCATAATTCTGTGTGCTCATAAGTTTCTTCCATCACTCAAGGGGATAAAAGTCTTTATGAAAAGGAAGTGACTCCATATTCCTACCCTCCACAGCCACCAGGGGAGGCCGACCCATTCGGACTTCCTACTTATTTTAGAGCATGTTATTCCCCTGGCTCTTAAAGCACCACAGGCAGAGAGAAAAACAGGAAAACAGTCAAGCCATTTATTTATTTTCAATGCCAACGTGATCCCCGTTTCTGGTTCAAGTGCAAATGTCATCCAGTTACTGTTCATTTTCACCATTAAATATGCAGAAGCCATACTTTAAACTGAAAACCCTGTTTGAATGCTGTGTAAAATACGGTCAAAGCATGCAGCGGTTTTCAATTCATCAAATCGCTGATTGATTTCAAATGGAGATAAATACTGAAGTCAAATGTTACAGTTTCTTGAACAGAGAAACTGAAATGTTTTCCCAGTCTTACTCAACAGTTTGGGGTCTCTTTTATCTTTGCATTAACGGACAGCGGTTCTTGGAGATGAGCTCTTCCACCGCTAAACAGTGTCTGCTTTTACTGCAGTGTAACCAGAGGGCCTGAAAACCACAACCACTCAATGTTTGCTGTCACAATTGACCCGAACAGAGATTTATCTGGATTCTCCAAATCTGCACAGTTACATGCACAGTTGAGTTGAGCGACAGTTACAGCTCAACTGCCCTTGTCACAGTACATATGTGCGGGAGGGGAACTGAGTTGTGAAACAAAGTGTATAATGCTGAGATGTGGTCTGGGTGAGATCTTGTGTTGCTGCTCATTGTGCAGCTTCCAACTTCCTCTGCAGGAGATCACTGTGACCTGCACAGATGTAGGCTTTAAGTTACTCGAATGGTGATCTTCTCAGTGTACTAATATACACTAATATTCTGCTGTTTTTACAAAAAGATGAAACTTTGGAGCATATGTGGAGCAGCTTGAGTAAATTCAGAGTGATTCAGAGAGAGTCTGGTTTGGAGAAACTCAATTTTGTACAATTTCTGTCAGGCTAACGCGATAATTAGTTTTTTCTATCCATGTAATCCCTTTACAGATATTTTGTACTGCAGTTGATGAAACAAATTAGCAAATTTGTTAGTAATTTTGTTGTCCGTTTTCTGAGATGCTCTTTTTGGACTGAATCAGTTTACTTACATGTGAACAAATAACCTCAACAGCTAAGGAATGCACATGGAGGGGTTTCTTTTCAGCGTTGCACCACTATTCCCAACTTTTCTAAAAAAAAATATGTTTCTGACAACAAATTATAAATGAGCAAATCATTACGTTTTCTGACTATTGTCAATTTAATTTATAGTTTAAATGATTTTCAAATAAGTGAATTTCATTTTTGTTCATTTTGTCATATTTTTGCTGGAAATGGGTCGTAGATCATTTCAGTGTTGGGTGGGGTCCAGTAGCTTGGCTGGAAAGTATTCTTATGAAAGAGAAATCATTTACGACTCACATTCATCAGCAGCTTAACACTTCCACCCACCTGCAGGATGGAGAGTCCAACTATGTGTCAGTTTTTCATTTCCCTTCCATCTGTGACTTGCATTTCACAAATATGATCTAAACATGGTGTTCAAACATAAATAGAAAGAACCCAAATGCTTTTTGACCGGGTTTGTCTGGAAAAGCCCTTAAAGAATCACCTGTGTGTGTACTGGTGTAAAAGCGCCACTTTGTTTCTTTATCTTGTGTTTTTTGAGGCATGTGAGCCTCACCGGTTCCATTTCAGAATTTGAACATCCACTCAAAATGCAAACAAAATCCACCTGTTTGTAATAACATGCATTTGCCTGTTCGTCAAAATGTCTGGTCTTCCATCTTTTTGATAGCCTCCGTCTCCGTTCCTGCTGGTGCACATCTGCTGTGTCCGATTACCACCTCCTCATCTCTTTCCTTGGGTTTACTACTTCTTCATCCATGTTGAAAGACTGTCAGACAAATCTACTTCTGACAGAGACACAGGCATGTGTAAGAAGCCCCAAAAACCAGGATGACAAAGGCAGAGACACAGTGGTTTCTGAATCCCTGTTTCAGTCTTTTAGTAACCGACTTGCTGTGCTCTTCAACCCTTTTCTCCCCATTTCTTTGTATGAATGCTAATAACTCCAAGGATCCGGTGTGTACTGAATGTACTGCATCACATCTAAATATTTAGCCTGGCTCGTTTTCTTACAAACAGAATAAGCCTTGAGTTTTTTTGAGTTATATGCATTGTGTTTGTGTGTGTGTGTGTGTGCGTCTGTGCACAGCATATTGTGTGTTTGTCTTAAGTGAATTTGCACAAGGATCAACCAGATGTTGATGATAAACTCTGGTTACCAGACCAATACAAACTCATTTCTTTAAAACATCCCAACTCACCCACACAGTTGTCACAGAGGCTGCAGTGGGAGGCACGTGGCGGTCTGAAGATCTTGCACGTGAAGCAATACTTCAGTTTGACTGTCTGTCCGTTGATGACCACCTCTTTAGTCCTGGGAGGGGGCCTGTAGCCGGTGCTGCCATTGGCAACATCTTAAAAAACAACAAAACAGAGATGTAAAAAAAGACAAAAGGTGAAGAAAAAAAAAAGAAAGAAAAGAAACTATATAGTTTTAGAGCCCCAATATCCTACAATGTGCAAGAGGCACCACTGTTGAAACTGGATGTGCATACTAAGATAAGATTGGATATGTTATCTGTTTTCTGTGTAGGAGCACCGCAGGGTTGTGTGCTCAGCCCCTTACTCTGCATACCCGTGGCATAACTAGACATGAGGAGGACCCTACTGTGAAGTTTGCAGATGACATACAAACTATGATTAGACTCCATATTGAGGGAAAAATCAACAGCCACGCAGTGTGGTGCACAGGATAATCCGCTGCTCAATGTCAACAAAATCAAGGAGCTGACTGTGCCGTCGAGATTCAGTGCATCTGTGGCCGTACCAGAAGACTTAGCAGCAGTTTCTTACCTCATCCTGTGAAAATACTGAATGTTGTTTTATAACTTTTTGTTACGAGAATACAATGCAAGAGAAGTCTTACATGTTAAACTGTGCTATACAACCTTTAATATAAACAATTACGTAGATGTTTAAATGGAGGAAAACTACTTGAAAAGAAGTTTTCAAAGCAGAAGTTTTGAAAATAAGTTTTCAAAGCAGGTAATCCTGCCCAGCTCGGTCAATCAAAGTCAAAGAATATGATACAAGAGGGTATGTAGAACAGCTTCAACTTAAGTGATCTGGTTAAAAGGAACAATTATGTTTGTGGGACTTTTATTGTTAATTCAATATTCCAGAGTCTAAAACGAATAAATGTGTCAGACAAATTTTTTCTTATCTTTGTACATCCGGCACAGTCTGTATCTGTAAGTCTTGTCTGACTTGCGGAGTGTCTGAGGGATCAAATAACACAACTTTAAACCTTTACGCACCTAGGAATTGAGTAAAACTCTGCATGCAAGCTAAGAGGAAGTTAAGAGGCCCCCCCCCCCCCCCCAAGTCTTGTTTGAGGTGAAGCCCCCCCCGTCTCAGACATTAAAAACCTTCAATAAAGATTCTTGACAAGTGGGTTAGATTAAACAACCAGAACAAAGTGTCTGTGTTTCCATCCTAAAGCTAGGGGCCCCATCTTTTCAGAACAAAATGAAGTCTGCATCAACCTAGTTCAGGCATGTGGAATGTAATATGCACTCAACACTAAAATCAAAAGGAAAAGAAAAATGGTTGCAAGCAGCTCTGAATGGCTTTTGGTGGAGTAAGAAGGCTGTGATGACAGGCTAAACGGTAAGGATGAGAGCAATGATAGTGATTTTCAAGCCATGTAGGTAGAGTCTGTATCCTATCATTGCTCTGCTTGCTTTGAGCACTCTCACACACGCTGAGAGTAGGAGATAGCATGTGTAGGAAGATCATTTTGAGATCATGTAGAAGCCTGTAGCATTGCCAACACAGTGGTACATGTGTGTGCAAGCAAGGGGGGTTACGGACTGTGAGGCTTGCGTGGGTGTTTGACATTTCTAAAGGAGAGCAGAGGAAACGCAGCCAGCGAGTTCTCATCTATTGAATTTGTCCCTGTTGTGATCAGTGCCTACAGAGCTCTCTCCTCCATACTGATTCTGTTCCTCTACACTCACAGAGGACGACATAGACGAGGACAACAAATGAGGGGAGTTGAGAGCAATTTGGAGGACAATTTAGCTACCGCAGAGTTAAACCAACAGGAGATGTGAGGTTATCATGGCCCTGTGAAATCTACAATAAAATGAGCTCCTGTCGTGTGAAATAAAGAGTGCTTCTGAAGCATTAGATAAAAAAAAAAAACAACTCTTTCAGGCGTTTTCTGAGACCTCGCAAAAATAATGCTGGCAGGTAGGAAAGATACATTCTGACATATATAGGTCATATCATACAGACAGTAATCACAGGCAGCTGAGGTGAAAAAATGTTCATGCCAGCTCTCCAGCTCCATTTCGGTTTCGGAAACACATGGCATTTTGATAGCTATGTTGTTTCTAATTTGGCAAGAACAGCAACAGAAGGCTTTAACTGGCTGCAAAGCCATCACTTCTGACAGTTTTACATCAATAATAACGCTTGACAATCGAATCAGGTTCCAACAAAAAAGGTTTATATGCAGCCGATTTAACTTCCTAATGTGCAGATAATATGAAAGATTAAAAATACCTAACCTAATCTAAATTCCTTCTTGTCTGGTGTGACTACAAGGCCAGAAACAAGAATCTTAATCAAATGCTCGTTTCCAGGTCAGAATATCTTCTGTTACTCGGACCCTTCTGATGTAGAATAAATGGGAAAGTTTAATTTCAATGGCATAAAAATATTGCAAATGCCGGTCTTACTCAAGGGTAAAGCTTTCAACACCAGTCCGAATGGATAAAGTCAAAAGAAGGCCAATTATTTTAGAATTCAGCTAGCAATTCTAAAAGTGAAATTTTTTATAAACCTACCGGGATCACCCTCTTCTTTTCTGTACAAAAACAACAGAGTATCGATAGCCCGGCTTTAAATACAGAACATTTTGAACAGACCATCCACATTCAATACATTGAATCACAGATGCCTGCAGTTAAGTAGTGTGAAAGTGGGGGTGTCAAAGTAGCTTTTCTGCTCTGCAAAGCCATTTGTGCACTTAGCCATCTTGTCAGGCAAAGCTTAGCCTTACATCAGTGTCTACAGGGAGATCCCCCAGAGAGATAGGCCTGGTCTAAGAGCTTAAAGCTAGAAAACACGGCCAGGTGGACCGGGGAGTGATGTAACAGCACACACAGCGTACCTCCTCACACATACAAAGTTAAATAAGGGTTCAATGTCAGCCAAACTGTGCACAGTGAGATATAAGGGGAGGCTAATTACTATCCTGCTGTGTGGACGAGAGCTGAGGCCAGAAAACGATGATGATCACCAACAAGAAGAAGGACTTATCTCAAAGTGATAGTGGAGACACAATTCAAAAGAAGCACAATCATGCAGCTAGAAAAAGTGGAAAAAGAATAAAAATGTCCTGTCTAAACACTCAAGACGGTGTACTTTTAGCTTTTCAGCTCACAGTATGCGAAGATGGTTTTACAAAGTGTGTTTAGTTGCTTTTACTGCCAAAGATATGCGTCCATATTCAACCTCTGAACATGGTCTTTAGCATCATGTTGTGCACTTTGGAGTCAAGGTAAAATGTCCCAACTGGAAAATATTTGATTTACACAGCGATCCCCACACAGACCAAAACTGAGGTCATGGTATTATTTCAGAGTGCAGATAGAATAGCTCCAACATGTGTGCTACAGAATCTTTCATCACCGTATACGGACTTCATGACAGATGATTGGCAGGCAGCATCAATAATCCTTTTACAAGCCCTTTGAATCATTATCGAATTGAATGGTGAGGCGCTGAGTGTCTTGCACCACGAGGCAGTGAGTGCTGTTGCCTTACTTCTTACATGAAGTAAGTGTTATAATGTCACGTTAAACTGTTGCAAAACACCAAGAAAGAAGAAGCAGCAACGGCAAAGGATGAAAAAACATCCTGACATTACTGGGATGTTTTGGGTGACGTAGCGGAGGAAGACTGAAACACAAAGTGTGTGAAATCTTCCCCGTAAAACGGTTTCATTGTGGTAATACGGCTAAATTAAGTACATCGTTAGCGGTTTTCATCCTGACCAAATGTCTGCACACTCAAGGAACACAGCCAACCCGACTCATCAGTCAAGAACGAATGGGGTGTTTTAAACCGTGTGACAGCACAGATAATCACCAAATCTGTAGCCGCTCTCAGAGATGAGGATCTACTGCTGTGTTTGATGATAGAGAACGCAGAGTTTTGTAGCTGTGGCCAAATTAAAGTCCAGGTGAAGAATTCCTTTCGTAAAGTTAAGTTGAAAAATTGCTGTATCAGATTTGTGCACTTTAAAGGTATCACACCGTATGTGCAGTACTAAGGTGGGTCACACAGACACCGTCACTGGAAAGCGTTTCATATATGAGAGAGAGTCGGATTTTGAAATGTAGCTAAAAGGTAGTCACATCATACTTTAAAGGTTCAAGGCATTTAGATTGAACTGAGTACTTTATTAATTCCAAACAAACACTATAAAGTTGAGTGAAAAATCTAAAGTAAAAATACATGAGAACACCAAATAAATGGGAAGATCATGGATTTCATTTGATAGGAGGCCTATTGAGGTGCATATTTAGAAGAATCGTTCTATGCTCTGGCACGCACTTCTTTGACTTGTCTCCGTCCTTTAAATAGATCCTCACTTGTAAGTTGCTTTGCACCTTTTAAGTGACTGAATAGCAACAGAAAAACATTAAGACACTCAGGCCCGGGGCGATGAAATACTGATAAATATTTTGCACATCGTAAAGCTTGAGGGAAGCCTTTCAACCTATTGCTTTAAAGAAATCTATTGCTTTTCCAAGGGGCTTTATTATGTCTGTTTGAAGTGCTAATTCGTTTTCATTTGCTTTGTTGAGATGACAACACAGCACACAAATCTGTAGAGTTAATGAAGGCCAAACATCTTTTATGTGCTTAACCATGGTTAACACAAGGTGAGTGGGACTTGCCAAAAGATTCAATTTATTTACTCATTTTTGAACACGTTGCTCCAATTTTGAACAGACTCTGTTAAGTGTAGAGTGTGGCCTATATATCCAACTTAATATGAAAGATTAGCCCTACATAACCAGCAGTTACCATGCACCCAAAGACAAATAACAATTTACATCCCAATCTCACAGTATATCCCAACACTAGAGTCCATCAGTGACTGTATTCTGTTCACTACAATGATTGTCTCTAGGGGGAAAGGCCTGAACCAAGAAAAAGAAGACTCAGTTCAGTAATTTAGCTTCAGGGAAGTGGAATCTGTCTGACATGAGGACGACAGAGTGGAAGAACGCACAGTCAGGGCTACAAGAGAACTACAGCTGGTTCAATGTGGACATTTAACTGGATACAAAGCTGCATGAGATCGCCGAAAGACGAGAAGGCACTCAATTTCCCTTCCATTCAGTTTGATTTATACAGGGGAAATCACAACAAATTTCATCTGAAGCCACTTCAAAGATCCAGTCCATTTCATAATCCAATTCAATGTAATCCAATCATAATCCAATAAAAGAAAACCAATTAAAATCCAAATTTCACATTCAAATTATGCCAATTAAAAACGACAACAAGACTTCTCTTCAATTCAATCCCCCGAAGGCATGACAGAACAATCAAGCAAACATTATTATTTATGTTAATAGTAAATTCAGAAAATCTGTATAAATTGTCTGCTTGTGGACTTAATGCATGTTTCAACTGAATCAAATGGAGGTTTATAAGAGACAAAATAGGTGTGTGGGTAAGGCTGAGAATGGAGCAAGCAGCTGCCGTGTCAGAGCCACTGATAACATGATCAATCACAAGTGTACAACGTCTGTTATGGAGGATTTAACAAAGGAGCACACCAGCAAACTCAGGCTGTGCAGAAATTCTAGATTTGAAGGATGTAAAAAATGAAAATGGGAGACAATAAAGGAGGTTAGTTTTTACTTTAGGGTAGGGACAGCTGTGGTGTTGGAGATGATATTTAAGGCTAAAAAAATCAAAGATGTTGGACATTCACTCAAGATGAATGCAGGATACCTCATGTAGCCATCATCTCCATCATATTCTTGGCCTAAAAGTGACAGAGAGAATGCATAACAGATGGAAAAAAATAAGACAGCAATATGCTTCAATCCAGGCTGGATTTAATTCTTTCTCAAGGAGTTTGTTATTTCTGCTCTGGAACAGCTCTATTCTTATGTATTCCTCTGTCGCCGTCCCCAGCAGCTCTGCCTTTCACTAAAATGCTTTTTTATCTTCTTTTATGTCACGTCTATGTAACTGTCGATCCAACAACAGGGAGAGCAAATAGAAAACTCGGTTATTTCCGCCTCCTTTAAGCATATGGATACATCTGTGTCTACGTTACATAATACAGTAACTGATTTTAGAGGTTTTTCAAGCAGATGCCACACATATGAGGCATCACTTAAAGATATAGTTTTACACTTGTGGAACACAAGCAGCCCCTCATAATGACAAATTTAGTTCTCCATGATAAATAAAACACTGCTGGCTGAATACAGACAAACACAAGATTAAGTTTGCTCTGCCAAGCTCATAAATTATGCTCATTCCAGTTTTGCTGTCTGCACACTTTTGTATCATCTGTTCAGAACTTTAACTGGAGCTCCGTCCTTGTTGCAGTACAAAAGCACGGGAGGGGAATCCAGTTATTGGTTGAGGTAGGTTCAATGCTGTAGACTGTATGAAAAACAAATGTTCCACACATTCTGCGGCTTCAAACTTTCTCAGTGAGATCATCGTAAATGTAAGTGAAGATAGTAGAACAAGGAATTTCTCAGGTGGAGCTGCAATTTAAAAAACAAAAAACAGGATGTTTTTACAGCAAAAGAGCAGTATGGAGCTGATTTACCACACACTGACAGATAGTCTGAATAAGCTGATTTCTGATGCGTTAAGCCCTCTAATGAAAAGCTTTATTAGTAATTCAGTTGTATCAATATACACTTAGACTTTACTATTACAACCATATGATGCAAAAAGATGGACATTTTTAACATGTGTGGAAGCTCGTTTGGCACATTGAGTCTAGTTGAGTGTATAAATGCAGGAGTGAGATAAACCCTAACCCCAGTCTGGGGTCTGAGAAGCTAGATTTCACAAGGTTTCAGTTTCACAAGCATGTTTACTTGTATTTCCAAAGTCTGGTTTAAGTCAGACTAACACAATTAGAAGTTAAATCAAGTTGTAATAGAGTCTTTTCAGCCAATAATGATGAAATCAAAGATAAACGCAACCAAGGCTACACAGAGCTAAAATAAGAGGGTATCAGCTCAAAGGATGACAGATGGGGAACAAACATCGCACACTGTCATTCAGATGGCAAACTGTGGCACTGACATGAGGGTATCTCTAGATCACATCACAGAGTCGCTGATAAACTCTGGCTGATTTATTTCTCTAATTTAATATCTAGAGTTGGCGGTCAGGAGTAGGTCACAATCAATAGAGCTCTGTCGACAGTATTATCCATGATGATTAAATTATTGAGAGCTTTTTATGTTCAACGGTGCAGTGCAAAGCATTTACAAACGCCATGATGGAAAACTAAGCAGTAACCCTCTTACGATGTTAAAAAACGTCTTTATGAGCTCTACTTCAGCCAATGTGCATTCTCAAGTTTGAATTCAGCTAAAGATAAGCTGACCTACAAGGTGTTAAATTGCAACGAGCATGTTTGAGCGAGTGTCTGACTGCTACAGGGAAAGCAAGCTGTATCTAATGTGATTAAATTGGCTCCCCTTTTAGAGAGTGGCTTGAGCTGGTCTCTTTGTGTCTCTGGTAATGGGATGTGTACTTGAGTTTGGCACCTGAAATAAATTTCTTCCAAGACTGCTTGCGAAGGCTGCTCAAACAAAAGATGTCAGCAGAAATGTTTTATTGGGAAAAGACTATGCATTCAAAATGTTTCACTTTTCACACCCGCTACTGTGCTGTTTTCCCATCAATCTACACTCTGTTAGTGAAGATTTTCTTTTCAAAAACAAATTCTTACTGAGATCTTGATTATTTCTGTTGCATGAGTAGGTGGCTCCATGTGGAGAAATATCCCACATGAAATAACCCAGAAATGGAAAGCACAAATGTTATAGCCTCCTATTCTTATATACCCATTCTTCCTTCTACACTTCAAGCTCAAAGCCTCCCAAAGTCCATTTCCTCCACAAACCCAGAGTGTGGCTGTTTGTTTCAGGGGGAGAAAAAGTGTTCTTGGATCATATTAGGTGGAAAGAACGAAACAAGCAGTTCTGACCATCTTTCACTCTGATTACTGCTTCAGAGTCTTTTGGATTTGGCAAGTGGGAGCTGAAATGATGCCAGCCTGTCTAGTCCTGACATATTGGGCAGGCAGGCAGACACGCACAGACATCAAATGCTGCACAGCGATGAGAAATCAACTCTTGTTTTGATTTCAAGCAGAGATAAACAACATGCGGTGCTACCTTCTTGGTCTCCACACTCTTTCTTCCCATCCTTTATATGTGCACACGTTTCTTTTGCTGAATTAGAAACCAGTGACAAGATGGTGAGGATCTGACACACACACACACACACACACACACGCACACACACAGCATTACGTCTCATACACTTTTAACATGTTTGATTTTAAACTATATTTCTATAGACTCAATTTCAGGCCCCTCACTCTAACCTGAAGCCGAAAAGCTGACAGACAGCAGAGATATCTGCTCCTGAAAATGGCAGTAGAAATCTGGGCATCAGTCTTCCCTTCTGGGATACAGGGAATGTGAGAGCCCTTCATGTTTCATACTGTACAGACATTAGGTCCTCCACGGTTCAGCCAACAGATCAATAAGGTGTGTATTGAATCTGAGCCTTGTAGCACTTTGCCTTGAAAACATTTCAAACTATTTATGAGGCTGCTGGTCCACCGGTGGACAGAGCATTAGGTGATGAAGAGCACAATATGCATTAATACAACACATTTTAAATGTGCACACGGCAGACCCAAAACTCAGAGTGTATATAGTAAATAGTTTGTCATGTGCTCCAGTTGGGATATCCTGATAGTTTCTATTTGATAAGTCTTATCTATGAAACATGCTATTTAACAGATATGTAGGTTTATTGAGCTGAACCCAGTCAGCAAAAGCTGAGCATCAAATAAGAGATGAGACA
Organism: Leuresthes tenuis; assembly: GCF_036924035.1. Taxonomy (NCBI): domain Eukaryota; kingdom Metazoa; phylum Chordata; class Actinopteri; order Atheriniformes; family Atherinopsidae; genus Leuresthes; species Leuresthes tenuis. Next base: position 25,498,611 of record NW_027325369.1, read on the forward strand.
TTACATTATACATGACAGAGTGCTGACATGTGAAAAGTTACCCATGCAAACTAAACCTGCTTTGTTATTATCGCTGTCTGTTACATAAAGACACACTGGCTAAAAAAAGCAACTGTGAATAAAAATGAATGAGAGCTGTCTCAGTCTGAGGATGGAAAAAGTAACTGGGAATGACTCATGTTTTAAGTAGGAGAGGAAGAAGAAGAGGAGCATGCATTTGCATATGAACCCAAAGAGAAGTATTAATATGATAGCAGAAAATAAAATCACTTTCAAACTGATCACTGCACTTTCAATGTCTGCTTCAAGACAAAGTAACAAAGAGGGAAGAGGAGGAGGGATTTGGGTTGGGTTTGGATGATCAAGTGAATGGATAGCAGATGTGCTACGAATGTGTTGTGTATTAAATTGTCAAACAGCACTGCCTGCATCTGGACAAAGCAATTAAAGAAAAAAAAAAGGAGAGGAGAAAGGCAGCGTTGGAATGGTAACATCTCAGCAAAGACACTATGCTCTACTTCAGGCATGCACTGCTTTCTATCAATCTAACAGCAACTAAACATGTCCGTGTTGCGTCTGAACGGCAAACTTGGTGCTTTTCCATAATAATATGAGACAGCAATCCTACAAGATGGACTCCAGTAACATTTACTCACCATTTTTTAACCGGCAAGTCTGAACTACATTCAAACGTGTTAACAGATAGGCGCACATCGTAGTGGTGGATCTTTTGGGATCTGCATTGAGTGGAATCCATCAGATGGATAAATAAATAGATAACAATGCTGGATGCTCAGACTTTTCTTGTCCATGATTTCCATAAACCATTACTTCTTACAGCAAAATAACATGAAGTGTAGCTGTAAAACGACTTGGACTTTATAAGGACGAACTGAAAACCTTTGCTTAAACAGCAGAGTCCTGCAGAAGCTTTTCAAGCATTTCATTAACTGTGGGAAAAGGCTGTGATCTTTGCCTCTCAGGGACTTAAATTGAACAATTATAGCTGAGAAGTATTTGTGCGTCTCTTTATTTGTTGGCTTTTGTGTGTATGTGTGTGCGTGCATGTGTAAGTGTGTATGTTCCTGCTGTCATTACAGCTATTACTTCTTTAGAATAAAAGATAAAGGGACCGATAATGGCAGTAAAAGCAGTCAGATGGCAGGAAGGAACCGGATGTAGGTGTTTGAGGAACAGGCCAGAGGGACCTGCAACACTTGTAGACATAAAACAAGCTTAATGGAATAAATCTTCTGAATTTTAGGGTTGTTACGATACTAGAATTTCAAGTTTAATACCGATACCTTGGAAAATACATTTTCAATATCATGGAGTTAAAACTGACAGCTTAAGAGGTATAAAATATCTTTGATAAACAGGACTTATCATCATCATCATTATTAGCTAGTATTATCATTAAGCTGTAACAAATATTATTGTGCTTAGTTGCATGTTGACTTTAGTGACTCGACTGATCCATCAGTGTCGCTTTCAGTGAGCTGCACAAACACTGCATTGATTCTCGAGTCGGACGTTCGCTTAAGCTCAGTTTTCCAAATAATTAAATGCGACACGGTTAAACGTGGTTGGGCGTACTGAAGTTTATTGCTATTTCACTGTCTTCATCAGACTGATGGGTTGATCCCTCAGATGGACCCACTTCAGCTTCACAGAGTTTGTTTGTGCAAGTTTATGAGTCAGCAAACTCATACACTCAAACACACAGCATTCCTTTCTTTGCAATACGTTTTAAACTGCTCGACCGTCTCATGTAGCTCTCCAGCTGATAACATTTTAATCGTTCTCACCTGTGTTGTTATTGTCACTATGAAACAAACACATAGATTCTTACTTCCACCTAATGCTTCATAAGATATAGGATCATACAAAATTGCTTCTAAATTCTGTGTTTACAGCTCAGGGTGCAAGCAATCCAATAACAATATCTACATCGACCCAAATTAAACGCTGGCAGATGGGTGAAGTCATACATGTCCTGGTTGTTGCTATTTTCAGGATCGATTCCGGGGAGATGATCATCCAGGTCTGTTGGATTAAGTTTACACTTTTGAATAAATATGACACGTTATACATGTGTCTTGAAGTATTTTTCCAGGGAAATGCAGATGTTTTAAAAGCACCACACCTTTATATCTGAATCTCCCTGTGGGTGATCACAATAGGAATGTTTGCAATACCATATTAGATTTACTGCAGACAGGATACACTTGATACTCTCAGCAGTTAAGTGAATGAAAATATGTCCATAAATCTTTATCTGCAATCAGCCAAAAATGTGAAAACACTGTAAAAACCAGTACATCTCTACATATTCTAAATCATGTAGCTGGATGCTGTGTTACATACACACAGTAATAAAAGAGCTTCACATCTCACAAAGCTTTTAATTTCAAACTGAAATTCAGCCGACTATAGGACAAAACACAGAGCCTTGAAATGCAAGGATAATATTTTCAGTCCTTATCGCCCGGCTGTGGCTGACTCCAATGTGAAGCTGTGTTCTTGCAACCCAACATTCACCAACTGAACTGGGAGGTAAGTATTTTTAACTGTAGGAATGAGATCCAGATGTTAAAAGCACAAACCTGTGCTTGTTCAGGTTCAGATACAGATACAGACCAAAAAACAACAATCATTCATAAGGAGATTACAATTTCAACAGCCAACAGCGACGCTCGGAGATGTAAATAACCGAAGACAGTTTTGGGGGTTGGGGTGGGGATTTGGGTCAACATTAGACTTTCACCCATTAATTTGTTTATCCTCTGAAACGTGTTTATCCTGTGAAAAGAAGTATGGCAGTATAACACGGTATTTTTACACAGTGCCGTCCCAGCCCACTGCTCCACGCTCTCTGTACTGGACCTTTTTCTTTTTTCCAAAGGCTTTCAAGTCTCATAATGAGATTAATTAAACCAGTCCGGAGTTTGTTTAATGAGGCCTTAATGGCCTAAAGCTCAGAAAAGAACTACGGCAGGGATATCGAAGCTTCATATCCCATACACAATGGACCAAAAGTTAAAAGAAGCTTTTTTAAAATAGGGTTTAGACAGCTAAACTTTTGAGTTAAGATGTGATAATCCTTTTAGCAACAGCACAGGGGATGCAGAGGCAGGGAGAATCCAGACAGCAGAAACTGATGGAGAAGAGGAGATATAAGATACATCTCCTTCCCATGTCGCTGACAATGCAAGATTACTGGATGACTGACTTGTGGGGGTCCTCAGAGGGTGTAATTTTACTGTGCTACAGATAAACGTCTACAAAAGTAAGTCCGGTTTAAATAAATGAAGGGCAAAAAAAACTGTTTTCAGACTCTTTAATCCAAGAATGAAAAGGCAAGGAGCAGACGGACCGCTGCTTTTATTAATGGTGCCACCTTGGCGTGAAGGAATGTTTCTGCAGCAGTATAATAATACCAATCATTCTGTATGACTGGCACATGGCAACCAGTTGTGTCAGAATACATTTGTTTGGTTTCACTTGTTTAACTTGCCTCCCAAGCGCCCCTTACATCATGATAAGACTTGTCCACAGTGGCAACAGCCTTTCCATTTTGTTGTTGCAGCACTGTGACATGAAATTGCTTGCAAACTCAGTCTGGGGCACGGCATCATGCATGTGAAATAATAGGATGTAGAAAAATGTTTGTGAAAATGAGATTCAAGAGCAGATCACACAAATCATTCCCAGCTGGTTCTGACTCATGGTGCTGCTGGTAATTCAGTTCTTCCATATGAAGTGGCTCCTAAAGCACCAACAGTTTTACCTTAAACGTCACAAATTAGATTGAAAACTTATCAATTTATGACCAAGTAATACATCAAATGGGGAGGAGAGGATCTTTGAGAAGCTGCATGAAATAAACAGATAAAGGCCATTTGGTTTAAGTAGCATGAATGCTTCATCTCAGCTTAAGGCAGAGATGCCTGATGGTGTCTTTAAAGCAGATGGAAGCGAGGTCTCCATTTCTTAGACTTCATAGATAAACTCGGCCCAGAAAGTAGCTCTCTATAGCAATCATTTTCTCCAAAAAGACATACAGGGATCACTCTGCTGTACTCAACACTTTTGTGACACCAAAACAGCTAAAAAGTGTGCAGGCAGTTAAATAACAGGTTTTCATTCTCATCAGCTGTCATGAAGTCAGTTTAGGTGTAAGTGATTTTTTTACCTATTTGCCTCTCCAGGTCAGCTGCCTCATCTGGGGTGGCCCTGGGCAGTACCCCAGGGTCACTGAAGCTGGTTCTCAGAAGGGTTCCGAGTACAAACATAAACAACACACCTCCTATGACTGGGATGACTGGGGTGAGCTGCAGCGCCAGGAACGGACAACTGGAAGGACAAAAAGAGGTGATGAGAAAAAGATAAACAAGTGACAGCGCAACAAGAAATGTCTGGTTCTGTCTCACTGTGGATGCTCAGAGGCTACAGGAGAAAAGCTGAAGGTTGGGAGCAGGAGCCTCTGTACTCTGATATATTTCAACCCTCTGATAAGCAAGTGGAGATAACGCCTTACCAGACACACACTTGACTTGACAGGTCAGTCCCCTATTTGTTCTAATTAGAAAATTTCACATAATTCACTAACACATTCAGCAGCAGAGGGAAGGTTATTACGCAAATTACATTTAGTCTCACAGGGCTAAATCTGTGAGTCTGTGGTCTTTTGGATTGGATTAATGGTCAGCAAAGGAAAAAAATGCTGTGAGTGAGTGAAGGTTCACGACAAGACTTTCCATGGCTTTTTAAAGACTTTTTTATACATTTGTATGAAACAGTTTTGTCAAATGATGATGATAAAAATGATGAAAACAGATTTATGGATTTACCACTGAAATTCAGATAAATTGACATAAATGTGAAACCATACAGCTTCTTTAAAAACACTGTTTTATTCTTGTAACATGTTGTATGGGTCCCAATGGACACTACATCAGTATTATGCCACCTCACCGGCCTTCAGATGGCGGCACCTTAGGAGGGCAGGAACATCCGTCTATCTGTGCCAACACCAGTTATTCTGATGAAACAAGCCAAACTATATTTAGGCTCGTCATGTTGGGTTCTGCCAATGACAGCAGCTGGACTGAATGTTTTTTTTTTTTTTTAACCAGGAGCTTTAACTATTACTGTTAAAGATAACGATAAAGGTCAGCCAACATACAGTGTGAACACACTGCAACTACCCCAGTCTGAGGTGCTTAAAAAAAACAAAAACACACTTCTTACCAACCGGTTTAACACATGAAATAATTGCACAACACTTTAAATGTGACAACTTGTCTGGCTGGAAACTGGGCGGTCCTGCTGATATCTACATCTGGAGTGACACTGAACTAAGCAAAAAGCACTGGACTGTCCAGGACATCACTGCAGGCTGGACAATGCTGTTCAGCAACCTCAGCTCTCCAGGTAAAAACTTGCCCAAGGTCAGTGGATTGGTACAATGACTCTTATTCATAACTGATGTTACCCATTTGGTAAAAGAGCTTCCATTTTACATCCTTCAGTGCTTTCTAACAGTCTTGAACTTTCTAGCTGTGCAGATGGTGACAAAAAAAAAACCCATCCAGATTTCTGAATAGAACAGTTTTGCAGCCCATCTTTATGCCTCTAATCTTCTATATATCTGATCACAACTAACTTACATACCATAGCCAATTGCATTATATTTATAAATGTAGATCAGAATAGTCTTCTTGTATATCAAAGTGTACCAGTTACCATCTAGTTGTACCGTAAGAAAAGCTAGAACAGACATTTAAAAACCATTAGTTTTCTTTGACTGATAGAGTGGAAACATAACAAAGAACACCAGCAGATTTCAGGCCATTAAGGCTGCACTGAGAGGACAACTCCTTAAGAAACACTGGAAAAGAGATGACAACTCCAATCACGCAGGAAAAGAGCTTACTCCTTTCTTTCTTGTCTGGAGGTGTCAGAAATGTAGATTCACATTATAAACACATCCAACCAAGCCATTGGCTAAAGAATCAAACAATACTGTCAGTAAGATTGCACATCTTTTAAAACACTTTAAATAGAGAGGTCTTACTTTCTGACTAGCCAACATGTCTGAATATATTAGCGTGAACAAAAAGAAAAGCTTAAAAGAATGAGACATTTCTAGAAGGCTAAAACCACAGTTTTGAGACTGGCTGTCTTGATGAGCCCCAGGAACGCAGACATATTTAAAGTCTGATGACATTACTGAGCATCTTTTCATCTTCCTATTCTATCTGGTCTTAGTGAGGAAATCACTACAGAAGTGAAAAGCTTGCCAGACTTGAGGGTGCTATATCTCTGTTAATTAACCTGAATCCAAGATTTCATCTCAAATTCACAAAGAAAGAGAAAAGCACTGAACCGTGTGAGCATGCTGCCTTTTTAAAAAAAAAAAAAAAAAACAGAAACAGCTTTAAAATAAGGATTTGAACTCTCTTCCAGTGAAAACATAATCATATTTCAAAACTGGCGAAGTCTGATGGAGACTGCAAGACTTATGAGAAAATGGCACCAAACACTGCCTCTGTCCTCTAAGAGCCATGTCTCAATGTGTCTGACATCGGGAACATAATGAAAAGGCAGTCATGTGTGATATAAAGTGACAGGTCAGTAAAAACCAGACAGAGATTAAACACCAAAGCCAGTAGAGAAAGAGGACAAATCCAACATCAAGCCTGCCTCTCGACATTAATCAATAGGCATATATGAGGATGTGCTTCAGATAAGCAGCAACATGCCAAGTTATAGTTCCCCCTGAAGAAAATGTCCCCAAAATAAATCTTCATCCGTCGGCAAAGATGAGCAGTAAAAAATTTCAGCTACTCCCCTTTTCTGTTCAAGACTCCAAAGAGCAAATGTGAAAAAATGAAATAAAAAAAAAAGCTACATCTTCATTTGTATTTGCTTCACACCAAATCTTATTATTTACTAAGACTTTAGAGGCTATGTTGCCATGGAGACGGACAGTTTCCAATGTCAGACATGGTACATTTCGAAAAGGAATGTGGTTTCCCTGGAAACAGCCACATGAGTGAGCCGGAGCCTCCAAGGAAGATAAAGAAAATAAAACTAAAAAGAAACAGACATTCAACAAAAAAGAGAGAGCGCGGTGACATTTGTTACAATCCACAACGTGTCAACAAACTGGCTTTTTTTTTTTTTTTTTTGGTTTGACAAAGGCGACTGAATTACTGTAGGCCACAAACCAGAAATAATGCCAATAATGATTTACACCACAGAAGAAGGCTGGGATCAGGGCTAACAGCCAGGACAAACACGACCGATGAGCCGATTATGAGTATGATGTGTCAGAGCCGACAGCACCCTTTCACGTCTGTTCTTAATCACAAAGACTGCTGCACCTCAATTTATCCTGTTTTATCCTATAGGATCGACAATATATTCAAATATGATGAGAGGCATAATAAAAACATCAAAACTAGACTGAGATGCAGCATTTGTTGGGGCTTTATTTTAAGTTGTCCTCCAGCCTCCAGATGGTCATTACATAATTACATCCCTATTAGTGGAGCAATTTGAAACAGAAAAAAAAAAAGCCATCGAGGTTATTTCTAGGAGGAGATCCCTATGTACCTTCAGGGAATCCCTCTAACGCTTTCTACCAAAGGTAAGCACTTCTCCACTCACAATTCAGAGAGACATAGGCCATCTATAGATTTCAGTTGTCCTGCACTTAAGCTGAGTCCAAACTACACGATCTTAAGCTTGAATTTCACATTGCAGAAAAATGTAATGGGTTTGAGAAAAGTGGCCGAGCTCTGAGGCAAATCCGAGTTCGATCAGCGGCCAACGATCGCTATGTGTCAACACTTCAAAGAGATGATTTGTAAAGCTTGTTGAAAAGTCCCCCTCGGTGACCAAATATCAGACAGGTTTGATATTCTGAGGCAGTCAGCTGGGCCGGAGGTGGCGAGGTTCTACAGTTAATGAGACATACAAAAAACATGACCGGGAGGATGACGAAGAAACTACCGTCTGCTCAGGAAACTGAACAGAATTTGGTTAAAGACTGGCAAGAACACAAATGGCTTATTGAGATTTTCAGCACGCAATATCATGATGGACTCAAGAGAACACTGAAACTTTTTGGTAAAGACGAGTTTGAGGTTAATTCTGGCAAAAAAAAAAAATCATGTAGTCGCAGATCACTTGGCTTTAGTATCCATGTTAACTTTTAAACGTTCCATAGCATTTCCTTTTGGTGAAATACAAACTACAACCAGAGCTTTTAAAAACTAACCACAGTTTCTACAAAGTGTTATATATTTAAGTGTGTGTCACCCAAGAATTCTCTTGAACCATTAATCTTAAAATGCTTCAGTAAGGTGCTTGACGAATACTCGGTCAAGCTCGCCTAATGATGGATTCACAGCAGCAGGTACGTTTCACTACAAGTAAGAGTCTTTTTAAACTTATCCTTCCTCACATGAACCAGAGTTCAAGTGTCAAATGCAGAAATAAGCTATTTCTTACAATTCAGAATTAAAATACAAATAAAAGCACCTAATACATCTAACAGCAAAAAACAAGACAACACTCAGAACATTAAGCTAACTCAGAGATGAAATCAGAATTGACTGCTGCATTTGCAGTTCAGCACAATAAAACACAGACAGAAATGGTGTTATTGTTTAGAAATGAGGACAGCTACGAGCTTGGATTAAAGTGGGGTTTATGAGGAGGAGAAGCCCTTATCCTGTGAGGCTGGGGTCAGTTGCAAACAAAATTATTCAAATCCCATTGCACCAGTTAATCCCAGGCATTTTTGCTGGCAGCATTATTTACTTCAGTAGACAATAAAAAAAGTCTCATCTACTCTCACCTTAATCAGTATGTTTACATGACAAAAGAAAGAATTATTGTGTTAATCCAAACAAAACTGAACTTTTAAAATACATTAAACCATATTAGTCTGAACGAAACAGTATGAAACTGAAGCTTTCAAAGCCTGCATAACACACCCGGATGAGGTGGTTTGGCATTGAATCACTCCTGCATATATGCTCAACTACATCAAACTGCCCAGGGAGCATTCCTGTCCAGTACACAGAAAAACAAGGCAGTACCACCAAAGAATAACCACAAGGGATGGCGTGCATCTCTGTGTAAAACAGTAAAGTGTAGGTGTACATTAATATAACAACATTGCTAACTACAAAAGGCGCTGTAGATCATTTACCCTGTGAGTCTTCCATGTTGTTTTATGTGGACCATCCACTCAAACTACCGTGTCATTACCAATGCCGGTACTCCAAAAGAAAGGAAAGAAATGAAAAGTAAATATTGGTGTTAAATTAAGAAGGGTTGCACAGACTGCCCTTCTGATTGAAAAAAAATTAGATGTCACTGGAGCAAGGGTATGTGGTCCAGCATCGTCACCTTTCCCTTCATAAAGGATGATCCGGTGCATCATTTGCATGAGGGAATGAGAAAAGGAGAAAAGGAGCGCCTTCACGAAGCACTGAGAGAATTTAACTTGCTCTTATTGTGCCTGCTAGCTAGACCCTCCTGGGTCATTTCACTCAGTTATAAACAAACAAAAAGACTATTTGTCTGACCCAGCAGTTAGTTTGTGATTTGAGCTAAATTATTCAGAAACTTTGATAATGGGAAACATTCATATCCACATTCTGCTCACAGAATAGTAAAAGTGAAGGCTTTTTGAGGTCGATGTGCTCGTTCGCCTCTCAAAGGGGGCACAAATCTCAACAATAACCCAATCCAGATTAGCATTATCACATTTCCTATTAAATCTTCTTTTGATGTCAACCGGTTTTTCAAAACTCAGCTGGGAGTTAAGCTTGAGGGACTTTCATCTCAGCTTGATGTGACACTACAGAAAACAAGCTTGTGACACTTGGTTCAATCAGCCCCGTTCACAGGCTGTCCTTTCAGCATCACTTGACATAAACAAACCCCTCATATCATACTTCGGTCACAAAACCTTTAAATCAATATCTTGTGACCTATTAAAAACAGAGAGAAACATAATCGATATCTGGACCTGCAGCTTTCCTCTAGGATTGCGTGACAAGAGATATTTTCAACTCTAACGCAGCAACAAGCATGTGAATGTGTTTAAAATGTGCTTAATGTTGTGTAAGAAATACATTTTAAACACTTGGTTTTGTGCTATTTCTGTTTTAAGTCTCATTACTCAGCTGGGTATATAGAAACAAAGCCTTTATTACATTTTAATTGCTTTTAATGGCAAGCAAAAGCAGAATATGAACTTCCTCTTAGCTGTAGGCCAAGTCATTTGTCAGCGAAACAACTGTACATGACATGGTTGGACAGATTGCTTCATGGAATCATAAGCTCCTGCAACATTTCACACACATCAATAAGTGCACAATGCAACATTCGTCATTCATGCTTTTGAGAACCCTCAAAATCTTGAAGTCTAAACTTTCAACATATGCCATGAACCCAATTACCTCAGCAGCAGGGAGTGGAAGTAGTTCAAAAAAGCTGTGTGACAAACAGACGGTGCAGGGCTGATTAAAGGCTTGAAGCCAGTCAGGGAGAAGAATCACATAAAAATCAAACAGTTGGAAATTATTTCCACTACAAAGCTCCAAGGTGACAGCGAAGTTTCTGACAAAGTTACATACAAAACGTATTCTCCACAAGAATGATCTATATCCAGCAATCTGACATTTACACACAGTTACATAGTCAAGTAGGACTGTCCATTGTCCTTGTTTACCTCCTGCAAAATGGCTTACAGTGTAATGTAGAACAATAAGATTATCATGCATTCATATGGAAAACAAAGGACATCCTCTTTCCATTCTAAGCTTTTACTTATCGGGACATAATGAAAAATCATCTGGACCTTACCAGGTCTTAAAATGAGGCAAATGCAACCTCAGATGAACAACAACACGTATTTCGTAGGAACTAAGAGACTTGATGCACTTGATTAATTGATCATCAGCAACTTTAAGCACCTCTACAAAAATCTGAAGTTTGGCTGTTTGTTGGTCTAGAAGATGTAGATGTGTGTTAACACAATGTTAAGGAGAAAAGACATGAGCAATGATCTTATAGAAGCAGTTGTTGCTGTTCATCAATCTGAGAAGGGTTATAAGGCCATTGTGAAACTATTTGCAGTCAATCATTCTACACTGAGAAAGTTATCCACATGTGGAAAACAGTCTTCCCAAGAGTGGATTTCCCAGCAAGTTCATCCCAAGGTCAGACCATGTGATGCTCAGTGAAATTACAAAAAAACCAAGGAGCTACATCTACGACTTCAAAGACCTCAGCTAGCACGATGAATGCTAAAGTTCATGCCAGTACGATCAGAAAACAAACGAGTTCGGTTTGTTTCGAAGGGTTGCCAGAAGAAAGCCTCTTCTCTCTGAAAAGAACATGGCAGCACAGCTTAGGTGTGTAAAGTTACATCTGAACAAACCACAAGACTTCTGGAACATGTCCTTTGAACAGACAAGACCAAAGTAAAGATGTTTGGTCATAAAGCACAACAGCATGTCTGGAGAAAACCAAACTCTACATATCAGCACAAACTGTCAGGCACGGCGGCGGAGGGCTGATGATGTGGGCTTGTTTTGCAGCCGAACGACCTGGAAACCTTGCAGTCATTGAGTCAACCATAAACTCCTCCTAAAGTATTCTAGTGTTAAATGTGGGGTCACCTGTCTGACAGCTAAAACTTGGCTGAAATTGGTTCTTGTTACCGGATAATGAGGCCAAGCACAGCAGCAAGAATGCAGCAGAATGAAAAGAGTTCAGGTTTTTCAATGGTCCAGACATCAACCTGATGAAATGCTCTTATGAGAGCTGTGCATAAACAAATACTGCGAACCTCAATGAACTGACGCAACGTTGTAAAGAAGAAATGCCCAAAATTCCTTCATAATGATGTGAGCGACTGATAACGTCAGACAGAAAATGACTGCTGCTTAAGCTGGTTCTACAAATCATTGACTGGATTTAGTTTTTAACCAACAGGATCTCCATTTTGGCTTAGCTTTTGTTAAATAAATGGCACTATCTCACGGCAATATCTAACGGCTTGTTCATCTGTGATTGTATTTACCTAATTAAAGATGTTTTATCATGTTCTGATTGTGTGGTCTTTTGCACGAGTGCATTCATTTACCTCTTTGTGGTTATGTGTAAAATCTTCTGTTTGTTTTATTTAACCCTGTGTGAGACAGCAAGACTAAATCTAGAGAAGCAATGCACGTAAGTTTGCTTAAGAAGAATGCTTTCATGATTTGGTCTAACATGGGAGTGACTGTTCAAATTATGTGTACAAAAACTGTTTCGCAACAGTTTGTTTTACCACACTATAACAGCTGACTTATTATGTTGGTCCAGCATCCAGCAAATATTCACATTTCACCCAGAGTGTTGTTGAAAAGTAACAATGTACAAAACAGAAAAAGCCCCGATTTCACGTATTTCACTGCAGGATTGCCAAGGGGTCTTTGGTGCTATTGTGTTCTGTGAATAAGCAGTCACACAGTGCCTGGGGTATTCATTAAATGAGTTTTCTTTCATGCTGTTTCAAAGTTTCCCTCTAGTCAAAGGAAGAGATGACCACGACAAAAGAGCTACGCCTCAGGGTACTTGTCCCTTTACAATGTTCTTAACAGGCCACTTTATCAAAAGACAAAAATTATAACTTTTGCTTTAAGTGGTATTGTGCAATTACAATATCAAGGCAGGTTTCTTTTCAATAAGCTCCAAAGCATCTGAGCTGCAGGGAATGGCCACTGCTGCTTACAAACCAGCCTTTCTTAGAGGGTCTCATTCAGGAGAATGCTGGAGCACATTATGCTCTTTTTACTTTGACCCACAGGTCATAAAAGTACAGGTGGGGTTTTTGTGCTTTCATACATGACTGGATCCATGTCTGGATTATATCAACTGTGAGCCGAATGATCCTTATCTATATTATCTGATTTTTGAAGTGCGTTCCAGGTTCGATTCCCAGCTGGGGCCTTTCTGTGTGGAGTTTGAATGTTCTCCCTGTGTATGCGGGGGTTCTCTCCGGGTACTACCTCTTCCTCCCACCGTCCAAAAAGATGCATGTTAGGTTGGTGTCCCCCCCCGTGACCCTAAAGTGGATTAAGCAGGTATAGAAAATGGATTGATGGATGGCTTTTTGAAGTTGCTTGTGTTTCTGCTCTCCTCCCTTGACAATATCAGCACCATGTTCGTAATGGTAATTTCACTGGGTTCAACGAGTAAAAATATTCCAAGTTTACTTTACAGCCTGACACTTTTAACAGAAGTTACAGCTCCCTAAAACATTCTGTACAAGAGAAAAGCGACAGCTACAGTAGCTTAGTTTCGGACAGTGGCTGGCACTGATCACACCAAATATAATCAATCAATCAGTTATGAAATATGTAATGCATGGTAAAACATTTCCAAGGGAGTAATTGTGTTTCCTGATATATGCGTCACTGAGAAGCCCGGTGGTCATATGAAGGAGAGCGTACAAATGTTCAGAAGCATATAACTACGTTCTCTGTGTGGTTACAAGAGATCAATTCTCATGACACAGAAACAGAGTTTTGCATTTTGAGTCACAAAGTAGATGCTGCAGAGACTTTCCTGCCTTTGGAGATCTCTTCCTGCTCTTAGCAAAGAGCTGCACTCCCTTCCAAATATTGAACAACTTCCATCTATCTTTTTTTGCCAGTTGGTCAAGTCAGTAAAAATCCTTGTCATCTCTGCTAAGGAGCTTGGCTGTGCCAAACAGGGATAAGCACAGCTTTCTGCCTCCGAGATGCTCACGCTCCTCTGTGATGATTTTGCTCACAAATCCCTCCATATGATGGCATTCATAACGTAATCACTGTGAATCAAGACCTTCCAAAGAAAATGGTTCAGTTTTCTGACAGTAAGTCTCTCCAACAAAAATGACTGACTTCATAGTGACTTTTCTGAGTGCTTTATGCAGCTGACACCCTTTTTGTTATGTTGCAATTAACTGCACTGCTTCTTAAAAACTGCTAGCAGGACCATTTGCAGTCAGTACTGATGAAATTTGGCTGAATTAAAACATCCAATCAGTCATCAAGGTACCAGATAAACTAACTAAAACAGATGCTGTTGCATGGTTTCGCAGTTGTACGGTTTTAAGAAATCATGCTGAACACAGATTGTGGGATGCAAAATCAGCTGATACAGATCATCCATCACAAGCTTTATTGGAAGCCCTTCATTTATCATGGAGACTTATCCAATAATTCTACTGCTCTGAAGTGCTGTACAGTTCCATGCAAAGTTGAGCTGAGCAACAGCTCGACGTGGCAGTTTAACTGGGCCACCATCCTCGTCCCAGCATTCATGCATGAGAGAAGAATCAGGCTCAAGACACTACAGACATTCTGCTGCTTTCAACCTCCTCTGAGAGAGATCATCATACATGTAGGGATATCAGAATTCACCTCACAGATGTTGACTTTTAGTTACTTGAATGGTGATTTTATTAGAGCAGAGCGACAGTCTGGAAATGCTTCAAGTGACCGTGAGCTGACATGTAGTCTTAATGGGTCACAATTCTGACACTTTTAACACATAAAAATATGAGAGTAATAAATGAGAGTAGCTTTATCTGTAATTCAGCTGTATTTATAGTAGCTAGACTTTGAGAAACTAGATATTGTATCAAGTCTGGTTTTGGTCTGACTAACAATACAATGACTTTTTTTCTATTGTGATAATCATGACCATTCTTTATCATGAAGTTAAAACAAGAAATGGCAAAGTATCATGATCTGAAAGCTGTCTTTTGATTGTCAGGAAACTTTTTACTCTCTTAAACCACAGCAGTGTCCAACAGGCTTGCCACAGTTTCAGGTTGTGTGCACCTGAAGAATGACATTTTATCCTGACCCTCAGATATTTGAGCTGTCACAACAACAACATATTTGTAACACAGCAGCATTGACAGCTCAATTGCAGGCGATGCCAAACAACCACCACATCTTAACTTTTTCTCTTTTTCATGCTTCAAAGGGCACACATGGAATGTTAAATAAGTACTAAAAAATATCATTTTTAAATGAAAAAGTGGCTTAAGCCTTGGTATTGCATATCAACTGGCTAAGTTTGCTTGCTGGACCCTTGACATTTCAAATTCAACACCCCCCTAAACTGTATATAGTGACTGTTGCATTACATCTTATGTCTTTGTACACTTTAAAGTATCTTTATGGCAACATGATTCATTGTCTCTCAATCAACAACTGTGCTTCAGAACATTCCTTCAAACATCTGCCTCAGTTAACCTTTATGAGATATAAGGGAGAGAAAGCAACACGTGCAACAACAACCGACATGGGCGTCTGGGGGGAGCCAGCAACAGAATAATAAACAGACTAAAGTCTGCCGGTCACTAACAGGGTTTATTGTGCATGGCTGAGCACCCCTCAGACATAGACAAAGAAAACAAGAACATGAGGATACAGCAAGATCTGTGATGAGTTTACTGTACATGTCCCCATGCCTAAACACTTGCCATCTGCTGACTCTTCCGGGACCCCAGAACACATTCAAACAAATGTGATCCACCAAAGTCTACAAACTGCGCAAGGCAGCATTGCACTATGCTGACAACCGGTGAAGGCAGTTAGAAAAACACGACTAATCGAAACACATTACAGTTAATGAAAACAGAAGCCAATGTGCAGGTCTGCTGACTATCGTCCTGTCCAATAAATGTCTCCTTTCAGCTGATGGGAGAAGGGTGGGGAGGGGGACAGTGAGGAAAGTCAGGAGTACTCAGCCAGCCTGGGGGAATGGCCAGTTGAATAGGGCGGACAATGCTTAGCTGAAAAGTGGCTTTGTGGTTGCACGATGTTGAGAAATGTCCCTCTGTAGTCACAACAAACAAGACAGTACACAGAGTGGTCACAGTGTAGGAAATGAAGGTATCCGAGGGGGGCGAGGTATCATCAGGAAGCATCTGGCATCCTCCATGTGGGTGCTGAGGAACATCCAGCTTTAAATGGATGCTGCAGCAACTCAGCCTCTCACTCTTATCAACCGTTTCATAATTAAGAAGTTGGATGTTTGAGCATGCAGTGCCATCACTCCAGCAGGCTGCCCTTTGGTCATGGGTTGTGTCTTTATCTCTCTGCTGAAGTTACAATGTATTGAAAGACAAAGTGGTCCAGAGGTCACTGCTGATGGGATGTGCAGCATTACGTCTGAAGGACTTCGCACAGGGCATACAAACAGGCCGGTGGTGGTGGTGGAGAAGAACATGAGAGAAATACAGCGAGGTGTAGCTCCACAAGAAGCAATCCTTTAATCATTTTATCCATTAAACTGACCTCTGACTACCCACATGAGGGCTGCAGACAGTTATCAACACAACATCAGAGTATACATATTCATCTTCTCTGTGGATGCTGCAGTTGGTGCGACACCTTTTCTTTACAGAAACACACGTTTACCGACTGTCATGACTCACAAGGAGGCTCAGGAACTGAACACAACAGCTTGCAAACAAAACAAAATGACAAGATTGATCTTTCTTTTCTTCCCCTTTGAGCTGTCGTCAAGACAGCTGGAAGCCAATTCTCTGCCATGATTATCAGACACACAGCCTGCAGGATACAGGGTAGTGCCATCTCTTATGTTGTTGCAGTGACACGCCTTTCCTCAGGGAGTAAAGGTATAACAGAGCTGGAAGTTTTAGTCCTCACAGCACTGATGACAAACCTGCTTGGGAGAGGCTTTATTTTGCTTGTTTTGGAAAAAACTTGTTTAAAAATGCTAGTTTTGAAGTAAAAATAGCATTTATAGGAATTCTGACAGGAAAAAGGTTTGGAGAATTCAAATGAAGACAAAAATCAAAAGTTTACTCAGAGCTCACTTTGTGTCTGCAATAGATAGGATAGGATAGATATAGTGTGTTTTTCTTATCTATGAGCAACTCAAAATGAAGAGCCAAACACTCTACATGCCATAACAATCTATTTATATTACCCCCCTCCACTTTCCACTTTCTTTCAATTCTACCTATACACCACCCTTCAGAGGGAAATTCAAGGATTTGTGTCCTGCCAGTGGACACTTTGGCATGCAGACTGGAAAAACTCAAATTTCCAATCGAGATTCCCAGTAGCGGACAGTCCGCTCTACCCATTGTTTCTTAAATTTAACCTTAGAATACAGATACACCAGAAGTGGCATATAATGCGATAAATCAGTGCAACATTGTCACAAACTAAGAGAAAAACTCAAAAACAAAACAAAGCATCCCTTGAAATGGGTACCTAATGAAGTGGCACGTGTACATCAGCAAGCACGGACTCTCTTCCTAATACAGATACTGTGCAGCAGACATAAACCACAGTAGATATTTTGTCTATTAAGCATTCTCTGGCAGTGAAACACTTCACCCTGATAAAGACTGTCCAGCTGAACAACAAATCTCATGACAGAGCAGGACTCTTATCTAGTAGAGTATAGATGGGGGTTTCTGAGATGATAGATGACACAGCGATGAGCTAACGATGTGAGACAGAATGCATGATGTGCTGTGGTACACTACAGTGATGGCAGCACTCAGGTCAATGTCCACATGCAGCATTGTGCAGCTCAATCACAGAGGGCAGATTAAGCACATCTGGGATGTGGAGGAAGTTAAGGCGAGACGAGAACACCCTGTTGATGATTACTGGACGTCCTAGCAGCAGGAGAGAGACAGGTGGCACTTTTGATGATACTCAGACTGTGATTAACTCAAACAGACATTATAAGGTCTATTCCATATGCTGTTGTGTCAAGAAAGAAAATGGCTTAATTGACCTGGTTATGATGACGATTTTCAGTAAAAGTTTGAACAAAATCATAAATTGTATAGCACCTAAGTATGAGAAGACTAACTGCCACACAAAGCCTATTCTAAGATAAGTATCCAAATGGCATTCAAGTTTAAATTCGTGTTTATATAATAATACTCCGACCCTAAACCTAAACCCAACCACCTTTTTGACTTAAAACATACTGCAAGGGCACGTATAACCTATAAATAAAGTGAATGTCCATTCACATGTTTTATCTTATAAGGGAAAAAAACCCACACAGATTATGACTAAACTATTTCAGCTAACAGCTGAATATTCTGCCTTTGAATAAAAGCAAATCTCAAAAGATAGAGCCTTGTCATGGATGATTTCTTTCACTTTCCACCATCAAATTTAACTCAACCTAAGATAAAAATAAGTATGTATGTATAATCATCCTGAAAAAAAAAATACACTTCTGTTCATTAGAATGAGAAAACTGTCTAAGTTTCAAAGTTTACAGAGCTTTTACTGTAGAGGTAACGACTGCTATCTCTCTCGGTCATTTACCTGCCATGCAAAGCTCAACCTGTCCATGTAATCGGACCACTGTTCTTATCTCTGTATACATGGACAGGAAGGGAATCAAGCTATTGACTGAAGTATGTCCAATACTGCAATGCTGACAGCTGTGGGAAAAGACCAACTTTCTCTGCGGGAGGTGATCTACGTGCATGTACAGGATGAATCAGGATTTATTCGAGCAGAGCGACAGCCTGGGAATGCTTTAAGCGACTGTGAGTTGACACAAATCAATGAGAGCAGCTTTACTGGATTGATACACACTTATTCTTTACTGTTTTTTTAAAAAAAGATGCAAAAAGACAAAACTCTGGAACATGTGCGGAGCATCTTGGCCCATTTAAGTGTCTGGGTGTGTTGGTCTGGTTTAGAGAAGCTACATTTCGAACAGTTTTGGGTGAACTACCGCGTTTACGTGCATTTTAAAAGTGACTTACACAACAATCCTTTTCTTTTTTTCCTAGTATCATGTAGACGTGCTTACTGACTGTGGAAATCCATCATAATTTCTTTACTCAGTGGAGACTGATTCATCACAGAATATCACTTTCATCCAATCATCCACAGTCTGCTTCTCGTCAGCCAACTGTAACCTTGTTTTCTTCCATTTAGGATAGAGAGAAGGTTTATGTTTGGATGTTTTCTTCAGTCAGTATCTTACAGTGGCGTCACAAACACTGACTTCGGTTTCTAGAGTAAATGTTTTATTTTTAATTTTGTTGTGCATTTTCTATTTTCAAGGCAAAGTGCTTTAAGTTTCAGTCCCGATACTTCAACGTCTTCCTGAACCACCCTTAAGTTTCCCTTTTAAGACCTTCCCATTCTATTTGTGCATGCTTCACATTTTAGACACAGCTAACTGGGAACAACCCACATCGTTTCTCACACTCAGGGTTAAATGACCTTCTTGAAGGAACCCTTCTTCTGTTTCAACTGACAGCTGTCTTGTTTGGGACATGTTATCTGTCATTCAGCTCCTTAACATCTAGGAAGACGCTCTCTAAACTGCAAACTAATTTGCATACTCTGACTTGCAGGTATTTGGTTTAGAAATGCAAATTACAAAAGTATTTCACATTTTCTCCCCCATTATTAAGCAATTCCATGCCTTTTCCTTTACCATAAAACAACTACATGAACATCCTCCTAATGTGGCGATTCCATATTTAAGCACACACCTTTCCAGAGAATAACTTAACTCGGAGCCATTAAACAACTTAAATTGAGAGTTGATGTTGAAATACACGGCCTCTATTAAAGGAACATTATTTTAAATCACCAACCAGTTTTCACTGACATCTCCCTGACCCTGAAGAGATCAAGGGAGATACACCTACTCCAGGGTCACGCTTGTGACATAAGTAATCTGTGTCTAAAATCTTCCTCTGACATCTGAGCTTGTGAAATTAAATCCCTGATCAACAGTGTCAGCTTGTACAAGTGAACTGCTCGTGTGCAGGGACCGATCAATCTCTCAACAATACTTACTCAAAGGTGAAGAAAAGTCCACAGGTCACAAGAATGAGGACAAGGGTGAGGTAGAAAACCCCCGTTTGCTTGGCCATCATAATCCTCCCACCACAGTAAAATTTATTCCGACCTGGGAAGGCCTCCCACTTCCTCTTCTTTGGGGTTCTTTTCTTGTAAGGGGTCTCCATTGGTGTGGAGCTGCGAGTGCTTATTTGACTGTATTCGCACTCTCTCATGGACTCCCCGAGATGCATCTATTGCTGAATAAAATTCCCAGAGCTGAATAAATCCAGGGGCAGGCCAGCCTCTGTGGAAGAAACAGGCTAAGTTTAGCGCAGAGGCTCACAACTTTAGGTGTGTAGGTGGGGAAAAAAGTTCGAGAAGTGTCACGCCAACTTCCTGCTATTAATTATACCTCAGATAACGCTCACAATGCACAAGTGTAAGGTTTTAGGGTCTTGTTTAGCAACTTACAATCAATAAAACAATTAATAACATGTGGTTAGCTGGCCAACTTCACTAGCAAATCGTATATATAGCTTAATAGCAGCGCCTTTGTTAGCACAAGAGAACAAAATATAAAAAGTACAAGTGCTAACAAGCTAACGTGGCTAGCAAGTTGACGTGATAAATGTAAGTTAGTGTTAGTACGTTGGCCAACTTGTGCAATTAAGGGTTTTCTGTCTCCTTACTTCCCTCACATAAGTAAAAACACTGAAAAGGCTGTTTTACTTTTAACTCTCCCACTCAAGTGGTGCTACGAAGACGGTTTCTGCCTAGTCCTCGGCTGCGCTGTCAACCACGTATCCTTACAGGCAGCAAGGCGTCACATCCCGGCTGCGTTTGTCTGCTCTGCCCGCTGAACCGAGTTGGAGCGCAGCCTTACCGACGGAGAGTGTCGTGTCGGGGTGTTGTCACGTAGCCGCTCCTGTCGTTACCCAGGTTTGTTACGAGCCAAAGCAAAGAAGACCATGTTTAGGAGTTTACGCATGGACACATGAGTGAATTGTCTCGTCGCTGAGGATGAACTTGGTTTAAAAAAGGGGAAATCCAGAGAAAGAGCACACACGTCGGGGAGCTCTCAGGCGAGCTCCAGCATCCTGACTGGCCGTCGATCACAGAGACGAGTCTTTGCGCACAACACGAGCCAAGTAGGACCTTACAGCCATATGGCCAAGTGTTTCATAGCATTCGTCGGCGAGTCGTGGTAAAAAATCATCACCATTTAGCAAGATTATCTGGAAAAGTTGCAGCTTTCCAAAATAGAGCGTCCTGGCAGGCCACTCGGCAGCCCTCGGTTCCCCCTTGTCCACACACAGTGCTGCCACCCTCGCAAACAGCAAACATCAACATGGGAGCAAAGCTGAGCCTCCGCCTGCTCCTCCCCCTTCAAACCGAGGCTGTAGCTGAAGTCGTGAAGGTGCGGAGAGAGAAGAGCTCGTAAAGGGGTTCCCAAAGTTGGATCTGGGGATCTTCAAAGGTGCGTTGAATGGGAATTTAAAGAATTATTATTTTTTAAAAACTACCAGCGCCTAAAGAGGAGCCTGGGGTGACCCCGGTTGGATTTTACTCCAGACTGAACCCCAACATGAGTTACTCCAGCAAAGGAGAATAAATCCAATATGAGCCAGGCTCTCAACCCCAGTTTTACTTTAATTTAGGCTAACAAACAAGAACAATTTCCTTTGTCATGGAAGATCTAAATGCTGAAATGGACTTTAAGCACACTATGGTATGGCTGTACTGTAGTGTAGCTGCATGAAATAACAGTTCTGCACCATACAGATGTCTTGGTCATTAGGTCCCTCATTTCTCTCTTCAGCTGACACTGTCAAAACTACAGAAATATAAGACATTCAGGTTAAAAATGATCCATCTTTTTAAGCCTCGTGCTAGTGTCCAACATTGTGACAGTCTCGAAAACACATGCACAAAATGAATCAAATTAAATCACAAAAAGATGTGTTAAATTGTCTAGGAAAGAATAACATAAAACAATAACGGACAGTTACACGTGTGCCTTCTGGACAGCAGGCAGAACAAGATAACGCTGGAGATGTGAGTCCTTCCTCCACATCCATGGTGGATCGAACACATAATGCCACAAGTCACGTTCTGAACTAAACTTTTGTCATGTGACCCACTATGCTGACACTAAACAAAACCTTACGTACACATTATTAACAAAACATATTTTAGACAAGACTTTTATCCATTTAATAATTTCTTAACCATCTTATTATTACATTTTTAATGGCCCATGAACTCATATACCTAAATCTCTGACATATATACAAAATGAACATCTTAAATAGCATGTTTTCTGGACAGTTACCATCTCTAATTGTAAATAAAAATAGAATATTTACAAATGAATGCATCTCATAAACAATTTTCTGCCTTTTCTGTGTAATACAAGTGAACCATTGCAGAAGTGTCTGGAGCAGTGAGAGACTCCTCTGATTACATGAAGAAGTCAAATTGCGTAGAAGTTTATTGCTATTTTTACACTGGTCAAAAAGTCCTACTAACAGCTGCTTACAAATGGCTCTCGAGTGCTGTGTGAAAGTGTTTAACTGCCTATCAGTCCGGTGTCAAATGTCTCTGGTAATCTCGGGTATGTATCAGCTCCAGCTCGGTGTGGCATTAAAGGGAACACAACACCTGGGTTTACACACCAATTTCCATTGAGGATGCTGCGACTGAGGCTACAACAGTGGGCAAAGCCCACATTTTCTTAACAGAACCACGCATTTACCAACCATAACATCTCACTTTGAGATGCTAACACTGACACCAACAATTCACGGGACAAGAAATAGGTGAGATGAAACAATTTTACCTGACTGCAAAATATCTGGGAATTTATTCCCTGTCCATCCGAGTGTGGTTGACGCCTATTGTCTCATTAAGAATGATAAACTAGCCTAATTACTTAGGACAGTCCTGATGGAAAAACTCTGGTCAAACACAGCCTGCACAATACAGTGTAATGTTTCACCTTCATGTTATTGCTGGCTGCTCCTCTGGGAGTTAGTTTTATATCGAAGCGTTAATTAAAAACGACAGTAACACAGGGTTTGCTTCGGTTTACAGCTTGTCATTGGGAAGTTACTTTCTTGTGAGATGTGCAAAAACAAACATTGTATATGATTGTGACTGATATGTAAATGGACAACTGTGATACTGCAATAAAAGGAAGAACATTTACTGCAACTCTTTAACTATCTCCAAAAAGTTCCTCTAAAAATATGAGAAATGTAAGTAAAATTTTGATGATTCTGGGTGTAGATGTGCTCCAGTAACTTTCTCTAAGTATGAGCCCCGCTAACTTTCCTCTTTTCCCTCCTCAGTGAATTCCTCTGCCCAGAAATTTAACAGGAAGGATGGTTACTGAATGAATCAACATGGTTTTGAAAGAGATTGACTGAAGACAAATAAAACATTTACTGACAGTAAATCATTCAATAAATGGAGACACTGTCTGTCAAATGAACCCTTTCTATTGAAAACAAATGTGCAGCATGGCTGCCACACAGCTCGTGCCCTGCTTGACTGCCAACTCAAGTTCACCAGTGAAGCAATTTCCTGTTCAGCTCCAATGGTGCTGATGATTGTATCATCAGCCTACAGTTTCTCTGTCATCTGTCCTCTTCTTAGCACCTACACATGCACAGACACACATGCACACCTACTCATATTGCTCTGAAGTCACCCAGGCGATTTGGCTCATTCACTCCCACAGTCGGGCAATTTTCCTCTCTCTACAAAGAAGTTTGGCTCCTTTTCATTCAACACAAGGCTAAATTGTCAAGAATCTACCGCATGCAAAGAGAGAAAACATGTATTCTCACTCTACTTTAATCTTCTTCCGTTTGTTGTGTGAAAGTTGGATTTGTATTCAGGCACGTTGAACTTGTTTATCGGATGAGTCACACATAAGAAACAACATTAATTCATACATAAAGGTAGCCAACAGTCTCTCAGGAAGTGGACATGTTGTACATCTGTACGAAGAACCCAGCGTGTAGCTGCCTCTACTGAACAGGTGTGGAACATGTAACTCCTAGTATGTTATGTTTCCATCCATCCATCCATCCATCCATTGTCTATACCCGCTTAATCCGTCAGTCGGGTCGCGGGGGGGCTGGAGCCTATACCAGCGGTCACTGGGCGAGACGTAGGGTGTTATGTTTTCAATTGTTGATAATGGTCTACAAGCCCCCCAGACAGATTCCTGTGTAGTGGGCTCATTTAGCAGCATGATGACATATGGTTAAAGCTGTGTTTGCGTAGGAAAATATGTGAATATGATAGGTCCTTTGAGTCCGAGTACAACATCAATCACATCATTTTAGTCCTCTTCCAGCCAGTATCGTTTCTTTAAAGCTGGGCCGGATGACAGAGCGTAGGGAAATCAAGAGGCTAATATACACCCAGATGAACTCATAGTTCGAATCACTGCTAAAACACTGAAAAGACTAGCTCAGTCTCTTTTGTATTCATTCAATCCTCATTCATCTTCCTACTTTAGCAACGAGAGGCAGCACGGCAGAGTAACCGAGGCCAGTTGTAGCCAATGATGGACCCATCCTCCTCACTGTCGCCACAACCATCCTGTCAGAGCTCGATGACTCAGCTTTTTAGAGGGAATGGGAGTGTGGGAGGTTTTCTCCTGCGGTTGGCTGCCCACACGAAACTCACCCTCCATCACCTAAAAAGTCCTGCAACTCATTTTCACATCAAACTTTAAATGATAGAATATACTTTACAATTGTTCAGACATGTTACGGCAACTCAGCTATAGTTAGGATGCCAAGGGAGATTTCCAAAAGCACATCTGTCATTTTATTCTTCACAGAGCTGCTTTTAGTTAGAAATCAATCAAACTGTTAACCACCTCTCAAGCATGCTGTGACTTGTTTGAAGGTGACAGTAAAATTTTGTTAAGAGGACGATGAGTGATTTTGTATTTCCACGATTTCTGCAGCCAAGTGACCCAGCTAACAATCATGGTTTACAGTTCAGCCAGTGATCAGACAGCTTATTGCCTGTGTTGTCAACCACTGGAATGCTATCATGAAAGGCAGTTTAAAACAGGGTTGGATATGATGCATGCATTTCGCCTCGCATCAGGAGGGAATGAGATAGACTTTCCAAGTTGAGGAAGCAACAATTCCTAAAAAAAAGAGTCTGTTTATTAAAAAAATGTTTTAAAAAAATGATTTAGTCTGATACTGAAGTATAAGTGAGTCGATAAGACCAATTTTTCTAAAAGCAGCATTTGCATAGCTTCAATAAAAGATAAATCTTTGAGCCTTCATGGGCAAGCAGCCATCTGCAATAAGAAACATTCTAATAATTATAATAAACTATAGATTGGATATTTAATCATAAGAAAAATGTCAAAATATAATATAAAAAAATGTGCCAAACATTTATGATAATAGCATTACTTTTGATTTGATACTGAGAAATCTAACACGGGACTAGTTGCTGTCCTTCTCGAGTTGTACATGAAGCTGCCGTTGTAATTGTCAAATACAAAGTGGGGTTTTCAATCAAAACTAAGTAAAAAAAGATGGATTTATATATTGAACATGTTCCTTTGTACACAGACATGGATGAATCAGGACTGCAGATGATAAGAGAGTGGCAGAAACAATAAGACACCAAAGCCAAAATCTGTGCATTTAGCATGAAACGCTGTAAATAAATGCAGGAGAAACACAAAACAAGATTAACAGTAACAAAAATATCTTCTGTTTTGTTAAATCAAGGTCCTTATTCTCACGAGCAGAAACTATCTAAAAAGGAGAAGGTTCCATGTTATTTTCTAGAATAAGGCTATCATGGTTGATGCAGTCTTTGTTTGACAAGAATTAGCAGCCAAGTAGCCCTCAGATTTTCCTTGTGTTGCATTTTTTTTCTTTTACTTATCTACTCATACTTAAGTCCTCCTTTGGGATGGCACTGGATGAATGTTATGTTCACTTTACTTGGATTGTTGCAAAAAGGATACCAACTGTTTTATGTTGGGCTGCATGAGAACAGCAATAAAAATGATGCAGCTGTGACCGAGACAGCAGCATGAAAACATCATCCCAAGTGATCAGTAAATGGGTTTGGCCAAATGAGTTAGCATTTCATTTGAAATCTGCCAACTTCATCTCCAAAGAACTGGAGAAGAGCCTGCCTAAACAGGAGGAAGAAAGAGTACTGCTCTTCTTTGCCATTGTTGGTCTCCAAAAAGTGTAATCAGAAATGATGCATCTACCTTACACAAAGTTCAGTTCATTAACAGAAAGGATCAACATTCAGGTGATGTCCAGTTAGTTTGCAGTCAATAAAACAAAGTCACCCAAAATGCAGCAGAACATCTTCCTTGGCTTGAAATGATCAGTGTGCTAAATTTGTGAGACGGAACGTATTAAAACAATAACATTTATGCAAATCAGGACAGCAAGAAACAAACTGTTACCATGGAGACCGCAGAATTTCATCGCTGTAAAAATCTCTAACGGTGCAATAAATGCCTTCAAGGTTTCCTTTCACTAATGAGTGTGAGAAACTCTCAAACATGACCCAGTTTCACATTGTAGCTGAAAAGGAGTAATGCCAGGTTTTGCAATGCATCACACACGAAGAGTTCCTCCTTAAATCAGCGAGAGAATAAGCTATCAGTCAAACAACCTCTATTTCATGTTCCCAGACAGGACTTATTACCATGCTCTTTAAATGACTGAAATCCTTCATCAAATGTGTTCTCTTTGAGGGTAACTTCTAGACGTAACATTTTCAAAGGGCATTATAGACCTCTGGGTTGTCATACTCGAACAAAACAATCTGTCTCACAGAACACAATCGGTTTGTCTTGTCACGCATCCTCATGACTCTTACATTTCAGTCCAATAACACTTTGAGGCCGGAAAAGCCAGTCCTTGTTCTGATGAAACTGTCATCAATGAAATCAACAAAAGACAGCCCAGGTAAGCAGTTGATGTTTGTTTTATTGGCCTAAGATTGTCTGGACATAATGCAACGTCTCCAGTGTTTAACGATGTTCATCGTACATTTATTTGTGACATGTGCAGCACAGAGTATAAATGTGTATACGGAATAAAAGACACGGAGTCATACGAAAAAAGGCAAATTTTACATTGAGCTTTCAGAACAGGTTCTTTTCACATATTTCTTTTAGCGTGTTATGCAAATTCAAAAATATGTCCATTGACATGAATGGAGGACAGTAACAAACAGAAATATTTTCAGTTTTCTCATGTAACCTTATTCATCCTCTCACCCTGGCACTTCCACATTTGATTACCAAAGCGATTGTTTTCTCAGCTATTATACAATGCATACAGGAATTTTTACATTGAAACATCAGGTACATCTGCCATGTTCAAATATTTGACCCCATTAACAAAATATGTATAATAACAATACCAAATTTTACCAACAATAAAAGCATTTCTTATAATAATCAGAACGCCCCATCTCCTGCTATGCTTGATAGGGACTGAAAGAATCATGTGCGTCCATTGCACAAAAGTTTATATACACAGTGATGAAAAAATACAGACATAACATAAATGTTCTGGAAACACAAAGTCTGTTTGTGAGAGTCATTGAGGCTATGATTCATAAACTTCTTTTGATGCGCTTGTTTTTTGTTGATTGGCTGGTACAATGCTGCCTCCTTGTGGCCTGAAGCACACACTGCAGGTGTCTGAAAATTCACATCCTCCTGTTTTCAAAAGGGACTACTTGCTCTGGTCCTATTGCACAATTTATCTTCCAGCGACGAGACATATACATTTCAATTTAAAAAGTCAGTGTTCTTTTTCTTCTTTTTCTTCCTTTTTTTTTGACCCTCCCACAAATGTTGGCAAAAAAACTTCAAAGTACTGTACAGTGTCACATTTTAAATAAATACTCTCCATTAACAAAATGTTGATGAGCATATTGGCATTTATAAAACTGAAAAACATCTCATTGACTCAAAAGGAACCACGCAATTCAGCACCAAAATCTGGTGGCAGCTTTGGCTGAAAAAGTAAACAAACAATAACAAAAACAAACAAAATATCAAACAAAACAATCCAACACCAGCAGGTATTAAATATTTATATTAAAATGAGCTTTCAAATCTCAAACCCATTTTTTTTAACAGGGTCCAGACGCTATACATATATAGATATTTTGTTTATGTGGATATTTCTTTTAAAAAAACACAAACATTTTCTGTCATTTTGATAAATAAAAATAGAAAGTAAAAGATATCTTGTTAGCCTCAGTGTCTGCCGTGCCAGTCCTGCCTCTCCTCCTGTCATAATTTCCCTAAGTGAAACAGAACTTGGCAAATGATGGCAACAACTCCCGCGTTGAGCACCGAGGAAATGGAGATGTCTAATAATCTGCTTTCATACAGTACAAATTCTGTCTTGTTCTCCTCCACTTTAGCCATAGCCAACAGGCCTTTGGCTGCTCTGCACATCATATTTATACTCGGTGGATCCATAGGAGGGTGTCCCATGTGCAGCAAGCTGTGAGGGTTTTGCTGGTACTGTGCCATGGTGACACCATCTTCCAAGAAGCCTACCAAATTAGCCACACTGCCCTTTTGCATGGCGATGGCTCGTGCTGCTGTGGGGTCTCCCTGGGCCAGGTTGGAGAGGACAGCCACTGCCATTTCTCTGTACACCTGCGCCTTCCTCTGACCCACATAGCGCACCAAGACCGTGAAGAGTTTCTCCTGTCTGCTGAAAGGCGGCGTGGCCAGCAGGAGGTCCACGTTGCCGTCCTGGATACTCAGCTTGCAGAGGCACTCCAACACCAGCCTCTGTGGAGTGAGCTGGGAGTGGGGTGCGGCTGAAGGAAAGGGGTCCTGGGCTTCGGCCGATGGGCAAACCATCCAGTGGAGAAGGCCATCCAGGATGGGGAGGCAGATAGTGTCTGGGTAGGGGGAGAGATCCAAGTGGCCTGCGATGTTTGCAAGCGTGACCATGGCATTCTCTCTGAGCAGACTCAGACACTCCCACCACCACTCCTCTTTTCTACTCGACAGCCCCCGTTCCTGCTGCTCGTCTCTCTGGTAGCTCGGGGATGACCGGTTCCGCTCCGGGTGCAGGTGGTGCAGCAGGAGCAGCCTGCCCAGAAGAAGAACCAGAGCAGCGTGGCGTGACATGTCCAAATCGTTTCCAGGGATAAAGGACAAACTGCGGACGATGTTGGACACGCAGAGGCACCGCTTGGACAGTGAGTCCTGCCAGGCAGAGGTTGTGCAGAGTGGAGCCTCGTCCAAGCAGTGGGGCTCGTCCTCCAGCAGGGTGATGTGGTCCCTTTTCCCATCCGGATGCACCCTGAAGGGGTACGATGGCAGGGAGCGTGCAGGGTGCGCATAGGAGAGGGCGTCAACCCTGGCACACAAAACATCATCAATAGTTGCAGTGATATGTTTCAAGGGCTGCTCATTTTTGTCATCTGCCTTCCTTTCCTGTTTGTTGTCGTTCATTTTGTTTTCATCTGCCCTGGGAGGGGGTTCGTGCCGTGTTTCAAAGTGTGTTTGAATGTGTGCGGTGGAGTCGCCTCCACCTGCCTGCCAGTGCAGCAGCCCACTAGCAAACTCAGTGACATAACCTAAGTGCTCGGTCATGTCTTCAATCAGCTCCTCTTTGTGCACAATCCTGATGGGGAGTTTATCATATTTGCTGGCTTGTTTGGGCTTAGGTTCTAAATCTGCAGGTGGCTTATCTACACACTCCTTTTTACTTTCTTTCCCCCCCTCTACCGCCCCTTCTTTTCTTTCTTTTTCTTCTTCACTGTTGTCTTTTTTCATGTTCACATCTGAATCCTCCTTCTCCTTGTGCTCCTCTCCTGGCTCTACAGTGACAGGTGGAGATTCCTCCTTGGTGTCTCCTGTTTGATCCATCTGAGTCTCTGCTGCCAGGGAAGATTCAGGTCCAGTTAATGCAGTAGAGTTTGTTTCCTGGTCTGGGGTGAGCCCTTCTTCGTGGGTAGAATCAGGATCATCAAGGCTTTTCAGAGCCATAGTCCCCACCTCAAATTCTTCCAAGATGCCAAAGATCTCAATCAGGCAGCGGCGGAAGTACTCCACAATGAGCTCAAGGAATCCAGGCAACTGGTCAAACAAAGGTAAAATATAATCAGCACCACCTTTTTGAGAAAAAAAACACCCCAAACATTTGTTGTTATGTAATTCCCAATAGTGAATGTAAACCAAGAATAACAACACGACAGGATATGTAAAAATTCCAGTTACTTGTTATGATATCCCAAATCTGACAGATAAAAGTCATAATGACATAATTGTTCTGATCTAGATTTGGTAGGCTTTATCTGCTTTATCAGACATTGGTGAGATTGAGAGATCAGACTGATTTTACCTGGGACAGGTTAAAGGAAGCCACAGTGTTGTCGTCATACAGCAGGATGTTGATGGTGTCTAAAGCCCACGTGCTCTCAGCCAGCAGGCCAGACTTCAGAGACATCATCACGCGCCAGGCCTCAGGCGTTCCTTGGGATGAAACAGTGGGAAGTTTGTTAAAAAAACAGTGATCAGATAAACTCATAAAAGGGACACTTAACAAAGTTGATAATTTCTTTCATAAAATTGACTTCATGTTGGTTGGTGCTATCTGGAAAACAGTTAACATGGTGCTCATTTATGTGATAAAATATTTCCAAGCTTAAGCTTGCCAGCTAAATGCACAACTAGATTTTAACAATATGCAATGCATCTTAATTCTCAATTAATTAATACAATTAGTAAAGTGATGGTCTATCGTACCACTGTCCTTGGAGGTGAGCTTGCGTCGAGGCTTAAGAATCGGCATGATGGCTTCCACCGACCCCGGTGGGTAATTAAGGTCCCTCCTCAGGTTAGGAGGAAACTGACCAATGGGTCCACTGCTCTGTGAGCCCATCATGGCCATCCCAGGCTTAGGCATCTTCATAGGTGACATGAACGGTATTTTGCTGGGGGACATTCGAGAGTCCATGGAGCGCTGGAAGGCCCCTGGGCTGGGTGCTCTGGGCAGATGGTTGGCCATGGATGGGGAGTTGGAATATGATGATGGCTGGCGTGAAGACATAGGTGGGATTCCACCTAATGATGACAGATAGGGAGACTGGCGGTGCCACTGCTCCTGTCCGGGCCGACCGTCCATGTCATCTCTGCAAATAGAGCCATATGGGGGCATTTGTGACGGCGGCCCCTGTCTGTTGGGGTAGGGATAGCCGAGATCTGTTCTTGAAGGCCACATGTTGGGCCCATCAGCAGTGTGATTAGGGGTGGGACCACCCATCATACTGTGCTGGCTTTGGCCAGAAGGAGCCATACGGTCGCGGTGGTAGGGATAGGGGAACTGTCCCTGGATCGGTCTATGTTCAGGGCCCGAGTACCCACCTCCATAATGGTTATATATGTCCGATTGCTGGTTGGTGTACTGCATGGCGTACATGTCGCTCTCATGTCTTTTGGGGGGAGGGCCATACATTCCATCCATTGGCCGTTTGTAGCCCTGCTGGGACAAAGCATTACTTTTAGCATGTCGCAGTACTTTACATTTACCCAAGAGGTAAACTTTACAGTCTTTTCTTGTTGTGTTTCTTCCTTCTCCTACTGTACCACGACATCTCGACAGCAATATTGGTATTTCTAACTTCACTATATTTATCTGATAGCTGTGGTTACTACTGACTTTGCAAATTAGGACTGTATCTATAATGCATAAGAAAAACTTTTTAAAAACAACGATTTATATATCGACTTAACATCCCCATCCACCAATATTCAGCTTGTTGACAGCAATCAACCTATTGGCAAAAAGGATTACATAAACCGATGGCAGCACCAGATGCTTATCTGAAGTTGCATTGACTTTGTCCTGAAACTGACAGGACGAGCCTGCAGCTGCAGGTTCAGAAAGCGTCCAATAGGTGGCAGCCTTATTCAATAACAGGCAATTTATTTGTCACATGAACGTTTGTGTTTGGTCAATCAAGTACTGAAAAGGATTTTTCTGATGTGAAAGGTTACAATAAAGGTTGGTTAATACCTTTGTCTGAAAGGATTTGTGCATGTTCAAAGATAGTAAGGGCTGAGACACTGTTCAGTTATTTTTTTATGATGTATGTTATATTGTTTCATTGATTATAAAGGAAGAAAAAAATGGCAAAACAACCGGTATTGGCCATATTACTTTTTCTAACATTGGTTTCAGCCCACAATCATCCCTAACAATTGAAACATTAGTCAGCTAACAGGAAAATTTTAGCTATTTTAATAGAACGTTACAGCGCACGCATTTTGATTTCTCACCATCCATGACATTTTTATAGAGCAAACAATTAATCTAAGGAGAATGTCACCGGCTCATTTTTGTCATGAAATAATACATTCTCTCACTGTTAACATTTGAAATGATTTCTGTATTTTACTGTAAAATACATTATTGATATCTATGATTTGCAAATGAATTCTTTTTGTTTTTATTTACATTTTACTCAGCACAACATTTTTGGAGTCAAGGTTGTATGATCTTTTGGATGAACTCTGAGATTTGCCTTAATAGTGTAACGTCTTGCTGAAAATGTCTTATGCAAGGTTCAGTCAATACAACATAACAGGTTAAGAGGCTTGAAAACAGATGATTTATAAGATTTCCATCTTGAAGCTGAGGTTAACAGCACTGAGTACAAACAGATGAGCTGCTTCTCACCTGTTGCTGTGGGTACATCCCAGATGGATGCATCCCATATGGCATGCTGGGATACTGCTGACTATAGCCCTCATGTCTGAAATAAAGAAAAGAAAGCAGAAAGGGGGCATGACTCACAGACTGGCTGCCAGCAGACCCTCATTGAGACGGATTCTATTTTAGACTTTTTCGCAAACACACACACATGCACATGTGAGAGTGCTGACCTCTGCTGAGAAGGGTATCTGCTGGGGGAGTACATGCTGCCTTCACTGTTGGAAGGACCCAAGTTGTTTTGACTCCCAGGGGGGCCCATGGTCCCCTCCATCCCCATCATATGGTCTGGTCTGGAGATTAAACAGGACAGTGCTCTTCATGCTTCACTGACATGACTTATTTCATACACTCATTGGTCAATACTAAGTAGAGATGACAAATTATTTAATATTCATCACTATCTCTAAGTGTTTTCATACCTCCGGTCGTAACCTGGCCCATATGGATACTGTGACCTTTGGTTCATGCTCAGGGAAGATGGGGGCCGACCATACATATCCTGCATGTTAGCACTGGGCATCTGGCTTGGTATATAGGGATCAGCTCCTGCCACTGTGGAACAGGAAAGCAAAAACGCTGAATGCATCTCAAAATACCACATACTAGTGTGGAAAATAATACACAGTCTTAAATGTGCCCTTTATTATCAGAATACCAGCAGGTGGCAGCATTCCTCTATGAATATTCACCACTCTCTGTGATTAGACCTATTGTTTGAGGATGTTAGTGTTATTATGCAGCAACCATCCACCATATTATTCATTCAGACTCCATTCTCTAAAGTCATCAGAGGAACCGCCATTCTTTTCAAAACTACTGTTTGTACTGAAAACTAAACTGCATGACTTGGTCGAAACAGGTGCGTCTCAGCGGGGTGGAAAGGATGAAAGATTGAAAACAAGGAGGATGAAAAGGATGAGCGATGTAAGGATGAGACAAAGGCTAAGCTACAAGAAGATGAGATGGGCTGGTGTGTGTTTGATAAAGGGATGTGTGGTGTAACAAACAGTTCTCATCTCCTTTCATGGTTCTAGTGGTAAAAAAACACACATCTGTTCCAATCTGGGACGACATGGTGACTTGACAGTGAATTAGACCAATGAGACCGATGACAGAAAAATGGCTTTTTGAGAAAGAGCCAAATTTATATCTTGATTCATGCAAGTTTGTTGAATAGAAAATAACAGATGTTTAAAATGTTTTCTCATTGTGTCTTGCTCAAAAAACCTAATGTATGTCGCAAAGAAAAAAAAATCTGAAATTGGGAAAACAAGTTTACAAATGGACTTTTTGGTGGAGAGGTGTCACAGCAGGTGCCTCACTCACTTTTTCTCATCCCGGCAAAGGGGTCCTTGGCCTCGTACTGCATCCTCATCATCATGTCAGGCACGCCGAGGCCCTGCTGGTAGGAAGCTGAGGGGGGGAGGGGGGTAGCCCGCTTCTGAAAGGCTGGGTCGCTCACCTCTGAGAAGGGGTCCTGTATGCTCACGCTGCTCCTGGACAAACGAGGAAAAGAAGAGGAAGTAGTGTGAGGGAGGTGCACACCATGGACTAAACATACTGAAATCATGGGTGTAATGTTATGGGTGGGATTTATATTTTGAATATTTTGCTTTTACTTTTGGGGAAAAGAACAATTTTATGTTGTGATTTTAGTGTTTGAATAATTCATCTTGATATGAAATACAAAGATGCTGGAGTAGTAGTAAAATCTAATGACTGCTGGGTAGTTAAATTCACAACAAACAATAGATTACAATCTGCACTTGCAAAACCTTGATCTTAAAAGTAACTGCAAAGAGGTAAAAAAATGCAACACCAGATGAGTCAATAAACACTATTAATGCCAGGAATTAATGAGTTACTGTTAAAACCTTAAATAAATGTACATTGTACTCTCCTGCAGTATTCTTTCAAGCTACCAAGTAGGAAGACAAATCCTGTGGTTGTGGAAAAGGTGTTACTCTGTTTCAGAAGGGTCAAATCATTGCTCTGCATCAAACAACTAGGGTGATAGCTGAAACTACTAAAACTGGTTAATAACTGCCCAACTGTCCAGTCATTAAAACCTGGAAGGATAGTGGTGAACCATCATCTTTGAGGAAGAAATGTGTAATCGGAAGAAACTGTTGCATGATTGTGATTGGAGACAATTTAGA
This sequence comes from Leuresthes tenuis, assembly GCF_036924035.1. Lineage (NCBI taxonomy): Eukaryota > Metazoa > Chordata > Actinopteri > Atheriniformes > Atherinopsidae > Leuresthes > Leuresthes tenuis. Next base: position 25,533,438 of record NW_027325369.1, read on the forward strand.
CTTTTTACTTTGTTGTTTTCAAATCGAAGAAAATCAACAGTAGAGCTCACAGCAATGTTTAATAGTGACAGTGAGAACCTTTTAACTCATACAATGTGAAGTCAGCTAAAGGTACTGGGACTAAAACGCTGAGACAGCCTTAAGAAAACCACCTCTCAGTGAGGCTGGATGAAAAAAGACTTGCTACAGATCTTAAAGACTGAACTCTGGAGCAATGGAAAAAGGTCATGTAGTCTGATGAGTCCTAGTTTAAGTTGTTCAGAGAGATGGTGGCATCACAGCAAGAAGAGTGGCGGATAAAGTGCTGCACCCATCATGCAGCGTCATTTTCACCCATGGATTGGCCACCACAGAGTCCAGACCATGACCCCACTGAGGATATTTGGGATGTGCAGGAGAATACTTTACGCAGCATCCGACTTCGCCATCATAAATACAAGATATTGGTGACATAGTCACATAGTGTGAAACATTTTGGCCAAGTAGTGAATAAATGTGTATTAATTTACTAATTTCTTACATGCATCAGCAAAATGAAAAAACATGCATCTTAAAATAGAGTAGAGTAAAAGTACAAAGCAAAACGAAACAGAAATTCTCCCAATACTTAACTAAATTTAACTAAATACTATACTTAGTTGTGGTTTGCAAGTGTCTTACCAACGCTGATACTCCAAATATACTCCAAATATGGCATTGCAGTGGTTAAACTACACTTGTTAGACATGAATATTACTTCTCACATTATATCACAAAGAAAGCAAACAAAGGGCTTTTACTCCCCTGCCAGGCTCTGCAAACACAGCTGTCATGGTTTATAATTAAAATCAGCGGAGATGAAGGAGGAAGACGAGGAAGAAGTTTAAAAAAAAAAGAAAAGAAAAAAACCCAGAAAATCCCGCTTATCTGAATTCACCTAAACATAGACATCCTTACAAAAAGATCTTTGCCTTTAAGCTTTTTTAATTTTGCTTCACTAAACTATAGTTGTCTTTTTTAATGAAATGTTTAATATTTTATGTTTATACATCTATTCACTAAATTTTTCTTTACACTATTCGTATTGAGTGACACTGTTATTTACACAGAGACGACTTGTTTTTAAAAAAAAACTAATGCCAGCTAATGAAGTGACAATAATGCTTAAGTGGCTGAATTGGTAGAGGAAGTGACAGTTAACAGTAGTACCAGTAAAGCAGCAGAATCAGAAGTGTCTGTGTGGTACCTGTTGGGAGGCAGTGGTGTGACCTGTCCCAGTGGGGTGGTGGCAGGTGTGGGAGGTTTCAGGTCGCCCGCTGCTTCTGCTGTAGAGCTGCTGCCAGACGACTGGGGTGTCTGTGGGCCTTGGAGAGAGCCGCCTGAATTAGCTGCGAGAGAGAAGAGGTGTTATGCCTAAATCTGGATGAGTCACTGACTTTTCGCTAAAGTGTTACACATTCAAACCGTAGGGCTCCCCAACATCCTCTGCTGTGATGTTGAAGCTGGTTTGAGTTAGGGAGGCCAAAGTAGGATTTCACCACAGTGAGGTGCTGTATTTGGGAGATAACCATGGGCTTAAGTCCAAAGCACTCACAGTGATGCCCAACATGAGAACTGAGCCCGAGCAAACACAAAACACGAGGGCAGAGAAAATGTGAACAGAGGGACGGTTGAAGAAGGGCCAGTGGAGGAAGAGGAGGAAGAAGGAGAGGGAACAGTGGGGAGTAGGGAAGTATTTCTCTCAGAGGAAATTGCCCACGCAGCTCTTAATTTGGAAGCTGTTTGAAGATGGTTTAGCTGGCTTTTTTTCTTCTTTTTTTTTTGGTATGCCATAGACTTGATGAGAAGTTCATGCAGTGGGCTAATCATGAGGGCACATGTAAGAAAATTTGTGTGCACATGCACAAAGAGGGTGAAATCAAAAGATGCACAAGTTGATATTCCAGAAAACGTGGCCTAAAAATGAGTGAAGAGCTTGGAAAGGCTTGTGCTGTCAAAAGCCTCCCAGAGAAAAAACAAACAAACAATAAAAAAACGTTTGTTGAAATTGTGAATCTGTCTGGGGTTGAAACTGGGTTAGCGTGCTCTTTTGTTATGACACCATGTTTCTGGGTGTTTCTCAGTTCACATGACTGGGAAATTATAGGAGTGGAGAGATACAAGAGCCTTGCATACAAAGAACACCCAACCAGATTAAACCAAGGGAAATAAATTCCCAGAATGAATGAGAAATGTGGACTGTTCCAGCTAAAAGATGACAAAGACAGTGAGAGAATATGAAAGTATCCTAATGAGCATTTAGCGTGAGAAGCTTTTCCCTGAGAGAGCCTCAGCGGCCTTTTTCCCTACACCACACATTTCCTCAGAAAAAAGCCCCCGTAAGACTTAAGCTTTAAAAATTCATGTTAATTCTGAATTATTCAATGATACCCCCTGCCTCTACATCACAGGAGACAGAGAGAAAGAAAGAGAGACAGACAGGAGTAGATGGTGTACCATGATGATGAGCAGAGGTGGAGAGAGGGCAAAGACGGTTCAGTGAGCCTTAGGGATTTTTCACATCCTGGGATATCCCAACGTCAGACCAAATGAATATGCACACGTAGAGAAGTGCAAACAACAGCGAGGTTAGCCAAGGTTAAAAAGCTTGCTATTCTTCAAGAGCTGGCTGGAAGTCAGACAGATCTGTAACACTGAGTGGAGGTATGAAGGTGGAGAGGAGCGTGAACTTAAGTGCCCTCTGCTCCACATTTCGAAGGAGAAAAAAAAATGCCAGAGGAGGGGGAAAAATGTGTGTGCGAGTAATAGGCGTGAGGCTGACGTTTGATGTGTGTGCACATGGAAGCCTGCATGTGTGTCAGCGGGTGACATAATCCAGAGTGGTGGTAGTGGTTAAAAAGGGGGGGGGTGGGGGCAGTCAGCCGAGCTGGTTTTGTGAATGAAAGGTGACGGCGAGGTCGGGTTTGTTTACGTTCTACATTCCAGTCCTCATTAATCACTCTGCACTCCCCACCAACAGCACCACATAAACACACACACTCTTCCTGCCCGCCACCCCCATTGGCCCGCTGGACAGGCTCCCTCAGTGACATCATTAGGTTGTCAGTCTATATATAGGCTGGCAGGGTGTCAGGAGGGCAGTTTGCAGTTTTTGCAGGGAGAAGATCAACATAGAGGTACAAAAAGGAACTGGATCAGATTTTTTTCTCGAGCTTGTGAACTTGTGTTGCTGACTTTTCTTAATCAAATTTTCTCCTAAAATTTTACAACTGGAATATGTAAGTATGGTAACAAAGAAAAAACAAAGCTTAAATATGTCTATTAAAATAATCCATCAAAAGTAATGATGTAAATGCAGTCTCCCTTCTTGTTATAAATACTATTTAAGCATTAGATATTGGACAAAGACAAAAAAGCAGATCCTTCATGTTGGTGAAGGATTCAGCCATGACAGTTATATTGTCACAGATCAGCGCAACTGAAGGAGAGCAACTGGAACACCTGACTTGCTTGACAGCTGCCGTCTTGCTCCTGTGATGCTTTAATATCATGTGACTTGAGGTTATTCTGCAGCGCCGGTGAAAGTCGAACGAAATGCATAATCACAGTGCATTACTTCAGGCCTTCAAGACCATGACAAATCAAATCAAGCTACAATATGTTGAATGTGTCTTAAGAGTGTCGGGTTCAGAGGCTGCCAATTTTTCAATTCCTTTAAGGACGAGACCTGCTGTGGTTTACACATATGCACGCTAAGACAAAGACGATCCGTAAAGTTGGTCTGTAAACCACACACAGCTTGCCTTCGGAAAAAAAAGATAATTGAGGTTCGTCTGATAGCTTGTATGAGTTGCATTTGTAGAAAACCTTGTAAAGACAGTTCTACTGGTCATATATGTTCAGCATATTTATGTTTTAATGTGTTTTGACTGCTAAAAAACCTGTAATTCAACTAAAACTAACAAGTTATTGATTATTTTGTACATTTAAACATTTAAGCTTCATGCATTAAAAATTAAAAACCGCAGAGTTCAGATACTGAGTTGAACAGCCAAAAAGCTGAAAAAAACAAAAAAACGAGCCCGATGGTGCAGGGCACATCGAAAAGACAAGAGCGACAGACATCCACCAAGTCTCCTGAGGGCTCATGATGGTTTTAGTGGCATAATCGAAAATATGTTGGTCATGGTGCTTGCATCAAGTGTTTAGCTTTAGCTGCATCATCCAAAAGGCAAACCAAACATGGCAAATGTTAACTTTTTCAACTGTCAGGATACAAACACTATCTGCGATAATGTATACTATGGTGGACATAGTTGTTGTGAAATCTAGCTGTCGAGCTCCCTTGGAATCAGTGAGAAGAGGCTGAAATAGGAATTATAGTGTTGAGAGACAGATTGAACATGAATTCATTTAAATGTGTTTATGTATATGTGGCCACAAGCACTTTATGTATGAGTAAGTGTAAATGCAAAAGAAGGCAGATGCTCTTTTCCATGCTGCAGAAAAAAAGCAATCTGCAGTATCTCAGGCAGGTGAAGAGCTCTGGTGTCCTATTTAAAAGTAAGGGTCACTTTTCTCATCTCCGCTGCAAATTAGAGAAGTGACCTTACCTCTCTTTTCGCACCAACTCGCTCTCACTTCATAATTGTGCTCAGGGACACATGGTGTGAACAGGTAACAAACAAACAAAAAGTGCCCTATGTGCTGTGGTAGTGCACCTGAACAATATAACTTAACCTTCTAACATGCTGTAATCAAATAAAGGCTAGTCTCCCGTTGGAGGTACAAGAGGTGATCAAATCACAATTCACCTCCATTAAACTACAAATAACCTCATCAAAACATTCATAATTTTCACTAATTTCTCTTGGGTTTTAAGTAGTCTTCGTACATCCAGGATGTAATCTTCTGCTATTTACATCTTAAATAGATTAATAAATATAATGCCATACCTACTAGCTCTGACAAAAATTAATCTGCAGATGTAACATTTTTACTAAGATTTCTGGCAGTCTCCCAGGATGGAAATGCAACACCTTTACTCACTGGGAGATTTTTGACACAGCTGCAAGGATCATAGATCAAATCTAGTTTGATCAACAGCACCTGTTGTTTGGCGGCTGACAGATGGGAGAGAGTGTATCACTCTGTTATCAGGATTTACCAGGTGAGGGCGGCTGGATCTTGACCTGCTTCCTGTTGTCCCCTCCAGCAGTGCTGCTGCCACTGTTGCTGTCTGCTGGAGGCTCCTCTCCCCTCTCCATCTTACACTCATAAGCAAACAGATACTGGATGTACTGCTTCTTCAGTGTGCTTGCAGAGCTGCTGGACGTCCCAACGTTCAGGGTGGAGGACAGCTCCCGCCACTTCTTGTTCTTGTTAACCTAGGTAGTTTAAAGGGAGTGTGAGAATCAAATAATGGGAAAACAAGTCACACTGATAACAATTACATTTCAGGTTCTTTTTGTTTGCTTATTTACTCTCTTTAAGAGGTAAAGTATCCTGGACAATGGTGGACAGCATGTGGGAATATTGCTTCTACACTCAGTCATATTTTAGAAAACAATGTTCCTCCAAGGTTTAAAGTGATTCATTCAGATTTTTTTAAGTTTGAGGGATAAATGGAGGACCACATGTGAGCCAGGAGTTCTCCACAAAACACTCTCATAAAGTCTGTTATATATCTTTTATCTCCTACATTATCCCATCACCCCAATTTTAATCCTGTTTCCTATGTGTTACCATGGCGAGGCCTCCTATCTCCCGAACAGCCATATAGAGCTTCCAGAGGTCCAGTGGCTTCTTGCCTACAGCTGGGAGTTGAGCAACAGGTGTGCCCCGGTCCTCCATGAAGGTCAGATATCGCTCCACCCAAGCTCGTCTCTCTGGCTCTGCACCCAGCTCATACAGTCGTGTGATTCGCTCACCACTGAGGGAGGAGGAGTTGGGGTTGACTTTCTGGTGAAGGACGAAGACAGAAAATAAGAAGAGCAGAAACACATTCTTCTTAAAATGGGACTTAAAATGGGACTTAGTGTTTGAGTGAGATTTTATACAATACATACATTTATTATATACAATATATTGCATTACATTGTTGTTGCTGTGCTCATAATAAAACTGTATGCTATTATGTATATATGCACAATAACGCTGTTTGGACATATGATTTAAACAAATTTACAGGCTAATATGGTTAATTCATACAAAATATATTCCATTAGACCATATAAAGTGTTCTGTATATTTTCCTGTTGCTGTTTTCCGACACAAAACCTGCTCACCCAGTCATCATTAAAGATTCATCCCTTATTTACACATTCTGGAGTGGTCCCTTTGTGGCTGAATGACCAAGCAAAAATAAACACCTCTTGAGAGCAAATGGAAAACCATTTAAGTGGCTTGTTTTGATATTTGCATCTAAATATTGTACACAGAAACATTATTAGTAATTTCTGTCAAACAAACATGGTTTCTAGTTCTTACCGGACTGGAGGGGGACTTGAGAGGCCAAGGAGGGCTGCTGATGCTGTCGCTGTCGTCACCGTGGTAGGAGGACAGGCTGGCAGGGCTGGGGGAGAGTGGGGAGGGCACAGGCAGTGTACCGCCTGGAGTGGCTGGCTGGGACACACTGCTGCTGTTATTGTTCATGTAGCTGTCCTGAAGCGGCTGGAGAGAGATAAATAACATTTCAGGGGAAATATTGTCCTTTTTTTACTCCACTGCACCAATTGACTGGGTTACATTTCAGATTGAGTCTAAAAAAATAAAACCAGCTTATGAAACATGTTCTGTGTTCTATTGTGAACTTATCAAATGTACAGAATGCTATAATTCACAAATTATTCAAACCAAATGCTGAAATTAAAACCGGGAAAAAAAAGAAAAAAATTTGATGCAACACATTTATAGTAAAAAAACTAAGAGCAGAGATTTAAGAATTCCTTAACCTAAAAATGCAAAGGAGTGCAATTTACCATGCAAAGAAAAAGGCTTAATAAAGATGATACAGAAACTCAACCACCTTTTCTGGCCCATCCGAACCCTGCATCTGTGATGGTATAGAGCTGCGGAACTTGTATATGTGTGAAAGCACCACTGAAGCTGAATGATGTACACAGATTTTTGAGTAACATATGCTGCCATCTAGTAGTGTTTTTTTTCAAAGAAAAGTAAAACAATATCAAAGCACTTTCTGCACAGTCTACAACAGAATAGCTCCATTTGAAAAGGAGTCTGAGTACTAAAGTGGCGTGCTTGTCCTCCAGACCTGTCACCAAAAGAAAACATTTGAGACGAGGGCCTTAACTATTGAGAAGCTGATATTCCATATCAAGTAGGAATTAGAAACATCTTACTCTTAAAAATAAATGATTTGAACACAGTGGTGTTTTTTACTTCTAAAAAAAAACATTGTTGATGTCAAATTCAAAATGTTCAAAATGAGCATTCTCATAATTTCATATGTCTCCTTTGTACAGCTTCAACTTGATATAGGCTTTAACTGATATGCAAAACATAGCTTCCAGCTTTGTTTATATCTAGTCCTAACTTTTCAGAAAGTAGCAATATCAGTAATACGGATTAAAGAATGCAGAGTCGAGCCAAAAGCAGTCACCACCTGAATTAAACTTAGGAAATAGATGAACCTCCCACTGGAAAAGTACAGCAGTTATTAAAATGTATCATCTCACAAAAATTTATTTAACAATAAGTGCTGCAGTGAGGAGCTTCTCATTCCTTAAACAACCGTGCTGGAAGACTTATCCAGTGGTTGTGGAAAAAATGTTACGCTGTTTCTGATGGGTTAAAATTATTGGTCTGCTCCAGGCAAACAAAACATCTAAAGAGATTACTAGTATCAAACCTGGGTTAAGAACTGTCTGATGCATCATTAAAACCTTGAAGAATAAGAGTGAGCCATCATCTTTGAAAAAAAAAGAAGTGTTTGGAAGAAAATCTTGAATGATCGTGACTGGAGACCACTTACACGTTTGGTAAAATCAAATCGAGGAAAATCAATAGTAGAACTCACAGGACTGTTTAATAGCGAATCTATGGGCATTTCCAAAGGCAGAATGCAAACACAAGTTGAGGTAACTGGACTAAAACATCTGTTATTCCTTAAGAAAACCACTTTTCTGTTAGGCTAATTGAAAAAAAAAAGGCTTTACTTGGCTAGCGAGCACACAGATTGGACTCTGGAGCAATGGAAATAGGTTATGCAGTTTCAGAGTGATGGATGCATTCAGGTAAGGAGAGCAGTGGATGAAGTGCGCTGCATCCATCTTGCCTTGCTCCTACTGTACAAACGTGTTGGGGCAGATTTGTGATCTGGGGTTGCTTCAGTTGCTCAGGTCCAGATCCAGAAACATTAGGTGACCCCAAAAATGATTTTTTTCCTGATTAAAATGCCACACATGGATTGGCCACTACAGTTCAGACCTTAATCAGATTAAGAATCTTTGGACTCTCTCATCATCAATACAAGAACTCAGTGAAAACTCTTCCAACTCTGGGTGGAAGTGAATGTTGTGACACTGCATAAGCTTTATGAAATGATTTTATGATGAATGCGTGCCGTAATCAAAGCTAAACTTTCTACAACAAAACAGAGCGTGTGACTTTTCGTTTTGTTTTGGAAAAGCAGTGTATGATTTACAGTATAATGCTTTTCAAAGGTTACACAAAATGAATGTTACTGACATCAAAGCACATTTTTAAGTAATACTTTAAAAACTATTTTCTGGTAATACTTTCACATGACTTATTTTCTAATTCTTAAAGATGGACTTATATAACATGGTACAAAACACAGCTTCCTAAAAGCACAGCGCCTTTTCTGGCTTTCCTTAATGTTTAGCTGCGTTGAGAAAGTTTTCAATAATACACATGATGCAGATGTGCACTAAATGTAAGTACCGTACTTTAGTGTGAAATGTATATTGTGCATAGCTGTGACTGCGTGCTATTGCACATACTGTATATGTTGTGTATGTATTTGTCTGGGTGATATATATAACATAGATGCAGATCAAACTCCACTTTGTGTATTCAGCCATGTTAGCGCACATGCATGTGTGTGAGTGCATGTGAAAGAGACTGAGTAAGAGGGAACAACAGCTTGACAAGTGCTTCTGGTCTGTGTTCAGAATGCTCATGTCAGCAAAACCTTATCTGTCTGCCCCTCTCTTTCCCGTCTCTCTTCCTGAATCTTTAACTCTCCCTCGGCAGACAGATCATCTCTTTCTGGCTGCTTGGGCTGCCTTAAATAATTCAAAAGGCCCTACTACCATAATCAGCAAAAGAAAAGACAGGGATTTGGAGGGAAAAGACGTGCAGTGGTTGTGATTGAAGTGTGTGTATGTGTGTGCACGTGTTGAAGAGGGGTTGTTAGGCAAAAACAAGGGGAGGGGGTAGAAAAAGAGCAAAGAGCAGAGTTTTGTTGTTGCTGAGCCGAACCAAGCCGAGCTGCTATTGTAGGTCAAAATGAGAAGTCAGCACTGTGTATTGAGACATGTGTGCACATTTGTGTGTGTGTGCATATGCTTGGTATCCCTGTGTTGTTTAAATGCATGTTTGTACATGTGTGTACTGCAGATGCCAAGCCCTCTATTTCTTTATGTGTTTCTCTCTTTATTGCAGCTCGAGCTGCCAAAACATCAGCAAGAAGAGAGTGCTGCGGGCAAAAACAAGGCGAGGAAAACATTAGGAATGGTAAATGTTAAACAAATCATTAGATATGGTGCGAGAACAACAGAGAAAGAGCCCACTGTGCTGAGACAGCATATGCTGATCAGATTTGGTTTGCTTCATTTAGATAATAAAACAAAACCATACAAAAAGAACGAAAGAGGGAGAGAACTACAAAGAAAAATAGGAGGAGGAACGTAGTTAAGGAATTACCTTTGGCTTGTGTGGCTCGTTGTTTGGGCCGCTATCTTCTTTGACATCCATTTTCGGTTTACCATCTGGACTCATTATGCCATCTCCCGACAGTCCAACGGCCCCTTCAACGGGAATGAAGAGGAATGAGCAAACATTCACTAAAAGATATACATGCCAACTTTTCACAAAAGCTCACAATACATGTCAAAAACATGCAGTTAGAGAACAGGTGAGTTTCGTTCTTTTATAACAACAACCTACATTGTCTTGGGTGAACCATTGTTGAACCTGAACACAGGTTTATGAATTTTTGTATCAGAAAAAGAGAAAATTCACAATAGCTAAGCTTTCACCACAGGATAATGCAGACAAGTACTCGTCATTTCTTCGTATTGTGTTCGACTCAATTTGTTATAACTCCCTTGAAGAAAGGTGAATTTTCTTGTGTGAGCTGAAAGCTGCTTGACAATCTTTATATAACGTCAGATGTTGCAGTTGAAATGTAACATTCTTCCTTTTTACACTCTCAAGGCTTCTCATCTCAAATAGTACAGTGAGAAAGAAAATATGAAAAAGGCTGCTTCTTTAGGAAGATGAAGCAAGAGTGAGATAAAACTTTAATAAATGCAAGACAGCATACCCTCTGAACCCTGCTAGCTGCACATCCTCACTTTGGTTGAAACATCCATGTTTTCACATTTTCAAAAAGGTCATGGGATGAAAGGTTAACATTCAAGAGATGCTTGCGGACAACATCCTACGTGGCTTTGTTAGGCTTCTTTTAGAAGATGACATTAGATCCCTAAGATTCCTTTTCATAGTATCAGCTGTATTCTTATTAATAGAAAGATCCCTCTTTGTTTCTCTGTACTTGTGTGCTAGAGCACTATGGGAAAACTAATTATGTTTGGTATTTAGCTCACTGGAAAACTAGATAAGTTTTGAGGAACATTAGCGCTCTAATTGTTTTCTAATTGTCCTGCAGTTTGGTTTCAAATCAAAGCCATATCTCTTTTTGGGAGCTAAAGTTTTCTTTGATATGCATTTAGCAACAATGCTGCAGACAGACAGACAAACTCATACAACAAATAAATAAAAGTTAAATGATAGAGAATGTAACCAGCAACCTTGTGATTTCTTGGTTATCTTGAGTGGGACAGTGTATTGTCTAACATTTACCAAGCTAGCTGCAATTGAGGTTGTAATTCTTGAATATTTACTCTGAAGTGGGCTTTAGAAAATTGTATAAATGGGCTTAACTGAGCGGCAATTGGGACAATTCACCCAAATGTTTCTACTTGTCAGGTATCAGAATTTATATCAATGAAAATCTCTTCCACTTGCTTGCAGGTAAAATCCAACCAACATCTAGACAACACAGAACAATAAATAACTCCCACTAGTTGGCTTTAGTTAGATACCTGAAGGTGGCATATTGTAGCCTGGACCTTGTGCGTTGCTTGTGGCTGAACTATTGTTGCCTGTCGGCTGGTTATAGGGGACAGTGCTCACTTGGCTGATGCCAGGGGCTTGGTAGTTGCCTTGCCTACAACACACAGAGGAGAAAAACATTAGCAGATCAAGTACACATAAACACAGCTACTGCGAAGAGCAGTTAAATACATTTTACTGCAAAGGAAAAACTGAACAGCATGTATATCTGAAAGTCCTATGAAAAAGACATGTATTGATCAAACAAACAACTCTTCCGAATGAGCGAGGATGAGTATGAAGAAGAGAGAAAATTTTTATTTTTTTTTCTCTCTCCAACCCCCCCCATCTCCTTATCCCACAAGTCATAATTTAACTAATTAAGGTGTACTTATGGAGAGGATCATATTATTTGTTTCCATGGTGACAGCGGAAATCAATGCTGCTCATCTCCCCTCACTCAGACTCCCCTCTCTATCTCAGGCGGCTGATCACATGGTGTTGGTCACATCACAAGTGACATCAGGGGGCTTATCTGCAACCTGCTGAACACTATCTGTCCATGTGTGTGTGTGTTTGTGCGACTGCTGGCAGTGTCTAGCATTGTATGCAAGGCAGGCCAAGGGAGTGACACAGGAGCTGAAAGGGAACACCTGGTTTGGGACAATTTGGTCTTTCTCCTGTTGATTCAAGATTATCTCCTGGACAACCAAGTCAAAAAGATGTACTGTGAGAAGAGACGATATCTGAAAACTCAAGGAGGAAAAGGCAGAGAAATGAGAACGTCAAAACAGTAGTAAATGGAGAATTTAGGGATGTAAAGCAGACAGGATACAAGGGGGTGTGTCTGACGCAAGATGTAGAGTTGACGCAAAGAAAAATCCTATCCGGATTTACATGTCAGTCAGTTCTCTCCTAAGTGGCATCTTTCTCTCTTTCACATACTCAAACAGACACATAATGTAATACCTCCTGTTGGAACCGATACACATTGCCTGAGAGGAGGGTTTGGCTTGGTAAGCCCCCCCCCCCATAATCTCATCTCACAGATGTAATTAGTCATAGAGCACGGCTGATGATACATATGTAATCCCTCTATGGGGGCCGTGGTGCACAGGGGAGCTCCATGGCAAAGAAACAAGCACACCAAATCCATGCTTATCTGGCCCAATTTCCCTATAATGGGGGGTATATGGACTTCTTCGTTTGCTGCCTACGTGTTCCCTAAAAAGCTGCGTGTGAGTCAAGACACAGAAATAAATTCACCTTTTGATTGTTGCACCTTTTCAAGCGAGAAAAACAGCTATTCTGCAAAGAAACTCCCAGACCGTTGACAGAGAGAACCAATCAGGAAAAATAAGTTTAGAGATGCTGAATACCTTCACTCATCTATCCTGTAAAGATGACCCTTCCCCACCTTGAGCAATATAAGTACAAGCTCTCATGTGAATGCTGAGAAAAAACAAATCAACAACAACAACAGTGGTTGGTGGTTTTCGACTGTGGCGCTCTCCCATTATGACTAATTCATGTCATAAAAAAGCCCATTAGAAAGCACTTGATGGAAGCACCGCACAGCGTTTAATCACACTTAATATATGCATGTGCTGCTATCAGAGCTGGGGGGTGGAGGGGATGAGGAGGGGGATGGCACAGCACATTCATCTTGCTCTTGGGCACCTTTGTGCCAGCGGAGAAAAAGAAGAGTATCCTGTTGCCGCAGAGAGAGAAAGTGAGAGATAAAGGAGAAGGGAAAGAGGATGGAAATGGATGGTGAAGAAGAAAAGAAGAGGGAAGGTTGGGGGAAAATAAGGCAAGAGGAAGCTTGAGTAGTGCATGTATGAGTCCCTGGTGGACCAATGGGGGGCGTATTTGCAGCTCGCTGCCCCAGAGCTGGAGGTAATTGCTGTTCCAGGAGACTGTGCTGAAGGAACAGACACTCTAACACACACAGTAAGAAATATAGAAACGCCAAGAGGCCAGTTCACTCTCAGTTTGTTGTCTAGGAGTAGCCTGAGGAGGAACAATAAAGAAAAAGTGCTCTGTAGAAGAATGGTCTAAGTTAAATGTAAAAATTCAAGAAAATTCAGATTTGGTATAGATTGTTTAGTTTGGTCTTCCCAGCCTAAATAAAAAAACATTTCATTTTACCCTTGTTGACTATTTTATCTAAATGTTTTCTCATACTGTTCTTTTGCCTCTTTCCTTTCCCCCAATTCCACACAAATATTTACACACTCACACAAACCCAGACAGCAATGTCTCTCGTTTTGCTATTCAGTCCACATGTGTGAAGGGCATCAGAGAAGGCCACTTTCAAATATGTGTGTTGAAGTGTGTTTGAGCGTGTCCTTGTGTTCGCGCGTGGGGTGGGTGCCGTTGCCAAGGGGATGCCATGGTTACGAGGTGCCAGCCAACCAGCTGACGGTTTCTCTCTCGAAGTGGCAGCGGCTTTGTCCTTCATTCGTGGTGACAGGCCGTGCCGATGCCTCCCAGTGCTGCTAACTGGACGAGACAGCTGAAGAGCTGGCACTGCAGGACCGTGTGACGGCTGAGAGGCACTCCCTATCGATCCCTCTGATTGGTGCGTGTTTAAGTGTGTGCAGAGGAAAGTAAGAGAAAAAAGAGCCAGCGAGCGGCTGCTGGATGGAAGGATGGAGTGGATCGGCTGGAGGCTATGAATTATATATGGACCCAATCTGTTCTCAGGGCAGCTTGGGCTCGTTGCTCCTCCAAAGTCCTGACTCAACTCACCACGCTCACTCTCTCTGACACACACACAAACTCACAGCACTGAGAATAGACCAGAATAAACCTAGCACAAAAAATAAAAGGACAGCTTTTAACATATTAAATCCAGAGAAAAGCTACTTCCCCCTCCCCTCCTTCCAAACATCAAACAGCTCAGGATGGATGGATGGAGCAGAAGCCATTTATTTTGCCCATCTAATGAAAGCAGAGCGCTCCGCAGCACTGCCAAGACTGCGAGCGACAAAGCGCCACAGGCAGCATCTCCCATTCTTGACATTCAAGCGCTGCTCTTATTTATTTAGCAAATTTACTTACTAAGGAGGTCAGAAATGAATTATTTGGCGAGGATTTGCCTGGGAGCACTCTCCTCTCCGCTCTTCCTCCCTCATCCAACATTTTTCTCCCTTCAATTTCCTTTTTATTTATGGCTCTTTTTTTCTGAGCTTTGCTCTTCTTCAACTAAGTGCTTATTTTTACGACAGCTCGCCTGTTCCTATAGCTCCAGGAACTTTCTGTAGAGTGTCGCCGGCAGCGCTGGAAAGTCATTTGAAAAGCCAATTCTATCTTCAGAAGCTGCTGCCAAGAAAAGCTTATACCTTTAATACTTTGTGTTCTCTTCTCTTTTCCAAAAAAGATTAGAAAAAAATAATCCCCTGACATCAATCTCCAGCCTCCAAAAAACTTGTGATTCACCTTTCCTCCAGATAAACTTACAACTTCCTCTACATTAACATTGCTTTTGTTGTTTGAACATATAACAACAACTACTAGGAGCTGATTATCCCAAAGGTAGCTTTTTTATGACGGATGTTTCAGAAAATTGGCCATATTGCCAACTTGACAGGTTACATGGATTAAAAAAATACTTACAATTTCACTTATATCACTAAGACACTGAAGTGATGAAGAGACTGAAGAGATGTTTCTTTGTTACAAAAATAAGCACCAGGACCTCTTTTGTATGCCCCCCCCCCCCCCCCCCCCCCCCCCACTCTCTGGTCCAGCACTCTTCCCCCTCAACCGCATCAAACTGATTAACCAATAAAAGTGGGACATTTGTTCCTGATTCAAGTCCTCTTGTGGGGGAGAAAGTCAGTAGGTAAAAAAAAACAAAACAAAAAACACTCCATACACCACACCTAATGAAGATTTAATCTCGACCCACGCCTGGAGTCATGGGATGCCAGAAGTGGCCCTCCTCTGTTCATTTGGAATTCTTTTCAGTTAGTGTAATGAAGTCGGAGTGTGTCTACAAGTGTGTGTGTGAGTCAGGAGAGGATGGAGATGGGGGATGAGAGGCAGAAATGTGGAGGGTTATTGGTGGGGATGAACAGAAAGGGACGTGTGAAATAAAAAGAGGGAAAAGAAGCAGAGACCAGCCCATGACTTCGCTACTAACTAACTAAGCCTGATTTGGAAGGTTGGTAGCGGGCGGTTGCGGCAGACAGGGTGGATTCATCAAAGAGTGAAACTAGACACATGCGCTACGACTAACAAGTTGTTTCTCAGACAGAGAAGAACTAAGTCTGAATGAATCACAATGTTGCACTGGAGCGCTGAAGCCTTTAACTGCAGGTTTTTCGGAGGCCAATTTTCTCCTGATCTCCCTCAGATGTACTAAAGTGGGATCTGAGGAAGAAAAACATAACAAGGCTGTGTTGGAGACAGCGAAGAACAAAAAGCAAATTGGAAGGAAGAAAGGCTGAGAGAGATAAAACAGCCTGGGTAGGATAACAGAGCTAAATGGAGACGAAGAATGCGATATAGTTGGGAGAGTTGGTAAAAAGAGTGAAACAGGTGGGAGGAGAAAAGGAGAAGCAGACAGGCAGGGATGAAAGGGGGAGAATGAGCGACAGCGGACGAGGCAGTGAGGGTGAGACAGGCAGATACTCTCAGACAGACTATCCTGAAAACATATCCGTCAAATTAGTTTGCCTGCCAGAAGACTAATTCCTACTTTTGTAAACTAAATAAAGAAGGTGGAAAGAGTAAGATAACTTATTCAAGTTTGCAAACACTGATTTGCTTTGGCATCCAATTGTTTCATCTAGTGAGCACATTTTTTATACAAGCCAGCTTCTATAAGTCTTCTGTTCTATTAAAATTTTTTTGCATGTGCTTGTTTTCTTCTCTGGTGCATTGGTTTGAATAAAACAGTATTTAACTGGAAAAGTTTGCATGCAGCCAGAAGAAAAGAGAAGAAAAACACACATTTCAAACTGAAAATCAAAAGAAAAAGCCATAAGTAAACTAGACTTTTTGCTTCCAATTTGATTGCAGTGAAGTTGAAGTAAAAGTAACATGTTACTGACTGTTTAATGCCAAGGAATATAAATCATAAAACACCAAACAAAAGGAACAGAATCAAAATGAATGACTTTTAATCCAGATTTGTAAACAGCATAAGAATGGGAGAGAGCAAGACTTCTCCTCCAGCAACACCTCTCTGGTGTCTTGGTGAATGTGAGGATGTGAGGAGAGACTGACAGGCAGGCTGATTGGTCCCAGCAGTGGGGATCATGTCTTGCCACTTCTTATTGACAGCACAGCCATCTCTTAATGACTCGTCAAACATTTGCATCGCTGCGTGTGCTGACAGTGTGTGTGTAGGTGTGTGTACAGCACTGGACCCCCTGACGAACATAATTAATCACACATACAGTCAGGCACCCTTCAAGCCTCACCGGCACACACTGTTGTGTCCCAGAGCCAACAGCAATCTGAATCTATGAGTGTGTGTCACACTAACACTGCCATTACAGTGACTAAGAGAAGCCTCTTATGTCACTGATGACTACAGTGATTGCTATTACAATAGATACAATGATGACTCCCCCGTTTTTCTGTGAGGGGAGTGCTTCATGATCACGATAGTTCTGTTCAGCGGCAAAAATTGCAGCTAAGTTTAGTCATATAACACGACAACATTCACATGAAAACATAACAGATGCACAGCGGTGAGAGTGGGGGACCTACCTATGTTGCTGTGAATGTGAGGGTGGCAGGATGGGAGGATGGTGTGGTCTGAGTGGAGGTGAAGGTGGTGGACGGGTGGAAGGAGGGTGGGACCAGTGGGTGGAAGTGGGCTGCATGTAGGCTGGTGACCTGGCATAAGGACGTAGCCTAAAGGAGAAATTTCATCTGAAATATCACAACTGGCTCATAGTCTGACTCATGAGTTGACAGAAATGGGAAAGCGTTGACAAATGTTAATCCGCCACTTCAGCCTGCAGATTGCTGGTGAGACTGCTCCCATGATACATTGTTATGAAAAACACGCACCAATATGAGGAAGTGGAGAAACTCATCCTTCCTCTCAGGCGACAGCCATGTTTTCACAAGTTCCCCTGGCAGGGTTCAGCAAAAGTTTACTGCCCACACAATTTCACCACAGCCCCCCATCTCCAGCACCACAAACACTCAAACAGTCAAAGCTACAACCCTGATGGAAACATAATAAGCCTTAACTCATAGAGTGCTACAGCATCAAAATGCTGCCCCCCCTGGTGTTTTCACAGTTAAGACTGAGGTTTGTTTTTTTCTTCTTTCATGTTTTGACAATACTGTATTTCACAATACTGTATTCATACCACACTGGCTTCTCACAAGCCAAAATCTGTCTTTCTGCAACAAATGGCTCTTAGTGTGGAAAGTCGGACATCAAAATGTCAGACACCTTCTGAGACGTGTGAAAATAAATGTAGTTCATAACAGCTCACAAAAGAGAGGAAGCCCTGAGAGCAAACTCTGCAGATTTAAACAGTCTCTCTGCAGACGGTGATGTAGATAGAGATTATTATGAGCCCTAATTCTACCACAAATTATGAGTGGGCGATTTCTGTTATGACAGCATTCTTGTTGTTTTTGTAAGAGAATAATTAGCTCATATGCACATACATATATAGTACATAAGTAAACTTTGTTTAGGAACCACACAGGATGAGGCAGAGAGATATGCTGATCTCTAAAAATACATCAAACTTACCAAAGAATTTATACCTCCTGAGTGATTGCGCTGCTCTTACCTGTTGTGAACTGAGTTGGCAGATGCTGCCATGCTAGCTGCTGCAACCTCCTGGGCCTTCCGGTTCGAATTACCCAAAGATGGAGGACCCATCCCTGGCCCAGCCGGCTGGGGCATGCCGGGTGAACTGGGACCCATGGACGGATACACTCTGTTCTGGCTGCCTGAGCTGTGGCTGCGCCCTCCAGGTATGGACTGCCCAGGCCCCTGACCGTGCATTGGGCTGGTAGCGTTCATCCCAAGACTGTTAGTCATGCCGGGGCCCGGGCCACTGTAGCTCGTGCTGGCTGTTCCACTGTAGTTAGAGGGCCGAGGGTAGTTACCTAAAAAGAGATGACAAGTGAATCAACTTGAAATGTACATATTACACTGACAGTGTCACTTCAAAGATAATACATAGTTTGTTGTTATTTAGACACTTAACTTTCCTTGTTTTTAAGAAAGACAGAACGACTTATGTGCAATGCTGTTGTCGCAGACTGGTTTTATAAAACCCCTCATTTAAGTGAAATGGAAAGTGCTTGTCAGCTTATACAGTTATACCTACAACAATGACATACACAGCAATTTCATCCTTCTAGAAAATAATACCGTGACAGGTGAGGAATGAGCAAAAATGTCAAGAACAGGACAAAATTCTCATTCATGACCTCTACAAAATACAGTGGATGGAGGGAAAAAACATTTAGGGTGTGTTTCTGATTGCATTTTTCACAGCTGCAGGTTGCTGGATAGCCCTGGGAACAATTGCAGAGCTTAGGGCTGACTTTGTGAAACACTTGAGAGGAGCTCTAATCTGCAGTAAATGCTTTCTTGCTGCCCTGGAGTGCCACATGACCATGATGCCAGAAGCTATCCTAAGGCACACTTAAACCCTTCCATTTTGGCTTAAAAGCCCGGCTCGACTCCAACTGCAATTCAAGCTGAAAGAGAATCACCATGCTGTCAAAGACAACATGTACATACATCCAGGCATAGTAGAAGACACCTACTATGCACATGACTGCTGTGCACATCCCTGCACAAAGAGCACATGACATCATATTCCTTTTGCAAGTACTGAGCCTTTTCCACCGCGAGATTCCCTTCTTGGGACAAATCCCCTGCAAAATAGAGATGGAAAATGTGGCATCTACTATTGTAAAGGGGGCTATTTATTTTGATTTGATTAAGGGTGCTTTAGTTGAGCCTCACTGCTTAATCCCTTGAGAATATGTCTGGAAAAGGGGATCAAGTCCCTTTAAAACCTGAAGGCTTTTCTGTATGCTCAAACGAGGGAAAGTTAAATGACAATATTCCACACGGGGGGGAAGAAAAACGATTCTGAAAATGGAAATGGCTTCCCAGTGTCCTCGAGCTTCTTCAGTGAAGACACTTTCCACATGACATAAGCCTGTGAGCTCAAAAGAGACAGAGAAGCAGCAGAGGGTGGGGACGGAAACAGAGAAGGACAAGACAGATATGGTGTGGGGAAAAAATCCCACCCCCCTGAAACCCCAAAGATAGGATTTATATTGAATGAAAATAAAAGTCTTTCCCATAAAAGTCAGTAACTCTGCTTGAATTTGTCCAGACATTGTGATGAGATCTACTGTGGGAGATGGGGAAAAAAAGAAGCGGATTATTTCTGGGGAGGCTTTGGAGAGTTGGTGAGCTGAGTACAGCTGACACCTGTCAAGGGTTTTGGGCTATAATAGGGAAGCGTTCAGGAAGAAAGGATGTCTGCTAACGAACACAGGAGGATATGTAGGGTGCACTGTATACGTGTGCATGGGTGTGTATCTGCTCCACTCTGTGAATGCAAATAAAATACTTTGGAGACCTTATAACCACTGAATGACACATTTCCATATTTCGACTATTCATAAGTGACTGCCTGCAACGTCGTGGAAAATCCTGGGAAAGTTGCCTTGTAGCCTCTGTGCTCTCAGCTCAGCTGGATGGGCTGCTGCGGATGAACAAGGCCCCAGTCAAAGACCTCTCCCAGCCCTCTTTGGACAGCTGTTGAGACCCATGGCTGTCTGCCATGCATTCTCAATAGCCTGGGCGGACACTATGTGGTTTTTGGCCACTGACCAAGGCTCCAGCACACCTCCCGGGGAGTTGTTTATATCATACAGTCCCACTTGGATAATCTGCATTTCTTTTTTAAAAAGCCCCAAAAGTGCGAGTGGGTGTCTGCAATTCTCCAAGAGTGTACATTGAAGTTTTCTTGCTGGTGGTGAAATGCTAAGCCAAGTCTCACAGATGAGGCTGAAATATTTGTCCTCAAATAAGCGGGCGGGGTTGAGAGAACTTATCAGTGTTGATGCACTACCATTCAAAGTGCTGTGGTTGTGGGCTATGATTGCCTTGGTGGAGGGACAGACAGAATAGCAGTGGGACAGTGTTAATGCAAAGCTTTCCAATGAGTCTTGTTCTGACAAGAACGATTCACTTACTGAAAGATTGGTGCTGTGCTAGAGTGCTTCTACAAGGACAAAAAGAATTCTAACCTACTTTGTAAAATGACTGAGGACTCAGCCTCAAACTCCAAGGTATTTTCGTAAGAGTTTTAATGACTTTGGAGGTACTATTAGATTACATCAGATGAGGAAGTTGGATCTTTTCTGGGGTAAAATTTAGGAGAAAAAAGGGGAAAATTATATTACAAATATATATTCAAAAAGCTTAAATGAGGATATGTTTCATCTTAAAAATGCCTCCAGATTTGGATGACTTTAAGTTCTGTCTAGAAAGGAGTATGAAGTTGTTAATCTTTGTTGTCAATCTTACACGGCATTGACCTCATGTGAAGACTTCTGATTTCTACTGATGTTCAAGAAGTCTTTGAAGTATAAGCTAATATGCAGTGTTAGCTGCACGTGTTAGCATTTACCTGTATGCACAGAAGTGTGTACTCCTTTAAACTAATCAGGGAGGGATACACGGAAAAGAGGACAAGGAGGATGTAATTTCTTATTCGCACCTTCTTGTGTCCTTGTAGTACAGTCTTGGTTTCTTGCCTGCTTCATGACATTTGGTGCCTTTGGGGAGTCTTGGTGATATTTATAGTGTGATGGAAGGGAGGAGATGGAAAAGAAGAGCTCACGGTGCTTCGTTCACAATTACATGGAAATTTCCGGCACGGTCACGCATTTGGTGGACGCTATATCCTGCGTCGGGTTTAATCCCTTCAGTCCTGGGGGAGAGCTGGAGTGAGCTGGAGTGTGACCGAGAAGATTACCGTCTACTGCTTCCTCAGCAGACTGGACCATCCAGCACTAACAGCCGGAGCAGTCACTCTCCTGTCTACAGTAGAGTTAGGTATGATGGTGCAGCAATGCGCCCTCCGGACTTATGAACTCCATCAATAAGGAGTGGAACGCAGATTACACGGCTACATGCTTGAGCTGCCAAGGACAGGAGAGGGTGCAGGCTGTCTGCTTCCACATGTGGCTGAACATGAATAAAAGAAATGAATAATAACATCTTTATTTGTTTTCTTTTTGGTGACTTTAGTTGGAGAAAGATGGTTTCAGTTGGAGAGGTGGCAGTTCAATACACATCATTTACACAACAAGGGTTTCTTCACTTACTTTAAAACTCACTCTTCATTATGACTTGCTGGGATAGATAGTTTTTCTTGCCTGAGGCCCCCACATTCTCTCCCAGCTATCTCATCACCTTCCCCGCCAGGGTTTCTGAGCCTTAGCAGGGCTGGGGTGCGCCTTGGGGCTGCTGAGCTCCACACACTGTCAATTTCCTCCATGGACTCCACTCCCTCCCCTAGGCACTGGCTTGAGTCATCGGTTTTTCTTTTTTTGGGGGGGCCGAATTACATTGTGGCTCCGGCAAGGCACCATGGCTTAAAAGTCCTGTCTGAAGCATGGTCATTACCAGCAGAGTGCTGAACCCCCTTGAGGGGGTATGTGGTGGAGGGAGCTATGCAATGAGTGGGAGAGACAGCAGAGCTGAGACAGGCTCCAAACCTCTTTCCTGTAATGGCATAATATCCTCCTCCCCTGTCTGACTATGGGTCCACTGTTCTCAACATGCTGGCTCTGACCCATGTCCAAGTGCGTGTCTTGAAAACAGCTGTTGGAGTCATTTGATTCCTAAGAAGAGCCTGATATCAACACAAACCATGAGAGATCAGTGTAACTTTGAATGAAGAGGGCTTTCAAAGGACAGCCGTAAACATTTAGCAGCTTAAATATTTTTTTGGAATCACTGAGCAGTCTTCTCTCTGCGAGAGCTCTCATTAAGATGGTGAGAAAACAGAGGAGTGACAAAGCTTTGGTGAGCTCAATCTGCAAAAAAACACAGACTGATCTAATCAAAAATCTCTGGAAACAACTACAGAATATCTAAGTATTGTTTGTAAAAGGGCCATATCCTCCTGCAGTCTCACAAAGCTTATATAGTTGATTTCACAAGCTGTACTGTAGTTGTTTACAACTGATAAAAGCCTTTTACGTTACAGAATCATAGAACTTTTTTTATTCCTTGTTGAGCTACAAAGAGCCTTGTTGTGTATGCCATTGCTGAAAATGTTATATCACAGACTACACAAAGAAACACAAGCTAAAGCTCTCCCAGCACAGGCAAGCCAAGAAAAACGGCAGTGCAGAGTTCAGGGACTTGGAGTGAGTTTCTGTGCAGGCTAATTTGTTCGTGCACTAGGGAGAGGGAAGGGAAGCAGATGGAGCTGTCATTAAGAACAATGACCAGCAGCTGTCTGGCCTGTTCACCCCACACAGGCTATTGACCTGGCGCTGGCTATGTCATGGAGTCCCTGTGAATCCTGAAGATTAGAACTAAAATGGACTTTATAACAAGGTAAAGACAACAACAACACTGAATTGAAGGGCAGAACTTGGCTCAACTCTTGCCAAAAATAGACATGCGCAAGCATACATTCCTGATTCAGATCTATGGAAGACTTGCAATGAATCCTTTAATGTAAGACTATGACATGAACAGCATAAATCTACTTCTTACCTTGAGGAATACTTATTACTACTCTTAAAAAGTAGTTATCATGTTGTTTGAAGACTTACTAGCTTACAGCTTCTGGAATTGCAAAATTGCATACATTTTCTTACCACAACAATCTCCTTAACTGCATTTGTTTTAAAGCACTATTTCCTGACTAGCTGCCAACAAATGTGTTACATAAGGTGGAAAGTGAATAACAGCAATCAGAGGCCACGGTTGAGGTGACAGAGGGTAACAGATTAGAGTGTCCGCTATGGTGAGTGTATGTGTCTAACTTCTTTGTGTAGGTGACATGGGTAAATACAGTATTTTTGGGTTTCTTGACAAATGCAGCCACTCAAGCACTGTGAAAATATTCAACAGTGCTGATGCAGTACAGAAGGGAGTCAGTTGTAAGCATGTTATTTTTTTAACAAGATTACACAAAAAGAATGTACACTTTATGAGTGTGATGAGGAGACAGCGGGACTGAACTGCTCCGTTTCTGATGGGAACAACGCTCCCGTCATCCAACTGAGATTTCACGCTCATCTGCCTCCAGAGCTCCTTCCAGGGTAGACCGCCTCACTGTCGCTCTCTCTGCTTACTTAATTTCTCTATTTCTCTTTGCTTACTGGGCTGTCAGCCCAGCCAAAGTCATATTAAGAGATAAGAGTGGGAGGAGAAGGGAGACCAAATACCAAATGCATTAAGGCTATTAATCAACATTAACAAATGTGAGAGAGAGGCCGCAAATTTGGGAAAACACACGTGCGGATGGGCGCATTTATCAAGGTGACACATTAAAACACGCATTCAGCAAAGAAATACCGCAATGTTTCGCCTGATCTGTCGCCAAAGGCAGAAAACGAAGTACAACAGCAGATGTCAATGTTTGTTGGATGGCTGGGAGTTGCATGTTGGTAAAAACAAGCGGGCGGAGAATGCTTAATTATAGAGAATGATCCAGACTTTTTCCCCCCTAAATTTCATGAAATGTGGCTGCTTTTTTTTCTTTAGACTATCAGAAAAAGCCATAACTGATGGTTGATGTGGCTGGTTTTATGAAAGGCTCATCAAATAAATCTATATTCAGTGAAAAACTGAATAAAAGACTACTGATGAAAGGGAAATATTCAAATTATTATTTAAGAGCAGACAGACACATTGTTACTGCACTGATAACACTTAGAAGAAGGAAATTCATAAAAAATGATAATTTATATAAAGAGTGCAAAACTGTGAAATTACTTCTAGTACTATTTGTAGTCTTATGCATGTATGTTTTCTGCAACAAAAAGCTTCCACTACTCCCCAAGAGTGTGATGAGGAGAGGAAATTTAGAATTTTTGCGAGCATCTTGTTTTAAACAACTCAGAAAATACACATAGTAGATCATCGAATTTCAATACAACAAGTATTATTAGAACAAAACTACAACAGAAGTCCTTATTTTTCATACTGATTTCAAGTATCAAGAAGTGTGAGAAAGCTGCTATTCTGAATTATTAGTTAGATTGTCACAATACTAGAGTCAGGGTGGAATTGATATTTCTTAATTTTGTGGTTACTGTCGATATAGGTATAGCGAAACACCAAACATCAGCAAACATCATTCTGAAACTTGTGAAAAAAATGAAAAACTGTATAACTTCAGTCCCTTTTCTTTGTGGCTAATATCCAAACATTTCAAGAGATATGAAGATCATTAGTCAGTGACCAAACCCCCTGACATGTCAGTCAGCCTTGTCACTCTGGAACTACCTCATAATCATATCATGAGGAGGGCCAAGAGGTCTATCCAGGGTTCAAGTATCTCATGAATATTCAGAGTCACATTGGTTTTTAATGCCCACAGTGAGCCCCACCACATATGCTGAGAGAAAACTGTACCAGAGAGTTTTTAGATGGAAGGAAAGTAGAGTGAGATAAAAACGGAGAATGGAAATGTCTTTCAAAATGAGCCCTTTTGTATTCCTAATCATCAACCTCACTTTGACACCAGTGACACTGCTGTCAGGGCCCAGAGTGACTATGAGAGGGGGGACAAAAGTCTTACAAAATGACAAATGTGGCTCTTCCCATCTGAGGCTAAATTCCACTATAATCCCACTGAGTGGATGCCACTCATCTTCCCAACATGACTGGTCAGTAAGTCGAAGCTGGTCCGCGTGATGTGATGTCAGATTGAAGTGAACATAGGGGAGGAGATTTTTATTATTAATGATTCATTGTGATCTTTCTGGGGAGTTAAAATTTCTGGGAAATCCACTTCTCACATTTCTTTTTATCAGTGAAGTTTCTTAAACTGTAGCACTGTTGAACTCACAGGAGTTGTTATCTGTTTTATGTTGCAATACTTTTTATTTCTAATAAGAGCAACAAAATACATGCTTATATAGCTTTTGGTTAGACAACATGTATTAAACATGGAAACAGATCAGCACATTGGGCTTAAGAAGATTATATACACATTCAAATGCTTCAGTAAAGATTAAATTCAAAATAATTTGCAGCTAAATCTGTTACTTTGTGTAGACAAGTTGCTATAATTTTAGAAAAAATAGAGAGATTATGATACAAAATCCTTTTCATATTAGAACTGAAATTCTACAACCTGTTTCACATAATGGACTGTGGTTATGTAATTAAGAGATAGCACATGGCTGAAAATCACCACTCAGAGGATAAAAGAGTAATTCCTGACCTGAAAACAGCCAAAAGACTAATGTGATACTTCAAATGAATATATGATTTGTTAAAATCATTTAAAAAAAGGAGTAAAAAAATAATATGAGAGTGACAAAGCCAGATCACAGCAACATTTACAAATACTGTACATTAAACACTGGAAAACTATTGTAACTGAGCTGTAATCCATGTTTTCAAGCATGTTAACATTCAGGTTATTATTTATGTTGCTCCTCTCATATGAAACACTCCTAATCAGTGCTTCTCAGAACTTTCTCTTCCTTTAACTGTCATTGTACTATAGTCAGCATTGATTTACACCACAGTGTACATCTGGGAAAACAGGCTCTAACCTTGATGTCCATACTGGGGTCCTTGCGGTCCATAAGGACCTGTGGGGCCACTCTGGGAGTAAGGACCCATACCAGGATACAATGGGCCCCCAGGGGATGGGTGAGGGGACATGGGAGTCCCGGACTGTGGGGAGGCAAACTGGGAACCAGACTGGTTCCTCTGCATGTTGGACATAAACCCTAAAACACACAAACAGACATAAAAGACAATGTTAACTTTCTATTTGCTTAAACTCAGAGATCTCCAGTAGTGACTGTGGCTACTCTGTGAAATCAGATGCTGACTGCGGCACGATGCAAGGCCAATTCTTGAAGCAACAAACAGGTATATTTATCTAACTTTTTCACGTAGGAAGAACCTTCAGCCCCGATTTTTTTGCCTCAGCATGAGCTCTTATTACTCATGGATACACTTTGGTGAGTAATATAGCATGAAATGAGTGTTAACTAAAGCATACAAGATGACATGTAAAAGGAACCCTCAGCACAAATAAAAACACACAGAGAACATTCAGTGAATGTTATCACTGACAAAACAACAGGTCAAGTACAGACATGGCTTCAAATATGTACATAGCTGCAAAAGCCGAGTGTGGTTTTAAAAGAGTGGGAACGCTTGAGTTAAGACATGTGCTCTGCTCTCCACAGAAAAGCCAGTGATTTGACCATGGCTACTGTGTTATTCTAAACCGCTCTATCAATAGACGTGTCAAAACCTCTCAGGTCCAAACTTGCCTGAACCATTCAAATTGACATTTGGAGCGATCCTCGCCTGGGCTTCGCTCTTTCAAGCTGCGCCGCTCGTCCTTAAAACCCACAGAAAGGTCTCCCAATCCACCACAAATGGGGAAAGGTCGCTGGACAGCCATTGAGGGAAAAGAGAGGCTGTGGAAAAGTGTGTGTGTGAGTTCACTGTTGCAGATTAGGTGTAAATGGATTGGGTCTGCTCGACTGTAAACTTTGATAGTTATCTGCTTTGTTGAATGAGCACGCACAGACCAACTCTTTAGTGAGTCTGGGGTTTAGGATAACGATGGAAAGTGCAAGCTGACACTTGTGTAATTCCTTGTTTCTGCTCAGAGAGTCGGAGAAACTGTGAGGAAAGGGGAGGGAGGCACAAGTTTTAAAATGCTCTTCGCTATATGGATGTGCACATTCACGCTTGCACATATTTGTGTTTCTGAGTGTTTGTGTGCGAGGGGGGGTAAAGAAAGGGAGCAATAAAAGCTCTGCACGTGTGTGTTTGCATCCGCGGCAAAGAGAATGAAGGCCAAGACAGAAAGCAAGGCAGTGTGTGGGAGGGAAAGAGCGATTGGGGCCTGAAAGTGCTTAGGCTGCGAGTGCCGGGTTTAAGGAGCGAGGACATTATTGTAATGTTTTGCTTCCATTAGGGTAAGGGGATTCTGGGCGAGGAGGAGAAAAAAATACAGTGTGTAATACCGCACTTTAAATTGCCTGGAAAATGGATGGGGAGAGGAACATTGTGCAGACAGTGCTAAAAGCAAATAACACATTCAAGGATTTTTTTTCTCTCTGAGCTTCGTTCCCTCTCCACACACACACAGAAACACAAACCTTTCTCTCTTTCTGGCAAAGTGAATGAAGCTCTCAGTCGGACAACAACAGGCAGACAGCAAAGCAGAGAAAGTAGTGGTGGTGGTGGGTGTGGGGGGCATTCAGTGGATTTATGGAAATGAAGAGTGGAGAGAGGCTCTTAGGGAGGCCAGCACTTGTGCAAAGTGGGGCGCATGTGTAGAGGAGGAAGGGGGGGTAATCCTTGCCAAAACAACCCAAGAAAAAAACCCAGCAGAAAACAACAGCCAACCCTGTTAACCACCCTGTGCTTTCCTGTATAGGGTTGGGGGGAGCTCGAGGTTTACAAGCATTAGAGAGCAGCATTAAATCTCCTACTTGATTTCATCGTGTTGGGAAATAACCTTTCACTGTGCCTCCCTCTGCCCCTCTGTCTCAGTGTGATGATAGCTGCTCTTTGCTGAGTGACAGTGAGTGACCATCACAGCCATGGATTTTCACTGAGGTTACTTTACAGTCTTTTATGCTTTTTGCAGTGTTGTATGAATGCAGATTATTTTTTTTCAAACAAGCAATTCTGCTGTTTTTAGTAACATTCGAGAAGAAGTCATAATTGATAGATAAAACTGCCAGTTTGGCCAGAGTCTTTGGCTTGTGGGATAGCATTCATGCAACAAGCTTTAGGCAACAAGTTGTGGCCAAACATAATCTGAACAATGTCTTGGAGAAATTGAATGAACGTGTCACATTCTTACCAAACAAAAACGTTATAGAGACTTATAAAATACTTATAAAATACTTATAAAATATGCTGTAAAATATGCTGCTGTGATTTCTTGCATACACCTTGTCCAAAAGTTGAACCACTTTCTTTTGTAAGAAAAACAAAGGTTTAGTATTTGTTGTGTGTGTGTTGGCCCTCACCTCTATGCAAGTGAAATATGGAATCCGAGGTGCTGAAAGACATTCTTACTTTTATTCAATACTGCAACACTTTATACTATACTATACTATATATAATACTGCAAGGTTACCACATGAGACTATGATTTAGAGTAACACTTTAAAATGCTACTTCAAAACATTTTTCAACTAACATGCCATCTATAACCATTGTAAATGAGTCATCGGTTTTACCGTATTCCAATTTGAAAATTATTTGATATCATTAAATCACCTTTTTTATTAATTTCCCTTACCACACTATCTGTAATCACATTAAAATCATTCCCCAAACCAAAAATATATACTTCTCATCTTGCAAATACAGGAAATGTAATATTTTAGATGCTGAACATCATTAATATACATATAAAGAAATAGAAAAAATGTAAAAAAAAAAAGATAAAGGATGAAACATAATGCTCAGCCC
Source organism: Leuresthes tenuis (assembly GCF_036924035.1). NCBI lineage: Eukaryota > Metazoa > Chordata > Actinopteri > Atheriniformes > Atherinopsidae > Leuresthes > Leuresthes tenuis. The sequence continues at coordinate 25,562,422 of NW_027325369.1, forward strand.
TTTTGTCTGTTTTTGTTTGTACCCAACTAAAGTGCAACTATCAAACGATCGAGCTGATTTCAAAGGATAAAGTTTACTGGCGTACCATTGTAAAGCAGTGCGGTTCTTGCGGAACTGGTTTTATTGAGTCAGTAACGTCAAATAATTTGTCTACATCAGTGTATCTAAAGTCTTGCACTGACAGACCTCATTCAGACTGAAAATAATTTCCATGACAGCCACTGCTATTCTCTGAACTTTGCCAACATGCAATTTCTGTTTTATCTTTGCTATGCTCTGTAATCTTCAGTGGTGTTTTATGCAAAGAAACAAACTTTTTCCATTTGAGTCTTGTTTTGAGTCGATAATGGACAGTGTGGATTTTTGAAAAACAGAATTTCTGACACTATTTTCGTGCAGTGTCGTGTACGAGCTGGGTCCTGTGAGGACATGGTGTGCAAGTAAGTTTTAACCAAAAAAATAGCTTTGCATGAACACACACATTGACTTTTCCTTGTGAACATTCCATCTTCCCGATTCCCTGCCAAGAAACAAAAAGCTTGCCTCTGGTCATCACTCACATATACATAGACTCACCTCTCTCCTGAGCCATTGGCGAGCGTGTGATCGGCGGGTGGGCTCCATCTGGTCCATTTCCAGAGCTCTGAGGGGTTGAACCTGCAGAGCAACATGAAGTCAGTGTTTGAAGATTCATGTGACATGAACTCTGTGGATATGATCCGATCCCTGAAAGGAAAGCTGTCACATTAAATCATTTGTTTGAAAGTGAGGTCACCTGAAAATAAATTTATATGTTTTCAATCTGCTTTGATAGAAAACTGAAGAAAACTACACAAACTGATGTAAACAACCACTTTTATTTTTCTCTCTCTGCATTTCTTTCAGTGGCACAAAAGTAGCTTGGTTCAGTAAGTTTCCTGTAATTTCACTGACAACAGACACAAAGGCTTTGCTTAGAGGGTTTAATGCCAAATTCAGCCTTAACAGACAAACATAATGTAAACTTGTTTGTGGTTGCAAATTAGCGAAACAACAAACGCACTTCCAGAGGACATAGCAAGTCATCGGACCTGATGCTACTTCCTTGTGTAAGCATTAAAACCAGAGTGACCCCCTAGAGAAAGCCTGAGCCATTTCAGGATAATTGATTAGGTGGCTGTGCGGGTCTTTGGGCTGTGCCTGTTCCATTGAAATCCAATAGTGAGTTGAGGGTCTGATTAGGACAATGGCAGACGGAGACTATGGTGGATTGATTTGGCCTGGAGGAAGGAGCGAGATGGCAAATTAACCTTTTATCTTTGGATTCAGACAGGAGACAACGAGGAGAGGAAAGGACGTGAGGATTTCAGACTGATCTGCTTGTAAATGCTTATTGCTAAGGTGGACATTTCACTGTTCAATATAATGAGATCAAACTTAAATGAAAAGCAGCAAGCCCAGACATCAGGGGAATATATATGTTCAGTAAATACAGTATAAAGTTGGACTTGCCTTGATAAAAAACAGAAATATGTGGCTAATGTTATTTTTATGAAGTACAGTTATAGCACTATAATAATAACACCATTATGTTGCCACAGTGATCTCAAAACTTGACAAATATAAAGCCTGGTACTATAGAGGAAACAATTCACATTATTCAATTACTCAGTAGAATACGTGCTATTTTGAGAAGTGCGTTGTGTGTGTGTGTGTTATGTGTCCACGCCAGCAGTAATACATGACTGGAGGTGACACACTCTCCACATAAACAAACCCAATTAAGTCAACATAATTGCTTTGCATAAAAATGCATAAACAACATTTCCATCCACCCACCGCCTCCTCACACTCCAGCACGCAATACGTAGCATACACAGACGTAAAAGTAATTGCACAAACAAGTGTAAATAAACACACCAAAGCACACAAGGATGCACACATAAGAGCACAGAGGCACATAAGATATGTACTGAAACATCCACACACTCACACACACACAGACCCCCCGCCTCACACTTGAATAGATCCAGCGGCGCTGCTTCAAAGAGAGAATATTCGATTAGTTAGTCTGTCACTGTGTTGCGGGAGGGAGTGAGAAACATTAGTATGCAAACGCTGAAGCAACTCTGAGATAACACAAGAAACACTGGCTATGGGTTTTTATGTGCGCCTCTACCAGCAGTGGAAGAAATAAGTAAATGTAATACTCCATTACAAATTATAGCTCTGTATTCAATACTAAAAGTACCTGTAAGTTGAGAGTAAAATAGGTTATTATGTGCGATGGCTTTAGTATCACATATATACACTCCATATATGTGTGCATTCTCATGTGTTCTGCTCTGGTACCAGTGTATCTGGGCTCTGTTGCAGTGTTAAAGTAGCACGTGTTTGTGTGTCTGACTGAAGAAGCCTTAAGCTTGTTGTAAGGGGTCAAGGCTACTTGTTGCCACAGGGATAGAATTAGCTGCAACACAGGTTCAGATGGGGAGGTAGAGAGGATAAAGGATGCCAGCAGCAGTTTGCTGAACCCTTAAACTATGGAAATCGACCCTACGTTAAAGGCTAGCCTCTGTGTGAGTGTAAGTGCGTGTGTTCAGGGATATGTGCCTGGCACCCGCTCTGCTGTCAGACTCTATTTGCTTCGATGGTAGTGGCAGTAGTTTGTACTGTGTGTCTGTGGGTGTTGCCAATGTTGAGGCAGGCATGAAGAACAATGCACTCTATGCCCCACTCCCCTCACAAACTCATGTAAACTGTCACCAGTGATGAAATTACAGCAAAGTTGTGTGTGAGAGACAAAGAAATAAAAGGAAGGAATGAAAAAAAACCTCATCTGAGGACCAACCTGAAAAAAGAAACTAAAAAGTAGATATATTAGTGTAGTTGAGCCTCCTTCCTTCTCCCTTCTTTTTTGCCATTGAATAAGGAAACTTTGCACACTTTGAAATTATTGCACTGCCAATTACTGTCAAACAAAGCCTCTTCTTGCATTTTCATATCTTCCCCTCCTCCTTTGCCTCAATCCTCTTGTCTCCTCTCTATAATTTTTAACAAGGTGCCATTAAATAATTACGTCCAAATAAAACAAACAAGCTCCACAGTGAGTCCTGGCACTTTTAATCCACACTATTAATAATTCATAGGCAGGATCTCTGACGTGCATTTCTTCTTCATATGCTGCCGAGAAAGAGGAGAGAAGGGAGAGCTAAATGTCAGCAGGAACTGACTGTATACCTCTCTTGCCCGCAGAAAGATTGTCTTTACTAGCCATGAATAAATATGTAAAACAAATAAATTATATGGAAATGGTTCCACCATGCAGGGGCAGATGCAGATCCTCAACTCAAACTGTGATGCAGAAATGTGCACACTTACAAAAGTCATGCTATTATTACTCTCCAACATCAAAAACTGTTACCATATTAACAACATTTAGCAACAAAGGCTATCTGCACCACAAATGATTCACCACTAACAGGAGAAGTGGAGAAAAGGAAATACATTTTGGTGGTCTCTGTTACACTCTTCAATTCAAAAGTTTAATGTAACAGAACACAAGATAAAAAAAGAGGGAAAGATATCAGCAATGATCTTAGAGTAGCAACTGTTGCTAGCCTTCAATTTGAGAAGGGTTATAAGGTTAAAGGAGTCCATCATTCTGAAGAAAGAAAGATGATTCACTAGTGGAAAATGTTCAAGATTGTTGTCTATCTTTCCAGGAGTGGATATCCCAGCAAACTCACCCCAAGGTGGCGGAAGCTGATGATTTTGGCTTGTTTTGCAGCCGCAGGACACATTATTGAATCAACCACAAACTCCGCTGTATACCAACTTATTCTAGAGTCAAATGTGAGGCCATCTTTCTGACAGCTAAAAGCTTGGCTGAAACTGGGTCGTGCAACAGGACATTGATCCCAAACACTCCAGCAAATCTAACACAGAATGCCTGAGAAAGAAAAGAAACAAGACGTTGTAGTGGCACTATCTCAGTTCAGATCTCATTTTGACTGAAATGTTGTGGTGAGACCTTAAGAGAGCCGTGCATAAGCAAACGGCTGCAAACCTCATGCAGCATAGCTATAAAGATGTGAGAGACTGAAAACGTCATATAGAAAACTATTACTACAAGTTATTGCTGCTAAAAGTTATCAAATCATTGGGTGAAGTCCCCTCTTTCCCCAGCACATTGTATGATTGCAACTATTGCTCCACAATTAATAAAACTCATTGAAGTCATAATAAACTTTCTGTACAGGCTGTCTTTATATTTAAATGCCACTTCACAGAATCAGGCATGAGTTGCTCTTAGAATACACATAGTCTGTAGTGTGTATCAGGTATTTTCTGGCATTTTGCATCAAACATTCAGCTCCCATTGCTATTTTTGGGCATGTTTCGCTCTTCTCTCATCCTTATTTTTTATGTTTAAATGTTACAGCTGTAAATGTTTTTTTTTTTTTTTAACCAGGAATTTTAGTGCTCTTAAATACAAATATATACATGTATTTCCACATTCTGTATTGTTTTAGATAACTTTGACTAATAAATGTGTGTCATTGAATGTGTTTTTTTATCTAATTGTTCCTCTTTTTGCATGTTTTGCTGATCATACTGGTGTTCCCACAGGTGTTTCACTACAATTAGCACCAGTAACAATCAGTGGTGTTCAAATATATTGTTGTCCTGCTCTCCATCACCCTGCCTCTTTTTCCTGTCAGTAATTTACACCTTTATGAAAAGCCAGCTCCGCACATGCACATTAACAACTAAAAAGTGAACAAAACAAGTCTGATTACAAACAAGCCCTGTTACTCATGTTTATAAAAATACATGTTTATATATATATCTTTAATTTAAGACATTGGAGATCAATGATACGGAGTGCATTTTCTTTTAATTCATCACAGTTAAATAGTGTTTCATAATTAGATGTTTTCATCTCTAAGAGGTCTGACCGCAATGGTTGAAAAGTTTGTCCTTAACACTGACCTGTGAGGTTTGTCCAGTTAATGGAGGTTGAGTAAAAACATGCTGCATGAAAACTATAAGGCATTGTCAAGGGTGATGCTTTGCAGAATGCAGCTGAAGATTCAAATAACTGTTACTTCCTCTTTGTAAAAAGCCATTTAGCAAACACCTCCAATTTTGACTCTTTTCTTACGACACAAGGCGGCAGGGCTGAAAGTAATGAAAGTTCATTGCATTTTTTGGAGATAATGCTCCTCGCTAAAAACCCAATACACACATTAAATTTCCCTTCCACAAGGACTGTTGAGGTAACCCCGAGTCTCCTTTGAAGAGAGGGAGTGTGGTCTTTGAAGATTTTTTTCATCATGGTTTCAAACGCAAATGCTGGTTAAGTTCAAAGCCGAGGGAGAACACTTGTGGCCATATTTCTATTTTGTTTCAGGGCCCCAGAAATATGGAGCTCGGGAGCTACTGTGTGTGTGCGTGTCTGTGCGAGTGACATTGATGGAGAAAAAGCCAGTCAGATATTCAGTGAAAAAAGACTTATTGAAATGGTACGCGAGTGAGTTAGCTGCCGTGTGTGTACACGCTTGCAAAAGTATGCAGATATATGTTTACATAAAGACAGAGTAATGTATTTGCTTGCTTGCATGAACACACACGCATGTACACACACACTCACTCACTCACACTTACACAAACTTTCCAAGCGTTTCTCAAAAAAACAGACCCCCTGTAGCAGTGAGGGCCATTTTGGATAAATTGAGGTAAGTACAGTGAGGACTAATAAACTGGCATAGAAGACAGAGAAAGGGCTGCTTCAGCACCATCTCCTAATACAACCCTTAGGCTATAAATGTGCTCACACCTGCACCACCCAACAAACACACGCCAAGGTAATACCCCCTATTTGCCATGTCTTTAGGGGGAAGAGGCAGATAAACAGCAGGCTACAATAACGGTGGTTTAGATCTCAATGGGTGCAAGTCAATGCCTCTCCAAGCTGGGGGCTAATGCCAGTTAACTCTCCCTGTGGGGGATGAACACAGGCCTGCAGTGGCTCGCAAAACAAGCGCTCTCCCAAGATCCTCATTACTTCCAACGCTGAGTAGCAACTGTAAGTAAAGCAAAACTGCAGCTTAAGCTAAAACAGAAAGAGAGGGAGTGATGGAGCAAGAGAAAGCAAGTAAATAGGTGTTGGGGAGGGAAAATAATTGCACGCTGTGCTCCGGTTAGGGTTTTCCAGTCGGACAGAGTTGGAATGGGATTTCTCTAAATGGCTAACGCAGCAAGCAGGTGCCTTGTTCTCACCCCCTATTTTGGTCGGCGGTGTGCTTTGTGAATATAATGCCTGCGGGGAGGGCATTTTGCTGTTTCACTTCAAACACGAGCAGCCATCAAGAGGAAGCAAGTTCGAGGAAAGTGGGAAAAGGGGAAAAGAGTTGGGTGGATGGTGGTGTGGGTGGTGATGTGTGCTTGGGAGGGAGAACACAAAAAGGAGGACACAAGTAGAGAAAAAGAGCTGGAGGAGAGATGTGGGGAAATGAGAGGGAGGCACAGAGGCAGAGATGGGGATGGAAAATTCAGCCTTGTTCCTCGGTGGGAGGCCTGTACCGCAGCAACGCTCTGAGCGAAGAAAGCAGAGACAAACAGAGATGGGAAGGAGAGGGTGGGGACGAGGGAACGTGAGACACAAGAGGAAACATAAGAGAAAGCGAGCATGATAAAAATAATGAGAGAAAGAGAAGGAGACGGGGACAGCCAGAGGCAGTGTTCCCACCAAGCAGCCTCTTAGGGAGTGGTGTGACAAGGAACTCGCCCAGTTCCACACACCCAACTAAACATTACCCCCACACTCTGCTGCTGTTTTCTTGTACTAACTTTCACCAGAAGCAGAGGAAAAAAAATCAAGTTTTAGTTGAGCATCCCTGTGGCGTTTTCTTTTGGAGATAAAAATGTGTTTTCTCTGTTGTCGAGGAAGTCATTTACTGACATTGTTTTCAAAATGGCCTCCTTTAAGAAAGTCTTCTGTTCCTTCTGGGCATCTATGCTTGAACTTTGGCCTCAGAGTTGAAGAGGAGTAGCACCATTGAACTTGTATTTTTTTGTTTGTGGGTCTCATTACCATAACAGAAATGGAAATGTTTTCTTTCCTTTTTTTTAATATAAAAACTGAGTGCAGTCCACATGTTAAGTTGGGTGATGTTGCAAAGGAGAGTAAACATAAAAGTGTTCGGGCGAGATTCGTTTAAGGACCCTTTAGCTACCGAACTGGACAACCTTCTCTGTCTTCCACTCGCCCTGACCTCCCTGTCCTTTTAAAGGCCCCGGAAGCTCTTGAAGCGAACCGCAGACAAACAGCTTAAACTCTCCCGAGCGCTTGCCTGCAAGCTCCTATCACCTTCTGAGAAGAAAATAAAAAACTTGGAGCAGCAGTGATAAATGGAAGATGGAGAAGACGATAGAGGAGGAGGGAAGAGCAGGCAGGCACTGTTAACTGGACCTCCAAGGACTTTGGTGAGAAAGAGAAAAATAGTGAGGAAAAACAGATAGAGAGGGAAGTATTTGTGATCTACAGCAGTAGAGCGATCAAGCTGGGATGTGGAGGAGTGAGGATGTGCTCTGTGTCAATTAGTGGCTACACAAGGTAAAATACTGCAGTTTGGCCTTCAAAGGCAGGTAGACACACAGGCACAAATCTGTCAACACAGAGAGGTGAAAATATACCCAATAACAGATCTGAAATTGAATTTCAGTATAGTGTGTGGACTTTGTGTAACTCAGGATAATGAGAACAAACAACATGATTACCATAATGATAGGTGCATAAAGTTACTGTTTGTTTCCTGAGGGTTTAAAATTGTCGGCTGTTTTGACAAAATTGAGTTTCATTGAATTTGATTTGATTTAACAACATGCTTATAATATTCCCTTCTTGAGTTTGGCCACATTTGCCACAAATTGTCAGAGCAGAATGTTACAGAGCCTAAATCAATGACTAAGACTATGACTAAGCTCACCTTAAATATCTTCAGGTGACTGTGAAGCCTCAGCTTGCGTCCCAGAGAACTTCCACAACTTTTAGATCCAGCAGTGTGCATGAAAACCTTTGCGTTTTCAGTGAACTGAACAACGTTAGAATGAATGGGTACTGAGAAATGAATGCCTGGACCTTGTACAAAGTAAACAACAGTTAGTCTTTCAGCATTGCAAGAAGTGGCAATTTATGCAGCCTCGCTGCTGAAACCAGTTAATATGGAGAGTTCATGGATGTTTATGAATATGTCGGTGCATGTTTAAACTGAAAAATGCTTAAATCATGTCCAAGTCATGCTTTAATGTCTACCACATCAGAAGGCAAACTGAAAAAAATGAAGTGAATTTAGGTATCTGGGCTTCCTTTTGAATGTCTAGATTAGTAAACTGATCTGTTTTATCACATGTTAAGTAGGAAAACATCGTTTTGAAAGCAATTTCTGCCTGTGATTCTACAGTTGGACACAAATGTTAATTGAATTTGGGAACTGGCAAAGACTGGGGGCTGTGTGGGCGTGGAAGAGAGATTTCTGCTGAAAAGGGAATAGCTCAGAGCTGTGGATGTGAAGGACAGCAATTTCTTGCAGCAAATTTAGTGAGTGCTGAAATTTGTTGAGGGATTTTCCCCAGCACAGTCTTATCATCTCCCTGCTATCAGAAACAGTGCTTCAAGCTGATGACAGCCGAGTTTCTGTGCTGTGTTTGCGGGAAGTTTGATGTAATATGTATCAGGTTCAGCCTGGTAATGGATATGTCTTCCACTCATTTTTGGGGAAGTGACAGTCCTGCTAAGGCTGACAGAAAGAGACAGCACCCTGACAGGCTGTACCTGGAGACAACTTGTCAAACCAGCACATGTACACACTCAAACCAAACAACAAACACTGTAATCTCAGACCAGAAACATACAGGAAATGCAAAGTTTTAGAACTCGTGTATTTGAATAATCATCTAGATGCTGGTGTCAACTTAACGGTGAACTTTTCCAGGGCTCCTTTTTTCTGCACTTCCACTAAATGACCTCTCCTCTCTCCCACAGCTCACAGCCACTGATGGAAGCTTTCACACCACTCCAGGACACCATGCATCTGAATGAGAGAGAAATGTCTGCTTGCGTTGGCCCTCATGTCTCATGGAAGGAGGAAAATATTCTGAGGATGCTCTGAATTGCTTTGGAGACACTGGGAGAAAGGAAGTTTGCGCATCTTTTTGTGTGTGTGTGCACATACAAGGTGGAGGATGGGGGGGGCGCTGGCGGTTGAGCAATGTGATTTCTGCTCAACTGTCACAAATCTAGCACAACAGGAAAATCAATTTGGCCCTGTGTGTGCCTTTTTGGCTCCGGGAGAGAATCCAAATAGCAAGGCGAGGCCCGGATAATGTTACAGTGTATTGGATTTGCTTCATGGAGAGACAGAAAGAGGGAGAGAGAGAGAGGAGGATGAGGAGGAGCAGCGAGGAGACGAGGGAACCACAGGCTTGCTGTGGTGCTCCGACAAGATAGATTTGTGCAAGTGTATAGGTGTATGATAGGCTGGCAATCTGTCAGTACACCCCTCTTTAACACTCTCACTGTCTGACTCTTTCTTACACTCTCTCTTTCACACACACATTGACAACACTGTCACTCATCCATGTGACCATACATGCAGCGTTAGTTTATAGAGACAAAATATATGTGAAGTGTCAAACCATGAAATAAAATTGTTACAGGTATATGTGTTCTTTCTTGCTGCTCTGTATGCTTCCCCCGCCTTCTGGTGTGTGTATCTGTGAGAATGTGTGTGCCCGCACATTTGTTTGACAGCCAGGTGAAAAGATGACATAATGAAATTGCTCTCCTCTGACCGCTGTCAAGGGGAACGTGTGTGCTCATCCATGTGACATGTCGCATCACTCCACTGCGTGAGCCTGACTGGTGGCAGACTAACACACAAACATATACATATGTATGTGAGCACACACGTACAGAAAGCTTGGGATGACATTCCCTTCTCTTACATCTAAACCTTCAGTGATTGGTTGCCAGGAAAGCAGGGAATAGGTGCAGAGATTTATTGAAAATGTTACAATATAAATGGAAATACAGTGTATATGGGGAAAAAAATTCCAACGAACATGAAATTCAATATTAGTTTTTTTTCCACCTTTGTTCTTCAACACAGCCTGAACCCTCTTAGACAATATTCCCTGTCATTTATTTAAGTAGCCTTCAGGAATAGTTCTCCAGGCTTCTTGAAGGACATCCCAAAGCTCTTCTTTGGATGTCGGCTGCCTTTTGTTACGTTCTCCATCAAGACAATCCCACACTGCTTTAATACTGAGGTCCGGGCTCTGAGGAAGATTGACCCTCCATAAGACCTGTTGCCACTGATTTTCAGTCCACTTATTGTGTCATTTGGCATAGCTCAACCTTTTCTCCCTGTTTCCCTTCCTTGAGAAGGACTTCTTGACAGCCACCCTTCCATGGAGACCATTTCTGGTGAGGCTTGGGCCAACAGTAGATGGATCCACTGAAGGTCCAGATGCATCTCTCAGGTCCTTTGTTCGGGCTTGGTTAAATTATTTTCTATTTCTCAAAGACATCTCTTTCAGAAGCTATTCATCTGCTGTAGTTAATATTTTAGGCCTGCCACATCTTCTTTTGTCATCCACTTGTCGAGTTTCCTCAAAAGTTTTAAGTACAAAGTGCACACCATGCTGAGATATGCTGAGTTTTCAGCTAATAGCTCTTTCAGAATCATCATGTTGGTATAGACATACTATGTGTCTATCAAACTATGTAATCTTAAGTTTTTTCAAAGATACAACTAAAGACAATGGAACAAATTATGTGTCTTTGTGACAAACATCTGTATCAGTGGTGCTAGAGATACAGTTAAAGATTAGTTCTGTCTAAGTGGTCTTTTATGTGTAGACTCAAGACTGGTTCATCCCTTAAGTTAGTTGCCTTTTTATACTATAATGATACATACATCAGTGTTAAGTGGCTTAACAAACAAACACATACCTCTGAAAATGGTCTGGTACAAGGACTGGACTGAAAATAAGTGAAATAAGTGAAAAAGCAACAATTTTGAAAGGCCTTCAGAAAGCCTGAACAAATGAGAAACGAATGAGAAATTCTGACTCCTCGGAGGCAAAAAGTGAAGAAATGAAGACCTTTACACAGTAATGTAACTTCGCCTGTTTGCATAATTTAACTTGAAGGCTTTTGTGCAAAATCTTGCAAATATACAACAATACTCATGCATACACTTAAGATACATTCATGTAATGCCATAGCAGGTAAAAATGATGTTGAACATTATTTGTGTGTATGGCAATGGTTGCCCAAACTATCCACAGAACATGTGGTGACATTTGCAGCACAGTTATTGTATATTTTAGTCAAATAGGGTAAAAAAAAAATCAAACTACCTAAAATGTCATTGCAAACAACAGATTTTGACAGCGGCTGAAGAGCAGAATCCATTTCAGAAAAGCCTGCAAATCCAATTTCACCACTGACAGCAGCCTTAATAGAGCAGAATACAGCACAGAAATGTTGTGTTTTGACTGTTGCTTGACTGGAACTCAAATAACTGCAGATGAGTTCCTCACACTAATTAAATAGATTATCAATGTTTGTCTGATTTTGTTCACTGTACACAACTTATTAAAAAAATAAGAGTTTTTTTTTATGACTGCAGAGGCAACAGTAGCAGGAAAAAACACAATACAGCTTACAAACTCTTTTCACTCCTCAATGACTGGTACTGAAGTAAAGCGACAACATTAACTAAAGTGTCCTAACTTGTGATGAAGTGTTACACAGTGGAGCGTTAGTAATCAGATGTATGCTAACCACATTAGTTCTCCTGTGTCTCTCTAAAGCTGGCTGCTCCTTGATCTAATTCAAACTGATTGTAGTATAGTCTCTAAAACATGCCAGATGTTACTCACTGCTCCATGCTTTATCACCATTTATTTGGCATGGTGAATATTTTTAAATATTTTCTTATTAATCACGTCCCAGCGATCGGTTTCGCCTCCCATCTTTGCCACCTCATTCCAGATTCTCGTCATGAATCTTGGCACGAGCGCCTGAAAAACCCCTGTCCCAGTTTTTCATTAGCGTCAATCACTCCAGTAAGCGGCTGAGAGGAAAAGAGGGCGAGGAGGAGGAGTTGAAATCGGGATCTCACAAGAGACACTTTGCCCCGCCTCGTCAGAGTGACTGGCAGGCCTGAGACGTGCTGATGGGTCGGTCAGCCACTCACTCATGAAGAGAGGTGGCAAGATGACATGGAGGCCACACACATGCACACGTACAAAAGTGTTTCTGGTAAATAAAATCCTCATTAGTTTATGAGGCCCAAGGTTTACCTAAACGGTTATGTGCTCTGTGGCCTCAAGAGACATACAAACATATTGAGAGTTGTCTAATATTCTTGTTTGGCCTTCCGTATCTTAGACAGGGTTACAAATCTTACCAGAGTTCCTGTATTATCAGTCAGTCTCAATCCATTAACACTCAGACCAAAAAGGAAATGGAAAGTGGACTTTAACGTCAGTGCGATTCAAAGGTAGTTGGGAGACAAGACTCTATTTAAATGTAGGTGGAAGTCTTCACAATGCTGTGATCAAAGACTTAACAAATCTTTTCAATGCAGCCAAAAAGACATGAATGAGACATGTACCATAAAGTGCTCTGACTTTTGCTGTTATGTTCTTCAGCTGTCTGAATTATGATTTCTAATGGGTCAGAGATATCAAAGTTTAGACATGAAGGATGGATATCATTTGGTCTTCTGCTGCAGTGTCTTCTCATCTTCATCCTCTGAGCAAACTGTCAAAATGGAAATTAATCTGGATGGATTATCCAGTTGGAGTGGAAGATGAGGGAAAAAGGGACAATATCAAGGTTTGAAACAGCGGGCAAAAGTACTGTTTTTCACGAACTGGTAAATCTTGAGATTTTGAGTTATTTTGCTACCTTGACATGTCTTTCTTCAGATAATTGAAAAAAAGATTTTGAAAAATACACATTTGATGAGTTTATTTTACAGACAATACTGTCTGTGTGTGACTCAGCATCCCTCCTAAGTTTTGTTTTTTTCATAACACTGCAGCATCGCTGTCATTCAAGTTTTATAAATCTACTGTTCTTAAGGCTTTTTTCAGAGATTTGTTTATATCTCATTTACAACCTGATATGTAAAACATTTCATCTAAAAAAACGTAGCAAAAATGCATGTTTTTCTTGCTGTTGGCGGTATTTTCTAATTTGTGAAGAGATAAATAGAGACATCCAGAGTCCCTCGGTTAAGATGTTTTATGTTAAGAAAATATAATAATATATAAGAACCTTGAACGTGGCTTTATCCAGTATTCAGATTTCTGTTCAGGAAATGCATGCAAATGTCGACATTTTTGACCTTATATCAAATTTGCATATCTAAACAGAAATTAGCAATGCAAAACAAAACAAAAAAAAATAGTCTTAATTTGAACTTTTATCCTATTGATCTTTAGTGTCTGGCATCAAAGATGTTACCTTTAAAGATCTGGACTGCTAATGTGACACTCAACAGCGTTACTTGCAATTAAATTAAGACACTGATAAAGATGAAGCTTTGTTTATAGAAGCTTCTCCTGCAAAGTCAAACACACTACATTTAAAGCTTGTTATGTTTTTATTTGTGGAAATGTGTATCTAATGATAGTCTACATTGAGGTCAGATTTCTACATGACCTTTTTAAAATCCTCTTTAAATGCACATATTTAAAAACAAATGAAAACATAGACATGAATGTAAAGGTCAAGAAGAAATGTGGGTGTGATAACTGTGATAGGCTTACAGAGGCAACAAGAGCACTGATGGTACTGGCATAAAGATACTCCAAGTGTAATTTTTGAACCGCAAAAAATCTAGAGAACAAGTTGAATCCTGATAAGGAAAAAAGTTGTTGTTGGGTTGGAACATAATTATTGGTTACCAGTTGGATCTAAAAGGGCATCATGACAACAATGATAGCAGGAGAGGGCAGGCCTCCACCCATCTGACTGGAGTTTGGAACAAAGTTGTTTTTCTAAGGTTCCCAAATAGAACTGGTGCGTGAACAAGAACAAAACCAGCTCGCTATTGAACAAAATAGTATTACGGCTAAAATCTGGTGGAAAAAACTGATGCCGGCCACAGCCCAGTCAATGATATCACAGCAGGTATTTCCATCAGTTGTCAAAGCCAATACATCTTACATGACTTCACAGACTGGGGTACGTTTCAAATTAGCTTTCCAGAAGCATCTTGTTGGTTGATTGTCCTACTTTAAATTTGCATGACAGCTGTCAGTCAGTTTTAAAAAATTCTCAGGGAATCCAACATGGTAGCAGGCGGTGTAAAATGTAGCATAATGTTTCATATCTTGGCACATCTTGTCAGTGATAGTTTTGTTTGTTAGTGATTCACCTAATACAATTATCATGCTCAAAGTTGCACCTCTTTATCATGTTGAAATCAGATTAACAAGATGCATGTGCACACATATTTTAGAGGCTCTAATGGCAACCCTACCTGGCGCAGTGGTGTTGGCAGAAGGTCCGCTGGCAGGAGAGATGGGTCCTGAGCCTGATCTGGACTGCTGGGACTGAGTGGAGCCTGCAGGGGAACCCACAGGGGAGGGAGAGGGTCCGCTTCTCTGGCTGGGGAGGTGAGGGGAGGTGTGAGGGGAAAAGGGGGACTGTCCCTGGTTACTCGTACCTCCCTGCTCCCCTTGGCTGCTACTATTGCTGCTGGACGATCCGCCAGCGCCGACGGCAGAGCCAAGACCAGCCTCTGTCCCAGTGGGGAGGTCATCAATAGAGCCAGACAGATCCTGGAACAGAAGACTCAGAGTGAGTATTTATGAAGCTCATCCAAGCATTTGATGAGAGCTGACATGCAGCAGGTGGGAAATTTAAATTTAAGCTCAAGTAAGCACATAATTCTCCCAGTGTACATTATGTTATCATGAAGCAGGACCACTGCAAATATTGTTGTCAAAGATAAAAAATTACGAAGGTAGAAATAAGAGCTGACGTATCTTTGACCCACTATATCCCTGAGAAAATATCTCTCTAGCCTGAGTGACAGTGGTGAATGTGCTTTTAGAGCACAAACATCCCACAGAAGAAACCACTACACAGGCTGCTGTGGTAAAAATGAATTATAATGGGCTTTTATTCAGACCAAGGGTGAGTTCATATTACAATTTCCTTTCCCTGTGGTGAACAGAGGACTGTGTGTTTATGTGTATGCGCACTTAGTAGGTACTCCCCTTTCTAAAATGATTCCAGGGAATCCCCTATAATATTGCTGACAGACTACTGACTACATAAAAGTGTGGAGCACGGGAGAAAGTAAGACAGCAGTGATGGAAGCAAATAGTAGACCAGATGTGAAGTGATGAGATTAAATGCGATTGGCTGCCCACCAACCACAAATCACACATTCACAGAACACTGGCTGAGCCTCAGCTGTACTTGATTTTGGAGGGAAGTCACCTGTAAGTGACCCCAGTTTTCTGGTTGGTGACCGCTTGGGGAAGAAAGGGAAGAGTTACAGGTGTTTGCCAGCTGATCCTGCCTGCTATAACAGGCCTGTTGACTCTCAGATTCTTTCCCACCTGAGCCCTAAGCAACCATCACTGTCACCAAAGATATTTGTCTGTCTGTGTCACACAGATTTTACCATGAGGTAAAAATTGGAAATGAACCCCGCTCTCTACCTAAAGAATCCTTGTTGCATATTTGTTATAATATGTTTGCAATGGTGCTGAAATACTGAGGCACTATGTTACTCAATTTACTTTGAAGTGGCTCCAACCCACATGAATAATATTATTTTTTATGCCTCAGTGGACAGGAGATTTGAATAAAATGAAAATTCTCATTCGCAAGGATTCAGTCTAAACATACAAGCATTACTTGAGCAAATATTGGCCAAAACTCCAACAGCTCTGACATAGTGTTACTTCTATGTCAGAGCAAATACTTTCCCTATCACACAAGCATAATCCAATATCACATAAAAAGGGAGACAGGCGTCTCCTATCTCTTTCCATCCGTCGTGCCTGGCTTAGCTGGTGGAACAGACAACCAAGCCAGTGTGGCAGTCTGTCCATGCCTGCTTGTTTTGGTTAATGTGATCTCGACTGTGACACATAAAGCCTTTGTTTTCCATCATGCTGCTGTGAGTGCCCACCCGCTCTGCTAGCCTGCCAGTCTGTCGCCTGGCATTATCTACCTTCGCTCCACTAAGCACATGGAGCACTTTCTTTCCTCTCTCTGTTTCTCGTTGTCTTCCTCACCCATGGTACCACTCCCTGTCTCAGCCAATAATGTCACCCAGTGCTCTGAGCTGAGTGATGTCATGCGCTGCTTCCACCAATAGGGCTGAATGTTATTTTTCGACAGACCGGCTGCCTCGGGAGCATGCTATTTGACATGGAAGGGTTACCATGAGTCAGTGTCGCCATGGCTTTTCCAAAACACTGGGAGCTAGTCGGATGTTTAGCTAGGTTGTTAACCTACAGGCTAATTGTGTGAATGGATGGGAATAATTGCATTTCACCTAATTGGGTACTGTTGCCAGCTTTTCCAGTGGCAGTTTAGGGGTGGGAAAATGTGTACCAGTAATTTGTTTAGAGGCAGTTAGGCTCATTTGGATTATACACACACTTGAGCACAGCTGTGTGGTCCAAGACTTAAAAGTAGCAGCGCTTCTTAACATGGAAAGGTGGGAAAGCTCAATGCCACAGGCTGTCAGTTGTAAATACCCCACAAACATTACAGCACGATACGTTATCAACATATGCATCCTTCTTTGATTCCAATTAATACCTGTTAGTGGCCACAAACCACTGTGCATGGGTTACTGCCTGATATATAGTCACGTGTGAAGAATCAAAGCCAGCTAACCAGTGAGGCAGGCACGCAGATCTCAGGATCCAAACGCCCAACAATCTGGTGCCCTCATCCAAAGTGGCCCAAATCCAATTTGTTTGGCTCGGGGCTGCAAATTGCTCTGTGCATTGAGTCTCCAAATAGCTGTCAACCACTCCCGCTCGGCGTCCTGTATCACTTAATTCGCTCCTGGAGCATGTAATTGTCATAATAAGAAAAATATTGAGGTGATAATAACCAGTTACTTTGAGATGCCCCCCACCCAACACAAGACACCCACACCCCCACACACACAGTCACGTATACACAGATAATGGGCCGTCTACACATTTTACACAACATTGGAGAGGCAGTTGCTCGTGACCCTTCACCTCGCTGGTGTTGGCGCCTGTCTGCACCCTCGTTTAGTGCTCTTCTGTGTGTGTGTGTGACAGGAACACAGGCTGCTGTGCTGTCACAGCAAGACATGCTTGAGCACTGATGCAGCCAAGGGGACAGATGATGCCCCCCCCACACACACAGAGACACAGTCCTGATCCCATTTCTCACTCATACTACTGACCGGCACACATATACACACATCCCAGCAGGGTACGAGGCATCAGTGTGAAGCAGGGAGCTGTCAAATCTAGCAGAATGTGGGTCTTTTCCCCTGACCATGGTGCTGATGTTGTCTCCTCTCACCACACACTGGGAATTAATCAAAGTTGCTATGGTAGAAGGCACTGAGAGTGTGTGTGTGAGAGATTGTGAGTGGAGAAGTGGTTCTCTGTCTAGACAGGGAGGAGCCAAAGATTGCAGCTTCCTATGGGCAACAGGAAGAGAAAGAAAAAGGAGAAACTTGCTAATTCTGTCTTTCTTCCATTCCTTTCTCTTTTTCATACACTCTCTCACACATCAAGTGCCTATTTTGTCTCTCTCTCTGACTGCCCCAGTCAGAGGCATGGCTGAGGGCTCTGCACCAGATGGTTAGCCAGCTAACAAGGGCCTGAAACACAAATGCAAATACAGCAACTGAGCACTGTGAGGGGTTGCACTCTAAAACAACCTCCCTTAAAGCTGCAAACAATCAAAACTTGTATTCTTTAACATCATTCAAAATATCTAATCCATTTAGGAATGTAACTCTGCATAGTGTGGTGTACTGTATCCTATTACTGACATAAAATGTTAACAAAAAAAGAAATTTCACTAAAAAAATCTTGAGATAGTTTTGGCCATAGAGACTCAAAGCTGGGCTTCTGATATAATAAAGATTGACTGAATCCTTTTACTAGAAATAATTGCAAGTTGTCAACTGTGTTAATGGGGACTTGTTCTGCTTATGGATAAGATTGTATTGCTTTGTTTAGATGCCACTTTTTTTGTGCAGTAAGAACAGGATTCTATCATACCGGATAGGACTGTACAAATAATATATACTGTTTTTTCTTTATCTCATGTCTTAAAACTGGAACTGAACTAAAATGCAAAAACCTAGATGTTAACCAAGCTAGTTGTTCAGTCCAGATATTTTCACCTGAGGTGAAAAATTTGCTCCATTATTGCAGTTCTCAAGCAGTATTCATACTTAAGATAATTCAACACACTTTGTTCCTGATTACAGTTGGTCCAAAGCAGCTGGTTCTCATTACACTTAAATAGTATCAGAGAGTTAAGGATTCAATTATTTCTTATTTCTAAGGACTTGAGCAATGGACTTTTAACACCACATATTCCTGCTTGACCCCAGCAATTTTGTGAAGCAGGGCCTGCTTGAACCTCAGGGTGCATTTGTTGTTTTAGGTGTCAAGTCAGCAAACTTTTTGGGTGTTTTAAATTATACTGGTTTTGATTTAAATTGCTTAAGGTTGCAATGTAATTACCATGTTATCTTTCAGACTTGCCCCAATACATTGATGGATTTGATCAGAATAATTCTGTTAACCAGATTTTTACCTTGTGTTCCACTAGTTAGATCTGAAGTTGGAAATATCGCTTTTTATTTCAGTCTCTTGGACCAAAATCTCCTTAGAATCAATGCACTTTAATGTTTTGAACATTTTTAAACCAACCACTACTTGTATTTTATACACTCTATATGTGTGTGTGTGTGCATATGACCTTTTTAATGACAAGAACTGTAAAGTTAATGTATCTTCTAACAGCAGATTGATTTGAGTGTTCAAAACTTTTTTTTAGTAGACATACAACATTCTTGATAAGAAATTAGCATACATTTATGAAAAAAATCTGCATGTCTACATGTTTAGATAAAGGACCCCTGTTTCAGCTGTTCAAGGGGAAAATTCATTATGATGTTACACACAGCTCAGGCTGAACTCCACTTCTTTTAATGGTGTACACATTATTTACAGAAATAACACCTCAGTGAGCTCAGAGGACAGTTTTATTCTCTGTTTCTCTTCTCTGGGTAAATATAATGATGCAAACTGTAATTAACTCCAATAGCTATCGTTTGTAGGCCTGAGGGACTGGTCTTCTTGTGGCAGCGCTGCACTCATTTATGGGCTCTGGCCGCTGTACTTTCAATCTTTATGGTGCGCTGGAGACTAAGAGGAAATGCTATTACACAAAGATATTTTTCTCTAAATTCTACGACAAACTGACAATTGAGACAAAATCCAAATGAAATGCCAAATGAATCTAAATAGACTTACAGACTCAAATAAAATGTCTGTCTGTGTGTTTTAAGGAGAGTTTTAATGCAATGCCCCATGCAGGGCACCGACTGTAATACCCTTCAGTAAGCTCTATCAAGCACAGAAAAAGGAGGAGAAATGAGAAGGAGCAGAGACTTTGTGAGGAGGATTTCACATGACGCCCTCATCATAATTTCCTTCTTTGATGTCAATCAGCTAGAATGTCGACCAGGGCTGGAATGATTTAATGATGGTGATAAGAACTGATTATGGTGGTGAATATTCTTACAATAACGTGTTGATCAAAATGTGCCCAGTTTTTCATACAACTGTTTTAATATTTTTCATTTAGCGTCAGTTTCATGTGAAAACGCATGTTGATGGAGTGTGTGTTTGCTAGACAGAGACTCTGGCATCTCTGGAGGGTCTTAGAAGTGAAGAGGAACAAGGCAGACTGCAGAGACAAGCAGGAGTTCTCTTTGCAAACGAAGAGGTATTTGGTATGCTTCAGGGTTGCCAAAAACCCAAGCACCCAACAGGCTATCAAGTATGTTAGAGCACCAACCCATGACCCTTTGCAGTGTACAGTAAGTTTCAAGGATGAATGTTTCGGTCTCAAGTGCCTAAAGTTTCCAACTGTTATTCATTTAAGTCTAAAAGCTTGAGTTGATCACTGAGAAACACAACACAAGAGAGACTACATTACAAAACCCTGCAATAAGAGCCGGTCAGAGTGTAAACCTGAATATTGACTAAAATCATGCTGCCATTCTAGCTCCACACTGCAGACACTAGAAGCACCCTATGAATTCAGTATGACTAAAAGAAACTAGGTTGTACTGTATGACATGTCCTCCAAATACATACAAAGGCAAAAAATCTGGAGGAAAGAGCTATTGTTGCATGCAGCCCACTCTCTTTCTTCAAGCCTGATTCTGAAAAATACTGTTTATAATGCATACAGAAATAAAACCACATGTTGGTAGTGTCTATAGGAAGCACCACATAACAGTGTGTTGGTTTGAATGGACAAGAGTTTGTGATGAGAAAGTCTGTGCTATTTGGAAGACAACACTGTTAAAAACAGCCCCTTTGTTTTCGCGTTTTGGAATAAAAGCTGTCTAAGAACCAACTGCTAAAGTTGTGCAAAGCGAAGCAACAGCAGCACTGAAAACCAAATGTGCTTTTCTTTTGAATTCTGCTTTTGCACATTAAACAAAGTCAACACAATCTCTTGTTCATACCGCTGCGTCTCGATAAAAAGAAAAGAAAGCGCTTCGTGTACTCCTAGGCAGCAACCTGAAAAGAACCTGTGAGTGGTCCTGGAGTCAGACGTAAGGGTCAAACATTTGTGCTGACACCTGACTCACGATTCCAATGGATTCACTCAATCTGGTGATAATGCCAACATCAACTCTGTCGCATTAGTAATTATAGCGTGTTGTAAGACAGGAGGCTCCCTGAGCGATAACTGCCCCGGTTCTTAAGCCTCCCGTAATGTGCAGATATGGGGAGGACCACGTTGAAAGGGACATTTGAGGCCTTATTACCCCTAAGCTGTTAAAGACGCTCCAGATCTGGCACTGCTTGTCTCCAAACCAGAAGGATTAGTGTTCAGTTTCACTATGATTCCCCCGATAATATGCCAAGCATGTGGCAGCTAGAAGTGCTTAGCCAATGGGCCCTATTTACTTAATACCCCCCACCCCCCCACCCCTCCCAATTTCCTGCAACAATAATGGCAGTTAAGTGATTTGAACAGCCAGCATCATCTTTTAAGTGGCTATATAAACAGGAGATTGACTCCTTTTTGAACACTGAAGTGTGAAGTCAAAGACGACACAAACCACCTGCCCATAAATTCCACTCATAAGTTTGCGTTCTGGCTAGAAGGGTTTATTTAAATTTGCTTTTACTTAACTTGGCACATTTATCGAAATAGAGTAAAAAGGCAGAGTCCATTTATTGTCTGAGCTGTTGAAACTTTCCAACGTTCATTAGTAAACAAAGGTTCTTGACACTTTAGCTTTTAATGCACATGCCGACTAATCACACCAACACACACACACACTCAGTGTATTTGTTCTGCACGTATTGGTTCCGCTAATGTTTTTATTTATGGCATTCCAGCATGACATCCTGCCATCCACACACCCCCTCCTCACCTCTCCTCTCACCCAAGAGAGAGCTGAAAAACAACACATGACATAGAGAGTGTGTGTGTGAGGGAGAGATGGCAAGAGAGGGGCAAAATAAAGAAATAAATAAAGGGCCCAAATTCCTCATTTCTAATTCAACTGCTCGTTCAGCTTAACCTCTCTCTCCTCAGCAATTAAAGCGCACGCCACATCCTTCACGCTGCGTACAGCCGAGGCTAAATAATGCAGGGGGCATCCAGCACCCGCATCCTTTATCATCCCAAATGACAGCCATTTGCATATCTCCCCAGTCAATTAGAGCGCGGCGGAATAATCAGCCCATAATTGGGGGAGAGCGTCGGTAATCACCCGCCCTGGCACACCGACAGGGCCATTGGAGGAGTGAGGGGGGAGGTTTTGTGTGGGGTTGGGTGCATGTATGTGTGTGTGTGTGTGTATGTCACAGGAAGATAGTCCACCCAAGTGCAGACTCCTCACTTCAAACCAACGAGTCCAAACAACCACTCTAACTTCTCCCTGGTTCCCTCTAATGTTCTCGATCCTTGCCTCTTCACTAATTTGCAAGTACCGGCTACCTCAGCCCGTTTGACTTCAGCATGTTATTTCTATGCAATATCTTTAATCAAAATGGGCCAGCGAGGGACTTTTATAGCATAAAAAGTGATACATGAGTGACAGGTTTCATTTCAGATGCCATTCATTCTCAAATGTTAATTTATTTCCATTTACAAAAACATGAATAATGACATCCTTTTCTGCTTTGCTGCTTTGTAAGCAGGATACAAGAATTCAAGATCATCAATGTCAATAATACATTTTATTTTCATGCTAGCTACTGCGTTCATGGATTTGTCAAAGGTAGCAGATTTTTTAGCTCATGCAATCCAGCTTTGCCTCAAAATTGACTTCCTTCGAAAACGACAAGGAGCTGCATGTTTTTTTGCCTGCTTGCAAGTCTTCTGTGAGAGCTATTAAATTCATATTCTGTTCCTTTCATACAGCAACAAAGCGTAACATTAAGAACAGCCAAGAACAATGGGAGAAAGAGTATGCTGAGACACCAGGGAGAAAATCCCCCGCTTGTCCCCTTTAGATGCAGACAATCAGAGTCGTTTCATGGGAAGTTTTCAGGGCAGCTTTGAAGTGCAGTATCTGCACAGCCTCTGTACTTCCTGCTGAAAGGGGAATGACCATTTTTGTCAAACAACATTTCCTTTAATACACTGTAACCTCCCATTTCTCAGATGCTTTGGTGCTGTCCTCTGAACAAGAAGAATGAAAGGACGACTTGAGAGAGGTAGAAAGAGTGGTTGACAGTAATGGGTGCGGTGGAATTGAGTGTGTATGTGTGTGAGGGAACATCAGAAAAACTCAGGCAAGGTTAGTTCCCATCTGTAGCTCCATCCTTTTGTGTCTCCCCAGCTGCTTTTTTTCCCCTCACGTCTTTGTATTTACTCTACCCAATCCAGTTCAATGTTAGCCAGCTCTGCCTCTGTGGTGTTTTAGCCTCACAGTAGCTTTGCAGAGATGAAACGCATGCCATTCACTTCTCCTTGATAGAAGTAGTGAGAAAAGAGAGAAGAGAGAGGAAGTTAGAGATTGGAAGGAGGGAGGTAAGGACAGCACAGGGAATGATACAGATGATTTTCCATGATTTAACCTGCACATATGACTTGGACAGTCTATTACAGACCAGGGGCAGACTTAAAACAATTGAAACTCAAACAAAAAAAAGTCCCTTTTGAAGAGAGGAATGATAAAAAAAAAAAAAAACACAACAGTGGCAACATCCTTAAGCAGCTCTCACTGTCCACAGGGGGAGGAAACATTGATTTCCTTTTTACTCTTTTTTAGGGGGGGTATCTTTCCCTGTTTAATCCCCAATTCCTCTACTCTCGGGGGATCTGTGGCATTTCCTGCCAGCCAGCCTGCCCTGAGCTGCCGAGACTTATGCATCACTGTCAAAATGACTTTGATCAAAACAGGGGGAGAGGGGGAGGTGGGGAGGTCTGGCTTGATCGTTGCATGGCAAAACTCTTCCCCCCACTGGACGTTCAGGCTGTCAGTGTGTTTGCTACGGTAATCCATCAGCCTGAGCTGCTGATCAATAAGGGGAGTGGTGGAATTTTGAGATATATCTTGTCGTGATCTGTCTACATTCAGAATATGATGCTGTAAAATTAAAATTTGACTCGAGGATGCAAAAAATCAGGAAAATTAAAGATTTGTGTGAGTCCTCCCTTTCCTCTACACTGTATTTTGATATTTGTTTGTTTATTAATTGTATTCAAAATGCAAAATATATGCATTTGATTGTTCCATCTGAACAATTTTTTTAAATATATACATTTGTGACAAATATTTGTGCAAAATTGCCAACAACTGACAGCTTTGTGTGAACATTTGAGCACTTTTAAAAAGCGTAAAAACACCTTTGGACCTTTGACCCTCCGGCAGTGAGCTGTTAAAGAAAAATGCCCTTTATATACATTTGTTATCATTCTTACATTTCTCAATTTTATTTCATGTATTCCCTATCAGGAAGGATTTTGGCATGCAATTAAACAAGTAGTCGAGGGACTAACAGAACAATAAAGAGTATGATTCTTGTTTCAGGTCAAGAAGTTACACATGTTCATACAAACAATCACACAGGGGGGTAGCAGCGCTTTCAGGACAGGCCTCGTCATCAACGACAGCCCACATGTCAGAGCGTTCAAATAAACTTTTTAGCGGTGAAAACAAATTGGGCTCACCATCAAAGAGACTTGAAAAAGCCATTTCTCTTTGTCAGTTCAAAAGAACCCCGGTTGGTAAACAGGCATGGTGAAAACACAGCGCAAGATATTGTAGGAGGTACAAACGGCCGGAGTTCCACCACAACAAAGGCAGAGGAGAAAGAGTGGAGGGGTGTAATTCATCACACACTCAACAAAAGCAAGTGTGACTGACTGACCATGACCAAAGCAACACAACAAAAAAAAAACCTTCTTCCTAATTGGAGAAGCTGTTTTTCTTTTTATTTCAAGCCCACTTCACCCATTGTTTTCCCTTCTTCTAATTTCTTGCTGCTCAGTTTGCCCCTGCCCTCTACGCTTCCTTCATGATATCCCTCTCTTCTCCTTTTTCTCCTTTCCTTTTCTTCCACCCATTTCTTCATTGAAAAAAAAGCATCTGACTTAAATTAACAGACAGCTGGAGAGAGACTGTGTGAAGGGAGAGATGAGGCTAAAGAAAAGGGGGTAGAATGGGCGAGTCTTATTATAAGACTGAGCAGGAAGGTTAGGAGAAGAACCTTTGGGTCCTTTATAGCTTGAGGGATTTCTTAACAGACAACCGTGCAGACATAGGCCTCGCTCAGCATACCATCTTTCCATCTACCTCAGGCAAAATCTCATTTGTCGGGAATTCGGCTATAGACCAGAGGATAGAGAGAAAGAGATCGAACGAGAGCAGCAGCAGCTGCAGATTGGAGCCCGCCCCTCCGTCAAGCCGTCATTAGCTATGCACAAGACAAACTGCTGACACAAAGTCACACAGCGTGCTGAGCAGAGGCTTGTGGGTAGGCAGGAGGAATCCATCCCTCCATCCCTCCACCTGTCTATCGACATCCCGGTCTCTCCCTTGTCTGCCTTCAGGTTTTGCAATTACAATCAAACGGCAGCATCCAGGCCCCGAAGCGCTGACTGACGGCTTGGATTAACCGAGATGTGGAGAGGCCTTGGGATGATGTGTGTGTCTTGTGCGTGTTTCTCTGCCTGTCAGCAGCTCTGCTTGTCCGTCTGTGTGTGTATACTATATTGCTTTGTATTTGCAGCATGTTTCAGGCTCAGCAGTGATGTTTGTCTTTCGATGTATGCGACTCTTCCCGTCTATCAGGTGATTTTGTCAGTACATTTGTATGTACAGTGTAGGTTTACATGCATATGAACAACAGGAAAGTGTAATGTATGGAATGATGCATTAGCATGAAAAGGAGCGTGAATCACGGCACAGTTACAATTTCAATTAAATCCCACTGAGCGGATCATTTGATTTTGTCAGCTGGGTTCTGAAAATGCATCAATAGATTTTTTTTTGGGTGTGTGCGTGCCTGGAATCCACATGGCTTCAAAAGCTGATAGATATTAATAAGATTCCAACAGCATCTTAACAATTTTAGACAATTAAAGAGTACGCTCAGATATAATTTGCAAAACAATACATTTCCAAAAATGCCTCTCCAATGGCACTTTGTTGCAAGCACTGAACAGTAATTTTCAGAACAATCTGGATTCTACATTTTGAAGATATAACACACTGAGACATGGAGAAATGTCATGAAAAGTGACAACACAAGCAAATCTAAAACTTGACAATAAGGAAAGAAGTCACAAAGCTGTCAGAAATAAAAGAACAAGCACAC
Source organism: Leuresthes tenuis (assembly GCF_036924035.1). Taxonomy (NCBI): domain Eukaryota; kingdom Metazoa; phylum Chordata; class Actinopteri; order Atheriniformes; family Atherinopsidae; genus Leuresthes; species Leuresthes tenuis. The sequence goes on from NW_027325369.1 coordinate 25,588,546, forward strand.
ACGCATATACACCCTCTGAATTAACTTCACTGTTGCACTGCCACAGTCGAGCAGGCAAACATGCAACCATACAGAAACTGCTCCTCAGAAGGCAGCGAATAAAGTGTGAGGAACAAAAACACGTCAATCTGCTTTGTCCAAAAGAATCTGAGCTGCTCTACTGTGTCCTCTGTGGGATTGTTTCTTTAACTCTTCACTGCTCGACATTGATGTCATCCATCATAGATGACAAATGTGACATGACAGCTCTGCTTAGGAAGCTGCAGTCACTACAGATAGAAAACTATTTACAGCTTGTGCAGTGTGCAACAAGGAGAAGTTTGTCAAAACAAAACCACATATCTAAATCTCTGAATCTTGGTTAGTCCTGACAACAAAGTTAATAAACTTACAGAAGAGCAACCCTGACACCTCACTGCTTTGGCTTCATTTTTTTTTTTTTGCAGCATTCACCTCTGCCAGGAATCCACAGATTATCATATTCCTTTCTGAGAATTATGCTTTTACATTTTCAATTTAATATTTTCCTCAAAAGTTGTTTAGGAAAGTGGTAAATTCGCACATGAGGCCCTCAGGACATTTGAAATAATTGGATTTTTTTAAACATTAACCTATTTTGCAAAGATAACATGTGGCTTTTTCCCTAATTGTTTCAGTCTATCTTAGAAAGTCAAAACTCGGCATTTTACCTGGTCAGTAATTTTGAGTGTTGCATGTTTTTGTCCAAATACAATAATAGGGAAACTAGATAAAGATAAAGAGAAAAAACACACAAACTTGTAACACCTGCAGAAACATGTAAAGTCTACAGAATGCATATTAACACCACCCATAAAAATGACAACATGTACACATTTAGATTCCCAGTTCATAACAACCATCCATTTTGCATATTCACACTCTAATTTGAGAAGGAAAGTCACCCTGCATGCCCTGTCCCTGTCTGGAACAAAGGCCAGCTAACCAACCAGAACGTCCTCGTGAAGCCTGTGAGCCAATGGTCGCTGGGCTGTGTGTGCACGGATGTGTGTGTGTGATGTAAGCGCAGGGAAAGCAGAGGTGACAGCAGTGCGAGGCTGATATAATAAAAGCGGAAGATGAAACGCTGTCAGATGCTGCGGCGAGCAGCTCAAACGCCAGCAACGTTTGGTAAAACACACATGCGTCTCCTCCCAGACTGTCTCTTTTGCTCACACACTATCCCGCTTCTCACACACACACAGATTCTGACACACATTTCTGTGTGATAGACAGTTTCATAGTGTCGTAGCTGAGGTGTTGGCCTATAAAAAGCAGTGCTGATATGATTTAATGGGCGAGTCTTATTATAAGACTGTCGCTGGGCCAGTGTAATCTGGCTAGTGCTCCAGGGCACAGCGCTGAGACACATGCACCACAATACTCCACACCAGATAATATTGCTATGTGCTACATTGCTATTATAAGATAGAGCCATTTGCCGCTCTGATATGCTGCGTATACGACTGTCATTTGGGAAGGAGTGATTTATGACTGTGAGGCAGGAGAATAAAGACAGATTGTTTTTATTCATGTGTCTTTAGAGGCCAACTTCATTTCTCTTTTGTTTGTACTGCATTTATTTTTACATTAAATCAAAGAAAATGACTTACTTGCAGAATACACAGAAAACCATATGAGCTTTGTGGTATTTATATAATCTCTGTAGAGTCTGGGCCACCCACTCAAAAACTGCACAGTGTCACTTTGACACTGATTCTGAATCTGCACTTAATGGAACAAGATCCCTCTAGCTGTCTTCCAATTTTTGTTAAGACTAAATTGCTATTAATTATAAATACCGGAGCAGCTGTCTTAAAATATATGACATATCTGCTAGGGTATTAGACACTGTGGTGATATTGCCTCTCCTGCCACTTTTAATATCAGCACCCTGGCTCCAATCACAGCCTAATAATGGCTTCTCATTATGAGGTGTATGTATGTGCATGTGTGTGTGTGAGGGAAGGGGGAGGGGGCTTCAATTTCACTACTTAAAAGCCACAGATGACACCTTGTAAAAAGTTAATTTCATTTTAGACATTTGCAGAATAGGGCTGTAAATTCAAGCTCTCGAGGTGCGCCATAAGGCTATCAGCTCTGATAATTGAGATATTGAATAATTAGGTGTAAGCAATTTATTATGTGTATAAATGCAAAGCAGGAGGGGAAAAAAAAGTTTCAACTTCCTCTGACAGCTCTGAGAGAAAAGCGTCCGGTTTCACACAAATTGTGTTGCTAAGGTGAGGAGAGAGTTTTTTAGCTGCAGAAGGAGGAGAGGACCATTGTTCCCTGGATGTAGATATGGAGTTTAACAGGAGATGGCGCTGTGCTTGCTGTGAGCGCAGAAGAGCAAATTCAGGGGAGCATTGCAGGGGTTGCGTTCAGGATCAGGCAACATTACTGACTGCTTTATAATGTGATTCAAACTGCAGACATTCACAATGATGACAACCATCAAATAAAAAAAAACAAAGAAAGACAATCATAACATTATATGTTAACATGGACATGGGTTTATGTATAGATTACATGCTTCAGCAGTGTTAAAATATTTCTAAAATACTATCAGAGACTGCTCTTTGGGAAACATGGGTTCAAGATTTAATTATAGCTTTTTTTTTTCAGGCATAATATGTTGCTGTTAGTAAATCTATATATGGTGATGGGTTCCTCCTTTCTAATGATTTGCATAACACAAACTCACAAATCATTACAAAAAAGACATCTTTGTAATGTCCATAGTCATTAAAAGACAAAAGATAATTTCCCTTTTCTGGAGTCTTTCATTTTTTTGTCTCTCTTCCTTGTTCCCCAAGTCTTTTATTTCCCAGATGGTTTCTTATTTTTAATGTAAAAAAGACAAAGAGACTTGCTGCCAGATCTATCTTTAAACTGCTTTAATTTTTTCCTGTCAGATGAGATTGATTTTGGTGAGAGGAGAGAGAAGAGGAAGGCTTCCACCTGGCTCACGCTTGCAAACACACCATCCTTGCTCTTCCTGTTACTGATCATCCCCCACCTTCCCTTTCCCCCCACTTTTCTCTCTCATGGCCTCTGTCTTAATTTCACAGGGGAATCATTTGACAGATATTGCCCTTGAAGAGGCAGCCTGTGCCTCGCCACTGAGAGCAATGGGAGGGGGAGGGGGGTGGGGGTTGAGGGTTGTAGTGGGGGGCGGATAGGGAAGAGGAAGCCACAGAGAATGAGAGTGATGGGGAGAATGAAGGAGAGAAGAAGGAGGAGAAGAGGGGGAGTGGAGGGTAAAAAGTTATTAAGTGGATGTGAAAATGCAGCGCAGCCAAAAAGGTTAAGTCTGGAATAGGAAATTAAAACTTGCATCGCTTTTGGCTTTAAATAGATTTGGTTTCATTATGGGCGCCAAGGCCAGTTAGAGTCAAATCCCTCTGGAGAGAGCAAGGGAAGGAAAGAGAGAGGAGGAAGAGGGATAGTGACATGGGGAGGCAGGCGAGAGAATACGGAACAATGAGAGAGCGGAAGGAGGCAGACTATCATGCAGTTCACATTCATTTTCAATCTCAGCCTGTTTTTCCCCAAACCCCTTTCCACAGTCAAGCGAATACCAATTCTACATACCATTACTGATTTAGTACTTAGACTTTAAGTGGAATCCAAGGCTGCTGTGAAGGCTGAATACAAAGAGCGTGAATGGCATTGGCTAACAGGTGTGTGACAATTTTTCTCTATTCCTCTGTTTTTACTTGCATTGACATTTTATGAGTCTTCTGTGACTTGAGTTAATTTTTTGACCCTGAAACGTATGAAACCTGCTCAGACCTGTCCTGTTATTTCTGCCTTTTGCTTTTGTCAGATGGGAAAATTAGGAAACATGGGCCTTTTGGACCATATGGTCTTGTGCTCCATGCATCTTAAAACTGCCTCATACATGATATGTATGAAGTGAAGGACAAGACCATTTTTAAATTACACTTCAAGACTGCTCAAAGGGACCTAGCTTTAGTTGTTTAGTGGGCTTCATGCCCCCCCACCCCACCCACCCACACACACACACACACACACCTGCACAGGTTACACAGACTGACCCTCTTGCAGCTCTTATTTATTGCCTTCATGGTCTCCCAGGGAAGGACACAATAGTGAGGATCTATATAGATTGAAAGAGAATGGATGAAACTGAGGGGGTAGGGCAGGATAAAGGAGAGAAAGTGAAAAGGTGGTGAAAAAAGCAGCACAGAAAACGTGACAAAGATAATGAAACAGAGACATAAAGAAGTGGAGACTGTGAGGGAATCAAAGAATTAGGGATGATACATAGTCACAGGGATCTGTGAGGAGGTTGCCCTTTATTTAGAGATCTTCATCATTTGCCACCTCTGGCCATGCAAGTAAACAACAGCAGTAATGAAACACACGTAACTGAATAAATAAGAGAGTTTAGTCAAATTCAAAGAGGTAAATGTTATGACCATTAAAGGTTGGATCATTAATAGTAGACTTCTCTATCTCAACTCAAACAGATCACAACATGTAACCTGCAGATAACTCCATTATCAGTCTTTTCAGTGGTTCCACTACAGTCTTGGATTTACCGGTTTACCTCAGTGAGTGATTCAATTATTATGAGCAGTGATAGAAAATTACTGTAGTTTTCGTTATGTTTCTTTACCAAATAAACTTAACCAAAACCAAAACTGAAATCAAAACCTAATTCGGGCTCTCTTGTGACAGTCAGAGCAATGCAGATATCCTCTTAGTCAAAGACAGTGGTCTATTTGGCAGAAGAAAAGCTGGAGTTTGCTTCCTTTGGAACTCACAGGAGACACACACGAACAAACAAACACCACAAGCCATAAAACATAAACATAAAACAGAGAAGCATGGATTACAACACACACAGAGCAAATGTGATCTATTTCTCTGGTAAGGACGCCATATCTGTATAATGCAGCTATATTTGCTGCTAGATTCCTTTTAAAAATATCACATTTTTACCCTTTAAAACTCAGCAATTTTGTTCCTATTTTGTTATTATCATTATATTGCTGAAATTCATCAGATGCAAAAAAAACCAAGTATCTTTACCATAACAAAGTTCTAAATGTAATACCAAAATGACAACAGTGGAGAGAACAAAGGTGATTTCTGCTTTTTGGTTTGTTGTTTGAAACAGCAGCAATTGTTCTTATGTTCTTTGTCTCAGTGACAAAACAGACACTATTTTTTTGCCCTCCCCCCACCCCCCACATTAAATCTTTTGGTTTAAGGCAGCAATCCTATGCAAAAGTGTGTCCTCACATGTCATAATCTAAATATACACTCTGTGTCAGTGTTACAGAAAACATCAGCAAACAGCAGCACCTTCACAAATAAAAGAAAAAGATGACACAGAGAGAAGAAACTCTCCTAACACTTTCATTCTGTCTCTGTCCCTCCCTCTCTGCCCCTGTATACAAGATTATGAAAATGCGTAGGAATCAGTGACCCCCACAGCTTTCATTGCAAATTTGGAGGGAGGTTTGGGAACGACACACTCCAGGTACTTATTGAAAAAAAGAGAAACAGACGGATTGAGTAAAGTGACAATAAAAGGCACAGCATTCTGGTAGAGAAACCACAACACTACCACTCCGAGTCCCTGACCAGTTTGTCAACTGAGAAAAACAAGAGCAAGAGCTGATGAGGTGGAGAATGGTTCTCTAAAATTAAAACTGTCATGTTAGTGCTAGAAGTAATTTACAATTTGTCCTCTCCAAAGAAAAGCCTGTCATGAGCCTGTTGATGAGAACCATGAGTGCAAATTTAGCAGCACTGGTGCAAAGCTCCTTTACAGCAGATCATACCTTGATGTTTTGGTGTGTGGAATAAATGGCTCATTGACATATTATACAGTGGATCTATCAATGTAATACATTCTTTTAAAGATGTGTTAATATGAGTGTGTGGCATTTTTAATAGCTTGTGAAAGTGGATCAGTGCATGTGTGCTAATTCTCTATCTTTCCTTATCCGTTGTCAGTGAGGTGTCTCTGTGGTGTACCACAGGGCAATGGTGGCTCATTGGCAAACATGAGCTATGCTGCCATAAAAAACACTCACTCCACGCAGGAGGTAGAAGGGAAGACATTACATTGTAGCACAAGGGTTGAATGACATTTCCGTTTGAACGAATGTCAGAGAGAGGGAGGTGGGAAAGGAGGGAGAGGGAAAGAAAAAAAGGTGCTGAGACAGACAGAGGAGGTGAAAAAGAAGAGCTGACAGCAGCAGCCGCAACAGTGAACACCATGAGCGACAGTAACACATCATTTCTCAGGATGTCTCTTTTCAAACTCGGCCTGACTCACTGACCAACTGACTTACACTTCACACTGCAGCTACAAAGCTAAAATTTCCTTTTGCATAAAGTTAACCAAATGTTATGATGCAGTTATCTAGGGAGTGGGTGACAGCTAAAGTCTGCATGCATACTCTGCTGCAGATATCTAACACTGTCACAGTTAAAAAAGAATAAGAGATAGTTGTTATAAAAACCATTGCCCACGTCTGTTCTATTGCAGTATCACATTGATAGAGTAGGTCTGAAATGGAACACAGCCTATGTAAACTTCATTATTTACACCTGTGTGTTTTACCTGCGACAGGTCAAAATACAAAAAAATACTTATTAAGACAGAAAATATGCAAATTCATAGGTCCGGTTAATCCAAATTCAAGGACGGAACCACCCAGACTGCACACACAGGTGTTTTCACTTATGTGTCTAATCAAATCTGTAGTTTGCGTGAATTTGTGCAAGCTGTCCATGACTAACATTTCCCTCACACTTTGTTGCATGTGTTGCACCTGTTAGGACATCCTTTCCATCACAGCACTGACTCTGAGTCCAATGCTTGAACCAAATACAGTGACAATGAATTCCGCAGGTGGTGAAGACAGTATTTAAACAATATTTAAAAGCAGCATTTTTAAGGGCACTATTTCTTACTGCTTGACTCAATAAACATAAAGTTATTTCTTGTAGCCATCAGTTGCCTTTGTCATAAAGACAAGAGTTTATTTCTTTCAGATAGCTTAACTTTGACTTCATCCTTTGCTTCAATGTTATCTACAGTTGCTTTGCTATAAGAATGTTGTGTGTTTGTGTATCTTTCATCTGTAGAATGTAATACAACAATTTGAATAATTCAAACACTTTAAAGTGACTTTGCGCAAAGGTATTTGTTAAGGGAAAGTAGAGCTTTATTCAATTATTTCTCCCCCATATTTCTTCAGGATTCAGACTTGTGACCTTCCTGTTACACAACAAGGATACTGCTATTTCTCAATCTACTCCAGGAAAAAATGTGATGGGAATTTAGTTAAACTAGAATTACTTTATCATGCAGTAAGATAAAATCAGATGCTTGGGATGTGAAAGGGAGGTCTTTTGATGTCACAGATAACTGCAAACTGTGCTATTTACAGTGAACTACAAATGCTCCCTTTTAGCAACAGCTCAGCATTGTCTGGATACACAAACACAGGCACACAGTCAACACTCTTCACTTACTGAGTGCATCTCTCGTCTCTTGCCATCAAGATGAAGGCCAAAGACAAACTCTAAGTGCACAGCTTTCGATTTTGCTCTAAAATATGGCTCTTCTTCTCCAAGAAAGGGAAGACAGTGCTGTAGGGATGATAGTGCACCAGGAGAGGGAAAAAAAGTATTCTGGGGAGGGAAACCTCACCCGGCCCGGACACGGAAGGGATAGACAGATTGATAGCTGTCAATCAAAAAGCTAAAAAAAATAAAAGTTTTGTTGTTATAATAAGGTTTGATTTTTTGTTATGTGGATGTCTGTAAAAGAAAAAGAGCACAGGGCAAAGATGGTAAGATGTGATGGACTGGCTGGATTTCAAGACATGCATCTGTGATAGTGTGTGTCTGTGTGTGTGTTTCTGTATATCATACATTTATGTGAGAGTGAAGATATATACAATCCTCACAGCAGAAAAGTGAGTACTTTAACAATGACAAGTAGAAAAAGAAAATCATCCACGAGAGAGATGGATGAGAAAGCTGGAGATGAACATCTATATAGATGAAATATATCAAAACAACAATGGAAGTTTGTAAAAAGACAGAAAGGAAGGGCTAAAGATTAAATGGAGGACAAGAAGGGAGACATAAAGTGAGATGCAGTAAAAAAAAGTCAGGTAGAATCACGAGGGGCAACATAATGAAATCAAAAGAAGATGAAATCTGAGATACTGCAACTCAAACACTGCTGGGGGCTTCATTAAAAAGCCCGTTTACTGTAAACTCTAAAATATCTGAAAGTTAAAGAGAATAGCTGGAGGACAAAGACTTGGATAGCCCAAAAGAGACTGGAAACCCAAAATAAAATAAAATGGCAAAGGAAGAGATACTAAAGGCTCAATTCAATATTTTACTGTATAAATCATACAAGTAGCTCCTCCATAATGCACTCAACAACAAATGCAACAAAACCACAATCACTGCTCCTCAGCATCTGAAATATATCACTTTGCATGACAGATAGACTGTACAGACAGCAAATGCATCATGGGAAATCACCTTGTGTCCCAGGGTGACCAATGGGCTGCGGTGTATGGAGGGCATTGTTTTCTACTGACAGCGCCATCAGCAGGAGTATGAGCACAGTTACTAATCCAACCACTCTTAAGTAAATCAGAGGAGTGAGCGGTTCATGTTCATGAACACTGGCAGAGTGTGCATGCGTTATTAAGTTTCAGCATGTTTATTTTATATTTGAGTGTGTGTGTGTAGCATGTGTTGTGTGAGAGTGGATGGCTGTACATCTGTATGCACCTCTGGCTCCCTATTCCTATTCCTCCGCCTTGTGTTTCCTCTCCATACAGCGCCGTCATGATGAAGTCCGTCGCAGGGTCCCCGACCCAATATCCAATGCCTAATAAACTAATACATCATTAATGAGAGGGAGGGAGGGATGCAGGGAACGAGAGATGAACTGAGTCCACAGCCAGGCTACAGCGAGCTATTGCTCCACAGCTCAATAGGCTTTCTAACAAGACTCTGTCCTTGAGAGAGGCTGCATACTAAAAACTTCTCCATCGGCCGCCGTGCAGAGCAAGGGGAATTCATAAATAGAGGACAGAAAGAGGGAGGGAGGGGGGAAAGGAGGGGGAGGAAAAGGAGGGGAGATGAGAGAGAAGTTCTTAGAAATGGGAAGGAAGAAGAGAAAGGACGGAAGATGAATTATGTTCTGCTTTAATTGTCCTTCTCTTATCTAACTGTTCGGTTTGGGCTAGACTGTCTGTCTAACCAACTCACAGTAATGACACATGATCAATAACCAGTTTATTGGTTGGTTTGTAGTCCTCCTAATACATGTGAGTGTGTCAAAGAGAGAAACCCCATGGGTATAAGTGGGCGGTAAAAAGTAGGCACCACTAATAGCTTTACAGCATCTCCTTAAAAATAGCAAGTAAAGCCCAGGATGCATCCTCACAGGTGGTTTGTATGCATACAAAAAAACTCCTCAGACATATTAGTAGACACCTACACAGACACAAGCAGCACAACTGAATGAATTGGAAAGAGACAGATAGAGCTGAGATACTCTCCTGTCAGTTAGAAATACGCACACACAAGTACACACAAATCGGACCTCTCAAAGAAAATATGCCGCAGGCCTCATCTGAATGGAGATAATTGAAAATCAGACTTGTTTATCAGGCTAAATAGAATGACAGACACTCACAAAAGGAGGCAGAGCGAGCGAGCTTAGCGAGTATTAGCATAATGTTCATGCCTGAATGATTTCTAGGCCCATTAGGCCAGGGAAGGGCATTTGAGAAGTTCACTTTTCATAGCAAGGCTAAATGCTGAAATATGACTTTGTTTTCAGTTCTTTCCTAAAAAAAATCAAGTATTGGCATTTCACTGCTGGCACGATGGTAGTAGAGTGAGGTTCAGGGAATTTACTCGATGCAATTAAAAAGAAAAGGGGAGAAAAAGCAAGGAGTGGGGAGAGATGGTTGCAAATACACAAGAGAGATTTGGGAGACTGTCCAAGACTTTCATTATCTTTGATGTAAACGATCAGACCCCATAATTAGGCCACTCATATTGCTCTCTCTTATTTCTCCCTCTTTTTCTCTATCTTGTTGTGATCAATGAAGCGCAGTATGTAGTGGGAAGGGGTGCCATATCCCTCTTATGGTGTTTGTTTCTCTTGAGACCCCTGCCATGGCTCAAGGCCTGGTTGTTTCCTTTAGAAAAAAAAAACCTGTCTCTGATTAGATCGTGAGTAAATAGTATCAAACATGTGCTCTAAGTATGAAACATGAGCACCTTGAAAATGGAAATTTGTAATTCATTTAAAAAACTGTTCCAAGGCATAACAGACTCATGAGTTTTACTGAGCCAATTGCAAACAAACAAAAAATGGTCTGATGCACTCACAAAATTAAACAAATAGGATAAAAAAAAAGAATCAAAATGTCCAACACACTGACAACCATATGAGCATTATCATAACACAAAAAGACTGGGAATAGGCCAACATTCACATCTAATTCACATCCAAAAGACAAGAAGTACCAAAGTCCATTTTCAGCACAAATCGCCTGCTAATCCTATCGCTACAAAGCTTTGAAACAGCAAGAAGAAAACTCTGTGTAAAGAAATCCTCAAGCCAAAGCCCACATTGCCTCAGGACAGCCCTCAGACGATACATCTATGCCCTCATCTTAACAAATTAGAACTACACAAGGTAGAGAGAAAAAAAACACTACCTGGATGGAAAAACAGCAAAAATTCTGTCTTGATATATTTCTGGCCGCTACTGCGTTAGGTTACATGACAGCTGTGGAAAATCGGAATCTTAGCGAGACACAACAGAGAAACAGAAACACACAAGCTGTAGATTACACATCTAATGTTCTCATAAAGTGACAGCTTTATCTTCCCCCACACAGGGACTGAACAATTGGGAATTCAAATTCAGAAACAGTAGGTTTGTGGTCTGTGTTTTTGGTTCTGTTTTTTGCTGTTGTGATTTCTCTTTCGTTCTGGTGTAGTTCATTTTGTAGTTCTTCTTACTTCCCTGATTCATTCTGGAGAGGCTGACCCTTGTGTTTTCTGTAAAGCTTACTTACAGTTTTCATTTTACACCTGGATTCATTTAGCTAATCACCACCACCTGCCTTTTGTTAGTCTTTTTCTCCCACAGCATAAATACTCCTTGGTTTCCTTTGTTCATCGCCAGATCCTCGTCATTGCTTGGAGTTTTGTTTTCTTGTTAAGTGTTGATAATTAGTACCATGCTTTCCCAGTCTTGGCAGTGCCTTTAGTTAGTTTGACCAATAAGTCCTGTAAGTCCTACATCTGGGTCCTTTCCCAGCCTCTGCTCCAGCCATGAATCATGACAAGGCGGCAGTGCCATATTAGATACCAGACATCTTAATAGAACAATGAGCAGATTCATTCATTTAATTTACTTTGGCATAGGAAACTCTGGAGCCTCCTTTATGAAAAAAATTATTTTGATACAGTGATATAAACTGGAATTCCTGTAAATAAATAGAAACTTTACCTTTGAACTGTTAAATTTATATTTAAAATCAACATTCGATATCATGTTAATATCATACTAATATGATACATATGATATTGTCTCTGTGTGATAAGATTGCATTAGACAAAGTATCTAAAGCCCTTTTAGGAGAATATTTGCTAAACGTCTGTAGTTTCAGTGCTGCAGACCAACATCACAGCTTTGTGTAAGTGTGGTTCCATTCTCAATGCAGTGCGGTTATCTTTTCCTAAGTCCATACAAATTTCTCCCATCATCCTTCTTTATCTTTATGGCGCTTTTGTTTGAGCTCTTCTATTACTATTCATCCGTACCCCTTGTTTCAATCTGATGAGCTATATCTGTTAATGAACATTTGCATGTGCAAGTTATTAGCATAATCAATGTCCCAGCAAAAAGTGCCAAATAAGGATAGATGTATCATTTAATTTGTGGGCAACTTTAATTTAATTTATAAAGGAGAGAAAGAAAAGACGAGCTTCAGAAACTGCTGTGAGGAATCGGTCGATAAAAACTAGACAAAATTCCGAAGCAAATGGATGTGGTTCAGTCAGACTCATAGATATGATAATCAACACAGATTAAACAGAGAAGTTTAACAAGAACGCTCAACTGGACAGCGACATCCATGAAGATCCTCACTCAGCTGCTGAAGAGGATCAGCTATTGATTAATAACATAACTGTATTCTATAGGTTGCCATAGTAGAACAAGTCACTGAAACCATAAATAATGCTGTCTAAAACCAAGCCTGAACTGAAAGGTAAACTGTGATAATAACTCATACCAGTTATGCATTATTTTTATCTTAACATTTCTGGATTGCAGTGATTCAAGCGTTTGAGATTAAAATCAGATATATAATTCTTAATAAAACAAGAGCAATGTCTCAGAGAATCTGAAGAATAGCTTGTCACGAGCCTTACAAACGCTCCTGGCCCTCCTGGATTTCATTTACACCTTTGTAAAGGTTTCTCTGATGTCACTCCTGCTTGCCAGTTGAATGAACGCATTCACACTGTAGAAGGGTTTTTTCGTTGTCTCTTTGTCATGATTCATATTAAATCTGGGCAATGACATTAAGCTGAGGTTAAAAAAAACAAACAAACTCGTAGGCGGTGACTAGCATGTGTGTGACAAATACATGGTTGGACATTCAAGTCAGTATCAGTTCTGCTCTATTCTACTAAAATGAAGAATCTGTTTGAATTTGCCCTGCAGAAAATTAAAGGGAAGAAACAGGTGTTCTTCACCTGGGTGGGTTTGGTGGGCAGGGGATCCCCCTTCTTATCCCTATGATGGGTTAATGAAAGGATTAGCTTTCTTTGTGGAGAACAAGGAGCACTGAATCATCTGGAGGACACACTTTCCCCTCTCTTTTCTCATCTCTAATATTTATAGTTTATTAGGTTAAAATATGGCTTCAATCTAAACAAAATTTCAAGGGAAGTGCTGTGAATATGATAGATGTACAACACAAAAGTGAGCCAGATATATATAAAAAAAGCAGGCAGTAAATCAAAGGAAAAGCACATCTATCCAAGTTAATATCCTTGCTCACTGCCCTTGTGTCAGTTACAGCCATCTAAAGGTAAAAGTCAAGCTTCTCATTTCCCAGGTGAGATGGGATCATTAGCAAATGGAAGAATAATGGCAGAAGGACAGGATGGATGAAGTAAAACTCCATAAATACTTAGATCAGTCTGTAGCACACACAAAAAGAAGCAAACGTAGGCATTTTAGTACTATCTGGAAACTAAATTTGAACCAAACATAAAAACAATATCAGAAAACAAAGCTAGCAAAACCATCTAATTTTTTAATTAAGTCAGGCAGTTAACATTCTGTTACACTGGGCATACAAAGGAAAGCAGGCAAGGAAATAAATTTTAAAAAGTTGGGCTAGTTTGTGATTATGAATACATCCTTAGAGGAATTCAGAATGTGTGAAAAGCTTTTCCTCTCTGAATGTCTTCATCCTTGCAAACGCAATATGCCGATAAGACGAAGGACAAAGGCAAATGGAGTAATGCAGGCAAAGGAGGAAAATAATAAAATAAAAACAGGGGACAATGACACTTAACCTCCTCTGGGAATAGGAGGAAGGAGCAGAGGAGGGGAAGACGAGAAGAGGAGGCTGGGGAGGATATGAGGTAGAGGAGGAGAGGACAATTTGGTTCCCACTCTCCTCTAATCTAATATGTGTAACTGTGACTGATTCTCTGTCCTAAACCAGGACCCCAGACGGAGGAAAAGGGCACCAAACTTCTCCACTAGCCTGAGGGAGATGAAGCAAGGAGGCAGCCGGAGAGTGACAGGAAAGGAGGAAGGACAAAATAACGTGTCAGCTCTCGTGAAAAAGAGCAATAGAGCCAATTCCAGAAATGGGAGAGAGATATTCCCAGAGCTTGTGCATTATTATCCCTATGTTGGACAAAGCAAATATCTAACACAGCGCAGTAAATCCTCAGAAGGTGTCAGCAAATGTGTGTGTGTGTGTGTGTGTTGTCAATGAAAGGAAGAGACCCCACTGAGGAGCACCAAATCATAAATTCTTCACACCACCACAGGAGCATGCTGACTGTAAAGCAAAAAAAAAAACAGTTATGTGTGTTATTCTGTGAATGTGTGTGAGGCCTGTTAGATGACTTCCACTGTAGTAAAGGGCTAAGGCTAAGGCTAGCTATTTGCTCTTTCACAGTTCAAAGAGTGAAAAAAGACTTGGGAGAAATTGAGAAATTCTGCTATTAAGACTTCCTAAATCCCCCTTTTCACTACAGGGCAATACCCAGTATAGCTCGCCTTTGCTTTGAGACACTAATACCTACCAAACATACACACACATATCTACACACAGCTACAGCTGGTCCTGCATTCTCCATTAGCTCATTGATTTTGAGAGAGGGAAAGGGTTTAGGGCAAGATCTCTCTATGGGGAATGGCCCAAAAGGCAAGGTCAGTGATGCAACAGTACTCAAAACAGACATGTTTTTCCCATACTTCACTTTTGAAATAATTCTCAGAATGTTCAAATATATATATATATATATATATATATATATATATATATATATATATATATATATATATATGTTGATCCATAATTCTTCAACAATATCTAAAAGAAAATGTTCAACTTGATTTTTATTAACAGTGCCTCTTTCACAGCTCAGGTGCAGCTACAACAAAAATAAACAAAAAGAAAGAGTCGAAACAAAGCATAGTTCCCCATTTTTTCATTGTCTTGAAATTGTTACACAAAATTTCTTCAATTTTCCAGAGTTACTAAAATGACAAACAACAGTTTGAAACATAAGTGGAGCTTCCTCCAATGTAGCCAAAGGGCTTGGTTTGGATGACAGGTAATCCAGTGTTGCTGCTGAACATATGAACACATATACCCTATGAGCATCATCCTATTTGCAATATGATATATAGAATACACAACATAACAGTGTAGCTTTGATGGCACTCCTGTGCAGCTCAATGCGTCATCAGAATTTATCAAATCAGGTCACATCAACTGTCTCTCTGACAGACAAGTGCACTCACATCTCACTCATCCTCAAGAGGCCAAAATCCAACACATTCTTAATCCACAATGGCACCTGATGGCCCTATCTCTAATGCAGCCCCCGCAAATGTCCCTCGCAGCCACTCTTACATTCTCACAATGCCTTTGTGGTGACGAATCACTGTGCCATCCAACCATACGCCTTTGAAGAGCACAGAGATGGAAGCATTTAGGCATTTGGTGTGAATGATGTGGAGACGCACACCCTTGAGTAACTCTTGGTGTGTGTGTGTGTGTGTAGCAGCACGTGGCGAATATTCAGTGTGTCAAAGATGAGTAGCCAAGCGCAGCTCTCAGATAAGGCCTGTTACGGGCCCCTTAGAGGGACAAGCAGAGAAGGAGGAAGAACATGTGAAAAAGCACATTCCTCTGTGGCAACCACAGGAACCCTCACCCACACAGCCGGCTCTTGTCTGGATCACTCTCTTTATCCCTTTCTTCAATTCTCATTTTTCTTCTGACCCCATCGTTACCTCATCCCTTTTCACTCACACTGAAGAAACACTATACTCCTGTGGTTTGTTTATTTTAGTTGTCACTCTTTTCTTCAAGTGGACCACTCAATTGTGTCTTTCTGTTTGTGTATGAGGAATAGTATGTGACCTGTAGAAGAATTCCTCCGGTATGCTGTTTGTCCAGCTGAGATCAAGAAAGTGAAAAGTGAGGGCATTACATTCGTAACCTTCTTAATAATGTTTCAAATATGCAACACTGTGCAAAAGTCTCAAGCCACCCCTCATTTCTTTCATCATGTAATCTTGAGCAACAGTTCTCCATGCTTTCTAAAGCTAGTACATTTTTTAGTTTAACATCAGCAGCTTTTTTTTTACTCATCTTCAGGCCAGCCCTTGTATCTGACTATTTACAGAGAAAGATATTTGTTTGTTTCATCACTTAACATTGACCTATGAATCATTCGATCATAAAAAAAAGGATAAACCAGTGTTGTATCTACACATAACAGACAACTTAGCTACAAACCAATTTTAAATGTGATTTTCAGTCACTTTGTTACTAGAAGCCTGCTGAAGACACATAAATTGTTCTAATCTCTTTAGTTGTATCTACAAAAAAGACACAGTTTAACAGATATGCACGTTTCAATAAATTTCAGCACCGACGTCCTGTTTTCCTGGCAACAGATAAAGAAATGAGAGGTGGCTTGAGACTTTTGCACAGTACTAACTGTGAGGTTTAAAATGATAAAAGGTGCTAAACTGACTCTCTGGAGAGCTTTAATCAACCTAATAGACTTGTAGGGATGTAAAAGCAGCAATAAACTAAATAAAGAAAATCACTCACCTACGTGATGAAGGTGCGACACAACCAACGGCGACAAAGTCATAAAGGAAGGCCGTAATTATAATGCGATCAGCACTATGATATATCTATAATTACTCGTATATTCCATAGCATTTGCATATAATTATTCCCATGTAAAAACATGCAATTCATTAATTTTACATGCCTGCATTACAACAGGCATTTGGGTATTTAATTATATATATTCTCAGGAATGTTTTCCAACACTGGTGACGTGTGTGTGTGTGTGTGTCTGTAAGAGAGTGTGAGAGATAGAGAAATGTGTTCTATTTAAGTGGTTGTTGGATCATTAGTGCTTTTGAGATTCACAGTAGATTTCACAGTCTTATAATGACTGTGTTTGCACATGATGTAGCGAAAAAAAGAGGGGGAGAGAATTAGTGTTATTACCAAGAAAATGGAGAAATGGAGGGATATATTGAATGATAAACAAATACATACAAAGAACTTAAACTGTATAATGAGTGCATAAACATGAGGAAGGGCAGGAGAGAGGGAAAATTCTCTGGCATATTGACTGGCTGCTTTGATGACGATCACTAATTTAGGCCAACAGTGCGATAGAACCCATCCACCATTACCTCAGCTCAGCACGTACGGACATATACATGCCTTTTTTTCCCCTGTTATCCCCGACACAAAGCCTCTCAAACTCCCCGTTTCTTCCCTCATCTCCCTCCACACCTCCCTTCCTTCTATTTTCAATCTCCCTGCTCTCATTTTAATTACCCAGAACGATGGCGAGAAGCCTTCGTGAGAAATTAAAAAGGAAAATGGAGAGCAGCGAGGGAGGGAGGGTGGGAGGGAGGGATGGAGAGAAAGGTAAAGAATAGAAGGGGGAGGAGGTTTTGTAGCTTCTGATGGGATGATAAACAATCTATCCCTCTAAGTGAATTAGAATTGGAGAAGGGGGGATTTAAAATGGATAAGGACTCGGGTGATTTTCATCATGATTGCGTCAGGAAAAAAGAAAAAGAAGAGCAGGAGGTCAATGAGGTTGAACGCAAGTGAGGTCAAAGGCAACAGTGAATGTAACAGTCAATTCTTCTACCTCCTCTACACATCCTCTTGAGATACTCTGTACAGATACATTTTGACACTTTCCTCTAAATTCAGTTTTTGTGGGTTTGTATGAGTGTATGCTCCTTTGTTGTGTCTCAGAGGGATTCAGTAACATGTCCTTTTTCAGTCTCCCAGGGGGAATGTGTCCCTTCTGTCACACCGAGCGTATGTGTGTGTGTGTGTGTGCCCCTCTGAGCTTCGCTGCTAGCCTCTGGATTACTATCAGCACATCTGTGTTGCTGCCTCCGTTAGCCAGGCGTGTAACATGCATGCACGCACACACAGCGACAGGAAGGAAGCAAAGCAGAAAGGGGAACAGGGACATGATTTCAAAAGCGCTGAAACGAAATCCTCCAGAGTTGAGATCACAGACACACTAAAAAAAGAAAGAGATGAAAGCATAGTCTCTCTCTTTTTGGAGCTTTTCTAACACACAAAACATTGCCTGTGCATTAGTTAATTTCTTTCCTTTTCTTTTTTCGGAAGGTAAAAACTCCACAATCACTTCTGCGTTTGAAAATGGATACTTTTTTTTAACTGGTCCTCTTTCTTGTCTTGGAAAATGCTTTCCCCCAAAGATATATCTGATAATTCTCCCAATTGCTATTCTCCTTCTTTCTTTTTCTCTTCAATCTTGTCATTTCTTCCACCCAGCTGCCTGTTTCCCTCCTTCACTGCCCTGTAATTTAAATATTTTGCCTTCTTTAAGTGCAAGGACAAAGTTATTACAGCCAGATTCTCTTCTCCTGCCTCTCATTTTCCTCCAACCTGCTTTTCTCTTGTCTTCTGGAGAGTGAGTGACACAATGTGGCAGAGAAAGAAGAGAGATAATGAGTGTTAAATGGAGAGAAAAAAAGGCTTGAGTGTAATGAATTAAAGTTGCTGTACAGTGAGATCAATCAGATCCCAAGTAAAAGAGAGAAGGTGATAGACAAACTGACAGAGATTAGAACAGAAATGAAAGAGATGTTGAGATAGGAAAGACAAAAAAAAAGAGTGGCAGGGCAGGTCAAAGAGATGCGCAGAGACAAAAGAGACAGATGTTTTAAAAAGCAAAGTAAAAATGCAGATAATTATACAATACATTATACATACAGGCCTCCAAACAGCTGTCCACATCTCCCATGTGGGAGATACATAAGCATGTATATTTGTGCAATGACGACCCACTATTTGACACTTTTTTTTTCCTAGAATCTTGTCAGATAAGTGGTGATAAACTTAAAATCAACAAACCCATTCTCTCTCTCAGGATAAGAAATGTACATGTTTTTTTTATGTTGTTGGTGTCATGATGCATTTGATGCAGCAATAATTTATGCTGCCAGTAAATGACCAACAAAATCCATGTCAGATGGACGAAGCAGTGGTGGTTTCCTCGTCTGACTCAAGCAAACTGGTTTTTTCAACAGCTCTGGTCCTCTGAAAGTTCAATGTGGGACCATTACTTTTTCATTTTGGATAATAACTCAGTGACTGAATAGTTTTCAGTAACAAACATACTTAGTTATGGTTAGGAAATGATCATGGTTTGGCTTAGAGCCCTTATTGACCAAGCCAGCAACTGACCGTAAGGCATTTCTGGAGTGTTTGTGAATGTGCGTGTCCCTCTCTTTTGACTCAAGAGAAATCTGCTCTGTTTGACATTACTAAAAAACACAGAGCATACGATGTTTACATTTTTTTCTTTCAGTGTATGACATTTTTTCTAACGCCTCCTCTGCAATGCCAAGTCTTCTTGTGCAGGTGTAGACTGCACATCCCGGACAGCAGTTGGAAGTTGTCTTTCTGGTGTGTTCATATGCTATTTTGCTTGTTGAGACATTGGCCATGCAAGGAGACCCAGCCGGGCACCTCTAGTTGTTGATGGTTCTTCACATTTGTTTTGTATATAAGAACCCTTAAAATGTTCCCTTTCACAAAATTAACTATGCTTGTTGAAAACAACATAAAGGGCACGTAGCGCATCGCTCTCTGACTCACAAAGGTCCTGACACAGCACACTAGGCTGAGTCAAAGTGTGATGTTACCAGGAATTGAACTGGGAATTGCCATATGGGGGTTCACTGTTGTTTCAGAGTTGCCATAGGTGCACATGCATGTGTGCCTCAGCTACTGTGATACAACATATTTCTACAAAGGCCAAGGCTTGAATTAAGCATTTTATATGCGTATTTAAATAGCAATTACAGCTTGTCACAATATACAGAGTCCTCCATGTCATTGGAAGTGGCTGTTCCTCTTAAGCTCCAGCTGCCTCCAAGGTCTTCCACAACTTTGTTCAATTCCTTACAACCATACAAGTATAGATCTTAAGTTCATAAATCTATCCCTCACAGAATTGTAGGACAAAACTGACAGCACTTTATTCATTCATAGCTTATTAGTCTGGATAGTTGGAAAGTTGCAGACTTCTGGTTAGATTTGAGCAAAAAAGGCTCATTGTTCCTCTTATTAGTTGTATTACCAAAATACTGCTGTTTTTTGCAAGACATGTATTTTTAGACTGAAACCATTATGGTTTTCTTACCCTTACCAAGTAATATTAATACCTAAACCCAACCAGGAAGTGACAAAGGTGTTTTAGTAAAATCTTGTCATGTTATTGATGGAACATAAGTTTTCACATCACACAATGGCCAATTGTTTAAAGCACAGCGCTTAGTAACTCCATCCACCCCCACCTGCTTCCTCCTTATGAGGATTTTGTGGATTCTTAAATGAAAGACTTGAAAATTACATGACCTCTGATGTGGAAACGCTTACGAGTAATTTTTCACTTCTAACACTTGTAATACCAGCATTTTACAGGACACCATTAAGAACTACATTGGGGGTATGAGCAAAGAACTTAAAATGACCATTTCAGTTGGAGGACTTGTAGAATGACAAAGTAGTTATGTGTGGTTACTCAGAGATTTGAAGATGCAAAACACTGAAATGCATCTTTAGATACATCAAATCATCACCTGAATAATTGGAAAGCAAAAAGTCACTGCTTTTGCGATGCAACAGATTGACTGGTTAGGGTAACCAAACACTTTCCCAAACAGAAAAGGGCATAAACACTATCATTTTGCCCTCTTTGAGCATTCAAATCTAGTATATTATCAGCTATGTCAAACCGAATAATGGATTGTAAACGAAATGGCAACTCAAGCAGATTATCAGACTAAAGAGAAGTTTCAATTATTCAATTTAGAGCATCAGTAGGGGATAAGAGTGAAAAATTGCTGGGATTCAAAGACGGAGAGGTAAAAACAAATGGGAATAGACGAAGAAGAAAAGAAATGTGATAATGAAGAAAGGACAAAAACAGAGAGAGACAGAGTGAAGGAATTAGGGCTGTGTATCACTGCAGTGTGTTGGCCTCTCTGTCTGAACACAGCAGGGAACTCAGTGGATCGGCGTCTTTCATTATGCAGCCAGAGCACGACTGACGGAGGAGCTGCCTGTTTACACAGCTAAACCAAAATGCATAGTCGGCTTGAGTCGCACACATCAAGATAGAAGCACTTAACACAAAAGCCTTCATATACAAATTAACCTCCATAATGCCCTCTCTTACGCAAAAGCAAACACACTTTCAGCTGACCACTGTCACATCTAAACACATTTTTACACATTAACAGGTTAACTGTTTTGCTGAGGTTAATGTAAGCAGAATTACTTGCATGGTGTTCACTTCGGAATGAGCACACAGATTCAGACAGAAGAAAAATACAAATACACACCAGCATTGAGCCATGCAGAATTAAAGCTAACAGTAAAGACAGCTGGAACATTACCTGATACATTTTGGTTCATTCTTTGTTCTTTAATTAAAATAGACAGAGAGGGACAAACAAGGAAGCAAAGGGATGAAAGAGAAAGAAAGACTGCATGTTGGAAGCTAGATGTAAATCTTCCACTGAAAAGTAGAGGTCAAACATCATTAAGAAGGATAAACACGGCATACTGCAAACTCTGTATCACCATCATTTCTTCTCATAAAGCTGATTACAGTAAATATGTGTATGTCTGAGCCTGTGCTGCCTCTACTTTGACAGTGACAAATCTTTTTGTCTTTAGATTCATGGATCATTTCCCAAGGAGCTTATACTGAGATGAAGAACAAATGGATGCTTACACACCCGCACTACGTCAGTGTCAAACACACACACACACGCGCGCACACACACACACACACACACGCACACGCACACGCGCGCGCGCACACACACACACACGCACACACGAGCACGACAAGCAACATATGAAGTACGAACTGTGCAAGTCAGTGCATGTGCAGGCAAAGGTGGCAGGCTATGAGGGGAGGGTGCAAACACACACTTGGCAGTCAAGATAAAACTGAAACTCAAACAAATGTATGCTTCGCAGAAGAAATAGAATTACAAAACAGAATATATATGTATCTATATATCTATATAGATATATAGATACATATTAAACACTGAAATATCTATATAGATATATAGATATAGATATATAGATACATATATTCAAAATATAGAGGCCTGCCTGCTGACACCATTTCCAATTGACTTTACACAAGAAAACTGTTATAACACTAACATGTGTGCATTTATCTTCCCAGCCACCTTTTTCCTGTCAGTATTGAACCAGTCATCAGTCTTGCTTTACAGTCATTGCTGTTGGTAACACCTCTCAATGGCCTTTGGATAGTGCAAACAGTCATTGTTCCTGCCTTATACACTTCCACACCTCATGCTCATCGGGCAGGACTCGGAATGCCTTCATTTTGACATCCTAAATAAACGGTTGGAGTCATTGTACATGTAGCGTGTTGACAAGAATGTGTGGAGGACAGCATAACTAAGAAAGCTATGATAGACTTTTGCTCTTTTGGTGCAGAGCAATGCAACTGTTAAGCATATCCTCTAAATATGGAGTTGTACAACATAAAGACAGAAGGGTGGTATTAAGAAAAAGACAAGCATTAGTTTAGATATAAATCTATATGCATAACATAAATTTGCATGCAGATATCAAAGCCTGCTCTAACTACTCTGCTAAAAAGAATAATTCCTAAAAAGGACTATAAAATAAAGTTTAATGTATCAAAACACAAGACAAGGCATTAGCTGAATTTATCCATCTACTTATCCAATGGATTTAAAAAAAAAAAATTTCTATCTTGTTTATATATCCTAATCCCTTAGATATAACAGGCAGTGCAGCTGTGGTTTGGCGTGTCTGTGCTGGCGGATGCATCTAATGAGCGATCCTTCCCTTCCAGCACTCCCAGTATCAAACGTCTCCTTCCACTCCAGTCGTTTACCCGGGGACTGATTCTCTATGAAGTCCATGCTGTTCCAGCGCTTCAGCTTCAAACACCAACGTGCCTTTTGGGGCTACTCACATATCTGCTGTCTTCCTTTTCCTCTCCCCCTCTTCCTCTCTTTCTCTACTTTTTGTTCCCCTTTTCAAGTCTTCCCAGGCGTCTTTGTCTTCTCCCCCTTTCTTCTTTCAAGTCAAGACAGGTGGGAGCAAACAGCCTGGCAGTTTTCCTCTCCTTTTCATCCTCTTTCTTGTTTTCTCTCTGTGGCTGCTCTCCCTCTATCCCTCTCTTTCTAGCTTTCTGCTTCTCCAAATTGATCTGGGAGAAGTTGTTGATCTCCCATTTTGAAGGAGGGAACTCAGCTTTCATGTTTTTTTCAAGCACATATACAAACATAAAGCCTCATGGATTTGGCCTCGTGTATGTACACAGATATCCAAGCACAAAAACAAATAATATGATTAAAACAGGGATGCTGAATCAGACAGTCTGACACACTCATCACATGCAAACCGCTGGGACACAAACCTGACTTAGCCGGTTTAAAAAAAAAAAACAAGCCATGAGCTATATTATAAGTGTGTCTGGATATAAAATATACTATAATTAGATATTACAACATATCTTATAATTACAATAAGAATAAAAAGTGTGCATCCATTTTCATCATAACTAATTAGTTGATCCCATGTACAGACACAAGAGCTTCTGTGGCTATTTAGCAGCAACTTGCTTGAACATAAAGCAACCACAGTGCATCATAAGCATGGTTTTATCCATTTTGATGCCTTCATAGTTACATACTCTGACTCGAAAATATAGTTTTTCACTCATTGGACAATTGCAAGTAAACTGAGAAGAATTTCATTATAAGTAATTACTTTCAGTTCTTAGTATACAAACTATTATTTAGAACTGCATTAAATAGATACATACAAATAGATACATTTACAACTATTTGGATAACAATCACAATCTGTGCATTTTAATATATTTCTTGTTCTAAAAACACAGTGTCTGCTCAAACAACCCTGTGGAGCAGAAAGTACCAAATAATATTCAACTTATTCTAATTTACTCTAATTGTGCTATAGTTTCATGTTTACCACCAGCCTGGCTGATCTGCCAAAGCCAAAGTGTAACTGAATTTAGTTATTGGGTGTTAATTTTGGACCTTGCACACACTGTATGTAAAAAGTGATTGTGGATGACACAGATGACAAGTAAGAATAGTGTAGGATTTAATTCTCAGTACAGTTTTCTGTATTAGCAACCTCACCATAATTACACTGAAGGCCTGATGTGGTATTTGCCATCAGATGAAATAAGTGCGGCAGCTTTTCAGTCATAGTTTATTATGAGGCAAGCGATATTGCACTTAAATGAACCTAATCCTCAGACATCACTTTTCAGTGCATTGCAAAACATACTGTTTTCACCAAATTACACACATGCTGCCTCTCATGACCTCATTTGCATGAAACTCCAATCTGCACCTCTACCCTCTTTGCTCCACTCTACCTAGCATGAATGGCAAACTGAGAAGCAAAGCATTTTTCAGGGTCAGAAAAAGAGCAGCATGTGGCCGCACAGCTTGTCTTAAGTCTGTGCAGAGCTACTAAAACGTTATGCTTTTAAATGTGACTTTTTAAAAAATCAAGAATAAAACAGCGATAAATAAAAAGTAAATACAATTTGTATTTTCTTCATTTTTTTCTCCAAGCGAAGTAGAGAAGCCTTTTTAGAAAATTGTATTTACCCATGAAGGGAAGCTCTGGGTTGGGCTGTGTTTAATAATAAATCAAAATAAAGAAACATATAATTGAACAGCGAGTGGTCAAAGAGCAGAATCGGCCCTCCAGGTGGGCCAAGTTAATTTACACGTAGTAAAAATCCTATTACTATGTGTCCAGTGGCACAAAGCCATCAGAAATAAACAGAGAGAAGAAAGCTCAATTTGAAATGAAATGCAGTATGTGAGGGGGGGAAAGGCTTTCTCTTCCTCTTTCATTGCTTCCTCTGAATCCCTTTATTACTTCCCTCTAAAAATCATCCCAATTAAAGAGCTAATTTTAGCCTCCAGTTGGTATGTTTTTACTTTTTCAGTAGATCGACAATGAGGCTTAATATAGCAGGCAGAGGTCGAAGCAACTACCCTTTGTAGGTTTAACGTGCCTCACAAGACAACAATGAGCTGCAAGAGTTTGTGCGCCAGACGAAGAAAAAGAGCAAGAGATGTAGCAGCATGCTCTCCAAAAAATGTGTGAGAGACGAGAAGACGACAGCTTGCACGAAAATCCCTACATTTGTGACTGTGCATGTGTGTATGTGTGTGTATTTGAGCCTGGTGCATTATGTTGTGAAGTGTTTGAGTGTACACAACTGCCAAAATGTCATTCCAGTAACACAACTATCATCAAAGCCTGCGCTATCTATCCTAAAGACCATCTAGTGATATTCATAAAGAGCATAGCAGATAACAGCCTTGTCATGTTAGCTTCTCTGTAATCCAGACATCTAGCCTTTCATCTACGCCAGTGTGTGTGAGACAGAGCTACAGAGAGAAGATGATCATATATGCTCCTGTTGTTAAGGCTTATCTCTGAGATCAGAGTGATGTCAAAACAACTGTGTGCTGGCAGGTGACGACACATGCACACAGCTGCATATACACCAGCATATCATCACTGAAAAGGTTCACACATTCGCACATCATAAGGACATGAGCACCTACTGTCATCAGCAAGGATTCACACATAGTCATGTACAGTACATCTTTAGGCAAACACACACAAACACACCTGCATGTACACAGTTTATCCCTGCAGACAGGTGTAGTAGTCAGTCGAGGTATTTGAGCTGTTGTAGCACAGCCAGCAACAGCCTCCTTCTAATTACCTCTGGGACGCCAACATCATGCCAGCAGCAAAATCAGGTGTGTGTGTGAGTGAGTGTACACACAGAGAGAAAGTGAAAGTCATGACTGTGTGTTTGTCTCTGTAGGCACTCCAAATTGAATGTATTTTATTTTGGGGGAGAAATGTTAATAAAAACTTGGTAAATATTTCACAAACCTCCGCTGACTTCCTTGTAAACAGGTCCTCTATTTCTGCACCCACAGGTAAAAATGTAGAGCCCATGTCTTAAAAAATCTTTCCAGGGTGACATTTCATAACAAATAAATGTCTGTTGTTGTGCTCTTTCACAACTAATCACTAAACCAGAGCTGATCAAATGTTTTTACTTCGGTTTTCATACAGTCTCTGTGACGCTAAAGGGCAGGGGGTTCTTTTAAAGTGTCCTCTACAACAAGGATGTGATGCTTTAGATGAGTACATAGTAAAGATCAGTGGTAACCAACATGGCTGAACACACAGAGGAAGAAAGAGAAATTTAGAAGCATCATAATAACACACAACTTGATTTTCCAGAGAGCTTTCTGAGAGGTGCCAAAATACTTGAAAGATGTCCACAAAACAGCAAAAAAAAATCTTGGAATGTTTGGTGTGTTGTTTTTATCCTGTTATTACTGGGTTGTTTTTTTGTTGTTTTCACTGCTCTATGTCTGCATGTGGGTATTGTTGCCTGTTTCAGCGTTTCCATGAGAAATCAGCTGCAGCCTCCAGCCCAGTCCAATCAATAGCTTGTTACTGCGGTCTAATGTCTTTCACAAAGAGAGCTGACACACACACAGGAAGATGAACACCAGTGCACAGACATATATTCACATCCATAAAAAACCAACACGGATCAAAGCCTAAACGGAAAAACATGTGCACATAAGGAACATATAGGAATGGGTTCATATTAAAGTGTTAAAGCATCAAAATCTTTCACAACAATGTGTATTTTTTTAACTGTACTTTGCCCGATAAAACATGCTAATTTCCAAGGTCTTCAGTAAACAAATGGCTCTCAAGAGGCTGCATTTCAGCTTTACAGCCTGAAGTCTGTCAGCCCAGAGGAGAATACGACCGGGTTTTTAAAAAAAGAAACAATGAGTTAAAGAGGGGGAGCTACGGAGCCGTTAATATATTGAGAGAAACCAAGCAGGAAATGAAAGTTGAGATTCCTTCCTTCATTTGCTAAGATGGGCCTCATAGCTAAATCCTGTTTAAGCAGCTAGATCTTTCATTATATTCACAAGGTGCATGAGATATTGTGCTAAACAGAGATTTCGTCTCAAATTCTACAACTAAAATGCTCAGCATTTACATGACGCACAGGAAACAGCTTCAATTCCTTGTTTTAATGACGAGTTATATAGGGTGAATGGGCAAGCCATGTTGTTTTTACAACTTTCCTGTGATCAATGCGTAATCAAGAAACACAGCAGTCATGAGACAAGACAGCCACAGTTTAATATATCCAGAAAACATTGCATTATTTTAAGGAAAGGTTGAAGTCATTTTTCAGCCCATAACAGCAGATGCTGAGCAACTCTGCAGCTATGACTAGACTTTTTAGGTTTACTTCTCCAAATAAAACAAGGTGAGAATGTATCTGCAGCTGTCGTCTGCCACTCAGAGCATTTAGGAAAAGATCAATTTGAGTAAGTCTTTGAGGGTGATTGTCATAGATATGCCACTTCTCACACTAAAGATGATTTAAAGCTGACATGAAATGCCTACAGGGAAACAAGATGTCAGACATGGAAGTGATATGGAGGTGGACAGTTTTCATCTCATATATTTTCGTGTTTAATCTAATCTACAAGTGACTCTTTTCCAATGTATTTGAGTTTCTCGAACAACAGAATCCAGTGACCATTGACCTTCCCCTGCAGCTCCATCCAGCCTTGTGGTTGGTAGTGCACTAGTGGGTTTGCTAAAATACAGAAAATGCACCAACTGAAACACACACAAGCCCACTTCAAACACGCATCCACTTCTATTTCTCCGTCCACTCCTGCACACACTCACAGCAGAAACACACCAACAACAGCACACCATCCTTTTGTTTGAGCATTTGTTTTGCCGTTTCTACTGTTTTCCTGGCTGAGGGTTTGAAAGTGATTACCGATGCGGTCCACTTCATTAGCATGAGAACAAAAACAGTGTGGGGAACACATTATCACTTCACAGAGAAAGACCGAGCAATGTCTGCCTCTTTGTTTACACCGTTGCGTTCGGACATTTTCTAACAGCGCCGCCACTGCTGTCTCACGAGGACACCGTTTTCTGCAGGAGGAAGCAGAGCCGGGAGCTGCAGGAGGAAGAAAACACCACCAGATACAGAGGCAAACAGCAGTCGAGGTTTACTATACTCATTTGTGTTATATAAAAATCACATCAGTTTTAATAAAAAAATCGGATCATACAGCTAAAAAATAATTTTCCGTTCCTGTTTCTCCCAGTGACTTCCTGCACAGCTGACACTAGTTTATCATACACCAATGAGCCTGAACATTAACACCAACTGTCTACACAATGTGCAAGTGAGGACTTTCCTTTTTGTGTGTCCAACACAGCTCTCCCTCATTGGGCTATGGACATTAGATATCTTGTCTCCTGTTGTGACTGGTAGCAGGTCCTTTTAGTCCAGATCGGGATCGCTCAGTCTGATTGGGACCTGCTGAGTTTGGAGGCCTAGGCTCTTTGTTGTGTTACCTGTTGGGGTCACTTTGTTCTGCTGGGAGAGAGTTTTGCTGCTGGGCATTCATGGTCTGCAGCATTGTTAGGGCTCATTTATGCTCAGTGTTAAATAGGTGGACGCATACGGACGGAGCCTTCTGTTCATCCTGTGTGTTAATTTTGTATGTATTTTGGTACGTTTTCAGAGACCTTGCTGATGCTTACATAAACACAGCAAACAGAACAGTACCCCTGCAAATCATGGTGTTATGCAGTATAGCTCATGTGTGACCAGCAAAAGGAACACAAGAACAAGACAAAAACAGACATGGCTTTTTGAAGAGAGGCTACAAACACATCTATGATGTTACCTCCCCTGGGCATAGGGACAGAGAACTCCTGAAGAACAGTTGGGAAGAGACTGGATGTGAATTTGGTGAGAGTCCAAAGGCAGCGAAGGAACTCGGATGTGACCTTTGAACCAACGTCTGGTGCATGGATTGCCTAACAACCATGCTAACGTAAAGCATGCATGGTAGTATGTGGGCAGTGACGCCTACCTATTTACGTACAAAAAGTGAACATAAATTAGCTTTTAGGGCAGGTGATAACAAAAATAACATTTACAAGAACATAAAGGCTTCCCAAAAAACTACATAGTTATTCACTGTCAGTGATTTTACTGTTTCAGGTTATTGGTAAATAAGGGAGATTTAACTGTTTAAATTTTGAAAATGTTCATGCAGATATACATCTGTTAGGGCCCAGAAAAAGGTGGCTACATATTACAATCTGGATAATTTCAGACTTGTGATATTTAACATTAATGGATTGATCAATCTGTTAAAATGATGGCACTCAGTCATTCGAGCAGTGGTCAGTTTTCTGTTAATTTTCCTCACTCTTCGTTCGACATCTCAGTGTAAATGACGGAAAGAGCCATGGGGAGTGTGTGATAATTGCCATTTGCACAAGATTGGCTAGTGTATGAAGTGTGGTATAATGTAATAGCCTTTGTGGAGTCAAAGTCTTCTCACAACAACATATCAGTCTGCCCACCACACCGTGGTTGTTTAAAACATGGCAGTGGTGGACGGAAGCAGCTGAGAATACCACTTTTCTGCAGATTTTAACTTATTGAACAGGCAGTCTTATACACACGAGAATTTAACTGAACAATTTTACCAAATTGAGAAAAATGTGATCTCTGCTTCACCTGAGGACACTGTCTCTGTTGTTTGTCAGAAGAGAAGATACACCACCACACAAACCTTTTAAGTCCTTTTAAAGCAACTAGTTTTCTTGTAGTAGATCAGAGCAATCTGACAAACACAGACCACTGAATATATTGATATATATTGTTAGAGTAGAAGCTTAATCTATTGTACAGCCCAAACACATATCTCTCTTTCATTTAGCTCAGCTGCTGAGAAACATTATCACTCGGTGCTGCGTTTGAATTGAAGGGTCAGCTCTGCTAAAAGGACATCAGCAATACTCAATCAGCATTTTAAGTTTTAGAAAGCTGTTCTATAACAAACTCTAAGTCAAAAAGGGCTGAAAAGAG
Organism: Leuresthes tenuis; assembly: GCF_036924035.1. Taxonomy (NCBI): domain Eukaryota; kingdom Metazoa; phylum Chordata; class Actinopteri; order Atheriniformes; family Atherinopsidae; genus Leuresthes; species Leuresthes tenuis. The sequence continues at coordinate 25,618,525 of NW_027325369.1, forward strand.
AAGAACATCAAATGCGATGACTTTTCACCAAAGCCAATTAAAAGACTAAGTTTATTTGGTATCAAATTCATAGTTACAGGTGACAGTGCAGAGAATGGTTTCTCAGCTAGATCGCAAGCTGAAACAAAATGTTTTCAGACAATTTCTGACATTTATTTCAGGGAGGGTTTTTACCAGCCAGGGCTGTATGAAGAGATACAGAATAATAGCAGAGAACAAAGTCCCTGTAGCATGATATTATTCTCATAGAATGAACTTCCGAGTCAAATACAAGAAATCAGAGCACCCTCAGATGCCTCATCGAGTTTTGTTGGGAGTCAACCAACTACTGGATGAAAACCACAAGCTTTTTAAACTTTCATTTCAAGAATTATCTTTCTGCCCATCCCTGTCTCTTTCCTCCTCCTGCGGCCTGCAGGGAGGCAGAGAGGAGAGAAATGTAGAGCAAAGACAAATGCAGCACTCCAGAAAAAGCTATTTGGAGATGGTTGACCTCGGGGTCAGCGGGCTGCCTTGCTTCCTGGTTAAAGGGGATTGGTGGGAAACGGAAGCAGCTCTGGCTAGCCAATCACAATGTGCAGAGGAGAAATCAATGAGGTTCCACAGCAAATGTCAGCCAGGACTGACCTTTTGGAGACTATAGCCTCTTGAGTCAGAAAGAAGAGGAGGAGGAGAGGGAGGGAGGGAGGGAGGGGGCAGGAAATAAGAGGTGATGAGGTCAAAAGGAAAGAACAGGGTGAAGAAAAAAGATAAAAATGAGAAAATGGAAGGATAAGGAGAAATTGTAAAAACATCTAAAAAGGAAAGATGGGAGATGAAAACGGAAGATTCAAAGTACAAAAGAAATCGATGATTAGAGGTAAAGCTGGCACAAGGTGCTCGGTTTACACACTTTTTTGTGACCAACATGACCATATTATAGTTCACTGTTATAACATACATAAAGTTGTATCTTATTTTGGGTGGATTTTTGTGTGCATTTTGTTAAAACAAGCGAGTGTGTAAAATATTTTAGAGCATTTCTTCAAACCCAACTTCAATCATTCTGATTGCAAGCAAAGACAATAAAAGAAGCTCAACACCTTTCAGTGTAAAGACTGAGGACTTTCCTACTATCTATTTCTTTATTCTCTTGTGAAGCTCCAACATTCTCCACATAACAGCGGCAGAATTAAGTGGGCCAAGGAGTTTGAGTGAAAATCATTGCAGAGATGGAAAAAACAAGGAAAAGAAGGGAAGAAAAAGAAAGGTTGACCTTTATTGTCTCCTTCCCTGCTGTTTCCTCATCTTAAACCAGCATCTGTGGACCCAGGAGGAGTAAGTAAGAAGGAGAGAGATGGGGGAACACACACTCTCCATCTGGCCTGGTGATGATGTGAATATTTTCTCTCGTACAGTCCAAATATCAAGCCCGCCGTAAAGCTTTTTTTTTTATCTTTACCTCCCAAGATTTCAAAATATTCCATTTCACTGGTCTAGTTCTCCTTGATTTTCCTTTATTTAATTTCTTTCTTTCCTTCTTCACTCCCTTAATCTTTGTACAGGTCTTGTCAGAAACTCAGAGACGAACATGGAGCATCTGAGACATTCATCAAGTTTGATTATTCTGTGCAAACGCCAGCGGTGAATATAACATATTGAACGCTATTCTCAAACTGTCATTTGCTTCCGGTGAGTGACCTTTAGGTCTGAAGTTCTTCAAACTCTTGGCACAGATTTGTGTGTGTTTGTGTCTGTACGTGCGCAACCATAAGTTTGAATTTATAACATGCGTAAGCACATGAAGAAATATACTCCTTCATCGCTCTGTTTGAGAAAAAATGAATAATAAAGACCAACCATACCATGGGAGCACATGATTCAGGCACATACACTTCACAAAGACCTCTAAAATAACACTAGACCCAAATTGATCCACTTTAGCTCAAAGTGGGAGACAATGAGTGTCCCCCCCCCTGCCCCTGTGGAAAACTGATCACTTGAAAGTTTCCCACCTCTGTGGGAGCAGGAACAAGAAGGTGAAAGGTTACTGAGGCTTAAATGAAGCCTGTTCTTTGCTTTTTTGTCTCTGACATCACCATGATTACTCCTTCCTGAGTCGATTCACCTCTCCTTCTGTCACTCCTTGCTTTCCTTCGGCGACCTTGTCTCATTCACTCCCACCCTTCTCCTTCTCCTCTGTCCCAGGTTGTTTTTAATTGGGATGCGGGGTGATGGGAGAAGGACGAGCGCTCCTCTAAGCCTGGCTGCTCTTTGATGAGGGAAGGAGAGTGCAGCAGTGGGCCTTTCTCTCCTCTTCCCTCTTTCCATCTCAAACCCTGCTGCCTTTCCTAACACACACCAGCACCCAGGCACGCACACTTCTTCCCTCACACACACATGCACAAGTAGGCATTTCTCTTTGAACTGAGAGCTGCAGTGTGTTCAAAGCAAAGACGAAGGCAAAAATACGGGGGTGGCGATGGGAGAGAGAAGGACACTTCAAGGTGAATTTGATTTCCACTTAGTTTTAACATACACACACACATGTACAAATACATATGTGCTACCCAAGCCAAGCCAGCAAGCACTTGCTTGCTGAGTTACCTCCAAGCAGCCACTGAAATATGTTCATACAGTAACTGACACACACACTAGGTACTTCACTTGTGTGAGTGCAAGCACGTACACAAACACACACACTGTTTTGTCTTATACATATTTATGAATTTTGCTCATAACAGAAGATCACCTTTAAACTTCCCTCTACTCCAAACTGTCTGTTTGTATATGTATATGGCAGTGTGTGTGTGTTTACAGAGTATGCATATTGACTGTGTAGGAGCAGAATGACTCATGCAAAGTTTAACTGAACAGTGCAGAGTCCCACATTTGCTGGACAAAATAACACAACAGCAGCTATTACTGTGAATGTTTGTGTGTGTGTGTGCTGCAACTCTGTCCAGCCAATTAAAGCAATCAAGTCAAGTGCAATTCGCCCACCGTGCTGCATATAGATAAGGCGGGGAGTACAACATGGCGATCAGGACAACTGTGCCAAGCTACTCTGATCCTAGTATGCACTTCACCGCCAACGCCAACCAAAACCACGGCATAAACACTTTACAGCACTTAGCTATGCCACAGTCCGTGCACACGGACACACAGATGCAAACATTGGCTTGACAGAATGACAAATACTGCCTTCCATCCAGAACGAATGAGGTAATGATAAGAGAAAAAAAAGAAATCAACGGCTCATTAGAAAGATAAAAACCTCCCAGAGCCCGGAGGGTGAAAGAGAAGGGGGTGGAAACAAGAAATGAAAAAGAAGATAGGGGAAAAGACTTGAGAGACGACAAATCATAACAGCTGTAACTCAATTCAGGGACCCTGCTAGAGATGGCTTTCTTCATCTCTTTCGCTCTCTCTTCATCTTTTGTCTCTCTCGCTCCCTCTACCCTCATCCTGGCTTCTTAGTAATTTTTTCCCACCAACCAATAAGCCATTATGTGGCAGTAATATGATTGCTAATGGATGCACCGACCTGGGAGGAAGCACACGGCAAGCCATTAGCCCAAATGCTATGCAAAGCTATCACAAGACTTTCAAACTTACTCAGAGTGAGTGTATTAGGATGTGTGTATTTGTTTGGGTGTGAGAACGCTGCACTTTGTGTTCAGGAATAATTGATGCTATGAAGCGCTACAAAACTTTATAAAATCTTTTATCTGTTTTTGATCAGAAAAGGCACACTGTACACTTCGAGCCCACCACCACAGCAGCCAGAGAAAATGAATGACCAGCAAGTTAACTTGCTGAAGCCTCATTAAAGTCAGATATTTACCTGACCATTCTCCCAAAACAGAACTACATGTATAGAGAGTTGTTAAGTTACATTTTTAGGTGAAGGGACCCACACCTGCTTGCAGTCGTGGTCCGTACACCAGTTTTCCTATGTCATCAGAACTATAATAACCTGCATATAAAATACAGACATAGCCACTGTTACATCACTGGTTTGTTTGTACCATTCTGAAATCTCACATTTGTCATTTGGCAGTTGCCATCTTGGTTTGTGGCCCTGACTGAGAACCTTCGAAACGATGCATGCTTATACATTAATTTCTTGAGTACAGATATTACTGGATTCATGCGCATCCACAGGGCATTACTACTGTTGGAAGTACAAGAATGTTATAAACTTCTTTAATAAACATATATTGTTATGATTGGGTCATTCTTGTTGACTGAATAAAGAAATAAAGTTATAAGATTCCGTTTTATAGTTCAGAGTTTTGACATAAACTTGTGGAAAATGTATGTTTATAAATATTTCTGAATGATTTTGTATCTGAATTTTGATGTTGGTCATGTTTCTCCTTATTTGACAAAATGAGCAGCATGATGATAATGTTAGATTCACTGGGTTCAATAAGTAAAAATGTTTACAACATGGCTACTTTACAACCTGCCATATTGAACAGAAATTAAAGCTACTGTAAACATACTATAAAAAACAGTGAGTGAGAGTTAGTTTATTGGGGGAGAGTGTCTGGCACTGATTACACTGTTAGTTTAAATGGCACAGATTATGTCACTAAATTCATTATCACATATGCTGAGAAACTGCTATATCCTGACACTGTTCCTGACAACCACTGGTAAGATATTTTCAAATGAATTATTACACAATCTGATATACTTGTCACTGAGGAGCCCAGTGTTCATACAAATGAAAATCTGTGTGCATATGACTATGCATACAATTATGTTCTCTGAGTAGTTACAAAAGATATAGACTTATGATATAGGATCCCAATTTTGCATTTTGAGACATCAAATCGGCACTGTAGAGACTTCACTGTCCTGGGTCCACAGTCTTCTCCTGCTCTTGGCAAGGGACTGTCATTCCCCTTGAAATACTGAACAGTTCTCATCCAACCTTTTTGGCAGAACTGTGTTAGAGCTTAGATCTGCTTAACAAACCAGGATCAGCACTGTTTTCTGCCCCTACTTGCACTTACACCTCTCTGATGACTTTGTACCAAAATCCATCTACTGAGTAGCAGACCACTGGTCTGTATGTATAAGCTGTCATGACTTTTGACATTTATAACTCCTACCCTTCATAGAGTTTGAATGGGTGCTTTATTAAAAAAAATCCACCTATAGGGAAAAAGAGACCTAAAATGTATTTTTTTCCCCTTTATTTACCTGTGCCAGGTTGTGAACTTTGAGCATTATTTTTTTCTACCACTGACAACTATCGGGGGTGAATGCCATTTCCAGGCTTCAGTTGTCAACCCCGGATGATGCTGTTTGGCAAATATTGTGTTCACAACCAGTTTCTGCTCATCCAGAGTGGACTCAAACATCTAAAACTGTAGTAAGATCGTAAGATATGATGTTATAACTCATGTAAAAGGACAAATACCTCCAAAGCCAAAGGCAGTGCTTGGATAAATAATCTTTGTTACCATTTGCTACTGCATTTATTGTGCTAAGATTGTCTTGGTACATATACACATTTAACTTCTTGTACACAGGAGGCCATATGGGAGAAATCGCAGCACTCATTCTTACATTAAATTTCTCAAATATTAAGATTAACATTTGTACAAATCTGTTTTAATAAAAACTACTAATGGGCTTCATTATCAGTTTTTCATGATTATTTGTGTAAGATGGACACTGTTTTTTACCAGGATTTTAGAGATGAAATGGACTCCAGGGACTCAATACATAATATAATAATTGAAACATTTTAAATGTTCTCAGTCCATAGCGAAATACTAATTAAAATTTAATAAGAATCAATTATAAAATCCAAAACTTACTCAGAACATGCAAATACATTTGCAAGAATTAGAGCTCATAAAAAATCCATTAAAAGAAGATGTTTTCTCTGAACAGAAGGGATATTGTTTCTTAATTTCCACTGTGGTACATTCATCTAGATGAAGGTTTTATTTCAGCAAAACAAAAGCCTAAACACATACAAGCACACATTGTTGGCAGAGTGAATTTTCATGCCTCTTGAAGGTCACAGGTTGCTGATATCCTGTCACACACTCGCAGAGAGAAAGAGGATTTGTTTAATCGTTTGGCCAACTCTGACAGATGGTTGTACTTTTCCAAAAGAGCAGTGAGACTGAAAAAAAGGGCCATCAGTGACCCCCACAGGGGTGTCTTTTTGTGTGTGCTTATGCATGTATGACTGTTACAAAAGCAAATGCTACACAGGCATTGTTTCAGTCCCACTGTAACCCACTGCCAAGCCCTGACAGTAATGGGCTGGCAGAACAGTAAACAGAAGAAGTAGTACTGAACAACAGGCATCAGAATGCCATGAGGACAAAAATCCTCTACACTTCAGTGCCTCTTCGTTTCCCTCTTTCTTACAGTCAAAGGCTCTTCTCCCCACCTCCATTTTTCACCCCCCCCCATTCTTTTTCTTAC